>NW_028262335.1:7995000-8610000 GCF_047370975.1 Nipponia nippon
ACTGATGGTAGGCAGAAAATAATCGAATTGGCATGAAGCCTTTTAGGACATCGGAATCTCAGCAATCCGCTGCTACATCTGTAATCGAACTACTGGTTCTAGTCCTGGACGGAGCCACCAGCTCATGGTTAGTCAGAGTTTGAGCTGAACCTTGGTTAATGTCTACATTAGGTACTATCCATCTGTGTTTTACAGAGTCTGTGTTATCTCCTAACTAGCTTTAACTTGTGTCCTCTTGGTTAATCTTTAAGGCGCATGGATGATTTACTATGATATTATATGAAATCGCTTCTGTTGTGTTTTAGTAACAGTATTAAGTCTGACTTCAAAAGGTTTTGGTGTTCAGTATCGGAGGGAACTGGAACTTACCAAAATGGACGAGCATTAAATGTGAAATACTGCTGCGAATTTGGGGCTTTTGTGTTCTAGACTAACCCAGCTCTGAGGTGAAGTTCCAGGCACCCGCAGCGCCTCCTCCGGCGCTCTGTCGGGAATTAAACGTCTCATTAGTTCTCTCAGTAGGACCAAAAGTTTTGGCACCTGAAGCCCTTCAGACTGTATGGAGGCGTGAGCAGGACACGTACGTGCCAGGTTCTGTACCTCCAGGTTTCCGTTAACAGCTTTTAAGTCACTGAAAGGGGAGCTTAATCCTCGTGTAGAATATTGTAAGGTTTGGGTTTTTTTTTTTTGAAGGGCTCTCAGAACTTGTTAGTGCACTCTCCTAGTCACCATTTTTTTGTTGTGTATTTTTAGTGTGGGTCAATCCTAAGGTTTTCAGGCACTTTTATATGTGAATCCAACAATTCCCATCTGAAAAAAATATTCTTTCCTCCCACTTCATCTGCCTTGAATCAGGAGCTTTGCTAGAATTAATGTGGTGAAGTGCAGTTCTCCTCGGGTAACGGAGGCAGCTGAAATAAAGAAAGAGAACCAAAATGGAATTCAGGCCGCGTTCCCTTGAAGAGGTCTGTATACACCGTCACCTGAGGCGCAGCCGAGAAAAAAATTAGACGTGAAACACTTTTTCTATTACTATAAACTGCATTGAAAGCCAAATTCTATGCTTTGTATAATATTTGTTTGCAGTAGGCAACTCTGCTGGCGGGTGCCGAACAGTCTGTTCTTAGTCTTTTGAAGAGAGATTAAATAAACAAACTTGCAACCAAACCCTCTGACTACTTATTCTCCCTTCTGTACATAACTCAGACTTGGAAGGGCATAGAAGAGCGGTTAATCCCTGAGGTAGCACTGATTCTCTGAGAAAGTTATCTTCCGAGATGACTTTTAAGACAGAAATAAAATGTCATTGAACTATATATTCTCAGCGACATTAAAAGCGGCAATTTATCTGTAGACCGATTCCACTTTAGCAGGTGAAATCCATGCAAAAGTCAGGAGGGTTGCGTTCAGGGATTTAGCCAGCTCCTACTGTCAAATGGCCAGAGGAACTCCGTGGGTCATCTCTTATGGCCCAGCTGCTTCCGATGGGGGATTTTCATTGCCTTCCCTGATGTTCAGATACTCAGCCCTTCTGCTAGTGGTGCGCTAACGACAGCCGTGAAGCAAATGAATAGTGGGATCGGGCACTTCGTAAGCTACGCGCCAGTAGTCGCTGCCTTGCTTTCCAGGGATTTCTGTGCCAGAAAGAAAAGCATCTGCTGAAAGAGTAGTTAAAATTCACTATTAAGTGTTGGCAGTTTAAAATGTTATTATATTAGAATGCTTACTGAGGAAAGCCACCCAAAACTCTCGAGAGTAAAATGCTTGCTGAATTGGCTACCGTGTTTGTTTGGTTTTTTTATTAAAAAGTAATGCTATGGCGAAATGAAAAGGCACAGGATTAAAAACAGCTTAATTGTTTCCATGGATACATGTTCGCTATTCGGCAAAAAGTATTTTATACACCTTCTACAAGAATAAGCATCATTTTAAATATACCTCTGAAGGGAGGGACCCTGTAATTTTAACCATAACAACAGAATTTGTACTCCTAAAAATGTGATCTTTCTGCCTAGCGATACCTCCTAAAAATGTGATCTTTCTGCCTAGTGATACCTCCCTTTAAGGTCATGTTACAGTTGGTCTTTGGAGCAGAGGAACTCAAGTGCGGTAGGAGAGCGCAGCTTCGCATGACGTTCACAGCCGACGGGCATCGTGACATACAGCTCGCTTGGTAACGCAGCAAGACAAATCG
The DNA here is from genome assembly GCF_047370975.1 of Nipponia nippon. NCBI lineage: Eukaryota > Metazoa > Chordata > Aves > Pelecaniformes > Threskiornithidae > Nipponia > Nipponia nippon. Next base: position 7,997,195 of record NW_028262335.1, read on the forward strand.
CAATCTTTTACAACAAAGCAGTAACCAAAGTGCAAGTACACAGACAGCAGGAGAGGTTACACTAGCTCTAACCTGAATTTGGGAAGAATGCACCAGAAACGGAATCAGAATACTGGAAAACAGTTCAGTGAAACGTCTCAAACAGGTTTGCTGAGTCTCAGAAGGCGTAGCTGTAAGACATATTAAAATTATTGTTCCTTTCTGAAAAATAGATATATAGTTGTTTGTTGGTTTTGTTTTTTATTTAAGAATCAGTCTTTGTAACCCTGATGCGGCATCTTCATAACAGTCAGGACGTCATGGGGAACAGTCATTCCTGTTCTGGAGCACACCGTGGCTTTCAGCAGAGCCCACCAGTCACCGAGATACCTGCGTACGTCCCGGCGGGGCGGCAGGAGCTGGAGCGCTGTGCTTTCCTTGGTTCTCACTGCAGTAGCTGCACCGTTCGCCTTGGCTGTGGCTGAATGGGAGAACATCAGGCACGTCACTGGCAAGAACTGTCGTGTCACCAGAGCATGCGTCCTTCTCGCCAGTGTTCTTTTTGGTTACCAGACTCTGCATTTCTCTGCAGGATGCATGGCTGTGCCTTTTTTACAGTGGAACACCTCTGAGAACGCTTCAAAGTTCTGCAACGATCCCATCACCCTAAACAAAGAGAAGGAACTTATTTACATCGATACAGTGCGTGGAGATTGTTGCTCTGGAAAACGGAAAGCCACGTCCCTAAAGTGATTTAGGGTCTCATAACTCAATTAGTCTCAGACTATGGGATCCTTTATGCAAGAAAACTATAGCTAATATGACTGGTGAAATGCTAGAACAGAGCACATAGTAACTGCGTTCTGCTCCGTTCTCTGTAGATTGGCAAATTTACCCGGCCGAGTAAAGGAACGTACTCTTCAGCCGCGTCCTACAAGCTATGGGGAAAATGCTGAAAGGCAGTCTAGACTTATCTTTTCTGTTAGAATATAACTGCTAGCAATGATCCACTCTCTCCTTTTGTGCTGTATTGCTGCAGTGGGTTGAACCAAGTAAGTTATTGATTAGTAAATCAGTTCGTAAAACCCACCTGTATTTCAGAGGGCTGTGAACATCTGTCTTTATTGACTGGCTAGCGTACTCTGGTCTGTAGGAGCCACACCAAACCTAGACAAGGAGGATTAATCATTAGTGGGTCGGTATTAAAGGGAATTCAGTTTGGGGACCTTCTCACTGTTTTCAAAGCTGTTCCTAAGAGCCATCCCAATTTGTTACAATATAGTTTTACAGAGGAGGCAGAACAGATACAATTATTTACTAATTAGTTTTTGTTTCATCAAGTTCTTGGATCAAGATCTGATGCTTTGGGATAGATATATTAGCTCTTGATTTCACACATGGTTCCTCAAACAGATGAGCCGAAGTCCGAGTCTGAGGCACAACACTAAGTGCGTTGGCCTACTGTCAAATATTTGACCTGCTGTTAAATATTTGTTACTCTGAGAGTGTAAACATTCGGGAGTTTCTCATCCAGGCTGAAGGGTGAAATTCAACTCAGCAGACTTATTGTTTCTGCATTGTAATAAAGTGGTATAGAGGGAAATAAGTGGAATCTGTAGCAAACTCTGTGATCTGACCATGTATTCCTGGTTCAGGGCTGCTGGCTTGGTATTGCTCAGGCATTCAGTTTTCCCCAGCACATGTTAAAAAATGGCTGAAACCCTGTTGTATTGAAAGCAAGAGGAGTTTTCTCATAAATGTTAGTGGAACATGAAATGATCCATGAAGTGGCAAGCTCTTGAAAGTTGTTGTCCCCTGTAAGTTGTCTGCCACGCCTTTGGGTGGCAGATGCCCTGGTTCTCTGGATCCTCACCCCAGCAGGTTTCAGTACTGCCCTCAGAAAAGTTCCTGAAAACTCCTTCCTCTCATCACTAAGCCGCCGTTTCCACGTCTGTCCTGAGGACCTTTTGATGAGCACGGTCAATGGTGAATCACTGTCCCAAGCAGAGCTTGGGACTGATTTTCTCTCTAACCTTTAGGATCACCTAATGTATGCTTTCGTGCAGCGTGTAGTGGCTGCATCCCAGTGTTCTTACCTGGGCAAAGTTGAGGAAGAAAAGCTGTTTGTGGGACAGATTCAGTCCAGGCAACTTTGGCTCCTTCCCCTCCCGTTCCAGCCATTTTAAGTAGGCCTAGAAACGATCACAGATTCAATGCAGAGAAGCAGCAGGATGGCCTATTCAGGAATGATGGGTATTTTCAATGTTATTTTGGGGTGAGAGATTTTAGTCACAGTGTGTATGAACCCAACATGTCTCCCCTTCTGTATTTTTGTAGTTTTTATCTAATACAAATAGTACTGCCAATTTTATGAAAAAGCTGTCAACGTAAGTACTCTGTTGACTTTTCTAGTAAAAAAATGAAACGCAAAGATAATTTGCATTCGGCTCCTTAGGTACAGTAATCTCTGAACTGAAAACTGTTACAAAACAGGAAAAAAATAGCAAACTCTTATATGGAAGCGGAGTTTTAGAGTAGCAGTTATTGCTGGCCAGCTGACCTTCACTGCAAGAAGCTTTGCGTGTTCTTTACCGAGTCACTTGGAGATCTGTTCTGAATTTCTTCAGCAAGATGGGGCACACCGTTTCAGCGAAAGGTATGCCGCGACTCCGACGGACCATTACTTTGCTATGGGGGCTCAGCGAGCAAGGATGACAAAGTGGGACTGCTAATATCATATTTAAGTATAGCTGGGGATGCGTATTAAATCAACAATGCTGTGGAGACTGAACGCCCGTGACTGAAGTTTGAAGTAAAATCATCAGGTTTCACATGACTCTTTCTATAGGAATTGGTATCTGTAAACAAAGCGTTAAGTCTTCTCCACAGTTCTATGGTGATGATTTTTATCTCTTCAGGTAACTGCTCATAAAATAGCAGATAATAACCTTGCTCAATGTTAAATCCATTACCTGTTATTGTTACACATTAATTGGCCAATTTTCTTTTTTTAGGTATATTGACATAATGGAGACAAGTTAATGTGTCCTCATGATGGTTAATTCCAAACGTTCCGTTACCTTATCCTCTTCGTTGCCGAGATAGTCCCAAAGCACGCAAAACACAAAAGGTAGAGCTGAGGGTAAAAATACATTCAGCACCACCGAACATGAAAGGGTTCTGTGTGCAGGCAGTTTATGTCATACCACACTACTCTTCCACATTCATAATAGCTTTTAGAATGAAGTACATATTCACTTTAATGAAGTAATTAATTTTAATGGTATCTCTCGGAGTCAGAATCGTCAGTTTAGATTTCTGCAAATTCAGAATGTTCTTCTGTAAACACCCTTAACTGTTGCCATATTCAAAATGCCAGAGATGGAAAGTTTTATCATGGCATCTGTTAGGATTATGCGTGGAAAGGAACATTCCATGCGCACACCTGAGCTCCATATGGGAAGAGCCTTTGTGCTGATAAATACTGTGTTCCTATTCATAACAACGGTGTGTAAACCTGGAGGATTAAAGGTACTGGACTTCCCTGACTCTGGAAGTGACTTCCCCTGCTAGAGCAGGAGAAGTAAGGCAACACGCAAGAGTGTTTGTAACAGATAAAACCATGCTGAACAACATCATTTTTCAGCCACAGCATGGAGGCAGTGCTCTGAAATACCAGTTGCATTTCTCTTCTCTTGAAAATAACTGACTGGTTGAAGCAACCTTTTACCTTGGAAAGAGGCAGGCAGGTCTGAGATTATCAATCCTTGCATTTTTATTCTGCTTTCTAGCTGCATGAAAAATAACTAGCAGCAAGGTAGAAGGGACTTCTTTGTGTTATTTTCCTAAAGCTTATAAAACACATAAAGAAAGCAACAAAAGGAGCTAGGCTTTTAGAGACAGGTATTTTGGTAGATATGATCTGTATCCTTGGGAAAGAGACGGTATTTCCATCTATTCTTTTCATGTCCTACCTGACGTACCGCTTTCGAGATCAAAGATGAAAAGTGTGAGAGAAATAAACTTGGAAAAAACACTTGTTCTGCTTCATAATATCACCAAACTGTGTTGCAAAGAAATCAGTGCTCTTTGCTGTGTGACAAGCTGTTTGAAGTTGCAGCTGCCATTTTCAGAATTAAGGGCTTTAGAAAATGGAGGGTGTTTTACCTTTTTCCTTGCTAATACCGTGCCTGTTTATGAACATTGCCCTTGTTTACCTGAGACAGAAGTGTGCAGCATCAAGCATTGCAGTACATCGAAGTATAGCTAGGAGAATTAGGTGGTCTTCTCCTGGGTGCAAGAATGCCAGCAATCCTACACTGTGATTGGATCTATGGGGACATAAGCTTCTAGATATATAATTGCGGCTTTAAGTTTTTGAATACGGTAATAACATGTTAATTGTCAATTTTTTAATGACAGAATAGGTTAACCCCATTACTGCATCCCAGGGGTAAAGTTAACTCGCACTATATTTGGAAGTTACCTTATAAGCCTGTCGGACTCCTCCATTATCTGCAATATTTTCTCCTAATGTGCTTATTCCACTGACCTGTAAAAGAATAATCATTCATTTACTCTATAGTCAGTAACATCAGCAACCCTAAGAACCTCCAGCTGAAGCACAGTCATGCATCACAGACAGTCATGTCTGGAACAGAAGGAAGCAGTGACTTTGTGCTGGGGCAAAGAAAGGAGAGAATGAAAATAAAAAATTAATAGAGTAAAAGCTGTAGATTAGAATAGAGAGAATATATACGAATATAACATGAACAGACTATGGGCTGCTGGGCAGAACAGATGCTAGCAGGACCGGCAAAATACAGTAGCAAACACCAGATTTCCCTCTCCCTTGCAAAAAACACCTCACGGGGTCTGGCAGCAAAAGCAAACGTGGGCCCAGTTCACCATCAACCCAAGTGCACACAGATATTGCTGGTTTTCTAGGCTACACTAGTATCCCTAATTGCCAAGAAACAACCCTTGTATCTTACTTCCAGAACAATTATCCTGTAGCATATGGGGTTTTATGCTTATCGTCTGTAGAGACTCTCCATTTACATTCATTATTTTTCCGTATAAAAAGCCAGTGGTGTGGAAATGGTTGTTTTTACTTACATTTTGTCCTCCAGCCAGCTCCCATGTGTAGTTCCCATACTGATAAACCATGCAATGAGACTGCTCCTTGAAATGCATAGCTGAGAAATTGCTCCACCAGTCAAGCATATTTCCATCTTTATCAAAATTCCTGCCTGTATGAAAATCCAAGAAAAAAGGAAAGTTTTGAGTGAGAGTATGTTAGAGCAACCGTTCTTCCCGTTTCTTTTTAATGTTAGAGCTGCATTTCCTCCCCTCTTCCTCCTTTGATTGAGATGGTCTGTGCTACAGAGATTTATCAGAAATGTTTTTGGCACAGTTGATTCTCCTTTGGCACAAGGGAATGAACAAGGTCAATTGCAGTCATTTCATCTCTATTCCCTATTATTCCGTGATTTCCTGTTCAGTCAGCAGCCCTGAATTTAGTTATAGCACTAAGGCCTAGTTTTATTTCAAACTGGATTATACAGAGATCATGTAACAAAACTTATCCCCACCTCTGAGGTGTCTTAAGTGCTTATGCTGTGTGTCCATGTGACAAAACTGAGGTTCATGGAGAATTAATGACTTTGCCACAGCAGGAAAAAGCTGAAATTGCAGTTCTGGTGTTTGTGTTCTCAGCTCTCTGGCTCGAGCATGCTTTTTATTTCTTATACATGGGTTTTCTTCAGTGTGTTGGTGTTATGTTAATTAAGTTTGTGCAGATTACACATAAGCACACAATACAGCCTCGGAAATCTAGATCCATAGCAAATAAAAAGCATGCTCCTGTGATTTCAAGACACTACTGACAGCTCTTCTATCCCAAGAACGTAGTTCATGGATTTCATTTTACTTTAGGAGCCAGTGTACCTGCTTGCATTGTATTTCCAATCTGACGATGCTGTAAAAGTAACAGCTTTTCCTGAGAATTGTCATTACCTCAATTTATTTTTAACATCTGCTTTCTTCTCGTGTGACCTGCTTAGTTCAGGAACGCTCACTGCAAAGCGTTCACCAGAACATTCACAGTGCGCCCGTGGTGCTCCCAGACAGTGACTGGGCGGGTGCGTGATGGTGTGCACGGCTGCTTCAGTCACTGCAGCGTGTAGCTGTCCTTTCTTACAGTGCAATGAGAGCAACTGGAAGAGTAATATTTTCTCAGTTATCTTCTCACCATTGTCATCAAACCCATGAGTAATTTCATGCCCAATAACCATCCCGATCCCTCCGAAGTTCAGGGCTTGTGGTTGGTGTTTGCTGAAGAAGGGGGGCTGTAGAATCCCGGCAGGAAAAACTGCAAAGAAGGGAAGAGAGAGGGAGATACTGTAAGGTAGCTTTATTTTTGCATACTTTGCAGACAGATTGTTTGCTTGGTTTAAGGATCAGGAAGGAACATAAAATATAAAGTGATTAGAAACAACATCATGCCTCCTCATGTGAAATTGTTTCTCTTGATAAACGGAAAATGACAACTTAATAAAGGTTTAATTTAGCACATCTGCAACTACAATATCTCCTTGTTTGAGAACCAAGCATCATTTACATTTCAACTTTAGCCTAATTTGGTCTATAATGTGTGCTGCAGTAAGTCAAGAACAAAATGTTTAGTAACTGTCTTTTGGAGATAAGTACAGTTTGTGTTTTAGAGCCATTTTATAGGGGAACTAATGGATGTTTTATTGCTTTGTTTTTGTTAAAGAAAGGTTAGCAATCATATGCTGATTACCAACAATACTCAGTGTGTAAAACACGCACAGCAGTAATTCCTACAGAGCACCAAGTGCACTTGGATGCCAGTCTCGGGGGCAGTAGGAGGTCTGTCCTTCTCCAGTCTACTGGCAAAAGCCTTATATAGAATCAATGGGATTTGGTCTTTATCCCACGTACATAAGATGACATGCATATATACTTCTGGGGGAATTAAGACTCCAAGCAATTAATCCTCATAAGATACTTTCTAAGGAGTTACTGAAATTACATAGCAAATGTTTCATGTAGAGACAAAAACCTTTTTGACTATATAGAAGGTTTTATCCATACAATTTTGGGGAGAGAGATATAAGACAGAAGCAGGAAACAAAAAGTAGTATGGAAAATGATTTTCCTCAAACTAGAGACAGGAAGAAACAGGATTTAACTGACATTACACTATTGTGGGTAGTTATGCTTGGATTTTTGGCTTGCATAGTCATCTTCAAGTTGCTTAAACCAGTTACTTCCATATTACTTCTAAGGGCCAAGTTGTAGAGGAACCAGTCTTCTTTAAGACCTGAGTTCCCTGCCTGGAAAGCTGGCTCACAGCTGATTAGAATCAGCATAAAACCACAGGGGATAAATAGGGAGCCTGAGCTTGCCTATGAGTAGAGCTCTTGGATGGTATGTGCTGGCAAGCTAAAGGGGTACCCTGCTACGGCTGAAGGACTGGTCACAGCTTTTACTGTACCTACACTATGGAGGTAAGTGGAAGCTACACAGTAGAAAACAGCTCTCTCTGATGAGGCTAGAGGGCTAAATTATGAGCACTTTGGATGTTTCTGCTTTTAGCAATTAAGTTTTCCCTTGTGATGGCTGGGTGGGTGGGTTGTTTTCCATTTCTGGCCTTTGCCCTGTGAGCAGGATACAGTTGCTGTCTGGCCTAAAAAAGGCACAGATTTTTTCCTCTGACAGTATTTGGCAGTGCTTGTATAGTAGATCTTCTTGGCAGTCTGGGAATTTGAATAAGCACTACTTAGTAGAATTTATTTGGTTCTTCTGCTGTTTGGGGTGCTCAGAATTCAGCAAGGGCTCTACAGCACCTGCAGGCTCAACCTGAACTTCTGGCCACCTGCGCCAGCTCAGAGCTCAGGGAGCATGGGGAGCCAGACAGGTTTGCTATGCCTTAAGTCGGAAGATCTTCTTCTCTGCTAAGAACAAGAAAGGTCAGCCTAGCAACTCTGCAAAACGTTGCAGAGCTGACATTCTGTAAGCAGAGGCAGGTTTCTTTAGTCTGGTATGCCTCTTATCAATACAATTTCAGTACCATCTGTACAGATAACCATATAGGCAGCTCTCCAGTTTGCTATGAGGAATGTGGAAACATGAGTACAAACAGCCCAGAACACACTGTGAGCATTCTCTGGTCTCTGAAGCTGGCACTCATATAGTAGCAGTTACTGTCTCAGGCTTTCAAACATAAGGCCGTTCCAATTACAGTATATAAACTACGCCTGCCAAGGGTGGGGCGGGGAGGGGGGAGCTGAATATTCATCAACAAAGCCACTGCTTGAAAAGAGCAGCCTGTCTACCTTGCCCAGAATTTCCATAAGGGCACAGGTCGGTTTGCCTCTGGATAGCAGACTTGCACCCTTGTGGTGCAAAAAATGATTAATTAGTTCCATGCAGCTGTTTAAAACTGTTGTAAACCTACCTATCTGGTTCCGATTGGGGGAATAGAATGCATTGACCACTGCAGCTCCAATTATCCATCTAAAAATAAATGTTGCACACAGTTAGTCATGATTTTTTTTTAGACATTCTTTTTCATTGAGCTGTTAAGGTTAAAAAAACACAGGCTATGTATAAGGAAAGGACTGAAGTAAGGAAGAAGGGTGCTGCTGAACACAGCTGTAAAGAAATACTAATACCAGGAAATAACTGGTGTCTCATTTATGGGCACCTTTCATCCAAAACAATGACAAGTTAAACTGAGAAATGCTTTTGCTCTTGAATGTGCAACAGCCACACTGGGGTGGAATGTGGTAACCATTTACCAGCTCATCTTAACGCTATCTAAGTTTGAGAAGAAATGAATAGTTTGCATTCAAAAAAAAATAAGCATTTAGAGGACATTTTGAGCAGCAGAAGGCAGTTACTCAAATTGCAAGTTAAGACCAAACTTTGAAAAATTAAAACTGAATAATCACAGTCAGACACATAAATGTCTGCATTTGGAGTCCAGTATTTCATAGATAATGAGTATTAACTTTGAGAAGTAATTTTGAAGTAGGCTACTTCTGGAAACTTTCCAATAGCTTGATAACTCTTTATTCTTTGTATTTCTTTCTCTTCCACCTCTGACATACACTTCTAGTCACCTTGCTCTCATGAACCATGCAATATCAGTCTGAAGCTATGAGCTTATGATAAGTATTCAGCAGCATCAGCCTAAGATATTCTTCTTCCCGCACCTCTCGTCCTTATAGTATCTCGTGATGCGCTAGTTGCTGTATCTGCTGTTACTTTGACATAACTGCTTGTGGGCTGCTTTGGAATGGAATCCAATTTTCTGCTTAAGAAATACAGCACATGTTTAATCTTTCAGTTTTTGAAAAGCTGGTTGTTCTGGACTAACAGAATAGAGAGGACTGCTCATCCCAGCCTGGGAACAGGAATAAGTGGTAGAAATGGGTTGTGCTGATATTGCCGCTAACCTGGATGTAACACATGCATAGAGAGGGAGCACGGATCTGTTCCTGAATTTGGGGGAGTACTTGAGAATTTTTCAAAACAGTTTTGTTCTGAAGGCCAGTCTGTTGTGAAAATGCATTCTTGGTCCATAAGCTTCTCCTTGGCATGTCTGACATGAAATATTTGTAGCTGGCCAGGTAGCTTGTAATAACTAACCCCCCCCACCCCATTCCCCCCAAGAAGGCTATGATCATGAACAATGGCTAATTTTCTTAACTGCAATGATTAGCTAATAATATCAGCAATATTAATTATATACTCTCCTTCAGTTTAATTAAACAATGATCTGGAGCGATAAGTGGGTTTGTCTCCTTGGGGAAACCCTTCAAGCTACTGGAGAGACATCACTAGAAAGATGTTGTTTGTTACATGGAAAAAGCGCAAATTATTTGTATTTCATATATTGTCAAACTACCAGGCAAAGAAGGCATAACTCATGAAACCATGAAAAGGTTCCCACAAACGTGCTTTAAACCATACCTAAGATGAGCAGAGGTATTGGGAATTTTGGCTAGAGGGCTACCATCTGTCTCTGTAGGCAGACCGTAAAAGGCAGCAGTGATCTATAACACAGTTTGTGGATTAAGAACACCAGTGGTGTACAAGAATTCTTGCTATGAAGAGCACCATGATCGATTCCTCAAGAAAGGAGGAAACAGGGAAAAAAATGCTCTGGTATTTAGCTGACTGATCAGAAATCTCCCTTGGTGAATTATTCATCAGTAATTCACTGGAGGTTTCTGAGTGTCTGCATTGTGTGCTCGCAGTTTGAGTTAAAACCACTTCATAGGAAGAGGGATAGAAAAAATGAATAGGCTTTGCAACAATTAATTTGACTAATGCTTCCCTTTGGAGGGCTTTTGTTTGCTTGCTTATTAATAACTGTTATTTTACATTTTGTGAAGAGGTGTTTGAAATTCTTATTGGAATCTACTTTCCTTTGTCTCAAGACATTCTCTTCCAGCATTGCACAGCCTGGAAGCCTTACATCAGGTTGGTATTAGCATCCTTACTTCTGCCTTCCATTACAGTGCACCTGTCACTAATGTATTCAGCAACAGTTTTGCCAGGCAGCTTCCTGAGCTAGACACCTGCAACACAGTTAACTGGACTACTAAAAGTTCGGATTGGCTAGCTCATAGCTCTGGAAATCGGGTCATATTCCAAGGCATTTGTTGCTGAACATGAAAGCCAGGGCTTCTGGGATGTATCCATGTCATGGACTTGGCAGGAGCTCCACTGCACTTGAAGGACTAGAGGGGTCATCCTGGTGATGTTGTGTAGCAATGCTCCTTACTGGTTAGTGATGCCAACTGCTCACCTCGGAGCTGTCAGTAACAATTTATGAACATGCTACTTTTTGGTTGTTTTAAGCCTAGCACTAGCTGAGGATTTGCCTAAGAATAGAGAACTGCAAGGTAACAGCGAGGGCAATGCAGGCTAAGGCCTGAGACTTACTCAAGATGCATTCAAGGAGTCAAAGAAGGGATCATGAAGCAGCCAAGCCTGCACCTATGGCAGGCACTTCCTGAAAAACACGTTTGTACTTTACTAGGCGCAGTGTGAAGTAATCTGCTGGAAATGGACATAAATTAGATCTGGTGCTCAACTTCCCCAAGACTGGGCACATTTCCAGCAGAATTCTGCCAGAATATCTTAAGCTTTTTTTCCCCTGATTATCAATTTTTAGAAGTTCCATGATATTGCTTATCTTGCTTCCTCCTTGCTGAGTTGTCAGAAAGATCTGTCACTGCTTTAGTGTTAAGTAGCTTCAACGTAATATCTGAATGTGAAGCAGCTTGATGAAGGATTAGAGAGATTCCAAAAAACTGGATTAATTCCTACCACAGGAGTCAATGAATACTTGTTTAATTCCAGGAAGTAACTTGGCAGATCTCAGACATCAGTGTTCTCGCCTGTCCACAGCATATGACTTAAACACAATAACCCTTATTTCAGAATTTAGATTGTCTGTAGCATGCAGCCTGGTAACTTACATGTCTTGGTCAACTCTCTCTCGAAGTTTTTTCAGGCTCTTTTGGGCTCCAGCTCTCAGGTTTTCCAGAATGTTTTCAAAGTAATTGTATTCACTGAAGTTTAACTAAAGAAACAGATATCCAAGTATATTAGTAAGCTGTGTGGAAAGAGGAGTTCCTCATGCCACTGGATGTATCTTCTAAAAATGTTTTGATTGCAAGGTATCACTTAATAGTTAGCTCTTTGCATACATTTATTTATAATACGTTCAATGCAGTCAAGTTTGTATGCTGTCCAGTCACTTGGACAAGTGGCAAGAAAATAAGTGTAGGCTTTTATACTCTGGTACTTACTGAGGTATGCACTGCATACTTACATTGGCATATTCCTGATCTAGTTTTTCATTCTGATCTTCCAAAATGTAATCTGGATAGCCAATTTGTTCTTTAATTGCCATTGCCTAAAAGAAGAGAGTTTAATGTTTCATCTTAATTGTGGGGTGGTTTTTGTTTGGTTTTTTTAAAGTTTCAATACATACAATAGTTCAAATTCTTTATTGCTATTATCCACCTGTTTGTGAGAAACTGAATGCAAATATTTAAAGACCTTGTTCAAACACACCCTATTGCCTAGTGAGACGATGAGGTGTGTTTTGTTTTGGTTGTTTTTTTTAATATGGAACTTAGTCTTCCCCTCATCTGGTGTCCAGCCACTATGGTAGACTTGCAGACCCTACAGCACAATCCAACAGGGACTGGGCTTAACCCTCATCTAGTATTTTTTTTTTTCTTCCTTGCTATTGGAACAGTGCTGGTGGTCCTAAAGTCAATGAAAAGTTTTCTTCAGGGGACTGCATTGTATTCAGTTGTCATTCTAGTTGATGCATTGGGTGCCATCTTCTCTCCTCAGGACTCATTAAAGGAAATAAAAAATGTATCTGAGCTAACAAAGGATTAAAAAGAAATGGACAGTGTAATAGAATAACAGATAACAGGATAGTGAATATCAAAAGTCTTTTCCTCTCATTTGTAAAGGAACTGGGAATAGTGATGCTACAAAATTCCAAAGATTTCATATTCATGACAGAATATTGAAGTTCTCTATCTCTGACCTTCTCACGAGCCTTCTCTTTAGATGCCTCATCCATCCACTGTAACTCATCTAAAGTCTCAATGAACACTTCACGAATCTTATCTATTAAATCTCGGACCTAAAAGAGAGGCAGTAAGAAATTAATCCTTTAAATGCTATTTTTCTCAGGCACAGCTAAGTAGAGGTGAAAAGCTTCCGACTGAAAGATGATGTCCCCAAATTCTATGCTTTAAAACATGGTAATCAGCATTTAAAAGAGCATCATAAATGAGTTCTTATGCCTTCTGACTCTTGGCTGACTGATATCTTTAACAGATAAAATAGGCTGGGAGATCAGATGGAGGGGAACAGGCACTGCAGACACTGTGGATGTACAATAGTATGAAGGGTAAACTACATACCATCCTCTTGCTCTCACCAGCAAAAGTCTCCCTGACGTACATTGCTCCCACTGCATTCTCCATGTTGTTGTTGACATAACTCACGCACTCCCTCCAGCGGGCTTCTTCCAGTGTTGTCCCATAAAGTGCCTGCGATGCAAACCACCACAGGATTAATTCTGCCTACACATCTCTTTGTAAATCATTGCCTAAAGAGGAGGTTAACCTAAGACAAAAGTTTCTCTTGTTGCGATTGCTGTTCTTAGATTTGTTTGGGGATTACATGACATAATAATGTCATTGTATTGACAAGGACTTTCTGGTGACTGCAGGACTCTCTTCCAGCACTATGTGCTAGTCTCTTTAAGAAGAGAGGAAATACCTTCCTGTAGCTGGCCCGAGCATCCTTGAAACGCCGACTCAAGCTGCTGACTCGATCAATTACCAGTCGCCAAATGAGGTAGTTCTGGATGGTGCTGTGGGGGAAAGCAAAGCTGAGTTTAATCCCCTGTAAAAAGCAACACTAGTGCAGACAGTCAGAGGGGGAACTTAATTTTGAGGGGAGGTAAGAAAGCAACTGGTTGCTGCCAGTCATCAGTTTCATAGCCAGCCTGTTAAGTACAAACAGTCACCTGTAGATGCTAACTGTAGAGGCATCCAGACCGAGGACTATGCTACCAAGTCTGTTCAGGGATTCATTTATTATTTTTCTTCCCTTCTAGAGCGTAACAAGAGCTAAGCCTGTGACATATTTTTTTTTTCCTATTTAACCTTTTCTAAGCGTGTGAGCAGGTGAGACACCTAGTACCACAGTACTTTGGGACCCTAGGACCTTAGAAAACATGACTCATATTTTACAGTGAAGTGGTGTCACTTTTCTCAGAGAAGCTCTGGCAGAACTAGCAAGTGGGCCCAATAATTTCCATTTCCACAATACTTCCATAACTTTTGTCTTTGATATTCTCTAGTTTCTTTACCTTGCTGAGTACTTTGAGATAATTGCTTTCAGCTCTTGCAGATAGGGCATGCCATAGACAACAACCTCTTCTTCTGGGTCAACCTGAACACTCACTGAAGACATGACACCTTGGATGAAGAAGGTCCAGTTAAATTCCTAGGCAGACAGAAAGACATATACCAATGCCAGGAGTTTAAGTGCCTTAGTAACTGTCTGGACTTCATACAGTCTATGGGATTGAATGTAGCTGTAGTGTTGTTCAGTAGAACAATGCTTTTTAAGAGCCTCTGAAGACAAGATTAAGAATGGGAATGATTTTATACCTCTATTTGTTGCATCACTGATAAATTCACAAAGCCATTTCCAATTGGCAGGGTAGTAAGAGGAGGCTGAAAGTATTAGACTGCTCATTAAACACTTACATTCAATGCAAACTTCTCCTGCAGCTCTTTTAAGGTCATTTTGTTGTACAACAAGGTTACATCATGCCTTTCTTCTGCTGGGGTAGTTGCCTGAAGACATTCACAAGGTCATTACTACAATCAACTGACATGAGTGTCAATGGCTGAAATTGCATGCATGCACATATACACACTCAAATAATACGTGAATAAAACAGTTTATTTTGGAAATGAAAGCTCATTTGATGGTGTCCAGTACTGCTTTCTAACATTACATGACATTTCAGGAATGGAACTTGGGCCCCCCTGATTCAATAATGTTTCAGCAACATGTTGAGCCAAGTGGTTCCCTCTATCCTCTTTAGAATGGAAGACAGCTTTTTTTTTTGAGTGCTATAGACTTCTAAGGATGCAAGGGAGCTAGCCCTGCTGTTATCATAGTGTACCTTTAGCAGAAGATAGATTATCCTGCTTTAGGAGACTTACAAAAATAAATATGGCTAGGACTAGAGCAGACACAGCAGCAGTGTATACAGTAGACATAATTACACACACAGAGGCTCTGTTTTCTGGGCTGCTCATGACACAACAAGTCGTCTTCCCCCTGCTTTCTTCTAGGCCATGAATTTTCTGCTGTGTTGAAAACTGCTGCACAAAAGACTCTCACCCCTTGCTCTCCCCAACATCCTGAGAAGTTCTTGATTGCTGTACTCACATTTGCAATCTCTGTTTCAAGCTCCATAACCTTTGCCATTTCCTCTTGGACAAAGGAATCGTCTTTAGACACATTCTTGTCTTCCCGGATCATTTTGGCAATAGTGATCATGAACTGCAGGTAAGCTTCTCTCACCTGCACGCAAGAAACAGAACACACGTAGCATTGTGAAAAGATTTGCTGTCTATCACTTCTCATTCAGCAAACCATTCTTTTTGTTACTTTAGCCTCACAGTGTGCTGTGAAGAAGTTTGGCCCGGGGGCCACAGCCTCTGCCCTTGTCTCCAATGCCACCATCCTCACTCCATTTTTATCATCTTTTTTTCTACTATAATAGATACTGCTGTAATACCTAGGACCTCAGTTCATCCTGCAATACCTTGCAGTGCAGTTGCCAGTCTCAAAATACACAGTGCAAGCAACACTTTCTGCTTCCCTGTGCAATTCAACTCTCTGGCATTCTGGATTAGAATTACCACTTGAGCAAAGAGAAAGCTCTGTGCTTTGAGTTACACTGTGGGAATAGTGATCCCTGCTAGCCAAAGTACCAGGGTAAACATGGAAGGTTTAAGTTCTCTTAAATTAATACCAGAAGTCTTGTAAACTCTCTGCTTTTACTGTCTGAAAGAAAAGTTCTGTCTCAGATAGTTCCTAGTGATACCTTTGCTTTATTTCTAATAGCAGAGTATGGCTGTAATTTATGCCTCAGAATGGACCTTGAAAAGATACTTGGCTGCTGAGGGAGTGCTGATCTCTGATGCAGGAAAGCTTAATACTACCTATTCTTCTTGCATACTTTTCTTCCTTCATAGACCTTGGAAACTAGATAAATACAGGAACTGTTGTGAAATTGAGTCTGGGCACTTACATGATGATGATTTGTGTTTTTTAGGCTGAATGCTGAGGCATTAATCAGGCCAGACTCCCACAGGCCTCAGTATGAGTTTTGCCAAAAGATGCTGGACTAAGCACAGGGGGAGTTTGGGTCATCAGAGTTTGGTTCATTGTCTGTGGGAAGTGAGCTGGTAAATAGCAAATAAAAAGGGGTTGTGTCTCCTCCTTATTCATTAAGATTAAAAACACAGCTTTAGCCCTTCTTCTTTAGAGCTTCAAATTAAAACTGTATTAAGTAGTACTGGTTTTCTTTTGCTAATTTAGGATTCTCTATGTACTGTACCTGATTTTCTACCTCCTACAAGTCAATCTAAGTCTGATTTTCATGCAGTGATGTATAAATGTCCCTCTTTTCTACTGTAACTGCCACTATATAGGTGAAACTTGGAGAACAGAATCCTAGTTCCAGCAGCTATCCGCAGTTCCCAGCGCAGCTACATGGAGGTTGTTTTGTATCATGAGACAGATGAACAGAAATTGGCGGTTTATAAAGGTGTCCAGAAGGTGTGGAAACAATCTCATAAAAATGTCATGGGACTATATTTTAGACTATATTATATATGAGGATAGAGTCAAATACATCGAAGTAAGAAGAAAGCTAGTCTCACTCATGTTTCCATCTGCCTTTACAACCATCAGACAAAAGAGTCTAAAATGCCGATTGTTGTCTCTCTGTATTCCCTTCCATTCGTGTTAGGAAAATTAGTTTGATGTTAGGCTGCAAATACTCTTTGTTAGTATGACATAGTTGAGGGGGGGGGGGTGGGGTGGAAAATGTACTAAGCAGTGTTTTCATCTTGGAAACTGATAAATTATCCGGCTATGTTTGCAACAGCTTTCTATGTATTTACAGAAACCCTCACATCTTTGCTCTGAGCATTGGCAGAGAAAAGCAGCTAGAAAATAATCTCTTAACATTTTCATGTGATTTTGGGAAAGGGGGGAGTAAGTGGCAGCAGATTCTTACTAGCTGAGTATCTGTTCTATTGATATAGCTTTTGCTGCTCCATGTAAAACACTTTTTTTAGATTTTGTAACTTTTTTCCCCTGAATGGACACGTGAACAATTCTGAGTATTTTGGTGTTCAACAAAATGTATTTTGGGGTATTGTATGTTCAAATATGATCCAGTATGACAGTTCTTCTTCCATATCTATAATCCATCTTTCCAGTATCTTGTAAAATAGTATCCAGAACCAGTGGCTTTAAAAGAAGATACAGGCAAACCCAAGATAACCTGCACTGAAAAATGTGAACCTATCCTTCCAAATTAGAGACTGTTTTAAGCTATAAACACGATGATTTTATTTTCCATAACTTTCTCATCTGTATGAATTGGCCAGTTCTGGGAAGGCTTGATATTTATACAGTTGTTCAGTTCTTTTTGTAAACTTTACAAGATTTTGGCATAATTAGGAAAAAAATGTAGCAATGAATGTCACAGTCTGATTGTTACATAACATGAGGAGTCATATATTTGAGTTTTCCAAAACACAGGGATAAGTAATAAAGTTTTATTAGCCCATAGTAAATAAATTACAAGGAATACTTACTCTTTGATAGTTTCCCCCATTAAAGTAGTAATCCCTGGATGGCATTCCTAAACTTGGCTGGTCAATCTGAAGGAAATCATACATTTCTTTAGTTAGGGATGAACAGGAACTGGTGCTGTCCAAAGGTATCCTTGAAAGGCAACACGAAATGCTGCATGTGCCATCCTTTCAGTGTTGGAATGAGAATAGTACACTCTTACCAAACAATCAAAGAACTTTAGCTTTTTAGGAACTGGGGTGAGATGGAAGGTACATCTTCTGTCTCTGGATTTCTAGATAAGGACAGGCAAAATCTTTCAGTAACCATTGAGATCTAGGAATAAATTTAAGCAACTTAGGAAAGAAGTTGCTTGACTTGAGGGCTAGACTTCGTGCATAAGTGTATACGAACAAACTCTGAAATACTATTTACATGGTTTAAAAACATGGTTTCCTGCTATATGTTAAACCTCACCATCATTTTGCAAGTCACAAGCATTTACAACCCCAAATGCTGTAAATCAGCAAAGGTCCATTGATTTTAATTTCTTTAACTGAAGCAAAAATTACGCTACCATAAAATGTTTCCCAATGTGACTTTGAGAGAGATCTGCCACTTGGGGTACAGAACTGTTGCATACATTTTGCCAGTATTGTACATACTCACTCACTTATGGAAACCTAATCTGTATGCAGTGTAAATAACTATCCATTATGATTCTGGCACATAAATAATTGCCTGCAATTTTTTTCTTACGTAAATGATGTGTCTGCTGGAATCCCGGTCATCATTCCATACAAACATGTCAATGAGGACACGTTTGTTAAATCTGGAGTTCATTATGGAGAGCTTTTCTTCCATGCTCCAGTTTGGCTCTGGGAGATAAAAGGGAAAATACAAATCAGTTATCAATATGTATGAGGACTGATAGTTTGCATGCTTATTGCTGAAATTGTTTAGAACCAGACTGGACATGATGTGAGAATATTTGGCCAGGACATTCCTATAGTGGCTAGAAATTGCTAGACTGTTCTTACTGGCCTTATCTGTCTCACCGATATAAAGTAATCGGTAAATGATTTTTATATATGTGTAGTTGCCTATGCGTTGTATAAATCACCATGACCTTGCCTAGTTAGGCAGTTATGCTCCAAACCCTAATTAATATACAAGCATTAGAGCACAGCTATATTGGTTCTATTGCTTTTGTTTTTGTTATTCATGTTGGTCCTTCACGTTTCCTAACTGTCTTAAAATGTACACTGTTCATGAATGAGATCTTATATGGGTATTAAATTTATACTATCTTATTTTTTATTTATTTTATTATTATTTATTATACAGATCACTATGTGCTAAAATGTATGATACCTGACTTTTGTTTATGAAGAAAAAAAGTTAAAACTGAGGATCTAAGTCAATGACAGTAGTCTCCTTAGTGCAGTAAATAATTTTGACTTAACATGACTGAAGTCTTTCAGGCACAGCATTACCTTTGGTCTTATTCCAGTCTGCAGAAGCCACTGGCCAATCTCCAACCATTGTTAAGGCTTCTAGCAGAGGCAATGAATCTCGTTGCTCTATAAGACCTGAGAGAGGAAAAACAAATACTATATTGTTCTCATAGGAAAAAAAAAAGAAGAAAAATAAGTAATGGGCCTAACAGTTTAAATCTGAAACTGAATTTGTCATAGCAGACAACAAGAGATACCAGGAAATCACCTGTCTCCTACATTAGTCTCCAGAAAAGTAATGAAAATACTTCTCTTGACTTCAGTACCAATTTTGACTGAATCGGTTTGTGAAGGATGAAATGGGACACACTTCTGCTTTCAGAAGGGAAGGCTTTGCATTGGTACCAGAGGTAGGTAACCAATATCCATTCTTTCTGCATCCCAGAATGTGTATATTAAACCTTCACGATTTACCAAAGCATCTTCACTCATCCGAAGATTAGCTTTCCAGGCAAGGCCATGCAGATTAGAGAGATATTGACTGGACTTTTGCTTAGAAGTACATTGGTACTTGTGTACATTTGGTATTGAACAAAAGAATCAATGGAACAGAAGAGACTCACTCTCATTCATGCATGACTTGTAAAGTATTTTAGCTTTCTGAAACGCTTCTCTGTCCCCTTGATCTGAAGTCTCCAGCACACCTGGGGAAGGAACCATTGCAGTGAGATTTTACCCTGGAGAGCTTCGATCTTTTCATAGACATTGCTGAGAATTCAGAGCTATGATAAATACTTGTTACTGTAGGCTTCAATTACTGTGAATCTAGAGTGCTCTTTAAAGGAGCTATTAATGGAAAAAGTATCAGGAAGGAGGACTGGCATACTGCTTGTCCTGCTCCTTTTGAAGTTAGTACCAAATCGCCTATGGCTAATTTTTAGTGGGAACAGGATGTTCCCACAAAATGGGTGAAGTAAGAAACATAAAGATTAAAGGACCAGATTAAAAAAATCACGATTAACACTTCTCTGGAAGTTTATTTCTCTGTATAATGTGTAGTAAATAATATCTCAAACTAAAGCACAAGTGCGTAACCAAGGACAGAGTAGCCTCATTCCTACCTTTTAGGATGATCTCCAGTTCGTCTCTCAGGATGTCAAAAATGCTGTATCTGGAGCTAGTTTCTGGGATAACATGCCGGTTCAGCCAGCCCCCACAGGCATACTGGTAGAAATCCTTGCAAGGGTCAGCTGTTGAGTCCATATTCTGAATTATTCTAGCAGCTAGGAATCAAAATGGGAGAGTTCAATTCCACAGACTGCCCAGTAATCTCTAGAACTACCAAAGACACTCAAGAAACTGCTTGGCAAGAAGGCACCCTGCTTATGCTGCTTATAAGACTCATTCTCCTTTATTATGACTCAAAGGATCCTATTTCCTGCTTAAAAATGCAAGGAAGCATCTGCCAGCAGACATTTGCACTGCTATTGTGCTGCTTTACAGAGGGAGCCTCTAAACGGTAGGATAATTCTCCCACAGCATAAGTCCCTCACTGGCACGAGTGTGCTGCCCAGTGCTCTGTCTGGGGCCCTAGCTTAGGTACCTACCCATGAAGTCAGTGTTTCCCGGGGGCAATTGGGAACATCTGTGCTGGAGTCTTACCTCTCTTGAGGTGTACAAGTAGATGCCAAAAATAAGAAGGTGAATAGCCCCATATGGCGAATGCTTTCTCTTTGAGAGAAAACTCAGTCTAAGGGGATTCTTATTATACTTTGGAGATACAGACTGTGTTGGTCAATCCATATCCTGTGGCTCAGGCCAGACCCAGAGAACTGTTGACCACGCTGGCAATTTTACTGTACTACTTCCTTATGAATGATACTCTGGTGACAAAGAAAGTATATAATGGAGAAGAATAGTGGTGGGGGTTTTTTTTGTTTTTTTCTCAGTGTTTACACACGGCACTGTATTTGAGGACAGCTGTACTTGCTGTCTTTGACAGTAACAGCAATGTGTATCTAGCCCAAGGGGAAATTTCATTCCTTTTCAACTTCTTCAGTCTTAAAGCCTGAACTATTCTTTATTCAGGTTCAGCAGAACTAACAACATGTAGAATGTCACCTCTGCAATAATCATTCATAGTGACAATCATTACCTGCTGTAACACATCCAGGTGTGGTACACACGTTGCCTGAATTGGTGCCATAGCGAGTGCCTGCAGGGAAAGGAAAAAGAAAGCAGATGGAATTAGTTGTTTTGGAAAGAAATTGCTCCCAATGTCTCTCGCCAGCAGCCCAACCTCAGTGACAGCTCTGTTTAGTTTTAGAGCAAGTGAGTGAATATTAGTGCCAGTAAAAGATACTAAATGACAACTGTGAAGAAACCTCTTATCTGCAGATTTATGAGGAAAATTTATTGGAAGCAGTATTACAAGAATCTTGACAGTGAGTTTTAACTTTCCTGGAAGGAGAACAAGATGAGTTTTTTTACCTGCTAACTGTCTCCACAGTCTTTTTGACACATACTGAAAGTATGAGACCCCTTTCTGGACAATCTACTAAGATGCTTTGAGCATCTGAGCTCTTTCATGATCTTCAAAGCCACCACGACTGAGAGGTTTAAAGAGGGGGCGAAGTCCATAGCTGGATTACTGCTTTCACACTGTTTTGAGTCAAAGAGCAAATTTAAGAAATGTGTTTGGTCAAAATTTCAGATATGTCCTTTAAGGTTACTTCTTGCTGCTCAGCAGAGAGGTTGCTCCCTAATCAGTAATGTTTAGGGCTGATGAAATAGTGTATAATGAAGGAGACTGTGGACCTACGTTCAAGTCCACGTTCTGCCTTTGAGATGAGCCTGGAAAAGTCCAGTGAAGTCATTATCAGTCATCTCAATGCATTGCAGTCCTCCAAGTAGCAGATCTGAGTAAGTGTAGTACAAACCGTGCTAAGAGCTAATGGGTGTACTCATATCAGCTGTTTCTGTTGTGACATGAGACACCTCTCTAGTAAAATATGAATTTTGTTCCGTTAAGACCTTGGCTCAGTCCTGTTGATCACTTTCCTCAGTAGTACGAAAGAAATCAAACTTAGGAATTCGGGGGATCTTCGTGACTTGGTGGTTTCAGCCCGCAGAGAAGGAGTGATGTGATAAGGTTTCATTGCCTGTGCTCCCTCTCAAATTCCTTAACAGAAGCATTTTGTTGTGACTTCTAAAATAGAAGAAAATTATGTGTGTGTCTACCTGGGGAAATGGGCCTGTATGCTCCTTCCAGCAGAAGCTGGGAAGTGTTACTCTTGGCTATTAATTTTCTATTTTTGACCACTCAGTCTTGGTTTGTGAAATTCTTCCAGTGAAGATCCACAAAAAGCCTACGCACTTCTAATGCATCGGTGGTGAGCAGAAACTAAAACTGGAACATCCTTAGCTCTTACTGCTTGGTGCTCTACACTAAATATGCTGCTATGAGTTTGATGGCAGTGATTACAGAGGGTCTTGATGTGCACTCTGAGCCATAAGTTCTGCTGCAGACTGACGCTGAAGCCTTTGTAAATGAACACACAACTTTTTACGCTTAATATTAAAGTGAACGTGTTTGTGATGCTGGTCACATCACTCTCGTGTGTGTTCGCTATAGAAGTGGAATGGGAGGTATCTAAGCACCCCAGCCTTGGCCCTGGGCACAAGAAAATTAATTTTGCTGTTTTAACTTCCCATTTGTAAAACTGGACTAGCTTAGTATCTACTTGTGTTAGACAGCTACTAGATTCCACACTGGAAAACAAAAAATTGATACCCTTGCTTTCCAACAGGATTAGTCATGTTTTTAAACTTTTTTGATCCTTACACTAGGATGTTTGCGGAAAAGAGTTACTAAAAAAATCCCTTCCAATGAAAACAAGTGTTTAACATGAGAACAAACAAGATTACAGCAATTCAGATAGAAATAAAAGAGTAGGGAAGAAAAGAGGGCTTTGAAGTTCATCAGTGGAAGCAACATAAAAAGCCCCCACTGTGATTTGGAATGTAACATTCAGGGTTCAGCCGAGTGCCGTTGTGCTGCGTGGGAGTAGATCTGCTTCAGAATAACTGCATGCCTTATTATAGTTCACTGTCTAGCAATCTGAACATAGGATGAGCAAAATACATGTAACAATGTGAAGCTTCCCATAGAGGGGTTTAGCTGCTGTGCTGCTTTTTTTTTTTTTGTACTGGATGAAGCTAAGCCCAATTTTTGGTTTCCTAAACTCTCTAATAATTTAAAAATAAATAAACTTAAAAGCCCAGGGTATTTCCAAGGAAAAAAAAAATCCTTTTGGGGAAAAGACACTAGTAGTTCAAAGGCATATGGAAATTTTCCATAAAGGAGAAATAGCAGTGGGCAAGGTGAGAAAGAGAGAACTGTACTCCAAGTATGCTGTTTCTCATATCGTTTCTCAGGGACCAGGCAGGACTCAAATGAAGCCTTTTTTATTCCCCCCCCCCCAAGATTCAATTTTCAACAAGATTCTAACTCCCCGCATTCAAGAAAGCCCTTGTGATTGTGAAAATGTAACTGAGCTGTATAAGCAGGGAAGCCAAATCTGCTTTGAAACCTTGGTTGTACACTCAGGGCTCTGAAAGTCTGCCACAAAACCAGATAATTAGAAATGGCTGGTGAGGGGTGCTCAGTTTACTTCTAAAAGTGGCTCCTTTGTTTTTCTATCAATTGTCTCTTTTATGCCTCAGTACCATTCCTGACAAAGAATCAAGCCAACCTGACTCTGTGTGAGATATGACCAACACTGCCCTGTTTTACTTCGCCATATATTTGTTGGGTCTGTGCTCACTTGACTGAGGCTCTGTCTGCTGCACCTCTTGAACTTCAAATAACTAGAAACAAACGTAAAATGCGCCTTCTAAAGTCTCAGCTAGGCAACTCTACATACTTCATTTTCTCAGACTACTTTGCTAAAAACAACAGCCAAGTTTTCCATATAAATTTAGTTATTTCTTTCTATATTTATTTCTCCTCCCTGGTTAAATATTGCTGATTGAGCTATAATGACACAGAGACTTCTCCTTTGACATCCATTGACAAAGACTGCTGCAAGTGCAGATGTGGGAGGGACAACTCAGGTTAATGATCTACAAAGCCTAAAAGATGAAACAAAACAAATTTCTGGCAGGATTTAGATGGATGTGATGGGAAACTTCTGAATGTAAAATCGGAAGTGGGACATGGGTTCATGTTTGACAATAATGTAAGGCGCGAAGGTAGCAACTTGTAGCAGAGGAAAACTGGCACAGATTGTTCAGCTCCGAATCCCACGTTCCCCCTGCTGTGTAGAAAGTAAATGCATCAGCGGAAGGGTTTGTGGGGAATCGGTACTTGTTTCCTCCTGTCAAACCTTACCTCCCACTTGCCTTCTCCCGCAGCCAAGCTCATCTAGGATCTAGCTTCTTACAACACTTTTTTTTTTCCTTGTTTAAAACGAATCACACTATTTTCCCATCTCTTTCTTCTGAGATACCCTTCCTTGGGTATACCTTTTAAAACTATCAAAGAGGGATGTCAAAAGAACAGAAATGGGCCAGAAAGATTTCATCCCTGGAACTTCTTTGTGCAGTACTAAGTTCCTTCATGGCTCTCAAAACTCAGGACCTTCACAGTATTACCCTTGCATTTACTTCATTAAGAAAGTCATACCCTTGCTCTGTTGATAGTCTTATAAGTAGAAAAGAACCATTGAACCCTCTGCAGACTGAAGGCTTTCCTTGCTTTCAGTCTGATAGAGCACCATCAGACAATTGATAGGGGAAGACAAGCTTTAATGGAGCTAAATAAAATGATCTTAGCTGTGGGACTACTCCAGAGGGAAGAAAGTGAAGGAAAATAAGCACTCTAGACACTACTTCAGAGGTCAACTGTTCGCCTGAAAAATGGCAGACCTAGGACATGCTGCGGACCCCACCGGATTCACTGTAGAGAATTCTATTGTCTTAATTTGACTTCACAAGAAGTCACTGAACAGTATTACATTTACTGGTCAGCAGCAGGACAGAATAACTTCCGAGATCTGTAGAGCACTGTAGTCCTCTTCAGCAGTTCATCTTTTGAATGACAGTTTTTTAAAATACAAGTTGCTTTTCACGGCCTTTTTAGACAACAAAAGTGAAGCAAATAATTCTGTACTGTCTCTGAAGCCCACAGTTTGTGTTTAGTGTTCTCCCACTGTGTGTTTTGAGGACCACAGATGGCTGGGGATGGCACACATTGGAACAATTAGATCCACAGTTGTCATCAGGCAGTGAAGCATGAGCTTTACCTTTCAGCACCTTATCTATTTCTGACACAGATATCATCTGCAGAAGTGCTGTCAGCACTGCAGACTGCATTTGTTGCTGTTATAACAGTGAATTGTTTGCAACAAATAATGCAATTACCAAATTCAGCTTTTCTTCCTCTGAGAGGGCTGTCTATACCAGATGTCAATGTCTTCAGACTCCATAACACAAGCGTTAAGTTTTTATTCCACATCTCTTATGGTTTCTTACCTATAGTTTATCTATAAGTATGGCTGAGACAATTTCATGTGAGAATCAGTAAACTATTTGCCCATTTTTGCAGCCCCAAATGGCCTGTCGCTCCATGTTTATGCTTTACATTGATGTAGCTCCATCTAAGTAGAATTGAGAAGAGTCTTGCCACCCAAATGCCATTTCATCATGACTTCTGTGTTAGCTGCCACTTCTTTAAATTCCTCACCTTCTTTGAATAGATGCCTCGTTAATGAACATTCACGAAGTCAAAGAATGACTAGGCATCAGTCTAGGAGACAAGCTAGATCTCAGCCACGACCTTTTCTTAGCACATCAGTGACAAGTTTAGATATTGCCCCTAGTCAGCACGTTCTTGAAAATCTATTATTCAAGTGCACATTAACTGCATTCATAGCATAGGAAATGCAGGAGCATAACGTGGCTTTTTGAAATCCAATCCCAGAACAAGGTGCTGCTTAGTCCAAGTGTTGTATTTCTCTTTGTTTTTTTGTTTGTGGCCTGCCCTAAAAGGGTAGAGCATAGGTGCATAAGCATGCCCTCCACCTTTACAGCAGCCTGTATAATAGCTGTGAATAGTGGCAACCTGTGGGGATGCAGACACACACACAAAGTTCTCTGAGAATTTTACTTGTGAGAAACCCTACAAACTTGGAAGCCAGAAAGTGAATAAAATATCAATAAAACTAATAACATGATTTTTGAGCAGTCAGGAACAGCAATTAGGTGAGAATGGAAGTTGTTTGTAACTAAGTTGTCTGGAGAAGTCACTGACTCTGACTCGATGTGTCAGCCACACTAAGTGTTGAAATGTTCTTCAGACTGTAACCTTTCCAACGAGTGATGAGATTTGGAGTTTAGTAAATATTTGTAGAACATAGCTGAGAAAGAGCTGTGAAAAGGCTGCAAGGATTTATGTGTGGGTGTGATGGAAAGACTGAGAGCATGGTGTATTCAGATTTAAAAACGAATGACTTCAGTTCTGTCTGCATCTCTTTCTATGATCACCCAAATATTACTCTGCTATTCTTACTATATTTTCTTTTAGCTTATTTAGCCAAGGTTTTATGGGTATGAAAACTTCTTTGGATGTCAAAAATCCCCAAACTGCTTCTAGAACTATATACGTGCATTGCTGCAAGAGCTTCAGTGTTTTTGTTGTCTGGATGTATAGATAAGTCACAGTCAGTGTTGCCATGTATTACAGGCATTATTGCTATAACCAGAGGCCTGTTTCATGCACCAGAATGCTCTTCTGCAAGGTATATACAAGCAGAACAAAAATATACTCCCCGAACCACAAAGCCTGTATATACCTTCATATATAAGAGAAGAGGTAGAATGGCAATCCTTTTAATTTTCCATTAGCTGAAGAGAATTATTTTTTAGAAGCCCGTCTGGGTTGTGTCATTCTGATAAAGGATGTACAAAGATGAAGTGGTGAATCTGAATCTCCTCTTAGTAAACAATCCAGCGTCCCATGCACATTTCAAAATTAACATTTGAGTGAAATTAGAAATAAAAGAATCCCAAGGATAACATTCTTGGTTCCATCACAAGAATGCTGCTCAGCTACATTTTTTTTTCCTGTTCCTGTGTAGGATTTACATTTATGTTACACAGCTTTGAGCAATACATGCTTTTCACTTGGTAAGTCTAAGAGAGACTTCAGCCTTTTGCCTGAGCACTGGGTATGGGCCTAGGTGTAACATCAAACCAGAACCAAGTGGAGTATTTGGACAAAACTTTTTCAAGGCCCAAAATGTACCTGTTCTGCAGGAACATTCTCTGGTTGCACTGAAGACCTTTTGCTTTCTCAGTGTTAGACCCAAATAGTGCATATAGGCACTCATCTAAAAGATGGTGTAGACTAAAATTCCTGCTGCTCTATTCCTACCTGCGAATTACCTAAAGCTCGTGGCTACTCTAGGGCATGACTACATCTTGGTGTCCCTTATTGCAGTAGTTCAGCTATGTACGTTGAAATGTAAACTGAGAGAGGGAGAAACTGAGTCTAGGTCAGTGCTGAAAACACTCCCTTAAGGCATGAGAAAACAGCTGGGAGGAGCTGCACGCTGTACAGGACAAGCAGAATATCAGCTCTGCAATCACTTCGCACTCACAGTTTGCTCAGGCATGTCTGAATCAGGGAAACATTTCCAATGAAACTTTAATTGCTGATACAAGCCTGCAAAATATTTAGATTTTGGAACTGCTTTCTCACAGATAAGCCTTTCAGCAACAAAATGTAGTAGTTAGCACTTGCTTTACATGCACAGACTCTTCCCATGGATTTGGATGAGACACCAACATTTGGGCAAGTATTATTAATACCTGAATTCTGATTTGCCTGAACCCAAGAACCAAGATGCAGGGCAGATTTCTCAAATCCTTTATGCATGCAAGCAACAAAATTCTGCATAGCTCAATATTTTGATACAGAAACTCCTACCCTAGGACCTAGCTCTGGGGAATTTTTTTCCTTCTGTCTCCTGAGCTAATAGAATAAATGTAAATAAATTTTCTGATGAGTATTATGAATACCAAATACTCAGACATTTCATCTAACACTGGAACAAATGCTGGTAACATTCAATTGCTGGTAGCAAAAGGAGTAAACAATTAAAATGCTTTTCTCATTAATTATTACTCAGAATTGTGCAGTGTTGTACTTACAAGTGCTGAAGAAAGCAGTTCGCTGCAGGCAGGGGATGCAGAGACAATGTAAGGAGAAAACAATGCCTTGCTTTCAGTTTTGCTATTCATACTTGTTAGCTGTATTCTCTAGTGTTTTAGCAAAGCTCTGAATCCAAGAGGCATTCATGGAAATGACGAACATGAGGCAGGTGCCGCTACCACTCGTGTTGATTGCTTCACAGAATTTTAAAATCGGACTATGCATTTGGTGTGCTAGTGGAAAAACTTAGTTTTGAGAGTAAGCATGCTCTGCAGTTAACGTATTTAGGCAAAGCACCTCAAAGTAATATGCCTCATTGTCAGGTTCCTGGCACGACGTTTGCATGAAAGTCACCAAACCAAATCTCACCTAGAGATCAAATTGCCTGATATAATATTAAAAAAGTCTCCCTTTTCTCAGCAGTACGCTGGTATCTTTTTTTTTTTTAAAAAAAAAAAAAGCTTTCACATTGTAATAAGCCATTGCCCCTTTAGATCTGCTAAGCAGCTGTTGCTTTATAACTCCTGGCAATAATGAATCTTGACTGGGGCTTCTATGAAATAAGGAAATGTCAAGCATTACGCACAGACGCACGCCTTCCCCTCTAAAATAGTGCAACATTTTTTTTACCTTCGTCAAAACAATGCTGAATTCAATAAAATGCATAGAATTAATTAAAACTATAGAATCTTACACCACGTAATTTAAAAATGAAATAAAAGCCGGCATAACCCTCTCTGTGCACAAGCTTGGAACAAGGCAGAGATAGCCAAGTCCCTCACAGAGGTGACCTCACTGTCTCCCTGTGGCTTTGTTTTCATTTAGCTCTGTAAAAAGACTTGTATGCTGCTTGCAGAGGGAAGAGGAGAATTATTCACAGGTTCCTTACCTCTGCTGCTGGCATACAGGATCACCAGGGCGACCACTGCACAAGTCATGAGGAGCAGCAAGACAGCCAGACCGATTGCCACAAAGCTCCAGGATTTCCTTCCAGATTTTGTTGATTTTTCCACAATATCCATTTGACTTTCTGATTTCCCCATTATCGTAACTCTAAATTGAGGAGGGGAGGGTAAAAAAGAATTAACAGCACAGCTAAATCAATATAGGGATAAATGCATGACAAATGAGGGAGAAAAAGGAAGCAGGAAAAAAGCAAAGATAGAGAAAGAAAACTTCCAAATTATTACATGTATTTGTCCATTTGATTGTCCACAGATTTGCCAACCTCATTCTCCATCTCCTGTGCCTTCCAGATTGCCTGCACTCAGGGTGTGCAGCTGGGGGGCTGTTCTGGGCTACACTACCCTAGGTTCTCAGAGGTGCAGTGTCACAACTTCAGGAGCCTGCTTTGGGGAAGTATGGAAAAGTCTCATGACCAGGTTGGGCAACTCCTTTCTTCCAAACAGGGAAGGAGGGGAAAAACTGCCTCCTTCCACTCCCCACTTCGAAAGTGTCTTGCTGTTTCAAAGAATTTTCCTCTTTTTCCTCTGTGGATAGGAGTAGGTCTGCAGAGCTCTATTAACAGCAGTAGAATCCAAAAAGAGATCCTTCCAGGTGCGAGTGCCTTTGAGCTGTGTCTGCTCCGTCCTTAGCACAGATGAAGGGTTTGAAAAGTAGAAGGCTCCTAGAAGACGTGTGAGCTCCCAGGTCTGCAGGAGTTTGTGACCTCCAGCTTCTCAGTCTTCTCAGAGCCATGCTCAAACTTCAGAGCTCAGCCCTGCGCGGTTCCCAGCTCCAGGCAAATGCTCCTGAGCAGCAGGAGGAGGAGGAGGGGTTGCATCGCAGCAGCAGACAGGGCTGTGCTCTCCGAGCCTGCAAGCAGCACAAGCTCCACTCTGCTGCAGCTTCTCCTAAGTTTCCTCTAGCTTTCCTGAAACCTGCCGCCAGGTTATTTGGCTGCTGTGCTCACAGAATGGTGAGCAAAAAATAGGTGCAAACCTATTGAAACCCTCTGGCTCTGAGAGTGCTGGCAGCTTTTGGGTGCCATATATGGGAACAGCTTCTTGTTTGAAAACACACCGATTTATAGATTGTGTCAGGCTATGCCCAGAATTCTTTTATGCTACTGCTTGGAAATCAATCTGATAACAACTGGGAAAGACAGGAAAAGCAAAGGCAGGATAGGCATGTGATTTCCCTTGGGTTTTATTTTATTCTTTTCCAGAACTGACTTTGGAATGAGAGAGAAGCAGGTTGGGTTTTGTTTTTCTTTTTTTCTCCTGCAGGCTGGTTTATTGAGCTAGTGTAACTCGCTGCCAAAGTTCACACTATATAAATTTTAAGGTTGGTACCTCTCTTGACCCGAGTGCTTCACCAGCACTCCAAGCTTTGTGTGTATTGAGGGGGAAGCGCTGAGAGCAGAGCAGGGATTTCTTTGCGGCAGTCCTGTTTACTGGGAACGTACACGCAGAATGTTCCAAGAATGTGAACGCAGACCTGTTTCCGTGAATGGGGTAGGAAACAATGAATGCCAGTTTCTTCTGCCAGGAGTCTGAGCCTCCTCTTCTAGTCAGTGCTCTGCCTCACAACCCCTATGAAAATTTGCCTTTTTTTTCCCAGAGTCATGTGATCTTAGGCTTCTGTCAAGTGTGAAGGCAGCTATTCTCATCCCACCATCTGAAGAGGAGTATAAGTACACAAAGACCTGAAAGAAATCGA
The DNA here is from genome assembly GCF_047370975.1 of Nipponia nippon. NCBI lineage: Eukaryota > Metazoa > Chordata > Aves > Pelecaniformes > Threskiornithidae > Nipponia > Nipponia nippon. Next base: position 8,027,978 of record NW_028262335.1, read on the forward strand.
TGCACTTGCAGATCCTGGGCGTCCATATGTGAAAACTAGCTACAGAAAGGAAGGTTGCTTGTAAGGACGAAGCCATGCATTTAATGATGAGTTAAGTGGTCTCTTATTTCTGTTTGCAGGAAGTTCTACATCTAACAAAAGATTAGTTTCCTATATATGTGAGTCTTCCTTATTGCTGAACAGTTTTACTGTTACCTTACAATGTAGCTGGCTCTGAGGAAGGTCTACCTGGTTAAGGTCCATATTATTGCAGCAGACAAGTGCCTTGCAGGATTTAATGTAGCTATTCTTGTAACATGGCTATAAGATATTGAAGGGCATTATTTTGCCCATTTCACAGGTGGGGAATCAAGATGCCCAGAATCTAAGGGCTTTACTCCTGCTGCTTTCTACGCATGCCTGTTGTAGCTGTTGTGACTAACGTGGTCTCTGGGGCTTGGAATGCTGTGAGTGATTCGGACTGCTGGCTACTCAGGGCACAGCCCCTAGCCCCCCATGTAATCAAGAGATAGAGGACTTACAAAGTCCTAAGTAACATCTGTAATAAATGATTTGAGCGTGGCCCAAAGTGACTTAATTGAGGTCATATATGAGCACCAGGAATGTAGATCTCTTATGTCCCCAGAAAATTCATAGATTCCCTTAAAAAGCATTAACCTAACCATAAAGAAGATACCTTTTTTTTTTTTAAAAAAAAAATTTGGGAGGAAGTGGGAACCATATCAAGAATCTCTTCCTGTATCTCTAATGGCTTCGCTTCCCTGTAGAGCTGAGGAGAAGGTGTACTGTTTCCAATAGGAAGTACAAGGAACTTTCGGTGTAGCAATGTCATTGGCTTGCATTTTCTAAAGGTTATGTTAGGCTAATCTGAACATTAGACTGGAAAGTCAGTAGTGACAAATATTTTGTATTTCTTTTACTCTTGCAGTTTAGCTCTGAAATAAACTGCTTAATATTTGTAATGAGAATACTTCTGCCATCACTTCTCAGGCTGGTATCAGTGACAAATGGTTTAGGTAGTGCTGAGCCTGTTTGGGTTAGAGAATGTTGGAAAAGGGAGAAAATGGATTAGTAAGTTTATCAAGTTCCTTCAGGTCCTATTTTAAATTATTTTTTTTTAACCTGTTTTTCTATGCTAAGTCAGCATCTGGGTGAGCAATAGCAGTGCACAACCCAAAGCAGTCATCCAGAAGTTTGCAGTTGTTGCAGAGAAGTAAAGGAAGTGCCTGACTATTAATACCATTTTCCATTGGGAAAATTGTTTTTATCCTCTTAAGATTCAAATTCAGACTGATTGGCAAACACAGCATATAATTTAAGTGTCTTAGGTATATATGCATTGTCTTTTCCAGGCAAGTATAACCAAGTCAGCTGGAAGCCAGTAGGATGTGCCCGGCAGTGAGGCAAAGCCAATACAGGCGCTGAATGCAATCACAACAGCCTGTAGGCTTAGGAGCAATTGTTGCAACTAATGAACGTACCATCAGTGTGTGCTTTCAGACAATTACACAGAATATACAGAAAGCAGATAATAAAATCCCACGTGCTGGACTAAAGAAGCTGAAATTGGTCATTGTTCTTAAAGTATTGGTGAAGTAAACCACTGAGCACTTTTGCTGAAGAAACACACTGGGAAAATTTGATGGGGACATTCCTGAAGAGAATCCTTTCCTACCTTTTAACTCAGAAGGAAATTTTTTTTTTCTTCTACTTGATGGATCTATTGGCAAATTCCCCCTCTAAGGAGGGACAAGCCGAGCTAATATTAAAGACAGTCAAGGGAGCTGTAATTATGTATGACAGCAGAATTATGCCCTTAGTATAGACATGCTGAGAGTGGGAAGACTTGAATATTTTGGAAAGGACTTTTATGGGTGTGAGAGGATCTTGCGACATGATACATTTCTGGTTTGTGCTGAAGTTTGTGAGGGGAGACATGAGCTGTAAAATACCCATTGATAGACACAGAGATAGCAATACTAGCCAGTATGATTTTGATTTAAGAATGATGTATCTTGCTTTTATTAGATGTTTCTCTTCATGATGGGAAATCTGGTAGTGAGTATTTAAATTGCTGTGCTGTAAGAAAGTAAAAAAAAAAAAAAAAGTAAATGCTTCTCTCCTGTATGAGGAGAAGCACCAGCAACTGTAAAGGACATATTTGCAGAATCATTAATTTTTATTGTCTTGAGCAACTTTGTGTGGTCACAGAAATAGAGTAATCTGTCATTTTGACAGCTCCCTCCTAGTGCAGTGAGGTCTCCGTTCCGTTCGTTGCTTCTAAGGGGAAAGCCCTATTTTGGTTTCTGACACAGTCTCAGTATCACCTTGTAGCCTGTATGGCAAAGGAGATCTGATGCAACGTGGAAGTTGGGTGGTTTTTTGTTATTTTTTTGTTTGTTTGTTTTGGTTTTGTTTTTTTTTCCTAAATCTTACATTCTACTAAATTATTCATAAAATTTTTCTTTCTGCAGTGCATTTCAACCAGTAATTGCTAAAAGAAATTCAGTTCCTTTATACCCTAATGCAGAAACCGAGACATAGGAAAGTGTTGTGACTTGTCAAAGTTACAATGGCAGTCACTGCCTGCAGAAATTTTCATGTACTAGTCTTTCATCTGCTGGTCTAGTTCACAATCCATTAGACCCTTATTTTACAAATCGGCTTAAAAAGTGTAGTCTCTATTTACAATAATGTGAAGGAGAACACTCATCTGGGAATTTCTTCTTCCAGAAACTGAGAAACAGTAGGGGGTTTCAGTTATTGGAAAACAGGCTCTTTCCCCAAAGCAATATAGATGCAAAACATATGAAGCAATGAGGTATTTGTTGTTTTTATTGGGCTACTTTGAAAGGATTTTCCCCTTTTTACTTGCTTAGTAACTAAAGGAGGTTCTTCTGTTGCTGGAATTTGGATTTGTAAAGAGCTTGCAATGGCACGGTTGCAGTTTTGAAAAAGCTTCAAATCACAGAATTTTACAGTTGGATCCTGGGGGGGTGAGGCCTGAGCAGCCAATCTGGACGACTGCCTTCTTTTGCGATGTTTTTACTGTGAACTTTAAGACCCCACATATGACTATTTACTAAAGAAGTGCTTCCTCAGGCATAAGACATCCCAAACCACACAGAACTACTGCAGTTCCAGTATAGAGAGAGGGACCTGGTTGGGAGGTTTTATGCAATGCTTTTTTTTCTTGGGAAAGTTTCTCAAGTGTGGGAGGAATTTATGGTCAGAGAGCTCCAGACCTGAAGAGCAAATAGTCGAGCCCGTGCCTCACTTGCCTGGGAGGCTGTACTTGATTCAGGGCTGTGAATATTTTTGCTTTCATATTTCCTTTGGAGGATCTGGAATAACCATGGCTATACCTGGGACACTGTGCTGGGAGAAGATAGTATTCAAGGATACTACTGCCTTTCTCAGAAGTTTAGTTGCTATGTCTTAGTTGCCTACAATGTCAAACTGACCTCCCAACTCTTCGTTTAGGAGGCATTGATTCTAAAGATAAAAATTGTGAAGGGTTGTTCGTTTCTTTTCTCTGTATATGTTTGCTTTGCCATCGGTGACGGGTACCTCAAAAACCCTGTGCTAGGCTTATATGAGAATGTATTACCTAATTTAGTTCCCTGCCATCCTGAGGTTTTGCAGTGTCTTTCCTCAGTGCTGACTATGACCTCCCAACAACTTATTCGGGTTGCATGAAGACAATTCGTTGTGTTTAGTATTGATGTAATTGAATGTGCTGGGTCATCTAAATAGGTGTTCTAATGGTTGCTGCTCTCTGTATATCTCAAGAAAATCAGGGACTGCATGAACAATAGGGTAAGTTATTTCCCAGCCAGTGCTCTGGGGTTCTCCTGCAGGTATTAAACAACTACATCAAATGTATAAACAACTCAGTGTCCTAAAGCAATCAAAACCAAACAGGACATGGCGCTGACATCATCTTTAGTATGACTGTTACCATGGAAACAAGGTAGCCATCTTTATCTGTTACACTTTGTATCTCCTTACAAACTGATCCATACTAAGATGGGAGAGAGAACCGCATACCTCTGGATGCCAGGGTTTCGTACTTTGCCCTGAATACTTTGCCTGTGCAAAAAGTCACATATAAATCTTGGTTTTAGGCAGCCATCCAAAGCCTTTCGAGTGACGTGGGCATGCAACTTCTGTCATGACATCACGTCCGTACCAGGTGGTTAATGCAGAGGCTTTTGAAGGGCTCTAACGGGCCGGCATTGGCCACTACTTGCAATGTGACTTTCCACAAGAATTCAGTGCAACTCCTAGTGGAGTGTGAAGTGGCTATGATGTGTGACTTTTCTACAAATGTATTCCCCTGGAATGGCCACACTTTGTGTTCTGGGTATGGCTGGCACATCAAAGCGTGAAGAGCTATCTGTTTTGACGCAGCAGTGCTAGTGTCAAACTGGCGTAATGCAGATGCAGCTTCCAAGGAAGGACTGGAAAGGACGCTGCACTTCATCATGCAATAATGTCTCTGAAAATTCAGCACAAATCTTGCAGAAAGGGCGTTGCCTTAGTACTTGTTGGTCATAGACCAGAGTTTTTGACTCTGGCTTTAGAAATGAGAACTGATTAGCTGGAAAACTTCTCTTACGGTTTCATTTCCCAATTCTACAATGCATGCACATATAAAAACACCATAAATAGATAGGGATTTTTGACTTACACATGCAAAAAGGAGGACACTGCAAAATGCAGCAAGCAAAAATTCTGTAACGTGTGTTGGATGGACAGTTTTCTTCCAATAGTAATTCAACAAGAACTGCTCTGTGGAAAGATACTTTCCTTGTCTCTGATACAAACAGCAAAAGCAGCTTGTTTTGAAAAGTCACCCACAGGTGAGAACACAAAGACAAGTAGTTTACCAATGAATTTCATACTTTTTTGTCCTACATGTCTGCTTTTTTTCCTTTCTGATTTCCTTCTGAGCCCTTTCCTCTTTCAACAGAGGAAAACAGCACTGTGGGCTATTGTGTTCTATTTAACTTATGGGAGTTTTAGGACTGGGTGACACCTTAATTCTAGCGGGGGCACAATAAAGAATGTAAATGAATGTGTTGATAGGCAAAGCACATGCTTATGCTACCTTGCATTGCAGCTTGCGTTTCACTTTGATTCTATTGCTTTGGATTCTGCTACTGATGGATAACAAATATTTCACAGTCAGAACAGATGGGTCAGTTAAGAGTGGATTTTTTTTAAATGTGTGAAATCTTTTTTTTTCTTTTCTTCTTCCTGTCAGTCAGTTTTATTCACCATGTACAATCTAGCAACTGTATCTATCCCCATATACCGGTAGAAGTGCAATACCAGATCCGAAATCACTTACATGTGAAATATTTTGTATTTCTTTAGTGCAGATTACAAACTACCACCTCCTCTGTGTGTGTGTGTGAGAGGCAGGGGTATGGAGACTAGCTTCAAAACTCTTCGAAGAAACTGCTTAAGAACTCTTTTGTTGCTTACCTCTTTGTCTTTAGTACAATAAAAAACCACGAGACTGGAAAGATAGCTATCTCTGTTGTGACCCCGGTTTCAATGTTCAGGTTACACAGATACAAAGATATATTTCTTCTGTGTATGTGAATTAATCTGAATAGGAAAACTCACCTGAACCAAGATTTACAATGCATGTCTAAAATTGTCAGATTTACTATCAACATCACTAGTTTTGTTTAATAACCAAAACAGTATGCACTATTCCAGTACTGTTGAATGTTAGTAAACATCTTCATTAACCTCAGTCTCCTCAGTCTAAGCAGTTGCTTTCTGAAGAGTGAAAGGAGTATTTACAAAACTGTGATAGAAATGAGTCTAGTATACACATTTACCTTAAATACAGAAGACAATCTGAAGCTATAGGGTGACATTAAAAAACCAAACAATCAAACAGCCTAGCCCCCAGTAAATCAGCACAATGAATGACTCCAGGACAATGGCTGGATGCTACCCTTTGATTTATTGTAGCAGGGACGGGGACCACAGAGGTGCTCAAAAATAATGGGTTTGTCTTTAAGAGCCAGTTTAACCCTGTCATCTAGCATTAAAAAAAAATAAAAAATCAGTACTCAAATATCTTCTTATAGCTGGTTGGCTACCAGATATGTGTAGTGTAAATAAGTCCTAGTAGATGCACATCTGAAACGGATTAGAATCGGGAAAACCTTGAAGTTTAGATGATGTTCCAAAACTCTTCACTTACCCTCCCTTTAGAGATAATGATCTTTTGAACATCATCAGAAGAAAAAAAATATCAGACGTTAGTGGTATTATGTATAAAAGGTATGCAATGATTTCTGCAGTGAATTTCTAAATGCATGCACTTTGAACAGAGAAGCAGGTAAAAATGTGAAGTTGTCTTACCTCTGTCTTGCAGAGAATGTTTTTCAGCTGCAGAGGTGAGGTGGCTTGCGTAGTTTCTGGGATGTAATTGGAATGTTCACATTTTCTGGCAGTCAGAAACAAATGCGTATTTGTATTATCAGCATTGATCTCTTTAACAGGCTCTCCCCAATAATGGTCTTGCAAAACACTGTGCCTAAATCTCCCTCTCTCTCTCCCTTGTACGTTCACTCTCACACACAGGTGGCTTAGAATGCCCAATGAATTAAATGCTGTGCTCTGAGACTTATCGGGGAGAATTAACCCTTTCCACCATATTTGAAATCAGTTGATTTTATATCTAGACTGGAAAACAGATTGTGCAGCAGGCACAAGCAATGCTGTCCTTAAGTGGACAAGATGATTTCCTAGCTTGTTGGCATTTAGAAAAGTCTCTCCTACTACAGTAATTCATTCTTAGGAAAGTTCCCATTTTACATGACACGCTTTACTTCTTTCCCAAAAGATTTTTCAAGTATCTATGGCAGGAAGACTTCTTCTGAAAGGCAGTGTCTCATTTTCCATACACTTAATTTCAGTACAGTGACGAATATTGCAATTACATTTTTAATAACACAGTGTTTTAAAATTACATGCGTGTGACTTAAAAGGTGTATTTTTGTATTATTTTGCTATATGGGAAGATGGATTACAAACAAAATTAATTTAAGATATTTTACTTGAAATTATTTCCAGCTATGGAGCACATACAAATTTCAGCTGTAATATCCATTAAATGGACTGTTTTATATCTTACAAATGACAGAAGTTTTATATCTTACAAATGACAGATAGTTCCATTTTCCAAGGAAAGATATTCAGACTAGTTGAAAAATGTAGAGTATATAAGCACAGTCATATGCATTTAAACACCATGCACATATAATTTAATTGAACATAGAGGACCAAACCATAAGATCCTCTTCAATAAATTGTTACGCTTGGTTTCAGCAAGACTGTCCATGGTGTAAAGTCCTGAATTACCAAAATGCTTATAAATATGCTTAACTTTTAGCAAACTTCCCCTTTTCACCCATACCTTACCTCTTTCTTGCATGCCCACTGACAATTAGGACACTGCTGTGGAAGCTAGCAGGTTTGCATTATTCAGCCTGAAGATATATTGGACTTGCATCATGAATGAACAATCGGCGCTCGTGTGGAAAGCGGTTGTGGCAGTATCAGGAGCTGCAGGATAGAAGGTAGAGAGGACTGGTCAGTTCTTTCACATAGTAATTGCTGGAGGTGCCTTACATTAGGAATGGACCCTGGCTCTGGAGATACAGAGAGGTACCTGACTGCCCGCTAGAAAAGGATTTGGATTCTGGCTGCACCTCTGTGGGCAGTTTCCCATTCGGTGCTAGCTGGCTGGCATATGGTTCACTCAGAAGCAGCCAACCCTGTGTGCAGTACAGAGCGCCTAAGTGGCATGTGGACTCCAATGTACAGCAAAGACTCTGGGGCTAAAGCTTTGGCAGTGTCATGCCTATAGGAAGGTATCTAAATGTTTTGATTGTTGACAATGGCAAGGGTTAAGAAACAAAGTAAACACAAAATCTGTACCAGCAGGCCGCATACTGCGGGATGCTCAGGATGCTTTCTTGTTCCCACTGAGGGCTGAGGCTCTGCCTTTACTTGCGCCAGAGACAGCTGTACAAATAAACAAGTGGGTGTCAGACACGGAACAGAGGGGTGACCTTTACCAGCATTGCTGATTGGGGAAAGGGTTTGATGATAATCCGCAGCTCTTTTACAATCACGTAAAATGTAAAAATAATGTCATCTTCAAAGCACTTTGTACCCAGAACGAAGAGATACTGACAAGCATCTGAAATAGAGTATTATCCCCATTTTACAGATGAAAGAAAGTCACACAGACAATCAAAGTCAAGATTAGATTAATAGACATTGATGCCAGAGGAGCTATTATGTCTTGTCTGGCATCTGGCAGAACAGAGCAGAGAATTTCACACATATTACTTCATTAAATCTATAACCTTTGTTTGGGCTTAGAAAAAGACCTCCAGAGCTGACAGAAAGACACTACGCCATCTTGACGTTGTTTGCGGGGCACTATTGGAAGTTTGCATGATATTCCAGTATGAATTTAACTTCTAGCTTCCTTATCTAGTTTTGTTTGAATAATATTTTAAGAGGCCCCCATATTGCCTAAAATCTCATTTGCATTTCTGCTACCTAGAGATAATTATCAAGTTGCTACCTTCTCCAGGATAAGCTGACACCACTGAGTTTCTTTATTCCTTTAGGCTACACATGTTCTTAACTCATCCTTTTAGGTAACAGGACTTAGGCTTTTAAAATTTTTAAGAAATGCTAGATGATTTTTAGAAAGTGTCCATAGTATTTACTGTTAATTTCTTCTTCCCACCTTGTCTGTTTTATTTCTCTGCTGCTTTTCTCTCTTTTTTTTTTTTTTTTTTTTTGTTTTGGCCCCTATTGCGATGCCTGTAGTATGAGAATCTTTGGAAATATGAGTGGTTTGTAGAATTAGAGCCTTCATTAATAAGGTCTTACGTGCATTGCTATTTGTGTATAACATAACAAAAATAACAGCAATACAGTCAACTTCAGAAACCTTAACTCTACAGTTAAGGTACTCAGATGACTGTTCACAGATTACTAAAAGGCAGTTTTCTGGTAAAATTACTACTTAGTTTAGTTCGGTTTAAAGTAAAACTCCTAATCTTACCTTTAGGACTTATCACTTCACATATTTGTTGAATAAACTTTTTAGATTTCTATGAATTGAATAAACTGATGTCCCTATGAGTCTGAAAAGTCTAGAAAATAAATAATTTCAGAAATGGCAATACATTTTAGCAAATGTTACGGAATGGAGAGGACGATTATAGGGGAAGCTCTTGAGAGGAACCTCAGTCAGTAACAGACTTATGCAGAGAGACTGGACAGGGTCCAGAGGAGGGCCACGATGACTGAAGGGCTGCAGAACCTGCCCTGTGAGGAAAGACTGAAGGAGTTAGGCCTTTTCTCCCTGTAGAAGGGAAAGCTCAGGGTGCACCTCATCACAGTATTCCAGTACTTAAAGGGTGGCTACCAAGAGGACACAGGCGCTCTCTTCGCAAGAGGAGACAAGGGCAACGGGTGCAAGTTGCACTGGGAAAGGTTTTGTCTTGATAGAAGAAAGAATTTTTTTTTTTTTTTTTTTTTACTGTGAGAACAATCAATCACTGGAACAGCTTCCCCAGGGACATGGTAGAGTCCCCATCACTGGAGGTTTTCAAGATGCAAGTGGACAGGGTGCTAGATATCTTGTCTAGGCTCCCTTTCCCATGAGAGGCTGGCTCAGATGATCTTTTGAGGTCCCTTCCAACCGGGGCTGTTTTATGATTCTATGAAAAATGTTTTGTGGATAGGAATTGGCTCAAGCGCGTGCTTAAAAGGTGTGTTGAATCAGGTCTATGGATACCAAATCCACCACCAGTTACAGTCAATTAGAAGTTTCCCTGTTGAGAAGTGATTTGGGTCTTTCAAAATGACGCAGTCTATTCTAAACTGTCAGTTCTGCGGCATTTCCCTCTACATCTCTACTTGATGTGTGATTATATTGCAGTTCATCATTCAGGTTTATTAGGAGGCTTAATTGGATTGCATTAGCTGGCATTTAAGCCATCCGAAACAGTTGAGAATGCAATCAATTAAAACATCCAAACACGTTAATGATGTAGACACAGGGCAATTTATGTAGATGGCTAATTACCTGTTTTCTCCAGTAAGTAGATTTTATTGCCCAAGAATAGACAAATGATGCGTGAGGAGAAAAGAAACAGCATTGCAAAAATACTGTTGGCAAGGTTGCAAAAAAAAAAAAAGGCAAGGTATAAATGTTTCTATTGTTAAAACTCTATACTGAAAGAACAATCCCTACACCGTTACCAGCACTCAGCACTCAGAGGTGTTCCTAATATTTTAAGATTTTAATGTGACTTTTAGAGAACATATTGAGTATAATACCAGTGTTTGACTGTCTTATAATATGACATCTGAGGTTTCTAAGCAATCAAGATGCTCCATGAGATGGTCATTTGAAGTGGGGAAATACTAATCACTGTCAGTTTTTCATTTCATCCACTACTGATCTGCATCTGAAAATGTGGCCCCCTTGTGACTTCAGATCGTTATACATCATGCTACGTGACACCCGTGAAGCATATTTGCTAGGTTGCATGAGGCATACACAGCACTGACCTGGATATGAAAGTACAACTGAGGGGCAAAACAAAATGCAAACCAGGAATGGAATAGAATCATTAAAATCCTCCTGTGTTTCTGCTCCCTCCTACACTCCCCCTCTGGCTTTAAGCTAAATTTTCTCATTTACCGTGACGCAGTTCAGGAACGAGACATGCAAACTTATTATCAGATACTGTTCTTAATTTCCTTCGCAGTCTCTGGGGAAATCCTTATGCTAGTTTATTCTCTGTAGCTCTTGACTTTTTGAATCATGTAGGGAACATACAAATACAAAAATGATTGGGTTGGATGGTAAGACACCTAAAGCCACAGCTAATCTGGCAGGTTAAACTCAGTCTTGCATTGCATGCAGAATAAGTACTCAGTGGTTCTCAGGACCACAGAGTAGACTTCTCAAGGTCTCAAGGTATTTTGGGCATATGATGCACGGCCAAAACTTAACTTTGGAAATGAAACAATGAAAATTAAATAGATGCACGGGTCTTAGATGTGTAGGTTATACATCTGTATTGAGGTGTGGAACCCAGAGGGGCAGTGGCACCAGGCTATGACAAAAGGGAAGGCCAAGACTAGGCAATGGCAGCTGACCAGAACACAAGCTAGGTTTTTTTACTTGCATACCTATTGCCAGTCCATTGGTGAGAAACTGAAAGTAACATCACTATGATCATGATTGCCTTCCACTCTCTGGGACTGGTTCGTGTTCTCTAACCTTGACATTTGGGATAGCAATTTGTTCCCCACTTTTTCTCAGACAGGCTCAGCTGCTGAATGCTACAAACAGCAATATCATCCTGCAGTTGTCTTCTACCCTCCAAGCACTTTTGTGACCAAATAAACCCCTGACCCTGTGCTTGGGGTGTCAGTCGTACACATCTGTGAGGCAGGTGCAGGTCTGCAGCATTCTTTGGCATCCTACAGAACAAATGAATATGAAAAAGTAATTCCTGGAACCCACAGCAGGAGTAGGAGGAGAAAGAGCCTTGAGAATCCCACAGCGTTGGAGTGCTGTGCCTTCTAAGTAATGAGTCATTTTCCTTAAGGTGTCATTGAGTAATGGCTGACTGAACCAACAGATTCCAACATAGACCGGTTTAGCTGAAATATGATTGAAATAGCCAAGACTCCAAAGGCAGACTATAATGCCAGTGATAGTTTCATGTAACACATTAAATTAATGGTGACAGCGACTCCTCAGAGCCCTGGCAAATTGGAAATTGCTTGATGCAGCAGCAGTACAATGGCAACATGTTAATCTTCCGCAGGGAAATGATAGTAAAAGAAATGGCTTTTAGATTAGCTGTCATTAAAGTGAAACATCTGCCTCTGCAAGTCAAGTGGAATGTCCTCAGTTATGCACACGGAAACTCATTAAAGTTACTGGGTTTGCATGGCTGTAAGCCAGAGCCAAATTTCCACCATGATCTAAATCTGGGAAGCACAATGAATTAGACTGAAAGTCAGGAAGATGACTTCCCAGGTGATATGTCAGCTTCAAAAATGCATTTGATCAGTTGCTGAAGTTGGCTGATGTGTTTAGGTTCTCTTAGTACCTGGGAGCACATAACTAACTGAAATAGGAGAAATAAATGGGAGGGATATGATTTTTAAAGGAAATAATACCTTTTGAGATCACAAAAGTTCAAAGTTTAGCTCTGTCTGAACTCTGAGGACAAGCTTCCAGTTGAATATTTAATTCCAAACAATTTGCCATCATTTCTAAGCTGTTCTTTGCCTGCTGGACTGCAGAGCATAAGGTCAAGAAACTTTACTTGTGTAACTATTTGTGATGCAAATATTCTCACATCTGATTTTCCTTTTATATTCTTGTAAGGAATGTTGAATATTTCATAGAGGCACGACTGGCAGGCAATTGTTTGTGTAGAAACATTCCCGATCATGATTTCAAAGTTTTCTTTCATTATTCATTACCTGGTAACAATGTGCAACACGGTAGGCTTTCTGCAATTATTACAGGCTGTTTGCTGAATGCTTTAAAGGAACAAAATTCATAGGGAGCAAAGAAACATTTGGTAGTGTCTGTAAACAGCTCAGAGTTGAATAAACTACAGATATTTAATCTTTCCTTGGGATGAATGTAGCTTCAAGCTGGTTTACAAATCAACAGGTATCCAGTTCCACTATTTACATAGGTTATCAGGCCATATTCTCTTCTTGATTACATTAGTGTTGATTCACATAAATATACTTGAATTCTTCACAGTTATTTAACATTTACAGCGGCATGCCATAAGAATATGTCCTGAAGCATGTTGCACAAGAGACTTTCAAGGAGCAAAGGTTACAATAGAGTTCCTTTCCTAAATAACTTCAACCATCGGCTGCATGCACAGAATGAGGGATGCATCGCAAAGCAGTTGGAAACAGCTCCACAATCTTGATGAATTGCAGCTTAATATTAAAGAAGCGTACAGAAATGACCACTGCAGCTTTTCTACCCAGATTCTTCAATCTGGAAGAAGTGGAAACAATACCCTGTTAGAAAGTGGCATGTATATAATGAAGTATGTGATTCAGCTGAGTGGTCCCAGACCCTGACATGGGTATGGCAACAGATAAGAATGAGATTTATCAGCCTGGAGGGGAGGGAGATGTTTGTTGCTAAATACTGGTAGATTTCTGATGCATAACTATTGCTGGCGGGGGAGACTGGGCTGAAAGGCAAGCAGCCACAGCTAGCTCCCTAGCGAGAACAATGCCCTCTCTGCTGATTGCTGTGATAAGCTTGTTTGAGATAGCAGCAGTCTGGCTAGAGCCAGACTCAAGTGCAGTGATCCTATTAAGGCATCTTAAATGGTCTTCATGGCCTCACCAGCACTGAATGAAAGATTACAATTAGCCTGAGTTATAACTAAAGCCAGTGATGGTGACCGTCTATTAAAAACGCTGGGTACTCAGAAAGGACTCCTTCCCTGCAAACTGCAGCATGTTGGTTTTTTGGAAGATAGCATCTTCTGGCAAAGCATAGTGCAACAGAGCGGTGCAGGTATGTGGATGTGCAGGCAGAGGGGTGCTTTTGGCCATTTGGTGCACGGGCTGGGCAGTAGTTGAAATAGATGGGTCACATTTAAACCTGTCTGCTCCCCAGGACTCCAGGAAACGAGTGTCAGAATGGGTTGTGGTGAGTGTGAAACTGTGCTAGGCATGCATAATGCAGTGACACTGCTAATCAAACCCCTCTCACTGTGACTAATCAGACAGATCTATCTGATATTCCAAGAAATTAGTTGGAAGAGCAAGCACAAAACGGAGAAATAAAGAACAAATCAGAAGCTTACGCACAGGCAAAGATAAGGACTTTGATCACAGTAGTTTAGTGGGCACAGAAAGAGGATAGAGAAGATAAACGAACTAAATAAAAATGCTGATGAGAACAGTTAGGATCTGCTGAGAGAAGGAGCCATTAATCTAGACCATGAGGAATAGATAAGGAGTTATGTCCCTTCCTGGTGCTTAAAGAAACAGCGGCTATAGGCACCTGAAAACAAATTTTTCCTCAGCATAACTCTGTAGCAATCTTGCAGGGATGCATGTGGCCCCTATTTTTAAAGAAAAATTTCTTTAGGAGCAATAAATGCGCTCTATTTAGAGCAGCAAAGAAGAATATATATTACTTAACAAAACAAAACATGCCCAAACCCCCCAAACTTCCTAAAAGGCAGCCCAGGCCAATGGATGGAATATTAGCCTGGGAGACAGGACAACTAGATTGTCTTCCCAATATTTTGCATGACTATCAGGCGGCCTGAGAAAAGTTTGCACAATGGGGAGACTTGGGGCTTTAAGAAAACCTCAGTTCACCAGAAACTATATAGTAAAATTCAGAAAGTTGGTACTGCTTCTCTCAGCAGAGGCGCCACTAATCCAGGGGGCTATGTGGATTGTTTTCTCTTTGATTTAAACACTGATTCTTTCTTCATACAGTTTTTGTACTGATATTATTCCTATCTGTCAGCACAGATAAGTGGGAAGAGAACCAGATTCATGGTCTCTCTGTAATGAAGTTATTTCACTTGAGTGCAGCTGAGTATCTGCGTGTCTGTTCTTTGTGTGTCTAGATTTCCATGCTTATATAACATCTTCAGCAATATTAATTGTGGCAAAAGAAACTATACATTGCTCAATTGTCTATACAATGCAAATATATTGTATAGACATAGACATCTCAGGCTAGATATTAGGAAATTTTCTTTACCAAGAGGGTGGTCAAACACTGGAAGGGTCCTCCTAGAGGTGGTCGATGCCCCATGCCTGTCAGTGTTTAAGAGGCAATTGGACAATGCCCTTAATCATATGCATTAACTTCTGCTCAGGCAGCTGGACTAGATGATCATTGTAGGTCCCTTCCAACCACAACTATTCTATTCTAAAAGCCACAGAAGGATCAAACTGTTAAAGAAACTATAGGCTGACTGACACTGAACTAAACCTGCAACTAAAAGAGGGAATGCTAACAGAATAGCCAATGTGAAGCTGTAAAGAGATTTATTATTCCAGTCAATCAAAAATCCAAAACAAAAATCAAGTAAAAAAAAAAAAAATTCAAAGCCCTAAACAACTGCTGCTCAAAAATTTCACCATGAGACACAGAAATTCCTATCTGTTGATTGCTATTTGAAGAAAAATGAACAAAGTTATTTCTTTCAGCTTACAAATATAGCCAACAGTTGTTTAAGGATATAATTTCATGCTTGGAAAGAAATCAGCCTGTAGCATCTTGACACCAATTAGGAGCAAAAAGTATTCATCAGTGTCACTAGATTAAAAGCAGAGTAACTTTTCTTGAATTTGAAAGGAAAGAAGCCCACTCTTACCTGCACTCTTAGGGAAGAAAAAAAGGAGCATGCGGAGAAGAAAAAAAGATGGAAGGGTACAGATGGTATCATTGCCTAGTGGGTTGATTGCATGGCTGCTGAATCAAGTTTCACTCTGGAAGGAATGTTGCCTTTCAGAAAACAACGTAACAAAATGTTGCCTTTCAGAAAACAATGTAACAAAAAAGAAAACGTTCCATTTCCCTTTCATCCTAATCAAAGCAGTTCTTAGTACTGCTTTAATCTTTGTTTTCAGTAGTGGTTGCTATTTGTCTTCGTGGTTGTGTTATTACACTCCAAAAACACTGGGAGGAATTCACTTGGAGCAGTCAAAACAAATATATGTGTGTTGGTTTGGGCCCCACCTCATTGTTTCCTTTTTGCACAGCATAGGCACGCTGCTTCTAAATTAAGCTATGACTCCCATTGCGCAGAAGAAACACCAAACCACGCAGAAATTGGGTATATCGGCACTGTGTGCTGCCCCCTGAGCCTAGCTGTCCTTACAGTGGTGAAGCTACATGTGTGACAGAGGGCAAAACCCCTCAGAGCGTGGGAGATGTTGATTCCCATGCTGTCCAGCATGGAGGATGAAGAATGAGTGCTGAATCACTGCAGAGCAATCATATTACCATCGTGGCTGTTGCCTCCAACCCCGACCTCCTGCTTGGACATTGACCACTTCTTGATCAGTTCATACTCCAGTGCTGTCTTTTGTGCACCAACACCCAGCAGTGTGAAAGATGATATTTAGCGGGCTCTTGTAGACACCCCCACTGAGAGATTATCTCCATGACTCTGCACTGGCAAACTGAGACACAGGGATCTTGAAGTCCAAGGTGAAGTCTGGAGTAGAGCTGCCCGTGTGTCCCAGATAACGGGGTATTAGTCACTAGATTGAATGTTTCATCTCTGTTGAGTCTCGTTCTTCATATTATTTATGTTCCCTGGGACAGAAAAACAGTTTACTTGGCATTTGTACTGCTCCACTCCACTGTATTGGTGCTGACCGTTGCAAATCCACTAGATGATAAGGGCAGTTCCTTCCATTCAGGAGTGGGTCGTCCGAGTGTTGTAATGCATGTGGTCCTTCACAAACACATTACAAATGTTACTTTTGACTGATCTTTTTGACTGGCCCATAAAAATAAGGCTACTTAATTGAACAGTATGTGTTAAAGCTAACCAAATAAATAGCAAGGAAATACACGATTATTATTCATAAACTGCAAGCTATTTGAATGTTTTTCTTCACTTTGATTGGAACCCATGTGTTAGAATTAGTTCAGTTTAGCCAGACAAAATGCTTTCTTCACAAGGGGGAGTTTACATACATCCACAATAATTTTAAAGTATACTGAATACTGCAGTTTGTCTTTTTCTCATAGCTCTCTTGGTCAGTTTTGTTTCACTCCCTGAACCTTTCTACTTCTAGTCTTGCTGTACCACGTTCAGTGCCATGTCCATCGCATATTTATCACGAGCTTCTCATCTTTCCCTTATTCTTGCAGCCTCACAAACAAACTCTCAAACGAAAAGCAGATGCTGGAAATTCCCAAAACAGATAAATTAATGTATGCTGCAGCTTGATGCCTCTCGCTTAAGTCTTGTTTTCAGCTTTTTAAGTTCAGTATTTTTATCAATTTTAAGACCATAGTCTGTGATTTTCCAGGCCTCTTCATAATGCTGCATTTCAAAATTATATTGTGCAATCTTATGAAATGTTTTGGTTAAAATTTCACTGCCAGGGCCATTCATGATGCTGCACAATGCTATAGATTCGTCTAACTGCAGCGCCTCAATATACTGCTGAACTGCTGCTTCCTCCTCAGACACTGACAGTAGCAGGTGTCCTTTTGAGCAATGGTCCTCAACGCGTGTTTTAAGACTGTTACAGCCATGCTTCTGGATCACTTTCTCCATATCTTCTAAAGCTTTGTCATATTTTTTCAGGTGTGTAAGGCAAGTGGCTCTCTGTCGGAGATACCTTGGATTATCTTTGCTTGTCAAGATAGCCAGGGTGTAATAACCAAGAGCCTTCTCATAGTGATGTTCTTTAACCAACACATTTCCTTCTTGGGCTGCTACCTGTGAAGAGAAAGTTACTTTAATATTAGTTATTGAAAGTGAAAAGACAAGAGTAAAATATCTAGTCTGGACTGACCACAGGTAGACAGAGACACTAAGAAATTTTGGATACTTTTTCAAATGTTGAAATTGCATCTAGTTGGAGAACATATAATTGGCATATTTTTTTGCATGCAGATACAAAAATCTCAGATCAATGGGCACTTGCTGTTCTCTCCAGAGTTTCTGAACCACTCTTCTTTGTTTCTGCATGTTTTGCTAAAACTTTCTCAGAACATTTCTTCTGAAGTTGTTTACGTTCCTTAGGAATGATACATGAACTGAAAACTGAATAGACCAAACTCTAGAAGTAGACAGTGTTCTCTTCATGAAACCAAATTTCTGCCATGGTCTGCTCTAACAGGTGACTATATGGAAATTGCACCTTCTGGTCAATAGATAATTAGCCCCATGTACTGCCCCACAAATATTTGCATGTGCTAATAATGAAGGCTGGTCTCCACTGAATTTTACCCAAGCTATAGGAAAAAAATGTCCAACTGATGGCTTTGCTAATCATTAATCTCCAGCGCAAGTGAACTATCTGCTCTTATCTGAAGGGAAAAACAACAACAAGAAAACAGAGAAGGCAGAAAGAGCCGCATAATTTTTAGGTTCATAAAGGTCAATAAAGAAAACGCCATTAGAACTATTTGCCTCAAATGGATTTTTCATTATTTCCCTTTATTGGTAATAAACAAAGCTTTTAACATGCTGCAGCAGAGTGAATATTTAAGTTATAAACAAGACTGCCACCAGCAGCTTAGGTCTTACAGAAGGCTGAGCCAAACAAGCTGAGACTTCAAGCACAGGTTAAATGTTTTCATCAATCTCATTCCATGCGATATCACACGTTGCCTTTGGATGCTTGTGGCTCCCCAAAATTCAGTTAGCCCAGCCACTGTCTCAGGAGCCACACTTGACAGGTCAGGTCTTTCAGTCTCTTTGCTTTGTCTTTTTATTTTGGTTGACTTGGATTAGAACTGATTGCTGTTTAACAGAACTAAGGAAAACAGGTTCTGGATGAAATGGATCAATATTGCAGGTCAAGTCTGAGCACCTCATCTGAGACCAGTCACGTGAAATAATTTAGCCATTCCTAACAGTTTATGAAGAATTCTACCCCGGTTATTTTGCTATAAAGGAATGTAAAATCCTTTTATGTAGTCATATTTATTAGAGAGTCTCTCAGTTTCCACACATAGAAATAGAGACAGGACCTCTCCTCAAATAGTGTCAATCACTGGCTTTAATAGTTCTGGCCATAAATTGTAAGGCAGCCTGTCCAAAAACATCTCGGATGTCTGTCTGTGTATACATTTAAAGAGCAGCAAATCTAGTTTGTCCTTTCAAGTGTTTTTAAGGCAACCAGTCAATGCAAGCATTTTCTCAGTGGCAGGGTTTTAACAAGGGATCAAGGTGGAATTGCACCTGCACGTGAGGAGCATCCTGACAAGAGATTTTTTTTTTCCTAGAAATTCTAAAGTTCTAGATCATATTGTTTTAAAGAGCACAGTGTGGTTCCTCAAAATACCTTGCATTCATATAGTTAAAGTGTAATTTTCAGCCTTTAAAAGTGCATTTGTTGTTTCAATGGCAGAAGAAAAAAGTAATTTTTGTTGTTCTCCTGAATGACTAATCTAATGCTGAACCTGCTAGGGTGCTAACCAGGATCATTTTGGTTTACTGCACCACATACGATGCTGCCACTTATTAACTGAGCCACTGCTTTGACTTCTTCACATTTCACTGATGGTCCCCAAAGTAAGCAAGCCACAAGATTCTGGATTTCCTGCTGTACTTGGAGGAAAAAGGAGAATCTGAGAATAAATAATTCTCTCTCATCTTCACTGATGGAGTAAACATGGGTATTAGGCAGCTGGATTCTCTTTTGGCTCTGCCTGACTTAAAGGAACTGAGCTGGGACTCATTTTTGGTGTATAACACAGCTGGATTAATTAGCAGCTTACTTGCACATCATCTTCTGAACAAAGGTAAATATGAAAAGACAACTTATGGAAAGAAGATATAGGAAGCGCGTAGAAAGCCAGATGGATACGCCATGTGGCTTTTAAGAAGTACTTTTTCGCCATGAGCCTTGCTGCAGGTAACTTTGGAAGGCCAAGAGCAGGCTATGTAGTCCATTCACAGATGAACTGTAGTCCATCTTCAGACTTGTCACTAAAGATTTGATTATGGCTTCCAGACTGAAATGATTCTGGTGCCATCTGGAAAGGGCTTGGCAGGCCATAAGCGACTGGTGATTGGGCTGTGTCCTGGATTACGGCTCTGTGTCCCTTTCTACCATCTAGTTACCTCACTGTGCAATGAAGGACTGAAAATACACCTATTTTTGTTGCATTTTTGGTTCCAGTCCCTAGTGACTAATCTCATCTTGAAATTGACCAAGGTTCAATTCCTTAGAAAGCAACTAAGTGAGGAGGTTAACGGACAGGGAATTGTGGCTGAGGGTTAGTCTCTGAGCAGTAAATACCAAAAGATGGATTGATAAGCATTGAGCTTTGGAAGAGGGTTGGATGTTTTCAGAACAGTTTGGAAGAAGTCTGTCTGTCTTTACCTGCAGACCCTATTTGGGGTCTACAGGCCACGAAGGCATGTGGAATGGCAACTTTACCTTGGGCTGAGGGCCTAATTCTGACAGAGACCATATAGCTTTTGAGACCATTTCTGTAGGAGTCGGCTCTGGATATCCTATGGCATGTCAACAGCCAACAGAAAGTGCAGCTCTGAGGATCTGGGCAAGGAGCTAGCAATCAGTCATGCATTTAACCTCTGACATAGGAAACTGAAGGGTTGAAGCTGCTCTAGCGGCAAGCAAACTCCCTTCCTCTGACCTTTTGCAGTTTAATAAATCTTTCAGATTCCTATTCCCATGTGGCTCTCCCCGTTGTTTACAAATTTCTTAGCATGGGACCCCTTAGACTATAAATAATGGAAGAATTTTATTGCTTTGTTTTTCATGAAAAAAAAATCAGTACATCAAGGAGCTCTCCTTCCTCCACCCTTTCCTATTCAGCTTATGTAGAATTATTTTTAGCTTTTCAGATCAGACTCCAGGATAATGATGACACATTTCTATAATGCCTGTAATCTCCAAACAGTCTAAAACAATGTGGCAGTAATACTTTTGTGCCTGGAGTGCTGAGACTGAGGGCTGAGCATAAACCACTAAAGTCTTCTTTGCTTCAGTCTCCTTACTTATGAAATGGAGGTAACAGAAAGAACACGCTCCCCTGGAGTGTCGTTACATGGCAAAGGCAGGCCATCATTGGGTTTTGGGCACTAATTTTGTCTGTAAGCTTTTTTGCTTTTACCGAGATCTTCCTTTCACACACAAACTGCAGTAACCTTGCAGGCAAAAGGAAGTGCTACTGGAAAATCCTTTGAGACACCGGGCAGGTGAATTAACCGATTCCTTCCCCACTCCAGCAAAGTACACGCTTATCCCCTTGTCACAAAATACATATTAAAAAAACCTTTGTGATTCTGGGCTAATCAGTAATAAAAGTAATCACACTCAGTAAATCTTTGAAGATTAGAGAATATGGAAAGACTCCCAGGTGCTGGAGTCCATATGTTTTCTCAGTTGAACAAAAGCACAAGATTAAAGATAAAAAAACCAAAACCCAAACCTCTATTTTACTTCCAACACTGGTATTGAGTTCCAGTCTTGAAATCAGTCCAGCCACCCCTATTCTCTCAAGTGGCAGAGAAATCTTTCATGATAAATAAGCTACCAGTACAGGGTTTTATTCCAGACCCTGTTGACAGCTGCCAAAAAAAGACAGAAATAAAGTGCCTCTCCCATTTTAAAGGTTTCACTAATCTGTGGCACCAGTGAGTTCCTAATACATCAGTGCAGTTTAAGCTGTACCAAAATTAGTTTGGTTTTTTTTTCTTCTCTTTTTTTTTTCTTATTGACAGCATAAGAAAATCGCTCCTGTGTTTTCTCGGAAAGCAGCACGGATGGACTTAGCTGGGAGGCTTCCATACAGAACGAGTGACGTGGCAGCTGTAAAATATATCTTCATTTATAGACACCTCCTTAGGGCCTCCATAGACACATTCCTGATTGTGTCTTTATCAACTTTATATAGTGAAAGATTGAAAATTGGCTCTAAAATCTTCAAACTCTTCCCCATAAGACTGAACTTTTTAGATTATTCAGAAGAGAGGGGCTCTTTTCCCTGTAATGGGGTATATCTAGGGACCGGTAAATTAATACTTGTTTACTTATATCTTCCTGCTGTTTTGCTAAAATACATACAAAGTACTCCTCTCAAGATGCATTAAGTATATCAGCACGTTGTTTGTTTTATAACCTGGGAGAAAGTATAACAATATAGCTTCTCACCAGGGTGCACACAGTCTACAAATTGAATAAAAGGAAGCAAACTGATTCTCAGAACACAGAGCTTCTGGGTAATCAGAATTGCAGATGCTTGAGTGAATGTTAAAACTCCTCACCATCAATCTGACCTTGTCCTGTCTTATTATTGGAGATGCTTTCTCAGAGCTGGATGCACTTTGGGGGAGAAACTTGAAAAAAATACTGAAAAATACATACTTGGGTGGACTAGAGCAATGTGCCATTTTTGTGTTGAACAGTTTTATCTAAGAAAACCAATGCCAACCTCAAAGGCTAGTCATTTTATAAAAACGTGAATATATTTAAATTTCTAAACGTTACACAACAGGGGAAAAAAGGATTGAAGCATTTAATGTGACTGAATCAGAACCTTCAGTTTCATTTCATCAAGAAAATGAACAAAACATGAACGCCCCTTCCCCAGAAGGCAGCTACGAGCACCACGTAACTCATACAGAGTACAATACTAGCAATGATCTTGTTAAATCTGTGGCTGCTGCCCCTCACATCCCCTGCATTTCAGCATTGGGACTAAACAGGTCTCATGCAAGGGAGACCAACAAGAAATTCCCCCAAGTGGTAATAAGTGGTAATGATGAATTATTATAGACTGGAGCAAGGTCACTGCAACGAAAGAAGTTTGGATTCAACTCCCTATTCTGGCTGAAGTGAAGGCTGGAGGAACAAGCCAATTTGTTCCTCGTTCATCTGATAAATGGTCTTCCCACACACTTCTGTTAAAGACAAGGCAGGGAAAATCTCCGTGGCCTAATTTTGCTTCCTATTTCTTTCCCTACTGAATCCACAGATGTCACATCAAAAAAGGATTGTACCTGAGAGAGATGCTGCTGTTGCTTAGCGTCTACAAAGTTCAGGAGAAACCCCAATTCTCTTTCATCTTTCTTAGCTAGGATGCTGAATGAGTGAGCTGCCACTGGCACGTTCCTCCTCTTCAGCTGCAGCACAGCTAGTCTTGCACTAGCAAAATCATCAGCAAGAGAGTGGCCAAATGCGTCCTGAAGGTGATCAAGGGCCTCTTCATACCTTCCTGTTGGTTAACACCAGTACAAGCTATATAACCCATTCCATGTGGAGAAAGAAACATCCAGAAAACTTTCTAAAGCAGGATTTAGGTAGCCTGTCCACATCTAAGGGTATTACTTACTTCATACCCTTTCCCAAAATATTTGCAAACTTCTCTTGAAAAGTACTATACAACAATACACTTGCCATGTAATATTTACTTTCTTTTAATTTACTGCTCATTCACTTTGTCTGATCAGCTATGTAAAAGAATGGGAACTTACCATTTGCAATCAAAACATCTATGTAGAAGATGTGATATTGTGCATCCTTGCAAATTTTAATTAGTGCTTTTGCAATCATGAGAAGATCCCTGAGGGTTTCTTCTTTTGAAAGGTCTTTAGTAGCAACAAGCTCAGTTAACGCAGTCCTGCCATGCTGAAGAAGCCATTGAGTGATCAACCCTTGGGCTTCAGGCTTTAAAGACAGGATTGCTGGGATCACTGCTCCGGCCTCCACTTTCAGTGCCGAGATCAAATCTTGTACTGCCTCCTATGTAAAAACAAGACCAAAAAATGAAATGGTAGCAATAACAACGTACTGATAATTTGTTCTCTCAGGTGCTTTCAGTTCTCTGCTGTCCCATAGGTCAGCTGCACGCCTTTGGAAGCTCTTTGCTCTTTCCTGTCCTTGTGCTGCATCTTTTCCATTTGCAAAGCTGATATAAGAGCATAAAGATAGGCTTGAATGACTACTGGCAAAGTGTTTTAAACTCCTCAGATTATCACTGAAAAAATTCTTACAGCAACAAGAAAGAGATGCTGTGAATGAGTAAGTGCAAGCAGGATAAACCAGCATAAATCCACACGCTCAATTGGAGATGCACCGTGTCATTCACTGTAAGATTGGTGTGATATGCAGGTAAAGTCTATTGACGATATTACAAGAAAATAAACCATGCAAACATCTGACATGATTTCCAGGCAATGATATACTGCAGTCTCCAAAGTAACGCTAATTGCCCACATGAGCTTTTCACAGACGATGGAGAGGGACTCGCTAAACCTTGAAACTGTTCTTTCTTTTTCCTCTTGTCGCTACCTTTCATCTAGCACAACATCATGTCATAAAAATGTGAGACCAAATATAGGGGAGAGTTTGCAGCACTGCAAATCCATGCATAGTAGTGACAGTGAATACGATCTATGATTAAGGTTTAGTTTTCCTTTCTCTAGACTTAGGAAAGCAAATCAGTAATGTCAAGTGGACTACTTGCACATCCAGCCAAAACAAGAGCCTTCACTGACCAAATTCTGTGAGAAATTCTTGATTTCAGTGAGTCCATGACAAAGCCTGTGGTACCTTACACTAATATTGCTTAATACCATCAGAAAAATCACCAGCAAATCAATATAGTGATAATACCTTCTGCTGCTTCAGAGTAAGGTAAATGAATCCTCGTCCACTCAGAGCTTGCACGTTCTTAGGGTCCTCCTTTAGGATGGCATTATAATCAAAAATAGCAGTTTTCTTCTGACCAAGGCGCCCATAACATCGAGCCCTGATGAGAAGGCAATCTTCAGCATAACCACCTGGAGGAGAGAAATGCAGCCATGCTTACTTGAAAGGTCTCAAGTCTACTGCTCTAAATCAGGGTGCAGTAAATCCCAGTGTGTGCAGACCACTAAGCCCCACTGAAGGGCTTCAAAGCAGCTAAGTGAAAATGATGCAGTAGATCTACACGTAGTGTTATGGTGACTGCAGGAATGAAAAGTAAGGATCACTTTATTCAGAGCTGTGGCAAGGTTGGAATAAGAGGGGCGTGCTGGATGGAAGCAAATGTGCTATGGTAAGGAACTGCAGTCCACAGACGTGACTGGAAGAAGAATTAGGAGGGTGCTGGAGAGGATATCCAAGGATATCCATATGAAGCTATAGAAAAATTCCATTTTACCTGAGGATACCTGATTAAGTACTATGAGAGTACTTAAGTGGTAGTTTCCTTTATTTTTGTTGCCAGTGGAATTCCTGTTGCATACTATCAGTTCTGAGTTGAAAGGAAAAAAAAAAAAAATTGTGTCAGGTTGGTTTCCAAAACAGAGTAGTGGATCAGTTAAGTGTCCTGCTGAGAATTCTGTCAAAGAATGAATTTTCACTGGTGAAGTCTTGAAAGTGTTTCCTGGTGTGTATTACAAAGACAAGGCTACTCTGATGTTCTAGGTCTTGTGGTGTACACACCAATGTCATTCTGCAGGGAAATGGTGAGTTGTCATTCAGTGTTGCTGCTCAGGACTGGAGTTCAATGTTTAGCTTTGCTTCAAAATTCCTATCTAACCTCAGAAAAAGCACTCAGTTTCTTTGAATGTCATCATCTAACTCGGGAAACACATATTTCACGGCTGGCTGGGGTAATTTCAATGTGTTTGACACAAGCCATAGAAACATTAATGGGACATAGAGACAAGGCAGTTTGGGTGTTATGCTAACATAATACCAATGTCAGCCTAGAAGCTTTCCCACACAGCCAGCAGGCTCACCCACCAATGTGAATACAAACGTGAGCCTGGTCTTTCTCTCTGTGAGATAAAGCTAGCCACATTTCTCATTTATGGGTGGCTGACAGCAGAAACCAGTATATATATCTTCGTATTTTCTCTATAGGCCACCAAGAAACAGGCAAGCCTGAAGCAATAAAAAAGTCTGGGCTGCCGTATGCACAAAAAAACTTTTCAGGGAATATATTTTGCTACTAAGATGAATTTTTCACAAAAGAGAGATTCTGCATGTTATAAACAGAAGAACCAGTTCTGGAAATAGTACAGAGAGGAAAAAAAATAATTCTAACAGTGATTTACAGAAAGAAAGGGCACTTTGCTGAGAGTAGTTGCATGGCTGCAATTTGATTTATAACTGTAACTGTCATACTGTGACTCAACTCTAACTTTCCAGACGGGAACAGTAACCACGCTGTGCCAGGCACACCAAAAATAAAGGCCCCACTTCAAAGAGCCTTCAGTCTAGTTAAACATGCCAAAAGAACATTGTAATAAAAATTGAATGAGTAGAAGAGGTAACAGAATGAAAATCATAAAATCACATTGCTCAACTAGCTCAAAAGCTTCCTGGCTTCTAATAAAAACAAATACACATGTTGATCAACACTGTCTCTCCTCAAATATCCATGACTGCTTTTCTGATTGCCTCAAGGTCTCAGCAAGAGTGGGTCTCCTCAGGAACAGCCACAGGAAGCAAAAGGAGTGGCCTGCAATTATTAAGCACTCAACCTTCCCATGCAGGCAATTTTTTTTTCTACCTTCTCTGGGATACCTAGACTCAGCCAGCTGACAGTACAGAGAAATTCCATGTTTGCCAGTTGTAATGAAACTACTTCTATCAATTTTTGTGGAGGTCTGGAAAGCTTTAGCCTTTATTATTCTGCCCTATCACCTTCCGTGCATTTTCAAGGGGACTTCTAAAAGACAGCATTGTCATGCTGCTCTGGAAAGCAGCAAAGAAAGATGAGACTATTGTAAAAGGGAATGTCTTCATATCTCCACATCTATCCCTCCACCACACCTTTCTCCAAAGACATCATTAATGTGCAACAAATGGAGGCAACCTACCAATGACATGACCGTCATCTCAGGATCTGAGCTGGATTAGGATCCAATTCATTGGAAGGAATCCTTGGAGATTTTAGTATGATGGAATAGGAGCAGCACAAATGAGACAAGAAAGCACTAAAAGGAAGATATGTGAGGATGGAGGCATAAGGCCATTTGGCTGTTTTAATAAAGTGGAATCAGAAGGTACACGTTGTTTTGGATATAAACAACATCCAGTAATCCAGACAAGACTGACTAATTTACTGCCACACTTTATATGCACTGGGATTTGTGATACTAAGATTCTTTTTTCTCTACTTTCAAGTAAGTGCTGCCCAAATAAACACATATAGTTGACAATGAAAATCATGGTCCATTCATTCACTGGTTGCAGAGCATGTATCTTTCTGCCATCTACACGCTCCTTCCTTTCAAGGCAATTTCGATAAGGATCTTAATTTGCCTAGGGTTGCAATCACTAACTGTGGCATCCCGATACTGGATGATAAAACATTAGTGCCACTGTAAATATTTTTTCCTAGGGAGGTCAGCAAATGCAGCGTCTTGCACAGCTGCCTGCAGAGATGAGCCAGCAGACAGGCTCCTAGAAATTCTTTTACAGTAATGAGGCTTTTTCTCCTTCCTGATATGCTCTAAAACTTCTGTACCAAAGGTTATTATCGCTCTGGAGCTCTATCAATTGGCTCCCATAAAGACAATATCTATTTCTTAACAAGCATCTGTTCTAGCAGGTGGGGAGTTGATAAGCTGGAATGCATGGGCTGTGAAATGGAACCATCTCAAAGCAATTAACAGTTTTTTTTTTTTCATTTTCATAAGCCAATCTCTCTTCTTCTCAATGCTGCTGTCATAATATTTGCTCAGAGTCAAAGGCAGATTTCCATACAAACATGGCTTTACTTGGAACATGCCAGAAGCACTCCCATGTTAGCCTGATCTCTCTCCTTAGGAAAAGCTAGGATAATGATGCATGTAAGTGGGTGCATTCACTCTTTTGCACTGGAACTACACATTCATTGGTCTGTTGTAACAAGAAGGCAGGTTGTTTGCTGCAATGACTGTACTTACAGTGTGTTCATTCTAACGAAACAGGAGGTACCAAATAAATTTCATTGGCAGTAAGGTTTTCAGAGTACTAATTGATGTTACAAACTAAGGCTGAAACGGGGGAGCCTTCTACACTGCTCATCTAAAATGGGCTGAAGCTGGCTCTGTTTCAGTAACTTTTCCAAATTACTTACCAGGTAGCATCTCCTCTAAAAGTTACACAACAAATAGGTGAAGGCTTCTTCTTTCTTCTGAAAGGGGGATTTTTTGTGAAGTGTCCCTTCCTTCACACTCTTTCAAGGACTAACTGCTCACAGGAACCAAATTCCCCTCTCATTTATCACAAGTTTGGCTTTGATCTCTTTAAGAAACAATTATGTTGTATTTTCAAAGAAGCTCTCATCTCTTTCTAGATCAAGTTTAATTTTCTAGGGAAACATTTCCAAAAATATGGTCATCCAACCTAGCAGTTGGACAACAGGATCAAAAATCCCTGGCTTCTCTTGACATTGCAAGGCTTCAGGCTTACCTCAGTCAACTGTGTGCAGAGTTACTTACTGAAAAATCAAGTTTTATGGAAGGAAAAGTAATTCTGTAGGATTTCCTTGAGACTTTTACCTGTATTTTGTGCATGTATCTGTGGCTGTAAAACAGCCTCCCTACATTAAATACAGAAGAATCCCCCTGTCATTCTGGTTTTCCTTTACCAATGGAAGAACAGCATTGCACTGCTTATCCTAAAAAGGTCTTTTTTTAAACCACAGTAAAGAAGGAAAGCATGGCACATAAAAAGCAAAATAACCTAATGGCTCTGAGAAGATAGCACTGCTAACATTAAAACATGTAGTTTGTTCAACAGCACAGCTGTACTTGTGAGAAAATCTGTGACCCTATGTATGAAAAAAATTATGGTAACAGATCAATTTGTCCATACTCTGAAGCAACCTACAGCAACTGAACAGTAATTGCAGTCCGCTGTTTGGTAGCAGGTCTACAATAACAAAAGATTGTAAAGTGTAAAGAAGACATACATTGTGTTTTCTGTACACTCTGCACATTACTTTTCTGGAGCAGGAAAAACAGGGAAATGATTAGATTGGAAATCTCAAACTACCAGCTGGAAATAGATGGGTTCAGGATGTTAAAGATCTTTTCCAAGTTATGAAGGAATTGTAGGTTCTTTGTGTTGATATGACCCAGTAAGGGTGGTTTATGCCTGAACTTAACTTTTAGCATGTGAACAATGCAATTTAAAATAATCCTTAGCTGTGCTCCAGGAGGATTTCATGTGCTAAACAACAGAACAAAATCACATGCTGGGCTTTCTGGACAGGTGAAGAAAAGGGGCTGATGTCCCTGTAGAACTGAACTGGACCCTTGCAACCCATTTCAAGGAGTTCACAAGCTACTTACGGGACTGTAAGAACTGCAGTCACTGTTTAATTGCACTATTACATGGTCCAGATGAGTTGCTACTTTAAACAAATTTTATCCTGCTCCTCACCTGCCTTTGTAAGTCTACTGTTTCAATCTTCTCATTGGGGAAATGACAGATGAGAATTGGCTGGACATGCTTGCCTACCCACTGATCTGATTTCCCATAGAAGTAAATCTCCTATCAGTATCTTGACAACCCTACCTGAAGCAATGATGGCAAAGGAAAGGTAAGCAATGGCCTCTTTGATGTCAGCATCCTCCTGTTTGTCCTTCAAGATGGTCAGTGCTCTGAAATGGCAGTGAGTTTGCATCAACTTCCGGTCTTCATCTTTGAAAACGTCCATGATTGTCAGGAGGCAGGAGGTATCTCCAATTCTGATCACTTTCTTTAGCAGCTTAACGATGTGAGAGGAAAAGGTAGAAGAGAAAGGTTAGCAAGAAAAGATAAATTAAATCATGTTAAAGCTGGAAATATTACTGTCTGGTGAGACACGTATGTTCTTACCCAGTGCTTCCCCACATTTCACTGGGGCTTCAGCCAGCCACAGTCCAGCTAAGGACCATGGATCTCTTTTACTTAACTCATCAGCTGGCCCTAGTGCAAATGCACATTGGAGAAAACATTGCTGCTTATCTTTTGTCACCACCACTGCAGCTGTGTAAATCATTCTGGGGAAATACTAATGCTGCTTTGCTTACTTTGGGCAGCATCTGTTCCAGACTGGCAGTTAACTGTTTTTATAAATACAGCTGAACCACAGGATGATTGCCCCAAAGAGAGAAAGTTTCTGTGGAACAGAAGGATTCCAGTGACCCCTTTTGACTGTAAAATGGAAATCAGTGAATTAATGAAAAATCAGTTCAGTGCTGTGTCTTTCTTTTAGTATTGCTATTGGGAATCTGGGAAAAGTACGGATTCAAATCCACAAGCTACTGTCCTCCTGGAAAAGAATCTTGCCTGACATATGGTATCTTTGCCTCCATTCACTAAAGTGAAAATTGCCAAGCACTTTTTTACTACATTTCCTAAGGAAAAGAATCAAAAGGTGTTTCCTCTGGTAAAGCAAATGTGCTTAGCAGGTACTCAACATTCAAATCTGAGCCAGAGAAGCAAGGACAAGAACAAAGTTATCGTGATGCACCAGACACATCCATGGAACTTATTACTGTCTGTATTTTTATTAACAGATACAAGTGTCTGGGTGCTGACAGGCAGGTGGGACAAAAACATTTTGAAGACAGGTTTTCGATGACACATATGTTCCATCTAGAACTTGTAGCAGAAGCTGCAGACAGGAATCCAACCTCCAAGGGCAACATATGAACTCTATAAAGTCATGTCATTCATTAATAGCCTTCCCAAAGGCAGCAAATTATACAAAACTTTTATTTTTCATGGGGAGTAGTGCAGTAGTGACAACAAAACCTTCCTCTTTATTGCTAGTAGAATTTATATGGGATTTTAAAAAATGCAATAGTTCCCTCTGATGGCAGAACCTGGTAATTCAGCTACCTAATCCTTGGTAGGAGAACTAACATGTTGGAATCTCTTTCATGGTTTCAAGCACAAGTCATTAGCCACTAAAAACAGAAAACTGCAGACTGATATTTGAGCTTCCGGTTTTGTTTCTTGCCCCCCACCCCAATGCTTCATTAGGATAATCAGATAGGTAGAAGTTCTGCCTTCTTTTCCCTAGGGGAAAATTACCAATCCCATCAATACTGTCAGAAGGGGCAGGATGCTCAGTCATGCTCTGCGTAGTTAAATCTCTGATGAAAAGTGCCATTAAATAGCATGTGATGAATGGGCTGTATTTAGCTAGGAGTCCTTGTGTGGCCTGTGCTACAGACAGAAAGTCCTACTTGTGAGGCCTGCATTTACCAGTTTACAACCATTTCCTGAGAAATGTCTTGACGCACAGGTTGGTGTAGGTGCAGCCCCACTGGAAAACCCATCACAGGTTGTGTGATGGGGTGGCTTCCGACTTTGCACCACGTGGTGAGGTGGCCAGAGCCTTACAGTTGTCATATAACACTGAGGAGCAGGAGACAAGCAGAGCACTGTGCTGGGAAACTGAAAGCCCTTGGAACACCCTCTGACAAGTCTATGTCTCTAAGGTGGTCCCTCTTAAGTTCTACCATGCGTCTTCTGTATCAGCCAAAAGGGTTGTTACCCCTCTTCACCATACCATCACTGATGACTCATTCTCTCGGCTAGCCAGGTGCTCCTTACCTGGTCGCCATCATACATGAAACCTTTCTTCAACTGCAGAAGCGCGAGTCTAGCCAGGATGGGAGAGCTTTGTCGATTTCCTGAGAGTGCGAGTAAGAGGAGCTTGTGAGCTTCTTCTACACAGCCCATCTGGTACAGGGCATCAGCACAAAGGATCCGTGATGCTTCATCAGAAGCGTCCAGCTCCACCAACAGGGAAGCCAGCTGGTAAACCCCAGGGGCATCTCTGGAGGAAAAAAAATTTTTTTAAGAAAAAGGGAAAGACCACCTTCAAGGAAAAAATGCTAATGAGAGTAACAAGGCCTCTTTGTCTCACCTGGAAGCTAAGAAGCAGGCTATCAGTCAGTATCAAAAGAGATGATACATTTTATCATATCCAGTACCACAGATATCTCTGCCACTTAATTCCGTAATCATAACCCCTCTTTATAAAAACATGTTCTTAAGCAGTTATGGCTCTAAAGAAAGGTTAACAAATAATGATTCATATCTGTGGTTGCAGCTGATACCACAATGGGAAAAGGAAAACGTAACGGGGCGGGGGGAGAAGGAGGGGAAATCACCATTTCTAATGAAGAGCTGTGTGTTAAAATTTGCATGGACTTAGAAAGAACTGTGTTAATAGGTAGCTTCTCGTTCCAGAAGCAGTGACGTGTGTCTAAGGGGGCTTGTGTTTGTGCACCGATCTGCCAGCGCAACAATGAATGAGTTAGCACGTTTTTCTGTCCTTCAGTTATACCACTGGAGTGCAGGCCCCAAGTACTGGGTATGAAATAGGCGTCATGCAACTGAAGAAAAAGCCCATAATAGCACTAAAATTATTAAGAGACTAAATAAATGTGGGTATCAGTTGTAAAGAGCAACCATCCGAGATGAACTTTCACACGCTATTTCCCAGTTCAAATTTTCAAGTTTTCCCCTGAAATACTAGTATTTCATGTGAGCAAAAACTGAGAAAGTAACATAAAAAGCCAGTTTTGGAGAAAATGGAAGACTTTGCCTGGGGTGGTATCAGACAAAACTTTGAAACACTGAAACTTTTAGATTTAAATAGCAGCTTGTTTTGTGTTGGAAAAAATAAAAAGCTAATAAAGATACTACTTTGATGAGCAATCTTCTGATCTTTAGAAAGACGATTTTAAGTATTAAAACCTCAGAGTCCCTCTGTTACACCTTGTTTTTACCTTCAAACTCAGGTTTTAATGGATTTTCTAATGGATTTAGCTGGAGTAGTTTGGTGTTCCTGTCTCAGATCTCCCAGCCTTAAATATAACATTAATACAGTTAACACTGAAAAAAGAATTTGGATTGCCAGCACCAAGTACGTGCATAGTAGCACCTCAGCTCTGTCTTGGAAGTACACTTTCTAGGGGCTGGGTACTTCATGGCCCCCCAAAGCCCTCAGTTCAGAGCTGAGAGTGAAAGGAGCCAGCTAGCACCAATGATTCTGTTTTATTATGTGTGTATCTACTCCTTTAGAGGAGAAATCTCTGTCATATTCCCTCTAGCATCTTGCTCACTCCTAGCTTAGGCCAACTGGTATATCATGGATTAACTTCCATAGAAAGATTGTGCTGATTTGGCTACATGGATCCTATCGCATTCTGACAAACCACCAAAACAATGTTTTGCTGGAATAACCACACCCCTGCAGTTTTATTTCAACCTGTTATGTTAACTATGAACTTTAAAAAGGTCTTTACCCTGTTCTCAGTTATCTGAAGCAAGTACCCTCTCTACAACTCAAGCCACTCTCTTTCTGTTAGAAAGCCCTGTTCTGCCCACAGGTGAACTGCCTCCTGGGTACCTCTGCTTCTGGAGCATCTTCTGTCCTTCTTCTTGAAGAACTTTTAGCAGCAGTCCTCTTTGGTTCCATGGCACATAGGACTTGATTGTGAAGGTGGTTTCTTCCAGCTTTAACTGGCAAGCTGTGATATAATCCAGGGCTGTCAAGTAATGGCTGCCACCAGAAATCCGGATAAGTCCCCGCCCACATAAGGCTTTAATACAGCTGTTAGGATGTGGGGAATCATGCTCAATGACCTTTTGAAAGTCCTGCAGAGCTTGCTGATGGTCATGAGTGTGGAGGGAGCAGAATCCTCGCAATGCTAAGAGAGTATTGCAGTAAGTTTTCTGCTCTGCTGCCAAGAGGTGGTCACAGATATCCAGGGCAGTTCTGATGTGTCCGTGCAGGAGATGGCAGTCTGCTAGCCGAACACTGAGCTCACGTTTGGACCCTGGGGAGATCTGAAGGAGGAACTGGACTGTCTGGATGACAGAAGGGAGCAGTTCAGTACCATGATTGCCTCTGAGTTCAGTCCGAGTACGCACAGCCTCCCTGTATGCTGCAAACTTCACCTCCAGGACAGTTCTAGCCTGTTCTTCTATCCTCTCAGTGTCACGTGGTGAGAAAAGCTCTTCAAAGTGTCTCATTGCCTGGGCAGGGGTTGCTGCAAAGGCTTCTGCTAAATCCTGCATCATTTCCTGCATCCGTCCACCCAAGAATATGCAGCAGCCCGTTCCAATAGCAGACCCAAAGGTTTTTCATCTCTGAGATTATTATCAGCTGAGAAGCCCTTGAGGGCCTTGCTACAAACTGCCACACACTCCTCAAATTTGCTTTTCTTAAAGAGGTAAGCTGCCTGCGCCCTGCAAACCCAGATATCATCCGGTGCCACTGCAGACAGGAAGTCATAGCAGTTGCCCAGCCACTGGTCCAAGGAACTGCAGTCTGGGCTTTCTTTCTGAAATGTTGCGAGACAATTAGAGAAGGCCTGGATGACCCGTGGCAGGTATTCCCTTTGCCTAGTACACACATAGGCCACTGCCTCAGCCCGATGCATCACAAAGGCTTGGATATAGTCTGCAACTCCCTTCCCTTGTGTCCCTGACAGCACGCATGCCAACGCCCTCAGCAGCAGCAGTTCCATTGAGTACTTTGGGTTAGCCTTGAGCAGGGTATTGCATTTACTCACCACCTCCTCTGAGCATCCTCGCCTGAGCAGGGTCTCCAGTTTATACACTGAGGATACCACATTGTTGGGACTTAAGGTGGAGAGAAAGATGGCAGCTATTCCCACACTGAGGGAGACAACAGCCAAGTTCTTGCTCTGGATCTTGGGAATCTGATTCTTGCCTTTGCACCACATCTCCAGAGTGGCTATCACTTTCTCCCAGAGCCCTTTGTCCAAGGAGTTCACTTTCTGTACTGCTGTGGAGGCACTGCAGCTGAAGGCAGCCACGTAGAAAGCAGTGGCTATTGGTAACTCCTGCTGGGCAAGATGGTGGTCCCCTTCTTTGCAGAGCAGTGCAGCAAGTTCCTGAGGTGACATTTTCAACACTTGTATCTTCACCAAGCAGCATCACAATGTGGCTAGTGCCTGTAAAACAGAAAATAAATAACATGAGGGGCTGTGGAGTACAGGTTTTTTTTTGTTTGGGGGGGCAGCTTTCCGACTGACAGACACAAGCAAGCCTAGGTCCTGTGAAAAGCCAGTGTTTTGTCACTGACAGGCTTCCTGGGGAGCAAAGCTATGAGAAGAAACACCACTGAGGTTCTTAGTCCACAGCCACATAACATTGGCCAGAAAGCAGCCACACAACCTTGTCAGTGTTCCCTTCCCATTGACTGTCCAGGCCATGGGGCTGGGGGGCCTACCAGGCTTTGTCCTCCCCAGCTGAGATGTCAGTTTGACAAATTTTTAATCATCAGATGGCATGTCAGTGCTGCTGGTGGACAAGGAGGAGACCCAATAGCACCTTGATACTTTGCCCACCACTTGCCTTTCCTCCTTTGCCTTCGAGAGACCGGAAAGGGAGAAGAAAATTCGCACCTTCTCCCTGTTTCTACCCCAGGAGTCAATGGGAAAGATGCAGTTTAGTGCCAGGACCCGAGCTCCAGCGCCATCGCTCGGCCCCGCACACCTGGGCCCCAGCCCTCCCGCCGAGGGGCCCTCAGGAGAGCGGGAGAGCCCGGGCGGGGCGCGGCTGCGCAGGGCGGAGAGCGCAAATACCTGAGAGCGGGCATTGGCGGGAGCTGCCGGGCGCTGCCGAGCGGGCCCGGGGCCACCGGGGCGCTGCCGAGCGGGCCCGGGGCCACCGCGGCCCTGCGGTGGGCCCCAGCGCGGCCTGTTCCCGCCGGGGAGCTCCTGAGGCGAGGCGACCCGACCCGACCCGACGCGAGGCGAGCTGAGGTGAGGTGAAGCGAGGCGAGGCGAGGCAGCTGTGGACGAGACGGGACGGAGCGCGGGGCCGGGCAGCCAGGCGCCCCGTTGCCTGGAGACCGCAAACATTGCCCCGGCTCCGCTGCCGGCGGGCGGGCAGGGGAGCGGGCAGCCGCCGCAGGCCTGCGTGGCGGCGGGGAGCCATGCCGCCTGCCCGAGGGCGCCGGGGCCGCCTCCCCCTGCGGCCCCGCAGCGGGGGCGGCCGGTGGGGAAGCCGGGGCTGCGGCTGCCCGTTTCTGCCCCGGGTTGGCCGCTGCCGGCCCCGCTGCGGCCCGTCCTGCTGGTGGGCTTCGCGGTGCGGTTCGGGACGGGCTGCTTTGGCTTTGCTTGCGCTTTTCGTTCCTTCCCCTGAGAGGCCGCAGAGGAGGGCATGGCGGCCGCAGAGGGCACGGCGCGGGAAGGGGGCGGCCCGGAAAGGAAAGCGTTACCTCAGGAAAAGTAAAGCAGGCCCCCTGCCCCCGGCGGGGCTCGGTCGGGTGAATGAGGTACCAAAAGCAGCAAACTCTGCCTGTGGCGCAGCCTACGTTTTTAACCTTCTTTTTAAATAATAAAAAAAAATGGTTTTTAGCGGTAAATCAATTATGTTTTTAGGAGTGTTTAGACCGATGATGTTCCTTTAAGCCAGGGCCGTGTCTGAAGTCCGGCTTTTTCCATATCCATGTTCTTTGACATTCAAAAGAGAAAAAACCTCACTATGATTAATAGAGATTTTTTGCCATTTTATTAAGAGTTTGCCCATTACTTTGATTTGATTACTTTCACTTAATTACCCTAATTAGCCATCAAGATATAATTTAGCATTGCCATCACATTAGGCCACAGGTGATATTGCCAAGAAAGACTTGAGGGCATGAAAAGAAACAGTTCTGAAATAGAAATCACATTAAAAGGAGCTGGGTTGATCAAATGCATGTGCTTCTTTGCCCCTCCACTGAGGTTCAAGCACAGCTTGTGGGAATAAAAACGAGACTGGTGCCTTCAATGGATTGTGGTCCAGGCTGCAAAAATCATTACCCATAATTTGACTTTGCTGCATGACTGAGTGGTGTGGAAGTTGCTTGCAGCCACATTTTGCCGTGTCGGTACAAAGAACATGGAGGATGCCAGTATCCTCCATTCATCATTTCTAGCGTAGAGTCCCAGTTTAGTTAAGGATCCAGCGTGCTTGCCGCTATACGTGGATGGTTTAAGGGATGTTGTTACAGCCTGTATGGTTGTCCAGAAGGGCAGCAGCAACATGAAGAAATGGTTTTGTTGACTTAGGGTTATAGAGCAGGTGGTATGAATACAGCCAATTTTGAGTTGTGCATCAAACTTCAGCTTATGTTAATTTAGGTTCCTAACTTCGGTCCTTAAAGGAATAAGAGGAACAGCATCTATGAGAGCTTAATGCTGATAGAAAAAGAGAGTATTTTTCTGGAGGAAAGGCCTGTGGCCTGCTATGATACCTGAGGTATCTGAAGAGAGCCCGGTGTGAAACCCCATTGTTATAAGTGGTGGAACCAGCAATGTAACTTAGAGGGCCCTGGCTCCTAACATTTTTCTCAAGCCACTAGACAATTTGCTGTTTGTCCTGTGGGGTAGACATGGCAAGCCCTGTTTCTAGGATCATAAAAATGCTGGGGGAAAAAAAAAAAGTATGAAGATGTTTATCTAAATATTAAATATTAAGTATGCTACACACTGATTAAATATTAAGTATACTACAATAGCTCCTCATGATGTCTCTGATTACTGATAAATCTTTAAAGGGAGGTGGGTGGGAAGGAAGTAAACACAGCATAACACGTGGAGGGCTTTGCAAAGCAGGAGATACACTAATGTGTCTGCAATAACCCTTTTCAAAGAGACAGGGCTGAGAAATCTTGCGCTTCTTGCTTTTAAAGGCTCTCAGTGCCTGCAGTGCATGTAACCAGTCCCTCCCCTCAGGGCTTTTAAATGCTAGATGGAGCTAGGACTGAGGGTGAGAAACCAGTGATATGTGCATTTGGTACAGAAAATGTGGCTTAAAAAAGAAGAGAATGAACTTTCTTTGATAGAAAGGAGTGTTATGGGGTGGGGCATTATAACTTTAAAAAAATCTTTGATTTATTTGACTAACATTCTTTACTCTGAGCTGTACCTGGGTTGGAGAGCAGACACCAAACTCTGTTCTCATTTAGGCTGGTGTAAGCATGCAGGCTAGGGAACGGAGATGCCTTGTACTAAATTATACAGACTGGGTGACTGAATGCCCGCAACGCTGAAGTCAAGAAACTCTGGTGATGGGCTAAGCCACAGGATGAAATTTCATCCCTAGGCATATTTAGTTCCACACCTGCAGTCTGCCAGGAGAGTTAGACTGCTGGTAACTCTGTTGTCAGACTGAGTTAGGATATTCTCTTGTGAAGGGAATCTGCAACCCTGGCACTGTATCCCCATGATCACAGCTGCTGATGATCCTTTGGGTTAGGACAGCAGATTTCAAATGGAGACCTCTAAGCTTTTTTATTGACAGTTCTCCTTTCTAACACTGCCTGGTGGGAAAGCGTACATGAAACGTTTCAGGATGTTCAAGTTCTCAGTCAGCCTTCTATATGCTGTTCTTTATAAAATATGCTACACTGCTGTTTGGTCAAACCTTTCTGCACCTCAGATAGTCACAGAAGTATAACACATTGTAGGAAAACTATAAGGTGATTAAATCAGTATTTGTAAAGAGCTCTGAAATGTCTGGGTGAAAGGTGGCATAGGTCAGAGAAGAAGTTTTAGCCTTGTCATTTTATAGTCTGACCTAATTACTCTGGATCTGGTTGAGTATTACAAAATTTACTCCTTTGCTCAAGCTTCTCAGAAAGGCCTTGAGGGGTGCCTATCTTAACTTTTCACTTGGCTTTGCCGGCTGTTGGTACATTAAACAACCTAGCACTCTCTGGGTGCATAAAGATATACAGTCACAGAAAGCCAACATGATCTCTTTATGCCCTGGACTATTTTCATCTATGTTTACCCCAATGAGAATGCAAAGGATTTCGGGGCTCCTTGATGAAGAGCAGGATTAAGATGCACTTGAGCAAGATTACAAGAAAAAGGTTGTTGTTCTGTTAGAGAAAGAAATAATCCCTTTGTTTATATTGTAGAGATTAAAGCAGTAGCAGCAGAAAACACCCAGAGGTCACCACACACATACTTTGCTGTCTCAGTTATTGTCTATGGTTTAACTGTGGGATTCAGCAGTGCAATCACATAATTTAATCAGTTCTTCTTGTGCTGGGAGTCCTGAAGCTGCTCTCTGTATGAGGTAGTGAAGTGGGTCTGCTTGCTCTAGGGACAGAGAGGTGTGCTTGATTTTGAGCAAAAGGTCTGTGATGTGTATGAAGTGTTTCCAAAGAGTAATAGTAACTTTAAAGTAATGGCCTTTCCTAGTTATTGAAACTGCATGTGGTTCTTGGATACCTGTGAGGAGTTCAGTCTTCTGCAAGGTTTTTGTTTCCTTGTCTGCTTCCAAAGGTATGATGTGTATGTCCCTCAGCAGTAATTACCTTTAATAAGCTTGTGTTCAACTGAAAAACAATTGTCTTAACTGAAAAGGACAACCCAAACATCGCATTGTCTGAGACCTCAGAAGGAAAAATTCCTTTAAAGCAGTTAGATTATGCCCAGTGGTCCACTTGCAGAATGTGCATACCAAGTGTACCCCTTAGTGAAGTATCATCTATGTTCCTCTGATATTCATGAGTCAACACCTGTATTTCCCTCTGGTGCCACATCCTCCGATACAGAGGCTCAAGGGTAGAAGTTTCTAGCTGAAATTTCCTGCTCTGAGTTATTTCAATAGCATTTCCTAGCCTAGCTTTACAAGTGCAAGATTTTTCTAGATAGACTGCTGAAATAAATAGCAGTTGCACCACGTATAATCGGGGAGCAAGGCTAGCACCTGAAGAGCAAAGCATTTCAACATAC
The DNA here is from genome assembly GCF_047370975.1 of Nipponia nippon. NCBI lineage: Eukaryota > Metazoa > Chordata > Aves > Pelecaniformes > Threskiornithidae > Nipponia > Nipponia nippon. The sequence goes on from NW_028262335.1 coordinate 8,067,502, forward strand.
TAGACTTCACATCTCTTGCGCCCTGATAGTTAGCCAGCCGGCCTGATTTTTCAACTAGCTCAGCACCTTTGTGTCCAGTGAGGAAGTCATTGGAACAGGTTCACTTGAGCAAAGTCCGCCATATGCCAAGCAAGTGGCAGTCCAAACAAATAATCATGCTTTCTGCTTCCATTCTTCCCTGTGCAAAATGTCCACTATCAAATTTTGGTTTTGTGACATGTTTGCCATGTTTATTTAGGATATAAGCTTTTGAGGCCAAGGATAGTGCCTGGTATGATGAGCATGATGGGCTGAATCTCAGAAGGGATCTCCCAGCACTGCTGTGACATGAAGAATAACAAACCGTGAGGTATAAAAAAGGACGCTGTTACAACATCTCAGCAGATACGCTGCCAACTCAAATTAAACAGACAGTGTTAACCAGCCCACTTTATTCCTTCTCTGTTAATATTGAAACTTACTGCTTTTATTTCCTCTCATTCCTTCACTACTTTACAAGCAAACAGGGATAAGAAAATGTTGTTAAGGGATAACTTATTTGGTTACACTAAGTTTCAAACTCATATTGGTTTGAACTAAGTTTATCAACCAGCCATGGAAACATTAATCACCCAGAAAAATAGCACACAGTGAAATGACTTTTCAAAATGTCATTGGTATAATTATCATCTTGGCCATTACATTAAATGCCACCATTTATAACTGTTATGTTTAAGTATGCAAACAGTAATTAACTTGGTAATGAACTGAGGACCCCTGTGCCTCTCTTCCCTCAGCTAATTTGCATGTTAATTATCATTAGCAACCAGGGAAACAAGTTATAAACAGCTTAATTAGCAGCTTAATCATTTTTACAAGAAAACGTGCTGCACTTTGATACACGAGCAAGAGTTAGATTAATGAAGTCAGATGAGCATGTTTTTTCAGTGCTGTTCCCTGCTGCAGCACTGTGCTCGTACTTGGGCTGTGTGGGTAACACAGATGTGTGCACACGCATGTGTGTGCACACACTCGCGCTTCAGGTGTCCGTGCTTCATTTTACAAACAGGCGTTGTTTCTGCAGAAGGCTCTGTCAGCGTTCTGAGAGGAACTGCCCTTCTCCTCCGTGTCTGGTAGCAAATAGTTGTGTTAGATAGACACTGGGAAAGCCGAAATTCCAGCATGGTCAACCAAAACATGATGAGGCTAGTTTTGATAACAATCCTTATTTAATCCTGATGTTTCTAGGCCCTCTGCTGTGACTTCATTTGATTCCACTTGCAGTCCCTGCAGTGTCAGTTGGTCCCTGCTTTGAGCAAGACTGTGTTGGCACTACTTCGAACACCAGCGGTACCCCGTTCACAGTGCCCCTCTAGCCAAGGCTAGCCTAGGTTCTGTGGCTGCCACCACTGTGGCCTCGGTGGACACCGCTGTGTGTGCGGCTTCAACTGTGTGCGTGTTTAAGAGCAGGCGTTCAGGCTCGCTGATGGTGCTGTTACTCCAGGTAGGGCTTTTGCATTTTAGGCTAGGCTCGCAGTCAAGGGCTGAGCTTGTCTTCCTGACTGGCATTAACTGTGAATGTCTTAAGTAGTTCTGAAGTTTATAAGAAAAAAGAAGTTGCTTTCTCTTTTTTTTTTTTTGTTTCCTTTTTGGCAGAAACTTTCTGATGATTTAATGGAAAATTCGGGTAAAAATTGAGTTTGGTTGGTTTTTTTTTCCACAGGTTATCATACTTCCATTCTCTGATATACATTACAATAAATAGTAGCTGGCTCGCATGCATTTTTGAAGGTGTGGGGTTTTTTTTCTTTTTAAGGCTTTTTTTAATTCTATTCAGAAGTTAAATGGAGACCTGGAATCGGATCTTATTACTACAAAAGACATAATGATTAAAGGAAGGAAAATCTTAATAGGAAGGAGAAATGCTAACTGTGGTTTATAGCTGGTGTTGCCCAGTGCGTCTGATGGCAGGCGTGTGGTGTAAACGGGCACTGATCTGTGTGGAGTTTGAATTTCTGTGTGTGTACTGAGATCCTTGATGGGCTAGCTATGCAGACGAGGCTCACCTTGTTGCTTATACAATGGATAAAATGTCAGTCTGGGAATTATACCACGTTAGTCTGCCAAGAGCACTTCTCATTTGATTGCGAATCAATCATTTGATGAAAGGCAATAGGAACTTTGTCATAACATGAGAACACATTGTCCAAGGAGGTTGTGGAATGTCTGTCACCAGAGATTTTAGGAATATCTTGGATAAACATCTGTAAGGGATGGTTTGGGTATTGTCGATCCTGGTCCAGGATAGCAGGGTAGACCTAAGGTCTGAAACCAGACAGTTTTCTGTGATGTGGCTGCAGAGCATCCATAATGCTTGATTGGGAAATTTGGAATCTGACTAAACTCATTTCACTGCAGCTTTGATCCAAAAATCAGGCTTCCTTCCTTATTTCACATGAATCTAGGGATTCTCTCCATCATGATAAAGATAATAATTGTTATGATGTGTAAAGAAATGTATGCTTGCACAAAATTAAACTTAAAAGGTGGTACAACCTGGATGCTATTCTCATTATTGGTAATAGAATGCTCATCCTTCTGCCGTGACAAACCATTACCAGTAGAGGGTACCAGTGCACTGTTTGAAATGGCCATCTTTGGAAATCTTTTTAAAATTATTTTTTAGTTTTTATTTTGTGTGATTAACTAGGGCTAACACAAAAGCAGGAAGCTGCTGCCTTGTGAGGCTTGTGAGTTCAGTGCACAGAATTTGTCCAGAGTGGCTGCTTGCAAAATCCTGACTGTTAAAGGCAGAACGAAGGAGTTAATGGTGGGGGGCTCAAACGGCTTCCCCCCGACAGAAAGATTTTGATTTTGGACTTTTGAATTTATGTGCTGGGACATCACTGGCCCTTATTAGTTCAAGATACTTTGTAAGGATGGGTGAAAATCTGGAAGTTTCCAGCTCAGCAGGCTTTGAGTTGCTATACTGGAGAGTGAAGAAGTTCAGTGAACTCTGTGGAGCTAAGGAGGGTTGTGTTTCTGGCTCTGGATGATAGTTGAGTGAGATCTTACACTGCAGGAGCAGCTTTCTTTCAAACTAGGGCTAGGAATTTAGTCGAACATTTTTCTTCTTACGAGCCTGTGTAATTTATAATAATGCAGAGCATTTCTGAGGAATGCCTACCAGAATGCTTTGGGTTTTGTGTTTGCAACTGCCTTACCTCGCAAAAGTGAAACGCAGCCCCAAATCGCTATCTGTGCTGAACACTGTATTCCAGCCCTGTTCAAGTCAGTTTGGCCACTGACTACAGTATAACCATCATTTTCTTTCTGAAAGTTTGTTTGTGTAGCTTTGAACCCAGCTAAAGTGAGCTCTGCTTAGTCCTGTCACTAATACAGTCAACTGTGGCCATGCCTTAATAAGCCATGGTGCTCAGTTCCCAAATGAACGACAGCTCAAAGACACTGTCCACCTCGTGAAGTAGTTGTCTGTTGAACTGAGAAGATAATCCAGGTCTTACTTTGACAGCCCTGTTGCATCTTTCGGTCTGCAAAAGCCCAGAGCTGAGTGCGTTTGGAGGCAGAACTAGCTGCTCACTGCTAGCAGTAGCCCATATAGTTCAGGGCTCACCTGAAAGGGGGGAAGCTGGCATTAAGTGTTTGTTGTTTTACCTATTCTCTTCATAGACAGATGAAATCAGATGCTGGCAATTCATGCCTTTTCCTCAGATACCTTCAGAAGAATTGTCATATACTTTACAAATGCACACACAGAAGACATCTGTTCAGGTAGTTTACCAGCTGAGATTATGATGGCAGAAGAAGGGTACAGCTGAGAACTACAGTCCTTGTAGGCTAGTGTGTAATTTTACCAAAGAAAAGACAGTACGTGCCGAAAGGGGAATGAATTGCTGCGTGAGCCAAGAGTGGCAAGCAAGTCTGGAGCGCTCCAGCCAGCTCCACAGCCCGGCACAGCTCAAGCAATGGGCCAGTCATGAAGCATGGCTGATTTACGCCAGCTGAGGATCCAGCCTAGTGCGTTTTATCTCCTCTGCCACTGGCCCCCATCATTTCCTCGTGAGGGGCACTGCTCTGTGGAATGGCAGCCAGTAAAGAGCGAGCTTCCTGTGCTATGTTCCATAAATTCTTTATCAGCTCATGTAATCAGATAGCATGGCTGGATGTTGATTTTGTTACGGTACCTGGAGCGAATCTCTATATGTTAATTTAAGGCCATAAAACTACAGCTTAGGGTTTTGGCATCCTAATTGAAACTTCCTCTTCTTGGAGGCATTCATGCTACAGCGGAATAATAATCATCATAAAAAAAGCAAGATGCAGATAAAATGAAAGTGCATTGTTTCAAGTAACCCATAAATGCCAGGAAAACTCTGACACCTAGTGCCAAGCATGCAGCCGTGCTGAAGGATCTCCATTGGACTTTCTGCTTTAACAGCAGTCCAGGAGAAGCTCCATAAGGAGATCTGTCATTGTCAGAAATGCGGATTTAGTCTTCCTTGCCAGAGAGCATCCTCATTTGAAGTGTTGTTGCATGAAGAGTACACGGTGTGTGGCACAGTGGCGCTATCCTTTCTGGTCAATGCTATTCAATTGCCCCTTTGACATTCTGCTCTTCTGCTGTGGAGATGCTGCTGAGGTCAACAAAAGAACTGAAGAGCAGGATATTTGTTCTCAAACTGTTAAATCTGGATCCTGAAAACACCCGCTGTCAAGGCAGTCACTTACAACTGCAGATCGTGTCCTTAAAGTCTCCTGTTAGCCAAGAGTGGGATAGGGGAGCATCATGTGGAGCGAAAGGAAGGAGACAGAGGGTGGGATACTTAGGGCCAGAGGTAAAATGGATAGGAATTGGCAGAAGAGTCTCATTGATTTCCCTGAGATGAACTGACCCTTCGGTGGGACCTGTCTGAACGCAGGCTCTGACCTGCTTGCACTGGCAGCGGTGTTCGAAACAAGCGGCTGCGGCCACATGCGCTGAACAGCTTTTGCTTCTGCAGACAGGCCGGGCCTCAAATTCAACACCAATAGGCTTGAGCTGGGATCCAGGCTCGGTAGTTGGCTCCCTTCTGTTGATCTGTTGTTTCCTCTGGCTCAAGGCGTGAGCTCTGTTCCACTACACCCACCAACCTCAGGGTCTTGTTTCCAAAAAGACCATTAATGCTTAGGCAGGAGTATAGGACCTCGTGCTTAGAAGCGAAGTAGAAAGGGTAAGACAGCACCAGCCTGCTGACTAGACTGTGAACCAAATGCTATAACAGATCAAAGGGAAAACTAAATTATAGATTGATAGATGCCTTTAGTTTATAAGTTATTAAGCACCAGGTAACAGGTTAGATTAATATTGTGCCTGGAGGTTTCTTTTTGCTTCTTTTTTTCTCTCTCTCCTTTTTTAAGAATTGGAGAAAACAAAATATTTTTCTAATTAAGTAAATCTACAGTGCTTGCTAATGGGGCCCGTCTGTGTGCTTGTCACAGGGCACAGGGAGAACTGGAATAATGATTTTATTTTTTCATTAAATAGAATTATAGGCAGTTACTCAAAGCAACTGTGAGTCTAATTGAAAGAAAACCATTTCTTCTTAATTTACTTTCACGGTTCTGGATGATAAAAGAGTGTGTTCGCTGGAAAATTAAATAAAAAACACAACATGAGGAAGCCTGAAATAATGTTGCTCGGGCACAGGTGGGCAGAGAGAGCACAATAGTTGTCCTGCTAGTTATTAGTGAGTTCAGATACTAGTGCTTCCCCTTACTCCCAAAAGGTACATTTCTTCTCTCTCGGTGCCCTTTCCAAGCTTTCATTTCAACTTCCCCCCTTTCACCTCAAGGGCATCCCTTTGTTTTCCAGTTCGGTCATCCACCACATGAGCCACGTAAGCTTGCCTCTTCCTGCGGGGTTAGGCTATTACTTCCCCTCTCCCTTCATGAATGACAGCAGTCAGATAGCAGTGCTCATCTGTATCCCAAATGATTCCCAACTAGTTCAGGCATTGGGATGACCAGGATCAGCAGGAACAGGTGGGAAGGGAGCAGGTTGCCTGGAGAACTGACTGGAGCACTAACCCTGCCTAGGACAATGCTAGACTGTTGCCAGAGTCCAGAAATCACTATATGAGAGTTTGAGAGAAACCAGACACAAAACTCAACTTGGAGGGGTGCATGTAGAGCTACTCCAGGAATTACTCTTGATGCAGCATGGGAGATAAGGTATGTCTAAGGGCATGGACCCAGAGAGAGGGTGTGAAGTTGCAGTCAGAGCAGGGACTCTGAACTCCTATCGGTGCTTTGCAAATATATTGCTCTGGTGAAAAGTGCAGGTCAGGGCAGCAGGCTTTCCTTCCGCTGTCATTACGAAGCCCTTTGGTTCCAAGCACCAGCCTTAAGCTCATGGGTGCACTTTTCTGGGCCCGGGCTCCAAGGGTGCCTTACAGAATTGCCAGCATCTTATGGGTTGGTTGAATTTCTATTCTCTTACGAGGGCTGCAGTGAGCAAGTAAAGTTTGACTGCATCTTTCTCAGCCCTGAACGGCCTCTGAAATCTTTAGGCACTGCGCAGTCCCCCTGCACAGGCACATGAGGGGTTAAGAAAATGGGAACTGATTAATTCCATGGCGAGGGTCCTTATCTGGCCCTGGTGCTGCCTCTGAAACGGACACATCTGGTAGGGTCACAGCATCAAGGAATGGCTGCAGCACTGAGGCAAGGGTCTGTTTCCACTAACCATTTCTGCTACTTCTTACACTAAGTACTTCCTAAAAAAGGCACGGGATAATGTTTCACTGTGGCTGCTGTTAGATTTACGGGGATACCATTTGCTCCAACTCTTGGATTCACTCAGTCCGGGACAAGATTAAAACCAACCCTTCAATTTCCTTTTTTCTTTAGGAAATTAACTGTGGCTTTTCTGCTAATGAAAGTCCAGAGACACTAGCTTATTCAAGCTCTCTGCTGGCTCTGTGTTTGTTTGATATGTCTTCAAGGTGCACCTGAAGGAAACAAGAAGTTAAGGCAGCTATTGGCAATTAACACTAAACATTATTTTCTGCCTTTTATAAATGCCTGTGTATATAAGGAAGCCAGAGCAGGGCTTGGACTTGTAACTTCAGGAAATGCTCAGTCTTTTCTCTTTGAAAATAGAGTAAAGAAAAAGGCAGTGAAAACTTTCCATGAAACAAAAACTATTTTGATTCCATCTATAGATGTCTGTGCTTCTGTGATCCTGCTGCACTAAAAATCTGTTTCATTCCAGTTTCGTCTTTATTTCTTCACGTTGTGTAATGCAAAACTACAGAAGTAATTTAAGGAGAAAAATGGAATCTTCTGCTTCTACTGAAATATTTCTAAGAAATGGTTTTGTAGCTGGCTTTACTTGAAAAGAGCAGCTTCTTACAAACTGCTCTGCTGCTGATGCCATGAGGCATTCAAAGGAAAACTTTCCTGCAATATTCCTTGATCAGCTGTGTCTTGGGTCAGGACAGGGCAGTCAGTCAGGATGATTCAGAGCAATGGGACAAGATATTTATATTTTTCCTATCAGTAGACTTAGTTGGGAATTTTCTGACAAAAAGGGTTTTCACTGGAAAGTTCTGGTTCAGCCAAAATTATTTTTCTTCCATCTCATTCCCAGTAAACACTAGCTTCTTTGTTTCCTTCTGCTGCTGGAGAACCTGGGCCTCTGGGATCAATGGTTCCAATGCTGTCCCAGTGCAACCATATCACCTCCTCCCTTTGGAAAATATGAAGCCTTCCAGGTAGTCTGGAGGAGAACTGGACACCATAAAAATCCCCACGGAGGCAAGCGAGCTGTGACTCTGGGATTCAACTGAACCCTGGCTTGTGTTGGGTTTGCAAAGGATTTGCCAAAAGAAGGTTGTTGGGATTTTTTTTAATTTGTTTATTTTTAATTAGTATCTGAATTGATGGGTTTAGTTAAAGAGAATCCTTAGTCAATAGACTCACTGTTCTTTACTGACAGCTAATGTACTGGGAGGAATGGATGACCAGGCCCTTTGGATTAGGTGCCTTTTTAGGTCTGGAAACATACCTCCAGTCCATTTTGTTGCGATGAACAAAAGTGAAGAGATGATGTTGCTGAATCTCCTGTTCTTATTAATGGGGAGGCTTCCCCCCATTCTGAACATCCTGCCTATGAGGAATAAACAATGTCCTATGAACTCCCTGATAAATGCCTCTTTCAAAATATTTTTTCCAAACTCTTTAATACCTTTCTAATCTGAAGTACAATTTTTCTCCTCTATAATCACTATATTAAAATTTAATGTCAAGTGTTAATATAACATACTTAATGGTAACCCGCATATTATTCTGAGCATAGCTGCCCTGCAAAAAGCTCTGTGAGCTTGAAGAGGAAAGTATTTAACTCTTCCTAGGCACTCTGGGTAGCAAAGGCACCTGGTATTAGCTGCTACCACACGGAGCAAACTTCAGTGCTGGGAATTGCGTTGGCAGGTTGCAAGCAAGGAACATATCCTCGTCATTTGTCTGCTGGGATCGCTTCTGTTTTATAAAATGTTTCTTTTGAGCCCGTTCTAGTAGGGAAATTGAGACTGGCAAGATGGGGAGGGTGAAACTGTTATGAAGGGAAGGCTGTTACTTAGGTGTACATGTTTAAATCGTGGCAGGGTGGAGGATGAGCGAGTGAAGAAGGTTAGACCATTCCAAAAAAGAGATAACTAGAGAAACAGGAAAGGAAACTTGTTTTCTTGGCCCATACAGCAGCATGGTTGTTAACTGTCTTTTTAGCCTGACTGCCACCTGGGTTGTGTCTCCATGTACGTGTGAGTGTGGATGCTGTGTGCAGGACTCTGAAGTACAGAAAAGCACTTTGCCATCTTTCTTCTTGTGTGCCACATCTTCCTGCGCTTCTCCAGAGAGCAGATATTCAAGATCTTGTGCTTTGCCCTTCCTGAAGGCTGTACATCCCCCAGCACAGAAAGCTCCTGTCCTCAGCTGTGCTGAACACAAGGACCAAAGTGCTTCCTTCACCTGGCTGTTCGCCGACTGACTTTCCCCTTTCTACCCTACGCCTTCAGAGCAGGAACTGACCCATCGAGTTTCACTCACTGTGTCTAGGAAATGTGGGTATCTGGCTTTTAGATTTTGGTATTCTGTAGTATTGGAGCATCAAACAGTATAATTACTCACCAAGGAGCCTTGAAAAATGGTCTTAGCCCCAAAATGATAAGATTGGTTTAAAAACACAAGATTATTGTTGAAAGTTGTTGTTTGAAATTTTGGATTTTGAAGCTTTGTGTTTCTACTGTTCAAGCTGTGGTCCATAGCATGAGAGGTAGAAACTTTTTATGAAGGAAAACTCAATTAGCATGTAAACACAGACATGCAAAAGCTGGAGCTTAATGCAAAGTGCTGCAACTCACAACAAAATCTGTGTGGCTGACAAAGCCCTAAAACCTCAGATCCACTTAGAGGAAAGAACACAGGAAACAAATATTTCCATGCAGGTTTGATTCTGCGGGTGCCCCAGCCCTTTTGCTTGCCTGGTTTATGTGAGTGTGTTCTGAGGAGCTAAAAGCAGCAAGAGTGAGTTCTTTTACAATGTTTTTTTTTTAATAGAATCACGGAGTAAAATATTCTCACCTGGAAAGAAGTCTGTGCTGAGATGGAGGGAGGGGAAAGAAATTAGAAAAAGAAAATAAAGAAACAGGCAGTGGGTGGCAAAAGGGAGAGAGGTACACAGTGGTGAGTGTGAAGGATGACTTGGAAAGTAGAGGGATGCTATTGAGGAACAGCAGTAGGAAGGAAAAGGGGGGCTGAGGGGAAAAGCAGGAGACATGGTAAGTTAAGTAAATTCACATTTATTTCTGCAAGAATTTGCTTCAAACGCTCTTCCTGCCCTCACTGAACATTTGCTGTTTGGACGCCCTCCACTACGGGGAGGAACAAAACCGCTCTGTTAAAGCACCAGTGGTGGAGGTGAATACCAGGTCACTGGCAGGCTGCTGTGTTCAGTGTCTGTGCGCTCCACCTGAGGCACACTGTGCGTGCAGAGGGGCGAGCCAGCAACCGATGAAGCTCTTGCAAAGGCTCCCTTGGGTCCCGCCTGTGCCCGTGGTCTGGTACAGGAAACCCAACTCCACTGCTAATTATTGGTCATCTCCAAAAACTCCTTGGCTCTCAGGGTAGCTAGCTCTGATCCCTAGGGAGCAGTGGTCATGGTAAGGTTTATTAGCATCGTCTTGACAGTGTTTAAATGCATAATGGACAAGCTAGACCATACAGCTGAAACTCTATCCTGTGCTGCCAGTCAGATGTGTTCAGAAAGAGATGGTCCCTGTTTAAATTAGGGCCTTGAATATCAGTACAAATGAAAGGGTTTTCAGCACCAAGGAGGACAGAATTATTTTTACCCTTAGCTAACCTCCCTGTTGCCTGCACACCAGATAGCAGATATGTTCCAGCTTATTGGGACTACAACCAACCTATTGTTTTGGTCCAGTGTGAGCTAAAGTGAACAATGGGAGACATTGTTGGAGATCTGTTGCTGAAGGTTTTTAAATGCATGTTATGCTGTGAAGGCATAGGGCATCTGCAGTGTAACTGTCTGGAGACGTTACTGTACGGTCTCGAGGAGTCTCCTTTACACACGGATCGCTCTGTTTTAAAGAGGACTTCCCATTTGCTGTGGAATCCTACGTGATTTCAGCTTTCATTACTGTGAGTTTAGGGGCTTCTCTTGACAAAAGCTGTAACGCTTTAATCATCATTAATCTGTTATACTTTGCCTACTATGTACTCCAGTCGTGGATGTATTGCATGGCAATTGCGGTTCACATATCCCATAGGCAAGCAATATTAGCACAATAGGACAGCTATGCTTTTACAAAGCATATTTCTTATTAAAACTGGCATAGTTTTTCTGAGCTGGTCTAGTTAATCTCTTATTCGTAAGTGTAAGATCTTTTTTGCTTCCGAAGTATATTGCATTATGGTATTTAACAAAAGACCTGATCCGCTTTCTATGTCCGTTAAAAGGTACCGTTTCACTGCTATACATCATTTAGTCCTTTATGCATGACATCTGTAATTTTAAAGAAATTTTAGAGATTTAATTTGAAATATCCTGCAAAATTTATTTGGTTTTATCACCTGCAGAGAAAGGCTCTTACAGATAAATACTGAATTGCTTTCTGAGATGGGGAATACCTTTCCTGCCACATGAGCCAGAAGAGAATGTCTTATGTAGACTGGCATGACTGGCCGATGGTCTGACAATGGATCAAACCTAATATTTTAGCCAGTGCAAGTCTCGGTTCCTGTACTAGACAGCTAACACACTCCTTCCAACAGGTAACTTCTCTTTTGAACGTAGGATCTGCTGGCTTTTAGAAGCAGTTGCTATCACCCTGTATCTCTGGCATTTGTGGTAATGCCAGGAATATGACAGTTTGCTAGCAGAGCTCACTCCCTCTGTAACAGCACTAGAAACAAGAACAAGATTTTAGAGGGGGGTGGTGGTGTTAGGGGTTTTTTTGGTGTGTGCTTTTTTGTTTGTTTTTGAAAGGGTGGCTGATTCATCCTAGTTCCCCACTGACAAACAGGCTCCTCTAGCCAGGGTGCTCTAAATGACTACCAGAACTTGATACCTCAGTTTCATTGAATTGATCAATTATCAGTTACTAAAGGTGGAGGAGTTTGAAACAAGGGATACTTCTTCTTATGCCATTCATCTGTAAAGTTGCTGGTGAGCCCTGAAGCCCTGATAAGTAATACAGAGCCAATCGGGACAGAATGCAGCTTACAGCTGGATGACATTTTACACACGTTTAGAGTGTCTCGCAAGATGTTCTCCAATTAGTCATCATCACTCACAATATGTTTTACATATTACCACACAGTTTACAGTCAGTCAGACTAATACAATTGCAGTGCAGCTGCTCACAGCAAGACACAAAGGTTATGGCACTGTGTACATAAGCAAGCTGTGAAAGTTACAGCCATCCAGCTCCTTTACCCTCTTGTGCTTTTAAAAGCCAACAGAAGCAGAAACAAATAGTGAGTGCGCCTCTCATTTCAGCCCTGGAAAAACATTTGAAAGCTTGGAATGAAAGGAGGGATTTTGTTTTTATAATTTGATTCCCATTGCTGCAGCTGCAGCCAAAACCTTTGGAGTCTGGAAAAAGTTCAGAAAGTGCTGCTTTTTGGAAGAGGTCGTGTTTATTGGAAAATTACATCTTGCCCAGTAAAAGCTGACAGTATAAGTACTCTAGTCTATTAAAAGCTACAGAAGACACCGTTAAGAGTTTATTTAATGATTGCTACAGATGGGGTTTGGGAACTTGGAGCCTGGCACTGGTATATTGGGTTTGAGATTGTGTTCTAGGAACACAGAAACCATCATTGTTATATTAGTGACCCCTCTCATCCACCTACATGGTTAAACTAGAACTAGCTGCCACAACTAGGCTCTGCCTAGTAACTAGGCCTATTTTCCTAAAGAAAAAGGTATCAGGGGTCAACACAGCAGCTTAGTGAGAACAGCGGAGACACTGTGACCAAGGAAGCCCAAAGTTGGCAGACTTGGGATCCTAGCCTGAAAGTAGACTCTGGCTCGGACCGGGGCTTGACCCTGTGAAGTTTCCTGGAACTCTTTGGATTATGGAACAAAAATACATTGTGGAAAGAGAGGAACCACTGCCTCAGATGTTAGACCCGATCTAAACTTCATTAGAATGTAATGACCTATCAACAACAGTCTCTGAACTGAACCCTTAAAGCATAAGCTTTCCTTGCCTCTGTGACAGAGCTCTCTATGGAGAGAGGAAGCAAACATCATAACCTGGAGTGCTAGGAAAAACAAGGGTCTATTTCTTATAGCTGTTCTGCCAACGAGGGAGGAAGCCTCCCATTCCTTTTCTGCCGGTTGTCCAGTCTCTGCAGATCATGAGAAAACCCGGTACAGCAGAACAGGTCAAGTTGTTTCTGTCACTGGTGTCACAGTACAGCAATCTCGGACATCAGTTGGGTAGAATCAGGAGTAGGTAGGGCACTGTTCTGCTCTATTCTGTTCTGTGGGCTTCTCTGCTCCTTTCCCTGGAATTGGGGGCTTTCCTGTAGTCTGTTCAGGGAGCAGCAATAACATCTTTCAGGTGTTTGTAATTTTTTTTTCCTAGGAAAGAAACTGTATGAAATAGCGCTATGATTTTGGAACTGTTCACAGGTGTATATATACATACATTGCCCTATATTTTCATTGAAAAAAACAGGATAAAACAGTGACATTGACATTTGTGGCAGAAAGTGATGAGCACTATGAGGTCTTTACCTTCTTGAGGACAGGCATAGCCATGCATGCATCTTTTCCTCTTCTGTGGCTGTCTATTTTGTTAGACCTTAATTATACATGAAGTCTTCTGTGTTGTTAGAAACACCTGAGCATCCATACAAGAGATGGGTCAGCAGGAAGTTCCCTACCAGTAAGTAAATCCAGAATTGTCCATAACGTGTCCCTGGTGCACTGTGGTAGCAGTGCAGAAGGGTGCGATGCAAATGCTTCTGCATTGTCTTGCATGTTGCAAACGTCTTGCATCTGCCTCCTGCAATTCTGCTCAGTCACACTTCCTCGGAAAACTGTATCAGTCTTCAGCAAGTGGATGCCTTGCCAGTGGTATCAGATGTTTGAGTCTAGTCCAACCCTGCTGATTTCCTCTTTAAATTCCAACTACTGTATTTGCTCCAGTGGTGCCCACTGTCTTCGGGCTTTGCACCCTCAGACAGGCTTATTGCCTAGAATTTGTATGGTGTTCTAGGCATGTGGGCCTTTAGTACTAAGTTCTTGTGTCAGGGGAATGAAAGTGTTATGAAACTCAATGTTATGTTTTGGTTCTGGGGTCTGGCCGGAGACTGAATGAGATTCCAGGGACCCATGTAGGTTCTGCTCCCTGTCTGTGTGATTGACCTGGTATTGGGTCATCTACGGCTATCTAGAAGCCAGACTTTCCTATGAATTCTCTCTTTTCACTCACTTCACTGGCTCCTGAGGCCTGGATAGAGACTTCCTGTGCTTTTGAGAGGAGCTGCGTTTCCCCGGAGCATCAACTGCAGTTTTACTATAGCCAGCAGAGAGTGTGTGTGTAGATCCTAACATCACAGCTGTTTAGAACAAATTCAATGTAATTCAGTTTTACAAGCAGTGTTAGGCTAAATCCAAATCAACATTGCTTTCAGCAAAATACAGTTATAATTCTTTTGGCCTGCTAACAAAGTATGTGTTGCCATATTTGTCTTTCGGAAGCAAAATAAAATATGACATTTACTGACAGCCTGCTTCAAAAGTGGAACAGCCTGATCTCACTTATGTGCTGAGACTCTGGAGGCAATCCATTATTGCTCCCGATTCCACGGGTAGAGCTGCCATCAGGATGTAACCCACTGCAAAGACGAAAACTCCTCTAACAGGAGGGGCTGTAGTCTCTTTGTAAGTAGATGACTTGCTCTGCTGGACTATGTTTCTTTTAGCAGTGATATTTTCAGCAGTTAGCTCGTATGATGGAGCGAATTTTGAAACTCCTCTATGAAACTTTCAGGTAGCTGGCACTGAGGTCAGCTAGTTAGTGCTTAGTTCCAAGCTAGCAAAGGGGCAGAGATGCTGTGGATTTTTATCTTATGTGTTGGGCTCAAGGTACATCACCAACCTGAAAAGTCTCGAAGGCAGCTGTAATTCTGGTCATTTTACAACTGAAAACTGAAGAATTCAAAGTTACTGGTATGAAGAACGTTGTATGGCTCCTAGGACGTCCCCCAAGAGCATCCCTCAGGTCCAGAGTACTCGCCATTCACTCACCATCACTGTTTCTGTTTTCTAAAAGTTCTTTCTGCTGTGGGCAACCTCTCTAGGGTCTCATTTACTCAGCCGTTAGAGGCGTTCATTCTCCATTGGAAATAGCCTCATTAGCCTACCTACTCAGATATCATCTTGTAGATCTATTTCCCTCCCCATCATTAAGCCTGGAAAAAAGAGGGAAAAACAGATGTGTATGTGCGCACAATTATATTCTCTGTCCCTCCTTCCCTTGGAGATATTCCCCTTGGATGCATACCTCTTTGGACTCTGGACTTTCTCCTACCCAGCCGCACACTCTCCCGTACTACTTTCCGCTCTGAGCACGTGCTCAGAAGCAGCCAGCCTCCTTTGCTAGCCCCACTTTAGCTATATGGTATTTGGGCAAGTTAACAGCTAAGACAATGTTGGCTGCTCTCCTAGTATTATTGTGTACCTCTTCAAATCTTGTTACGTTACTTTGGTGATAAATAGTCATAATAAATTCTTTAATAGTGTGAAGATAGGTCATTACTCATCACAGCCAGGCTGTGAGAAGATCATAAATCTGGAATAAAAGCCATTCGTTTGGTTGGAGAATCCAAAGCTTCACTGTTTAGAAGGATTCATTTCCACCATCCCCCTCAGTTAATCATTCTCTAAGTCCTCATAAATATCACAGGCAAAGGAAAAGAATGACCCGTTCGTGCTGTGCCATAAAATGTATGGTGGTGTGCTATGAGTTTTTACTTCTCGGCTCACATGTGAAAAAGTCAGCAGCAAACCAGAGGTTGCAATGTGAAGTTTCTTGCTGACTATGCTTTCTAGGCCAAAAAGGAGGTGGGCATAAATGTATTCAAAGACAATATAATCTCCCAGGAGAAAGAAGAGAGACAGCAAGGATCACATGCATGCGTACATATGTAAGCGTGTATTGATGTATTTTCTCTTTATAAAATCTGTATTAGTAGTACAAACTCTAAAAATACTGCACCAGACTACCTCAGCACCTCTAGCAGCTAGACTTAAAATAAGCTGGATTATTTTATTATTTTATCAATTTATCATTCTAAACTTGGGGGCGGGGAGGGATTTTCAAGCTTGACTCTCTGCTGTAGAAGGCAAAACATTTTTGTTAATGAAGGGTGAGATTTTCAGGCATTTATTAAGTGTCTTATGAAAGACACTGAAATAATGACAAATGAGTCATGAAGATTTCCATACTGAAAAAAACACTGCGGAAAAGCACGTGTTGTATTTCCATTATAAAGAAAGATTGGGAGCACTTAAAGCCAAAGTGTGAGCAGGCTTCACGCAAGAGTAACTGAAATAGCTATAGTGTCTACTTCTACTCTGGGGCTGATTCCTTGAGGATCTAACCAGGAGTCTGCTGCACTTCTACAGGTGGCACTGCTGCTAACTGGGCCGCAGTTCATGAGTTAGTGTTGGCCAAGAATTCATTATCCAGATGTGCAAGTTATTTCTTCCTAAAAATGCCAGTTTTCCTTGTGGGAAAGGTTCCTGACAAATTCTTGACTTCGATTGTGTTTTGGAAAAATGCTTTGAGTTTGTCAAAATATGTTATTTTGACATTTTAAAAAATGCAATTGTCATCTTTCTGGTTTAAATGACTTTTTGCTTTCAAACTTTAGTGAACTGAAGTAAAAATACTTAAAAAATGTTCACACATGAAATGCTTTGAAATATAGAGAAGCCACTTTGACAGAAGTGATAAGGTTTTTTCCAATTGTTTACTTCAGGAATTTCTAGATTTCTAGTTTTTAGCACATTTAGTCAAATCAGCATTTTCCATATTTTGAGATATTCTTGCAAAAAAAAAAAAATCTCATCTATGGAGCCAAAATCCAGAACTCCTGCAGCATTCACCCTTTCCGGGACCATATATAAAGTACCTTGTAATTTAGGTACCCTAACTCGGATGGCTGAGAACAAGGAAAAGGAGCCTCTCTCTTTGACAAGCTGTTGAAGAATCCCAGGGGGATGTATGGGCTAAACAGCTGAGCCTGGGCGCCTAAAGCCGCGGCATAACCTCCCCTTGAAGAGGTAGTGTTCGCCTCTGCCGCGTGTGATTCTTACCCTTGCTTTTCCTTCCTCTCCAAAGGGAAGGGAAACGGTATGAGGAAATACTACTTTATTTAGGCAGTTGAATGTCCTAGGTGGTTGAGATGCTGCGTTCTTCTGCTACAGAAAGGCGAGACTTCAATTGCCATCCACCTTGCGTGAGAACTGGGCAGGTTTGTGGTTCTGGAGATGAGCTATATTTTGGTGATGTGAATGTCTGCTCCAGCTTCTGGTTAGTGGCAGCAGTTGGTGGTTTTGGTTGCTTAGAGCCTAAATCATAGTACCACTGGTGATTATTAAGACCATAGCTACTGTTTGATGTGGTTGCACCTGTCTTCCTTTCATTTGCCTGCCATCAGCTAGCCCAGTACTGATGCCATCTGCAGAGGCTCTCTTCTCTTGCATGTCTGCTGCCCTGCTTAAGAAGGGAGATGAGGTTGGGAGGGTCATTTTGGGATGCGTGTGCTAGTGCTCAAAGAAATCCAGAGTGCACTTTGGGGATGGAAAGGAGGGAGGTCGCTGTGGTGGTGCTGAGCAGCCTTTCTCAGGGCTACAACAGAAAAGTTCAAATGAATGTATTCAGGGGAGCAACCACCGTGATTGATTTATGCACCTAGCTTTGAACCAGAAACTGTATAAGCAAGCAATAAATCATGGCACTGGAGGAACACAGAAGCTATTGCCTGGGTCTCGGCAAGTTATGAGAAGGCAGTATAAAAAAAAAAGGAAAAAAGGAAGAGGAAAAAAAAATTGTCTATTTCTTAATAAATTGTTTGAGCTTCAGTATTAGTGGGCTAGGCTTTGACTTGGGATTAGGAGCCAGCTTGGGAACCAGCGAGTGCTATCTTTGCCTTCATATAACCTCATTAACTCTGTAATGTTAAACACATTCTTCAGCTGGGCTCCTTGGTTGTGTCTCTGTGGCCTGCTTCCCTCCTAGGGTAGCAGCCCATCTCATAAGCATCTCTGTGAAACCCTTGTAGTAAATGTTAGCGATCCCTTCTTAGCTGTTATTGTCTCTGCCTCTAGATAACTAAGCAGGTATACACTTAAGTCCAAGATAAACACTTCCTTGGCCTCTCATTTATTGCAGATATAAACTCCTATAAAGCTCGCCACTGTGCTAGCTATCATGCCCTCTATCGCCTTTTTGCAAAATGTAATCCATAAAATGCTTTCATGGTAACCTTATACATCGGCAACCAGTGATAACATCTCTAGGCCCCCGTGACAGACAGGAACTCGCAAGCATGGAGTTAATAATGCAAACTTTCAAAAAATGAAACTGGCAGAAGGAGACGAGGAGGGGAATAAAAGGGGCCGGTGTGGCTGTAATTGGGACCATGTGAGCTTCCTTAGAGAGGGATTAAGGGAAAGAGACAGGCCTCGCCCGCGAAGATTAGTTTCAATTAGACGGGCTGGAGGCGAAAGTCAGGACTTGGTGAAAGATTAAAACAAGAAGGGAGAAAGTTTCCATTGCTTTTGCTCCAGGCCTACACAAGAGGGTTCAGTGAGATCATGCTAATTGAAGGCAAAGCTTGCATGGAAGTTAGGAAGAACTCGCATTAATTGATTCGATGCTGTGATTTTTTTTCTTTATCCGCAGTGTTCTTTTGGGTTGTTTTTTTTTTTTTTTTTTTCAGTCCCATCACCCCCTCCAACGTAAAGAGGCAGAAATCATCCACAACTTTTTTTGTGGTTAAAATGAACCAGAAGGGAGAGCAGCGGACAGTCGCCTGGTGCCATCTAGCCAGCGCTATGTTCCGTCTCCGTGATCTTTCAGTTTAGTATCAGCTATTAGAACCAAATTGATGGTGTCACTGTTACTCCCGTACAGCTGAGCGCCTTGTTTCACAAATTAAAAAGTCTGTTCTCTTGACAGATTTGTTTTTCCCACAAGAAGATCCAATTTAGAGCATTATTTAAAAGTACTCTCTGAAATTTACAGTATGATAATCAACCAGGCTTGCATTTTCCAGTTCTGAGGTTGAGTAGAGAAAACACATGGTTTCCTTATGGCCACCATAAAAAGGAGCTCTTCAGGAAACGGCAAACGGTTTTTTAGTCCATCTCTGACTCACTGAATACAGTACTCGTGTAACTGTGATCCAAGTGAGGGAATTCTGTTGCTTTTCTTCTCCTGCCTCTTTCTCCCCTGCTTCCAGTTTCAGTGGAAAAGGAAGTCATGGAATCGTAGAAATCAGAATCGGGGAAGATGGGGTTGTGTCGTCAGCCAGTGCAGAGTTCTTCTCTGTGGTATCGTCTTCAGTGCTTTGTCTGGTTTTCGTGCAGTGAGCGCTGAAATTACAATTACACCATTTCCTTTAAGAGGAAACTATTCCAAATATGAATAGGTTTCCATGTTAAGAATTTTCTCCCCTACCCCCTTGATAATACTGAAAGCTATAGGAAAATGTATATCCAATCTTTCTATATTAGATCAATATTTTTATTCCATTAAACTTGTCTCTGAGGGGCAAGATACATCATCTTTTGCCAGATTTCTGTATCAGATTGTCACTCTGTGGATTTTTGTTTCATAAAGCTTTGGAATTACAGTGCCTAGTCAATTATAGTTAAATGCATTTTCACAGCCGGCCAGAAAAACATTAGCACTAATCAAAAACATCGCACCAACAGGGATTCCCAAAGAGATTTTTGTTTTGTTTTGTTTTATGAAAATGTTCTCTCAGCTAGAAACATCAAAAGACAACCATGAATGTGATCCACTAAAATATGAGAAGAAGAATTTGTGCTCTAGCTGCATTGAGATCTGTCTTTCTTGCAGATGACAGTTGATGCAAAATTTTTGTATTCAAGCTAATATCAATACTCAGCAGGGGAGGTCACTCATGACAGCTCTAATGCTCTAATAATGGCTTGCTACCATCCTCTGTCTTCGGCTTCACATATGCACATTGTTCCATTTCAATTTCTTGGTTCCTGCTGCATTTTTCAAATTCACGATGAAATTAGATACTGGGGGCTAATTGCTCAGTACCTTTTCATTTTTCATGTTAGAAAAGGGAAACTCTCCCCTGTAGGATCTCACCTGGCCACTAGATGACTACGCCATGTTTCGGTCACTAGCGAGAACAAGCTACAAAGCTGGAATTCAGACTGTGGAACACTGTGGTTGCAGTGGTGACTGGTTTTTGTTTTGTTTTGCTTTTCATGAATATCCCTTGTTTAATATGCATGTCATCAACATGTCATGGCATCCCTTTCTTAGAACGGTGCTGCTTAGCACAGAGCCTGGGAACGCTCCAGCTACGGCTTGGAGGTGTCTCTGCAGATCCTGTGCTTTGCTGTGCCGCGTCTGCTGCAGGACCTGCCCTTCACGTCTGCCAGGATTTTCCCAGCTATCCAAATGACACCGTGGACATTTTTTAAGTGAATGCAAATGCATCTGGGGTGTGGGAGGCTGCAGTTGACTGAATGTAAAATCTTAAAAGTTCTGTCTAAGACTGGACTATTGTTCACATACAAAACTGCTGAGCAGAACACACTGACATCATGTGCTACCTCTGAATGGCACCTAGACACAAACATTACTTTGTAATTACTATATGTCTTTTAAATGGAAACATTGACAACATTCCAATTTTCTTTCCCCTGTTAAAACCTGTATCCCTGATTTCTTCTCCCCACCTTCCTCCTTTTCAGCCTTTTTTTTTTTTTTTGTTTGGCCTGGAGTTATTACATGGAAGCCTGATAAATGGATGCTATGAAGGAATGTTGTCCGAACGTTGTAGGAACTATTAAGAAAGTGGTTTTCCTTCTTCCCCTTTTTCCTTCCCACACTCCTCCCCCTCCCACCCCACAACTAATAGCACACAAATAGCACTTCATGTAATTTTGGCTACTCTCCACCATTCCAGGCAGACTTCAGGAAATCTCTTGATTTATAGTTGGGGCATCCACAGGCAGCATGCTGCCTGCTTCCTTGAGGGATGCCTATTGGTGACATTTAGTGAGTTTGAGGTGCAGTATTTCAAATAGGCAATATCCATATTTTAGTCAGATAACTCTCTGTTTATACTTATAAATTGATTTAGTAATGAAATAAGCTCCTTTCATGATGCTTGCTGGCTTTAGGGTCTTTGTTATGGTATACTCAGACAGTTCCTCAAGTTTAGTTTACTAAAGTAGAGCCAAAGTTTTCTATCCATATTCCCATAAGCAGTCCAATTGAGTTCAATAGGGCTATTCACATGAATAGGTAAAGCAGGACGTGGGACTCAGTTCAGAAAAACCATCAAGCATGTGCTTAAGGCCTACTGTCCTTTTGGTTCCCCGCTGCTGCTGTTGGCTACTCTAGGAATATCAGTTCTGAAATGCTCTATTAAGTTGTTGGTTAGTGGAGTCGCATGTCTGCTCTCCTGCGGATGGGATGCTTGGAAAGGGTATAGTTCAGGCCAAATTTAAGGCTACAGCTGAGTGATTTGCCCTTGTATTTGGTTTTTGTCTTCCTCTATGGATTGGTGGTATTTCACTTGTAACAGGCATCAAATAAAGTAAATCCCCTGCTATTTGTAGGGTCTGCAGATGTTAGCAGTGTGCTTGGGTTTTCCTGCTTTCTCTTTTGGTACTAGTCCCTTAGAAGGACTAGTTAGTTTTTGGACATTGGAGGCTGCTCTGTGGCTTGTGGCATAGGAAAAGACTTGGGATTGCTATTATTTGACTTGTATGAGCTTAATGCATATTATATAGATTCCTTTACGGTGAGGGATACAATTATCCTAGTTGGTCCCCTCACATCCTGGCTACATTTTTCGATATTAAAATACAGTCTGGAAAAACCATCTGAGACGGCATTGTGATAGATGCTCAGAGGGCTGTAGCAGAAAAATATCTATGCCTCAAGTAAGATGGAATGAAAGAAAGAAAAGAAACATTACTATCCAATAAGGCAAGTCTTCATCTCTCGCTCCTATTTCCATCCTTCAGGGTCCAGGATTCTGACTGGATTTCCAAGTGGGATATTTGTATGAAAACATTTTGGCCATCCTATAGTATTAAATGGTCCTTTGAACATATCAAAATCATACAGGTACAGAAATACTTTCTCTGTCTCAGGCCTTCTTAGATATTATAAATTTGAGACCCTTCATGCACTGCTAACAGGAATAGTCTAACTAGCTAACACTTACAGAACATGCCTAATCCTTGACTAAATCTACCTGTGTCTCTGACATGAAAGTTATGTGGAGAGGAAAAAAAATCTACAGGTTATTGTGCTCTGCAGAAAGGATTCCTTTTGCACAGTGTGCAATGATCACTTCAGATCACTGTGGATCATAGGAGGATCAGAATAAGTAAGTTATGTTTCATTGTCGTTATTTAGGTGTCTGTCTTTAGAAGATCTGCATTCACCTTGCTATGTGTTCAAGAGAAGTAAAGGGTAACTTAAATACATTTTAAAGGAACAATAGCTCATCTTGTGCCCGAATGGGAAATCTGTCAAACCTTGCTGTTTTCTTTAAATGAACTGGGAGAGAAACCCTTTAATATTCTCAAGTGCTTTCTCCTATTTTTGAAGAATGGTTTTTCCCCTTGCATTTCAATTGTTAGCACAAGAATAAGCAGAGGTGTTCAAGAAAGTCTTGAAAGCATCCTTCTTCAACTTTTCAAGTTCCTCTTTTTTTTTTTTTAAATCTTACATTTATTTGTTATAGGAAAAATGTCTCCTTATGTTAAAAAAAAAAAAGGGGGTCCCTACAATTTCTGTTTTCTTCAATTTTTAATTGTTCTTTTAAACCAATTGAAGACATGTTTCAAGATGCTGAATTTGGAGTTCTGGTTTTTTTTAGTTCTGGGTTTGAAAAGCTAGAGTGAAGCTCAGTGAGTATTTGTGCTGCTCCTTTCTGACATGGTATGTATGCTTTAGTTCTGCTCATATTTTACCTCCTTCTACTCCACTTTTTTACTTCAGCCAAACTACATATCATATTATGCCCAGGCCCCTCCACTTGGATACCTTTTCTTCTCAGGATTGTAAAAGGTACCTTTCCACCTTGAAAGTTCTGATTTTGACCCTGATCCTTGCAGGTGTTTTTGTCCTAAGAGTACTCATTGCCACTAAGACTGGCATTGAACCAAGACTGTCCTTTAAAACTTCCAGGTACTCAAAGTGAGCGTCAGTGCATGGACATTCTGTGAAGTTTAGATGTCTCACTCTTCTACTCACTGTGTAATTTCTGTCCCCCAGTCCTGAATTAAATTACAGGTGGCATCTACTGCTTTGTGGACCTAAGTGCTACCTTAGGATCAGCAGGTAAAATAAGATGAAGAAACTTTTTGACAGTTGCTATTTCATAATTTCCAATGCTGTATCGCTAGATTCATGTTAGAAGCATTTCAGAAAATGACCTTGCTGATATACCATGATGGAACATGGCAGAGATTTACCAGTTTAGCACTGTACTTAATTCAAGCTCGCTTTCACTGGGGACCTGTAAAATCTTTCCATAGGAAATGCTAGAATAAGTAAGACTTCAGTTTGGACTCTCCTTCATGTGAGACAGGACTGTCATTGTTGTGCTTGGAAGGAGTTTCTCATGACATCTACTTTTGAGCTGGCCTAGTCCTGGCTGCATGAGAAACGTGTTTGCAGAAGGCAGACAAATTGTTTATGGCAGAGAAAGAGAGGTGTCATTAAAAGTAAAAAGACATGTTTTTTAGACCTTCTTGGCTAACTTCTTGCAATGAATGAAATGTTAATTGAAAGATGCAGCTGGATGTCACCTGAATTCTTGCAGTCCCAAGCTTAGGCAATGGCTTATGACCCAGGATCAGGGTGTTCCAGTCTCATTTGAAGTAGATTTATTTACTCTGTTTGGCAGTGTTGTTCCAGAGTTTTAGTCCATTTTACAGATTGGACAAGTGACCTGTGACATGAGAATCATAGAATCATTTAGGTTGGAAAAGACCCTCAACATCAAGTCCCACTGTTAACCCAGCACTGCCAAGCCCACCACTAAACCACGTCCCTAAGCACCACGTCTACCCGGCTTTTAAATCCCTCCAGGGATGGGGACTCAGCCCCTGCCCTGGGCAGCCTGGGCCAGGGCCTGACAGTCCTTTCGGGGAAGAAATTTTTCCTAATATCCAACCTAAACCTGCCCTGGTGCAACTTGAGGCCGTTTCCTCTCGTCCCATCGCTTGTTACTTGGGAGAAGAGACCGGCTCCCACCTCGCTACAACCTCCTTTCATGTAGTTGTAGAGAGCAATAAGGTCTCCCCTCAACCTCCTTTTTTGAAGACAAGCACTAGACAGCCTTGGTTCTGCTGAGTGCTTTTCAGAAGGTTCTCAACTTCAGATGAAATAAAGCTTTATACTGTGAAAGCATTATTATGTGGTAGGCCAAACTGGCATCCTTGGACAATTCTGGGACATCTGCTCCCACCGAGAGCAGCAGGAATTTACCTGGTTCAAGAAGTATTTGGAATTCTGCCCAGAGTTAAGAACATTTTTATTAGTTTAGACTTGTTGTTGAAGGGAAAAAGTGTAACTGCACTCATAGGTATCTAAAAGCTCTTTTGGGGATGTAGCTTCAGGTTTCCCACCAATTTGAAAAGTATACTTATCAATAGGTAGTATTTCTCTTTCTCCTGTTGCAGTATATTTCTCCTTATATTGTTTTTCTCCTTTACCATTCATTCTTTATCTTAAATGGGAAAAATCCCACATGAACTGTGAAACAAATGAGTTAATCTTTTCCCACAACGTTCTGATATTTCATATATCTGCTTTACTTCCTGGATTATGACAGCAGGTAAAGCTTCTCTCAAGAATAAAATAAACCACGCTCACAGAGTTATAGAAGTCAGAAAGTTTTTAAATTAAATCTTGCAGTCCTGAAGCGGGCAAAACTCCCTGACGATTGTGCTCCCAAAACATAACGTGAAGATACCATGTTAACATTTTTTTAGAGAAGTTGGAAGAGGAAAATTTAATGAAGAAATAGAATGCAGGACAAGCTCCAAAGCCTCTGTTCCTGCAGTCTCTTTGTGGAGCTGTGTGCGACTGGGGCCTTTGTCTATTGAAAAAAATGGACCAAATAGTCCCTTCTCCTATCCCACTCCTCCCACGGCTTTAGTTAAATTCTCGGATCGTGAGGGCATGTAGGGAACAGCTGCTTATGATCTCTTCACAAGTGCTGGGTCATTGGTAAACAACCATCCCTCCACCCTCTCGGAGAAAAAAAATTATACAAAAAATGTATTCATTTTCCTGATGATGAAGAGTAATGAAGAGCACGTGCATGCAGCACTAAGAGAGAGAGAAAAAAATGACAAATTAAATCATGTCTCGTTTGACAACCCTTTAAGTGTAACAGATCTGCACTTGTGCTGTCTGACAGGCATGATTGATACCACGGAGCACTCGTCAATTTTTAAACACACAGACTGAACAAAGAGTCACTTCATCCTGGTTCTTGTAGTTTACAGGCAGCCCAGTGCTACGCAGGGTAAGCACCCCTTCATGCTGTGGTGTTTTACTTGGCAATACACTGCATCTCACTGTTTGGACAACTATATTTATTTTTATGATCCTTAAAATATTGTAACCCAGTCAACTCAACAGTCATTTAAGGTAATTTCTGGTCTGAACAGCATCTATTTTCTAGACAACTTTACAATAATATGTTTGCTGTGGGCCAAATTCTTTGTGTAGGTACCTCTGTTTCTGTGCTGCATTCATAGCTGTTAACTGGGAGAGAGTCACAGTATCCAGTAATTTCTAATAACTTGAAATCTAAACCTCCTAGAGGTTTTTGACCGTGCCATTTATAGATTATATTTAGCATAGCAAAACAATATGCTTTTCTTTACATTTCATTTGTGTACAAACAAACCAATGCACAGATGAGCTATTTTAGATTATTTTGGAGGGGGGGAAACTTGGTCTGAGACAGACTTTGAAAATTTCAGTCTGAACAGCTCAAGGTGGTAAATATAAAAAAGGGTACTACCGTAAAAAGAGTCGGAGTCCTTAATTATCAGTGTTTGGCTGTTGCACCACAGTAACACAGTTACTATGGGCCTTTTAAATGTACCAATAGGAGTTGGAGGATGATGCTCTGTTGAATTTTACATTTCCTTCTGAAAAGCTGTAAACATCTACACTTGCATACCTTTCATCCTGAAATGACTATGCAACATCATGAGAAAGTTTTATGCAGGAAGACTCATCCATCACTGACATTCGTATGCCTCCATGCCAGGACTTGTCTGCTACGCGATATCAAAAATGGCTCAGCGGTTCAGAGCAGCCAACGAAGAATTCGTTATGGCACAGAAGTGGAAGGGAGAGCCTATGCAAGAGCACTGTAAGTAGGCTAGAACTCAGGTAGTCCTGTGGAAGGAGACAGAGTAGCAGAATAGCTTTGATTTTTAAGGACTTAACTAATCCAAAGCACAGTTTGTGGAGCAATGTCCCATCTTACCCTGGGCCAGGAGATCTGAAATTACAGGAAGCAGTGATGGTCTGTCTCATCTCTAGATCTCCTTGACTCATGTTTTTATGTTTCTGTGAAATTATTTATTAGCAGGGAAAAAGAATCAGCACAGCTTTTAGTGGGTGTTGTGAACTAAATCCATGGTCTCTGTAAATCCAAGACCCTCTTTAGACTGGGGTTTAGTTGATGCTTATATGCGTATCGGCCATGTCTGCGCAGGGATGAATTCTATCATCTAGGCTTTCATTTTGTGTATCTTTACTACTTGTCCTGGGCCCTTAACTCCATTAAGGGTAGATGCACAACTCTGTTTATTTAGTCCTTTTTAGTCTGACAGTTCCAATCAAGCTAATTCATCCGAGAGAGACCAACCATCCTTTTATTTATTTTAAACTATTTTACCAAGGTAACCCAATCCAGACCATCTCCATATCTTGTTTACAAGAGCAGCCTTGGTGACAACATCTGTCCTGTGTAAAATGTCAAAAAAAAAAAAAAAAACAAACAACAAAAAATCCCAAAACACACACACAAAAAAACCCCTTAGCAAAAGTCATAGAGGTATCAGAATTGTTACTCATACACACACACACCAAAATGAGCCTCCAGCATCATTGCCTCCGCTATTCAGAGAAGGAAAAAAGGTCAGAAGGAGGTATCAGAGCCGTGGTGTCAGAGCCCACGTTGGCTGGGAGTCAGGGCACGGTGCGTTCGGTGGAATTTAAATGCTGTGAGTAGTGGTCGTTCATACCCTGCAGTCTCTGGCAGGAAGCGGCAGACTGACGGTGAGATGTAAAAGCGCTAAGCATGTTGCAGTAGGCTGTGTCTTTTGTCTGTCTCTGATGTTTCTTTGTCGGGTTTGTGTATGTTTTCAAAAGTAATAAAAAATATCATCAACCTGTCTTCTACACAAAATGGAGCTTTTTAACAGATAACTTCAAAATCAGTACTATGCACAGGTAGAAGGAACCTGTGGAAGAAATAGTTGTTTCATGCTTGTAAAAGTGAATTGTTTATGAGGCAATAGGGCACAATCTTTTCCTGATGTAACTGATCAGATACATCAGCAAGACAAGGTTAAAAAGAAGGAAAAATGCTGTGAAAATCAGTCTTTGGGCCCTCTAATACCTGAACGGTCAGAAAGGGGTTTGTGCCATGCTTGTAATTATTTGCATATTAAGCTACTTGGATTCTGAACTGCACTAAGGGGATTTTATGCCTTGCTAGTGAAAAATACTTATTTTACATGATGATATGTAGTAGCTTTTGCCATCTGATAAATGAGGGAAAGTCTGATATAGTTCCACTCTAAGAGGTTAACTTACACAAAAAAAGACAGTTGCAGCAGGACATTTAAAAATACAGTAGCAGTTTAAATGAGATAAGTGGCTGTAAGGGTGACAGTGCTTCGTGGTCCACAGAAGTGGAGGAAAGCTGAGCAGCTCCCATTGCTGAGATGCCTTGGCAGTACTCAAGCTCGTCTTGATCCTTGCTGATCCCTGAAAGCTCTTGTATTTCAGGAAGAGGTGGAAGCCTGTGGAATTTATTTGTCACTTGAGCTAGTGATGACCATCAGGAATGAAACCTGCATAGTCCATTACTACTTGCCATTGTGTTGTGGGTTCTTGTTTAAATTCACCGCTGCATGATGTGTGGTTTGAAGTGAACTTCAGGCTGGTGGAGTGCTCCGTATCGACAGACTGCAGAAAATGTTTTTTGCATATGCACAGAACGGGTAGTACGGTGTGGAGGGCAGTAGCACGTGCTCCCTCTATGCCTTCCTTGGTGCAGGTTGGAGCTGGTAGGCCATCTCTGCTGTACCTGAGAACAGACCCTGTGGGTAGAGCTGGCAGAAACTTTGTCCCCCTATATTTTGGGGAATTCCAACACATCCCCAAGCCAAGCAAGAATGAAATAATTATTTTGTGAATCAAAATCAGTACACCTGTTTTGGTCAAAAAGCTATTTCTTAACAGAAAAAATAGATTTTCACGTGAATGTTGTATATCTGACAAATATCCCTTTGCTACTAAAACTGCAAAAAAGCATGTTAAATTAGAGAGAGGAAAAATTGCCCCACTGATCCTTCACATTTCAACCACACCTGCCAGAAATAAATCTAATGAAAAACACTGTGTATGTGTTGTAGAAGCCAAACAAACATACCTGAGAAAGCTCTTTAAATGTATTATGACTGAAACTTGCTATACACATAAATGAGCCACATCTGCTCTTGGTATTGCACTCGCATCCATGTGAAAGAAAAGATTAAAACAAGATACCAGCATAAAAGTAGATTGATACAGGAGAAGTGAGTGGGAACTCCTGGAAGGAGATTGTTTGATAGTGACTGCTTGGAGTAAGTCCAAACCCAATTGCAGCACAGAGAAATTGGCTTTCTGTTGTACCATGTTTTCTGTAATGCAAACCAGTGTGTGCGTGGGGGGGTGGTATGTGATTGTCATTATGAAAAGCTTTTGCCAGCACAGTAGCGCAGACACCAGGGGATAATGCATTACACACTGATGCTTTCCAGGACGTTGATTCTGAAGCCATTGTGGTGGGTTGTTTCTATCAGAGGATGTGAGTCCCTGAACCACAGTTTCCCACAGGGTGTTATCTTGGCAGTACAAGGTTAAGATCGAGTCTTACTTCAGAGAAATGCCTCCATCTTCCTGTAGTCTTCAGGTTTCACCTAGCACGGCTACACTTTGAGGTTAGAGACAGGGGATTTGTATTTCAGACAATGGACAGAACAATTGGGAAAGCAACCCCTGTTTCTGTTACAGCATGATCCCACCTGGGAGAAAGGCTCGCTTGTTACTTCAAAGCCGTTGCCTGTTGGAACACCCTGCTGAGATTAAAGCGGCTCCCAGAGGAGATGTGCCACCTGCCGATCTCTGCGCAGATCCCACACCGCTTTGCAGGCTCCCTCACAAGGGGTTTGGCTGGGGGGCCACTGCTGAAGCTCAGGTACTGGGTGAATGGGGTTGATGATCCTGAGATGAGAGAGCATACCCAGAGCTGCACCACGAGCTGTGTCATTTTTGGGATCCAGTGTAAATACAGGGGCCTTGATCACTTGTGGCCATTAAGGATATCCTGGAATGTTGGCTTTGCGCTGAGTAGTGGCAAGATCAACAGTTGAGCTGAAAATGAGTAGTCATGTGTTGCTAAACCCTTACCTTCTGTAGTTTCAAATTAACGCAATAAATTTTGCTTCCTGTCCTCAACTAGTTTGCTATATGCTGCTAGACACTGCTGCATTCCGCTTCAGAGGTAGCAGGTGCTGATTGTTGGGAAACTTGATCCATATATCAATTGTAACGCATCTTAAAAAATTTAACTTACAAAAATATAAAAGGGAGTCTGCAGAACGAGATTTTCTTCCTTCAGACCTGGAAAACCTGGTGGTGTCTGTGGTTTTGTAAAACCTCTCATACTGTATTTATTTTTATTCCTCTGCTAGCCCTTGGGTACAGATTACTTTCAAACAAGCTGGTTTACTGTTTGCATAACACAGGCTTAAATTCAGTTAGAAATAGATCATTTTTCAAGTAAAATTCCCCAGAAAATAATTACAAGTATTTGGGGGTGTTGGGGAAAACATCAGAAAACTTTCTTGTTAAGGTCTGGTGACACCTGGCAATTAAAAATAAAAATCCATTTCTTGATCCAGACCTTCCTTCCTTTCCTTGGGGACAAATTAAACTGAACTGCAGAAGTTTCGAACATACTTCTAAATCCAGCATCATTTGCTTCTGGGTAGATTCTACATTCTACAAGTTATTTCTTCCTGGGAAAGTGTCTCAGATTCATATTAATGAGGATTCCATGTTTGTGGTTAGGAGAAATTGAGTCTTGTGGCTTAAGCGGCCTCAGGACTCTCATTAAGTGCAAGAGGTTAATAATCTAAACTAGCAGTTAACTAGCTATGGTCAGCAGAGCCTTATTGCTTTTGGCTCACGCTAGCTAAGCTGGTCCCTTGTCCTTTGCAGTGCTGGAGATGCAGGTGAAAACAAGGAGACCAAACAAGGCTAGCTGCAGATGAGCCATTTCTAATTTTAGCACTGGGAGAGATGTTATGATTGGAAATAAGATACTGATGGAGAAACTAGTTTGCATGCATATGACTGTAAGAGGAGGTGGATTCTCTAAGAGTAGATGAGCTCTTCATTCATGTGTAGTTTGAGATTCTTGTCCAGCCAAGCGCACAGACAGCTCAGGTAAACCCCTCTCTTTCTTTGTGGGAACAAATGGTCACGTCTTTGCAGCACAAGAAAAATACGCAGAACTCCCGGCTGTGCTTGACTCACAATGCTATGTGGGGAGTCATTTCTCATAGCATGTGTCCAGAATGTCAGATGCTCTTAACTGGGCATCCACTGAAAGAAATCATAGAATCACAGAACACTGGTTGGAATGGATCTCTGGAGGTCGTCTGTTCCAACCTGTTGTTCGAAGCAGGTCTGGTTAGATCAGATTGCTCAGGGCCGTATCAAGTTGAGTCTTGAACACCTCCAAGGATAGAGACTCCAGAACCTCTCTGGGCAACCTATTTTAGTATTTAACTACCCCCTCATGGTAAAGAAAGGTTTCCTTATGTCTATTTGGAATTTTCCATCTTCCAACTTGTGTCTGTTGCCCCCATCCTATTGCCATGCACCTCCAAGAAGAGGCTGGCCCCATCTTCTCTGTATTCTCTGATCAGGTAGTTGTAATCAGCAGCGAGGTCTCCCCTTCACTTCCTCTTCTCTATGCAGAACAGACTCGCCTCTCTCGGGTTCTCCCTGTAAGTCGTGTGTCCCAGCCCCTGTCATTCTGGTGGCTTGTGGCTGGCCTTGCCCCAGTCTGTCAATGCGTTTCCTAAACTGGTGAGCCCCAAACTGGACACAGTGCTCCAGACGCAATAGGAATAGAGGGAAAGGATCTTTTTTCTGGACCTGCTGGCTGCATTCTTACTAGTACAGCCTGGGATATGGTTCACCTGACTATCAGCAGGATTAAGTTGCTTTCTGGGTCAAGAGCTCGAAAGAAACAGTGCAGGTATTCCTGACATTGAAGAATTGCTGCAGAAATTGGAGGGCAGTCACAAATTAGCTCTATCTTTCTGCAGACGGTGGAAACTTTAGTTTTAATTGCACAGACCCCAAGCAAATTAAAAAGAAGCAACCAAATTGGTTATCAGGCTGGCTTCCTACAGTGTCCTGACAGGTCCCAGAGGCCTCTGCAGAGACAAGAGATTGGGCTGGCTTCTGCCACATCCTCTCTGCCTAAGTTTAAAAAGGTTAAAAAAAAATTCTAATCTGTAAGTGATCTTTGTGCAGTTATGGAGCAGACTCTGTTCCAAGTGGAAAAAATAGGACATGATCAGATGTCTTAAAGTTATGCCCCCCTTCCTTTCTGGTGTGTTTTATTTCAAGGATACAATTTATTTTAGCATGATGTCTCCTATTGGAGCATCCATGGATTTATCTTCTGGCATTTTGAAAGAGAGGTCCCAAAATATTCAGAAAAATAAATTTAATTTAGTTTCACTAAACTTTGGTCTGAGAACAAGTATCCAAGATGATGTCTAGAAATCCAAAACATTATTCTGAAGAATCAAACAGAAGCATGGTCTGCCTGAATAGGCGTATCTGAAAGAACAGATCTTTCTGTCATCAAGACAGCATCGTGTGCTGTCCATCCCATGCTAACATCAGCTTACACCACTCTGAAAGGGTTTTGCAGCATGCTCTCAATTTTCTTACAGGGGAGATGCCTGCTGTAAAAGAGGAACGAGGTTCATTACCTATTATTTTTGTAGGAGATAGCAATGCTTTTGCTGTCTGTGGCTCATACGTGACCATGGTCTCTGGGAAGACAGGGCTCCTTCCTGCTTCATCAACAGGCAGCTAAAGTTTGGCTGGAGCGGGAGAAGCTTCAGTTGCTGGTCACAGAAAGTAGAAGTGCTCTAAACGCACGGGAGCCCCCAAGTTAATGCAGTTTGGGTCCGTTTCTGAAGCCTCTCTCTTCTTATGTCAGGAAAGCCGTCTCTGCACTAGCAGTTCCCCTTGGGAAGAAGTGCCTGGGACTCTAGCCTAGCCATACATCTCTGTCAAAATCTCTATGAATAAATTAACCTTTCTAAAGATTAGTGCACCCTAATACCTCAGGGTTTTTTTCTTGTTTTTTTAACAGAACAAATGCTAAAAATGCCTTGACAGACCTCGCTAGGTTTTGTGCTGTGGATCATCTACAAAGGATTATGCTGCGAGTGGCGTTAAAGGCACAGCCATGTGATTTTGGAGACTACTGACTTGTCTCCTCCTTTGGAGAAAGGCTTTAGTGTATGCAAAACATATCATTATGAGTAGGAAATCCTCATTAGGGCAAATTAGAAAAAAACTAATGAAAACTCTCATGCTTTTCGTTTTAAAACACCTGGAATTCAGACACCTCCCAATGCTTCATGACTGTTAGTTCACCAGAGCAAAGACATTATCTGACTCCAACACCTTTGAAGGTTTTGGTAGCTAGACTTAAGGCTGAGATAGCTACAACGCTGGTTGCCAACTGCATCTGTGAAACAATGGACTCAGTGTCAGCAGCCCAACGGGCCTTTGCCTGCTTCTCTTCTTGACTCAAGCCCTTATTTTGGTAGAGCAGGCTGTGGGGAGGTCAGGTATCTGTCGCTCTGTTCTCTTGCCATTGAATTGCTGGAATTGATCTGATCCTTTCCAGGCAGCTGGGGGCAGGGGGGGGCCATTCCAAAGATGGTAGGGAGTGTTTTGATTTTTGATCCTTTTGAGATGAATTATGGGGAGGAAGCTGTCTGCTATCAGAGGAATTAGTCAAATTCCTTGTCAGATGTGCAATCCCATTAAAAATGCATTATCTGTTTTCAAAGCTTAAGTATGGGTGTCGGTTGAGAGTCTTTAAAATATTATTGTAAACTTTCACTGAGAAAAAGTATTCCTGGGTCTTTCATGAAGGCTAATCCCACTTCAACTACCGTAAACCATCAACTTCTGGGGTGGCCTTCCCAAGCAATGCTAGGCAAGAGCATGCAGTTATTCTGGGAAAGTCCCCCTGGAAGATGCATACATTTGCACAGCGATGTTGTTAGCCGCTCTCAGCATTCAACTGATTTGTTCTGATAATGATTCTGTGTCTGCATGCCTCCTCAAATTCTTTGCTTTTCTGTCTGGCATCTAGAGTTCGAATAACTACCTGAGTCCAGGTCTGAATGTATCCGAAATGAGATACCCAGCTCTGGTTCCCGCAAAGAGTAAACTCAGAACACTTAAATGCGTATGCTCCTAACTTGGATATCTTAAAAGCTGATGGAAGGAATCTCAGTCAAAGCTTTGAAGTATGTATCTGTGGAGGGAAGCCACAGTTTTTTCTGCAAAGGATTAACAGGACATCCTGGAGCATGCAATATCACTCCTTCTTGGAAACATATTCCTTGGAATTTTTTTTAATAAACATAATAATGGTGGCATGTAAACTTCTCTTAGTAAAGTAACTGTTAGTTGCAGAATCACACACTCTTCCTAGTTTTTCTCATTTTTGATGTGTGAATGGGATTTCCAGGAAAATCTCGTAGATTTCTGGTTTCTTTCACTGACATTCACAACCATAAAATTACTCCGATTGGATTTACAGTAGCCATGGCAGATCATAAATGGTGTTCTCTGGCCAGCTGAACACTATTCCATAGGTTATTTGCCTAGACCTTTGCTCATTTGAATTATTAGTGTCTTAAAACAATGGTTTTTCCACCATTTCTATTTGCAGTCCAACAGTTCAACCTCAAACTTTCTTACACCAAGCAGTTTAACTCAAAAGCTTAACGTCAGAGCAAGATGGGATCATTTATGATAGCCAATCTACTTTGCTCGGCAGTGCATTACAAATGTCAGACGAATACTCTCATTCGGTATGGTCTCTTTAATACCTTTGCCACTGCGTCATCTGAGCACATCTGGAATAGCTAAGAATCTGCTAATCAGTGTATTTAATAAAGCTATGTATTTTAGCGATAAAAAATAGGGTGGTCACCTTTTTAAAGGAAGGAAACAGCCTTGGCTGGCAAGGGATTCTTGCTAGGACTGTGCCAGCACTGAGGGACATGTTTCATGCTACTTTGTTTTTCTGTTCTATGAGAGGAGTTGGCAGAAAATAGGCAAATTCCTCCGGTCTGGCTGAATGCTCTGGCACCGTGCAGTAACGCTGTTTCCTGCCTGGGTCTCTGGCAAGTGCGTGAGTTTCTATAACAACTCCAGTCCTCTGTGGCACTGCAGGCGAATGAAACACAGCTTGGTGCTTATCTCTTGAAATACCAATAAAGTTATGGGTTCAAATAGCTGTTAGGCATCATTGCCAATCCACCTGTTAAAATATTTTTCAGACAACAAAGTATGAAAGGAGTACATGCACATCATAAATATTTGGGATAATGTGTTATGTTCGAAGGCTTTTGAGGTGCTTGGATTCTATTTTGATGGTGGCTCCCAAGAGAGTGCATTGGGACCTGCAAACAAATGCCACAGAATGAAATAAATCGTGCAGGAAGGTGAAAACCAGCTTTGCTCTTTCTTTGGCCAATCCATATAAAAAATCAGCCCAAAGTTTTGTGCCTGAGAGTTTAAAGAGTTTCCCTCTCTTTTCTACTTGATAAATGGAGGAGCACCAGCAAATATTCCCGTGCTCCCTTCCAGGTTTGGTAAGCAGTGAATCTTGAGAACCTAAGCTGGTCTTCACTTTGCAAGATTTCCACTACTCTTTGCAGTCTCTTCAGTCTTGGATCGGCAGAGGTTGTTCACGTGTGACAAACATCAGGGGCAGAACCCTACCTGACGCTGTCCAGACAGCTGCGTAACCAGATAGACCTACAAGAAAAGGCATTTCCTTGTATTCTAACTCTACTATGTACGCGCAAAGATAATCAAACCAGTAGGAGCACTTCAAATCTTTTTCTTACCATTTCCATCAAAGCAGAGAACATGTGGTCCTCAGATCTTCAACAGCCCCGTGCATTTAACTATGTACCATGTGAGGCAGCTGCAATGCAACTTATTTTAATGCTCTAAAGCAGAGATGGTGGCACTTTAATGTTTCCTTTGCTAGAATAGGTTTATCTCAAAATTTTATGTTATTTCAACAAGGCGGAGTGTTTACCATAAATAGCAGGGCCTGCAGAAAGCTTGCTGCAACATTCTTCCTACTGTGAAGCAGCAGTACCTCAAGCCTGAACTAATTTAGGAAGGCATTGGCCATATGATTTTAATATTAACAAGTGGAGCAAATTTGTGAGTGGGTTGTTGGCCAGTTTCATAGTGAGGGCCACCTGCAATCGATCAACACGGCTCATACAACAAGGTGTCAATGCACAGGCAGAATAATAACAAGAATTTGGTGCATACAGGGATCACTCAGCTGGTGGGGAGGTGTTAACATGCGGGAGAAAAGAAAACATTATGGTGAAACGTTGTTATTTGTTGGTTAGTTAGCCATCGCATAATTCTCAGAGATGTGAAAGAAGCAGGGCAACGTATTAAGCGTGGCAAGGCGGGTAAGGTATGGTACACCTATGGCTTCTGCTGCTAGCTGGATACCTCAGAGCTGCATAGCGCGAGTAAGATGGAAAGCTGACAGTGGCAGAAAGTGGTTATG
Source organism: Nipponia nippon (assembly GCF_047370975.1). Lineage (NCBI taxonomy): Eukaryota > Metazoa > Chordata > Aves > Pelecaniformes > Threskiornithidae > Nipponia > Nipponia nippon. The sequence goes on from NW_028262335.1 coordinate 8,103,511, forward strand.
ACCTTCATTTGTGAAACAGGAGAGGGCTGCTATTGCATATAGGTTGCGTGGGTCTAAATGCAAGCACTCTTTAAAAGGACGTTGCAAGTGTGGGACCCAATCCAAAGGTTGGTGAGAGGACCTGAGTCCCATGTTCCTTCCCCTCGGGAAGCTCACGTGGACTGCTGCCCAGCCCGCAGCAACATCCAGTGCTTGGCTAATACAGTTCAAGGCAACCTGTCAGTGCAGGGACTCTGCTTTGAACATGAGCATGCTCTGCTGTGATAGAGTAGAGCTAGGAAAAAGCTCCAGATTCAGCTTCCTCTCCAAGTGTGTCTCCTTGCTGAGACTTTCCCTGGAAACTAAGCCTGCCTCTCCCATTCTGACTGGGGATGGGCAACGCCTCATGCTCAGCTTTTCACCCCTGTGCCCAAGTTCCCCTGCCAGAGCCAAGACATGGCTGCCACGGGGAGGTGTAGCAGGGAACCTGGCTCCTCTGGGACACAGGGCTTTGACAAGTACAAATTAGATTGCAGCCTAATGCTGGAAAACAGATCCAACCTACGGACACTGGCTTGGCTTTCGCAGGGTATGACAGAGAAGGAGATATGAATGGGCATGTCTGTCTGCCAAAGAACAGAAGGATGAGGAACAGTCCCGCCTGGAAAAGGTTTTGAAAGTGCAAGAGGGGTAGATATCTTAGCATTGTGCAAAATGCAGTGGACTCTCTAGAAGTCACTCTAAAACTTACACTACTTAGGAAGGATTCTTCCCAGCTGTGTCCTGAGCTATTACTTACATTTTTTTGCAGGGATGTAATTTCTCGCCCTATTTCATAGATTTCTCCCTTCTCACAACATCCCGAAGGGTGATATCAGCATGTTATGTTCGTTCTGTTTCATACCAACTTCAAGTATGTATTTTTCATTTATCTGAATAAGCATAGAGCTACAGTGACACGATCCAGGATTAGAAAAATATGGACTGTCACAAAAATGTAGGCCTCTGTTTGAAGGAACACAGGTCACCTCCTGATCTCGCCTTCCCCTCTGACAAATGTCTGGAGCGGCTGTGTCCTGCTTGAGTTAACTTTGTCTATGTTTGCCTTTACCTCTGTTGCTTTATTTCTGTATTGCTTAGCTAGTCTTGACTTAGCAGAATATGCATACTCTAATTCAGGTGGTTCATACATGCTATTGGCAACATGTGCTAGCGTTATGGTGTTAATGGCATGCTTTTCTGCATATCTGAAATAACACCAATCTTCTTTCTCTCTCCAGATGAAAAAAACCTGAGCCTACGTTCTGTTTTGCTGATCGCTGTTTCCTGTCACTTGCAATGGCCTCTTCCCAGGAGGTAAGAAAATAACCTTGCGTACTTTTTACCAATGGTAATCTGTTGTTTTGGCATTCTGTGAATGACTGGTTTCAGGCGATTCTGTCAACATACCTTGCCAGCAACCAGGTTTTGGATGTTTGCTTTGGGAACATTTTGTGGTTGAATGGCTGTGTTCCATTCCACATGTAAACATGGGCAAAAACTCACATTTAACAGTTCTAAACAGTTGGACTCTCCTTCTCTTTAATACATCGAAATTTTGCATGAAGTACAGAACAATTTAGTAGTAGGAATGTCCAGGTCCTGCCAAACGTATGATTTTGTTTTATTTTATTTTTAAAAATGCCTAGCACAAAGACTGAGCCTTTATTTGGAAGGAGATGTCAGGAAAGCAAAACTTAATTGAATCTCAGACTGTACAATTGGAGTCATGTCTAAAAGGAAAGCTGTCTTTTCCCTCAGCATGCACTTGTACTGGAGGCCAGTTTCCACTCTCATTTGCATGAGTTTAAACCACAGTAACTCTACATACGACTGTGCCAGTATGGCTTGAGATTAGAATTGGCTCTCCAGCCATTTCACGCTTTGTTTTTACTTTCGTAGTCATCTGATTGATCATAGTGATGCCAATCTGGTTACTTGCCGTAGCCATGCAGAAGAGTCTGGCAGCAGCAACAGGACCTAGTGCGTGCTCAGCACTTTTCAAAACCCAGAGGTGTGTTACTAAATGTTGCATGCTGTGCGCTGGTGGGAACAGGAGATATATGCATCCTTTAAAAAACAGTGAGCACTGTGGTGTGAGGAGCTTGTGACAGCTCTTTGCCATGGGTTACTTTTTATCTTTCAGGGGGTTTCTAACCATCTATTGGAGGCACCTGCCTCAGATAACAGAGCTCATCTTCCATATAGAGTCAATGGAGATTTGCTTCTCCCGTGTCACCGGGCTGAAGCCTGCCTGCTGTACCAGGGAGCACTCTCAGCTCTCATCTCCTGCCTTCCTGCGACAGGTTCCCAGTCTGTCCATCAGGCTTTCTCTACTTACGTTAAGCATTACTGCAGAGTGCTGTGTTAGTTCTTGGGGGAGATGTTTGCTGTACAGAAAGCATAAAAAAACATTTGGAAAGAGAGGTCTCATTAGGTCTGACAGCACAGAGTCCTGTGCACACTTAAAGGGACGCTTGAATGGAGGTGAAGGATAAGAAGGCCTTTGTCCAGAATCAAACTCAGCTCCAGTCAAAACGGAGAAGCAAGCAGATCTTTTCCTGCTTCATTTGTATATGTGGCAGAAGATGAATATGTTGGGACCTGTGTGTTTGGGCTACTTCATTTTATACTCTAGGTCATTCATCTAGAACCAACCCCTTAAGCATCTAACTCGCACTCCTTTTACACACTCACTGCTCACCACAGAAGTGCCAGTTGTACTACTTCTGTCCTTACACTATTTATGATAAGCTGACATCCACTGTGTAATAAAAAACACCATTTTCATACCTATTTTTGCTCTGTGCACAAGCTCTACGTGTGTCCTATAGGTCTCTGAAAGTAGGGCCTTTTCTAGTAAGGGATGCAGGAATAGCATAGCTCAGCCTGTCAGGCATTTGCAGTGTAAGGGCACCTTCTGGCTTCTTGAATGGCCCCGGCCCATTCTGTCATGGGTTTTCATGCACAGTCTATAGAGTGCTGATGACCTCTGGTAGCACTTGTTGGTGCTCCACAGATTTTCTGATCACGTGATGCTGGCATACTGCCTTATTTCCAGCTGCTAAATTGCATTCAAAGGCCATTTTAAAATACTTTCCTAATAAAACTTGCCTATAAAAATAGTTACTATAGCTGCTGCAAGGATGTTCTAGGAGCTGGTCCAAAAGACAGTCCCTACTGAGATGAGATCCACCCTACTAAAAAAAGCTGAGAAATCTCAGCCTTAGTAGAATTTCAGCAGAAATTAACAGCAGAAGTGGCAGCGGAAGTGTTAATCAAATCGTGTGCTTTCTTAGTTAATGCACAGTCACTCCTGCAGCTGATGAATAAGATAGGGAGCATGGCTTGTTGGGTAGAGTTTCTAAGCCGTTTAAATACGTTACAGCTTTGCTTTTAAAGTAGAAGAGCTTGGATTAATTGAGTAAGTGGCACTTAAGAGATTGCAGGTTAGGAGGATGCAGAGTGTGGCTAAATGCAGCTTGGGTGTTCGCCTTTTTTTTTTTTTTTTTCCCTCTCTTTAAATCTGTGGTTGCACTTTCCCTGTAGCTGTGGGGTTAGGACAAAGCCGATCAACTGCAGGTTTTATTGCCAGTGAGCTGAGACATGCAGCTGTTTCAATTCTTTGATCACAGAAGATAGCAGAATAAGCAAACCCAATGCTGATGCAAACTTCTTTTTCTATTCAAAAAACCACTCTGTATAAGCTCAGTACAGCTGCTTGGACTCCCAGAAGGTGGCAGGGATAGGGGCCAGGGGAGGGCTGGCAATCCGTACGTATGGTGTCCCTGTGGCAGATGGTACCTGCTGAGTCTTCTTTCTAGCCAGGTATAACCAATCCTCTGATTGCCATTTCATGCCAGTGCCCAAGTGTGCTAGAAATGCAACTTTTAAAAAAGTTATTTTCTCCATATGCAGAAGAAACTCTTGAAAGCTAGCGTGCTTCAGTCTCAGTTTGCATGTCTTCTTTCCTTTCCTCATTCCCTTGCATTTGTTGTTTCCTATGTGTCTGCCTCAGCCTTATCTAACCAGCTAGCTTGATGCTTTAACTTGTCCTTCTGTTATCATTAGTTCATCAAGGAAAATACTTCCAGGACTTTCTGACACACATCTTGGAAACCTCTTTTTCTTCTCAGTACTTTGGCCCAGGACAGAGACTTTTTTTTCATCATATTTGGACATGCCCGGTGCATATGCCAGATACCACAAATAGCCCAGTCTCTCTTCTTCGTCAGGCAGCATCTGGACTTTTTCCTTCTGTGTCATTAGAGCAGCAGACTTTGACCCGGTTTCTCAGCTATGTAAGGGATAAGAGCAAAAGAACGAGCTGTCAGGGAGGTGGTCCCACTTCATGGCTTGTTTCAGAACTAGATACCTTCTTGTGTTTTGCAATGGGAATTTAAGGGCAAACATTACAGGAACTCTCTTTCAAGACTTAAGCCCATACCAAGGATGTAAGTGGTAGAGGAGGTGGTATTTTTCAGGAGCAGAGGGGAGTTTTCCCCCTAACAGCAGATTCCTGTCTTGGACCAGCACAGTTCCTCACCATGAGCTTGCATTTCTGTTTAGAGTCACATCAGACATGCCCCCGCCTCCAGTTGCTTCTGTCCCCAGGACTTTTCTTCAGGGGATTGTCACTCCATTGTCGCAAACGTTATTGGTCTCGGCACAGATCTGTGCACATCTCCAAGGATGCCTGTAGCTCTTAAAAGCTCTGTACTGTGCTGCCCTCAGAAAAATGTGGAATAGTCCGATTATGCGCAGCAGCTGCTGGCAAGTCAGTGTGGTTTTCCTGAAGCTGAGTCCCTTTGGAAATGGGCTGAAAGCCTTTCTGTAGCACCCTCTTCTTGCTCTCTCCTCAGTCTTTGGTTGTGATTTCTTGAGAGAACATGTTGCAACGCTTTGTTCTGCGGTAAATCAAACCTGGGCCATTCTGGGTTGATGCTAATAAAATGGCAGTGGTGGAGCAATACGAGGTGTAGGTTTTCTGTCCTTGGAATGCTCTCTGTTGTTCTGGCTGCAAGTGGAAAGTATCTCATTTGGGAATGTTAAAACATGGGTTTCCGGTGCTAGATTCTGTGCTTTTCTTCCTTTTTTAAACTTACCTGGCTTTGAAACATGTTAAAATTCAAATTTTTGTATTGCTAATTGGACTATTTTAACAAGACCTAAGATTGCATAAATACTCTTTAAGATGGGTTTCTTCATTTTTGTTTTTATGGGAAAGCTGTAACATAGGAAGTGATGGGGTTTTTTTAGTGAATTCTAGGTGAAATATAAGAACTCTTCCTGTCAAAGTTGTCTGATTCAGGTGTGGGCATTTAGAATGATATTTTTCCATCCTGTCTACTTTCTAACTGTCTTAATTTTTCATCTGCCATAAGTGGCATAGCATAGAGGGATGTCACTTATTTCATCATTGTGCATTACTAGAATATGATACTTCAGACTTTCGGGATCATTATCTAAACAAGGGCTGTGTAAGGCTGATTTGACCTAGATTATCAAAATTAGGACCAAAATTACTTTAGTAAAGCTGATGTTTTCTGAAGTACCATATGTGTTGGAAACACAAGTCAGCTCTTAAGTGATATTTGTGCTTTTCCCTGTGTCCGTCAGAGCACTGACATTTAGGACATTCTTAAGGATATGATTTTTATACGTGCCAAGCACTGAGGTGCCCATATTGACTTCAGTGATACTCGACCTGTGTGGAAATCAGACTACATATTTAGGAACCTCACTGCAGGCATGTAGTTTCTAGTCAAGGAATGAAGCCTGTATGGGTTCTTGTCTTGACATTACTATAACAATCTTTGCCAGTAGGTGGGGTTCCAATCCTGTTAAAAAAACCTGGGAAACCTTGTCTGTAAATGCTCGCTCCTCTTGCACTTACATACACAAGCTGGCCACATCTGGAAATGTTTGATTTGATATAGTGTCGTTTTACATTGCAGAAATGAGCGTAAGCGGTTTTTTAACCCACCAAGTGAGAAATGTGATCTGGGTTTTACTACCGACCCTTTAAATAAAAAACAGATCGCTTATTAAACCATTATCTATCAAGGATATGGAGAGAGTTAGAAATATCCCAGGATCAGAATCAAAATTGAAATGGACACATTTCTGTCTACTGTCCGATCCTGACAGCGTGGTCCGGTCATGCAGAAGTGCAAGCTGAAATACCTCACAAGAGGAGCAGCAAATGCAGAGAGACAGCATAAAGAAACAAGCTCATATCCTATCCCTGTATCTGCGTGTTCTTCGACCATTTCCATTCACGTACAGGGCATTGCTTATAGGAAATCGCTGAAATGTATTATCCCGTGTTGCTTGTTATCAAGATTTGGATAAAATCTTCTCTTATGAGCTTCTTGAGCAGCAATAGATCAGGAATGCCAACTGGGTTCCTTGCAAAAGCCAGTGTATTCACAACTGCCTACTCTATGCAGGCAAAAGATAGTGAGGGGAGCAAACTCCTGGCTAGCAAAATAGAATTCAGATATACTGTACCCTTTTGTGCTAGTTTTGAATGTGCTAGTTTTTAACCCTGTGTGAATTGCAGCTGATCTATAACTTTTTGGGTTCCAGTTTAAAGAATGCATACTAGCTAATGCAGCTAACTCATTGTCATGCTTGCACCCCTGTTCGATGGCATGCTGCGTCCTCGCTGGTATGGGTACATCCCACTGGCTTTGATAGAGCTGCTCACGTGAGCAAAGCCAGAATGATTTGGCTCTCTGTGAATTATGACAGTTGGCATCTGAAATGAAACAAAGATCAGATCCGAGATGGATTTTTGCCATCATGTTGCATTTAAAAGCTCATATTACTTTGGTTGTATTACATTGCATCACACTCGACCGAGTCAATGTGTCATAAAGCTGCCTAATGTAATTGTACACTGCATAAATGCAACAGAACGCCTCCAAAAAGTGATACTTCATGCTTGCTAGCTAACGCCTCGGCGAAGATTAAATCCACGAAAAGTAGGTATGTCCAATTGTTCGTTTGGATCAGCAAATAATTCATTACCCACATTATCTTTTTTTGAAATGTCACTCTGTGTTGTAAATCACTAAGGTCCTGCTTAAAATGCCAATGCAGGGATTTTTTTTTAAAGAGCAAATTAAATTTTAGGGCCAATTCGCACAGTAGTTTTCTCCTTGAAGCAGAGCTGCCCATCTCCAAAGGCAAAATGCCTAGTTAGAGCATTTGCCTGCCTTTGTAAGTAGTGATTCTCAATGGACGCAGCTTATTCATCTCAGAGACTCCCTCTCAGGCGTTGGCCTCTCCATGAGAGCGTTCAGAAGAGAAACCCTGAGACAGCCATTTGCCTGAGAGGAACAAACTGGGTATCGTGAGTGGAGATCTCAGGAGCCCACTCTCTGCTCTCTTTTTTTGAATTATCTTAGGGAAAAGGATCATTCTCCTCTCTTTGTGCCTCAGTTTGCCTGTCTACAGAAACTCAGGAGATCAAATGCTGTCTTAGCAATGTGAAGTCTGGCTTTCATAACTAATTCCTATAAGCTGTGATGAAGGTACAATGTTGGGTTACGGATGACAAGCAGGGGAGGAGGACAGATAAGGTAAGTAGCTGGAGTTCCCGTAGTTCCCTTCCTGAGAAGGATGGGGGGCGACTTGATGAAATTGTTCAGGTGGGAGCTGCAGAGAGCTGCTCCCGTGCACTGGGAGGGAAAGACAGGTCCCTTCCACTGACGTGGCAAGAGAGGCTCAAAAAGGCATGAAAGGGGATGAGAAAGCCTGTGATTTTTGTGGCAGTTGGAATTCCTTGAAGGGCATGGGGAATGGGAGAGGCTGGGGGACAGCTGGGGCCGGGCAATGCCCGTCTGTCTGGGTAGAGCTCACTGCGGGGATGATGGGGTGTGTGAGAACCGGTGAGGAGAGCTGGTATTCTGGCAGGTTCCAGTCTGACTGATGGGTGAGCAACCAAGAGCATGACCCTTTGAGGCACAATGGTGATTTTCAGTGTGCGCAGCAAGTCACTGGCATGGTATAAATCTGAGGCAATTGCCAAGGTGTTAGACCAGAGTGAGGGCGGGTGTTTGTGCATCATGAAGGATTGCTCTGTGGAGCACACAGCAAAGCCATTATCTTTCAGCAGAGATTTCTAAGCTCAGGTTATGCTGTGATTTTGACGGTGGACTAGGAATTATCTCAAGAAAGGAGTTTCTCACACACTGCTGAAACTGGAGAAAAATATAATCCAGGTGACACCTTATGCTTGAAGAGCTTTATCCAGCCCTTAATGCCTCTTTCCTTCATGGGAGTTTGACCTCAGATGGCCTTAGCGCCAGCCGCATGCCACAGCCCCAGCTCGTCTGTGTCCACCCCTGGGCAGGGTCCAGATGTGCCCCACACAGAGCCGTGCAGGTCTCTGCCGCACACCCGAGCTTCTCCCTACGATGCGGGGGGTGAGGGGGGTCCTGTGTGCCGCTGCTCCTAAAACCATCCAGTGGGGCCGCATGCGGAGGCTGCTGCACAAAGAACGATGCCCATTTTAAGATTTCCCAATAAATCCCCAGGATTTCAGTACCTGCGAGGCTGGCAAGGAGGAAATCTGTTTCCCAGCGTGTGCTCACTGTGACACACAACCTTTCAAAGCACAAATTGACCTTTCTCGGTAGTGATAACTGAAATAACATTTCACCATATTGTAAAATTAGAGACACTTCAGCAACTACTACAAGTGTTGTGAGTTTCCCCCTTATCAAACCGAAGGGGTGATTCTGATCTCTCCTGTGCCGAGTCCTTGATTGGCTGTCACCCTTCCTGACATGCCCTGTTGCCTGCAGTGGATTGGCCAGGGGCAGATTTATATCCCCCTGTCACAGCCAATAGAAATATAGTGTTTTCTCAGTCACTGTTTAGTTACAGTGACAGAACCCTGATTGGGTGAAGCCTTGTGATTTATGGGTTTTTGCTGAAGAGTAACTGAGTTTTATCAGAACATAATGATGTGGTACTAATGCTCATTGCGAGGCAACATGGCTGACCAGTTTGGAAAGGTCAGCTTTTGACCTTGTCTGTGTTTTAAGCAGATCTTGTTGTATTGCATGCTGGCTGGGGTTACCTACCCGCAGCAAACAAAAACCCAAATCGTATCTTTCTTTGCTGCGCCTGTGACCGACTTCACCCCTGCCCCATCCCAAGGAATTCGTCTTAAAGGTCAGGGTGGGGGGGGAAGCCTTTCAGGTTCGTGTTCTTGCTGCCTCCATGTGAGCGACTTCTGAGAGGAGGGTGCCTTTGCTTTCCAGAAAGAGTGTCAGCTTCCATTCTTCAGTTTAGACAAGGTAGGTGTGAGGAAAGGAGATATCTTGAAGAAAAGGGTGGCATCCCGGACATCCACTGGAGGAAGGGCCGGATTTGATCATCAGGCAAAGACCAGTTATTGGACATGTGCAATTCATCTCAGGATGTGCTTTTCAAAATGCCTCTAGGGACCAGGTTAACTCAGAAAGGAAGATGTAGACAGGTAGTTATTACCATTTAAGTGCTGGTTTTAATAATGAAGCTGATCCAAAGCATTCTGACAGTAGAAAGTTAACATCTCTGTGCTGGCCTTGTTGTTATGGCATCGTTCAAACTTATGGTTTGTTGTTGTCTGGAATGTCAAGAAGTTACATTCGTTGCGAATAAAGCAGGATTTATTTTCTGCATTAGTTAATAGTACTTCCTTTCCTCAGTCAGCATTCAGACTTGAGGGTACAAATCTGAAGTAGAGCAGCAAAACTCTTAGTAACATTTTAACAGGATTTATTAAGTTTGTTTGCTTGAATAAACATCGGGATCCTCAAGCACTTTCTTTTTTTTGAAGATTAGCAAGCAACCCGGTTGCCTGACACTGCAATTTCATCGTGTTTTGGGTGTCTTTCTCCTCAAGTTCCTTTACAGATCCCAACCTTTATCTTTTATTAGGTAGCACAAGGGTTATTGACCCCAAAGTGTACACCTGTATCGGTGAGTTACTAAGCTCACGGGTAAGACAATATTTCTACAGCTGGTTTGTAAGCCGTTCGCAGTCAAGTAGGTTCAAAAGATTCTACACGCACGTAAATCTCAGTGTCGCCAATATACACTAGTACAAATTTGCAAGATATTTGCACAACACAAATACTATTACATAGTAATTTTATGAGTCATTTTTACATCACAGAGAGAGGAAAACATCACACACCTTTACTGTGAGCATCAGTTTGGAAGAAATAATATTGTAATTCATGTACATGCATAAAATTTTATAGCTATTATTTAATGCTTGTTACACCTCAGTTCCTATCTGTGTGTGGAACTTGTTTGTTCTTTATGTTTCTGCTTGTACTTTACATTCAGTTTCTGACATCTCTCTCCTGCTATTTGCCTTGCCCAGGTAATGAGCTGTTTCACATTTGGTGCCAATTAGGAGACATTCCAGGCTACTGATACAGTTACAAATGTTGATTGTCAGAAATGTGTGGACCAGATTCTGATCTGTTAATTCCAAAGGAGAGCAATACCAGTAACTTCAGCTGTGTCACTCTTGATTTATAGATCTGATTTATACACAATAAAAGAGCCTGGCCCTAACTATTTCCCTGTTACAGTTCTGTTTGCTTTGGGGGACTAATTATACTGTAGGCTGCTGCGTGCATAGGGTTGACTGTGAGCTCATGAACCAAATGCAGATTTGAATATGCTCTGGTAGTTATGAGAAAGCCTCTTTGGGTTGGGTTTGGGGCTTGGGATTGATAGGTTACGTTCTGGCTTGGAGTGATCCTAGGCAAGCTGCTAAACCTCTTCTGCTCTAAACCTATCTCTTCCGTTTATCCAGTCGATATAATGTTTTTTTACAAAACCCATAGGTACTGCCCAAGAATTCTAATTTTTGAAGCAATCTGAATGCCTCCAGTTGAAACTTTTTGATTTTGAACAATCTTTTTATGCCTGTATTGAAAATATTAACAGACTGTTTGTGAAAAAAAAGTTTCCATTTCCATATGGAAAATGACTGAAGGGTATGTACAAAATTAATACTTGCCTGTTGAAACATTAACAGATTTGTCACACTGTTAGTCTCGGAGCTAATCCATGCAAAGTTGAGAAGGAAGCAATTCAGTGTGGATTTGGAAGCTCCTCACTGTGCGAAGGGCTGTTCAGAATGCTGAGCAGGAGTGTTCCTAATGCCTTCTACAATGAGATGCTTATTTGCAGCTCAACAGTCACCTGTTAGGGAAATTTGCTGCATCTACATGTTATAAGACAACTGATGTAGAGGATACACTTCAACTTCTGCATTTAACTGATGAGGGGTATCTGGCCTTTAAGTCTGTTTCTCTTCAGCCCGTCCCAGATAAATGGAGTACCAGAATGTGCCACTGGTGCCAGGGCCCGTGGGAAAAGGCGTGCAAAGAGCTCCACTGGATCTGGAAATCTGAGAAAGGGAAACAGTTGAAATAATGCACTTGCACTTGGGTATTCACTCCTGGTACCCTGCCATTCCCACCACCTGAATGGTCATATTCAAACACGTTTTGATGACATAATTAGACTGAAATGTTGTCCAAATTCCAGTGTGTCTGTCACAGCTGAGTAGGAGGGAGACCCCAAAGTAAGGCAAGTTTGATCTGCTGTGGGTAAATATGCAAGAGTCCCAGTGCTTTGCAGTACCTTGTTTAACAGTGATCAACCTGGAAAACAGTGGTAATCAGGGGAGAGTCGTTCTTCTGCCCTGACTTAGACGGGCTCTAATATTGTATGAAAACAGGCCTCTGTTTTAATCAAAATGGGAGAAGATACAAAGAAATATCATGCACAAATAGATGCAATTTCCCTATTCATACGCTGGCGCTGGAATTGTGAAACATGCCTGATGTCTAGAATTAGCTAGATCCTAGTGCCATGGGCTCCATCCCTTGTCTGCAGTTCTTCTCTTTAATTGCCTTCAAGTAAGCAAAGAGAGCTACCAGGGTCAAATCTGCTCGAGAGATACTCTTAGCCATCTGCTGTCCAAGTCACCTACAAAAGGTTTGGGCTTTGCCACGGTAAATGTGGTAGGCAATCCAGCAAAATAAGTAGCAGTGTACGATGAGATTACTAGAACGTCAGAGGGAGAAGACTAGGAAATTGGTGCGTTTTGCTGCATGTCCCACTGCATACGCATGATTAAGGATAGCAACTGTATTCCACACTGAAGCTGTACTTTGACCTCAGGGTGTTCCGTTTTAACTTTTTTGTTAGCTTTTATCCCCAAATCTTTCTGCCTGGAAACTGGGGTTTTATGCAGATGCCGTAGTTTATGTATGAAGCATGGGCCAAAAGAGAAAGGCTGACATTTACAGGCTGCAGGAGGCTATAATTTTTCTTTTGTTTTGTGGTGTGCGTTTTGGAGGGGGTTTTTTGTTATTGTTGTTGCATTCCAGTTCTGATCCTGTCTGCTAATATCATAGTTTGGCTTCACTGCCTCGTAGTTTGATGTCCCAACTTTTCCTTGTTAGCACCGGGAAATCATAAGGTTATAGTGAGTGATAGCCAGTAGGTCTGGGATTGATTACAAACAAAAATCCTAGATAAGATCGTAAATTTAACCCATCCCTGTGATGTGATCGTATCAGGATTCAAGTACGTCTAAAAGTTGTTTCCGATTTTCAGCCACTTCATCTGGTTTCCATACATCCCAGCTGGGAGTGAAGTGCTCTTGCAGTGGACTCTAATCCATGCCAGCCTGGCTTGGAAGAAGCCCTCATTTCTGCCGTTATTGTGTTATAAAAACTGATAGAAATGCTTTAGACAAGATGGACATTTCAAGGAGGATCAGCTCAAACGCTGCTGAGATAAAACTGACTTGATAATAAGAAAACAGGGCTACTTTCCTGCCCTGCTGCCATCCCTCCCATTCCCTTTCTGAGGTTTAGCTGCATTTAAACAAATTCAAAATGGTGTTTTAACACCCTGAAAGTCAGTGGAGAAACACCAGAGATAATCAATTGTCAAGTACTGGTTTTAAGAAAAGAAGAGCAACTGAACCAAAACAGACATGGTCAGCCTCAGCAAAACCAAACGCTGTGATGTTTAACGCCTACTTCTCCCTTTCAGGAAGAGATATTTGTGCTCCGCTTGCCATCCTTCTGGAACTAGCGTTTATCTGTTTTTATATGCGCCCTACATCTGAGCTGCCTGCTTTCCCGGCTGTAAATGACCGCTGGGATCCAGTCCCTTTGCCTGAAAGCAGATTGAGCTTTACACCTTCTGCAGTGCCGAGGCCGATGCGCTCCCATCCATCCCCTCACCCCGTGGTACCAGGTGATTTAATGTTACTGTTGCTTTAACGGCCTCATCGCTGCTCTGGCTACACAGTAGTTGTCTCCTGTGTGACTGTGCCTGGGAAAATCTATTACTGGAGTGCCATTAATCTGAGGCTGCCGCCTCTGGCACTTTCTGACTCTTCTATTTAATGGGCCTCTGCTTCCGGAGCTCTGGAGACATGCTGTTTTCCTCTCTTGATCAGCTTTGTTTAATTATCAAAATATTTGATGCAGAAAATTGACATTAGTTGTGAGGGTTTCTGCCTTCCTCCTCCTTACAGCCACCCTCCCTGCTTTGTAGTGACACTGAGATCTTCCGCATGTACCACCTTCACCTTAAAATAGAAAATCGCTTGAACAATCATTTGCTTGTCTGGGCACAAGCTGCATTAGCAAGCTACAGGTAGAGCTGCTGTAACCCCCCCTCCTGCAGCGTGGTGCTGTGCCTCACCCAAGCATGAAGAGAGCCCACGGCACAGGTAGTACAGCTGGACCTTTGTCTCCTTCCCGCAAACATAACAGTGCGGCCAGCTGGCATTTCTGAAAAGCTCAGAAGAGGGGAGCCCCGTGAATTCCTGTGCCTGTCTTCAGGGTGAGCTCACCAGGAAGCGAAGGCTCAGCAAGGTTCAAAATCATGGAAGTCCCTTAGGAGCTGAGCCTTCCTCTCAGGCTTCCTCCTCCTATCTTCAAAGCAGAAAGCTCTAAGTGTTGCAAGTGTTCCCGTTGCACTAGTGCATTTTGCTTACCCAGTGACCACATTCCTCGGTCCAGGACTTGGGATGGGCCCATATGAACCAATATTTATTGCTAAAATAAAGATCCAGGGGCAATGTGGTTGCCATGTGTAAGTATCTTCACAGGTAGAAAAGACAAAGTCCTGAAGAAGTCCTCACACTGGCAGAAAAAAAGACCACTAGTGAGAAGCCATATTCAAATAAGGTAAATTATTCTTATCACTGGAAGTCCGTAGCTACTGGAACAACTATCCGATGGAATTGGTAGGTTTTCTCTGCCTGAAATCTTTAAATAGAGACTGGACGCCATTTTGGAAAATAGACTTTTTCCAAGCATAACTTACTAGGTTTAGTGCAGGATAAGAGAGGGAAAGTGTCTGGGCTCCGTTTTTCTGGTCAGGCCAGAGGAGCTGGTTTTTCTTTTTGGTATTTGAGTCTCTGCTTCTGCCACACTCCTCTCAGCACTGCCTTGTTACAGAGGAAAAGGAACTTTAAAGAGGGTCCTAAATTAGTGTCCTGCTTTTCACAATCCATGTCTCTTATTTCTGCTGCCTCTCTGTAAAATGCAATGAACGATGAAATGTGAATTACTGAGATTTGGGGCTACTGGGAGACAAAGCAGGGGAGCTATTTATGTAACGCTGAAACATATGAGTACCATTGCTATATTCTTTCCTCATATGTATGCCTATTTGCTCCACTGGACTTGGTTCCTTACTACTAATATTACTGCTCTCTCTTTCTCCATTATATATGCTGTACTTTCCTCACAAGACACAAACAGGCTGTAAGGAAGGTGAGTAAAGTACAGATGGGGCCCATAAAAGTTATCCAGCTCACTATTACGGTGACTTTCAACAAGTAAATCACATTCTGGCAATAATTGTCCTCTTTTACCAGCAAAGCCTTACGTGCTGTTGTCACCATCAAACTGGGATTCATTGCTGTTTGATGTTTATATATTTTATTTCGGTCTCGCTATGTACATAAATATTTTCAATTCCCCTTATTATTTCATATTAAAGGAATTAGATTTACTAATTAATTCATATTAGAAGGCTATCAGAGAATGGATTTTGATGAGGAAGCTTCTCAGCATCAGAGTGTATTCTCCAGCCAAAGGGACACACCGAAAGCTCCAAAACAGATGACCTGATACCGTGGAATTTTGCAAAACTGTTCAGATGGTTTTGTTTTCACCCCATGCAAATAGAAACAATGTCCAAGATCTCGAAACCTCGCAATGCTGTGTCATAGTATTGCTTTCCAGCTGTTCTTGTGCTCAGATGACCCCTGGTGAAAGAAGGGAATGTCTGGGCTACATTTTTACCTACCTCACAGCTTAAGTAGCAAATAGGATTGATTCTGCATTATCTCTTCCACTTTGGGCAGTTGTCTTTCCTTTATGGTATGTAAGAAACATGTTTCTTACGTTGAGGAGATGTGCAGGCAAAGCTGCTTCTCAGAAATGCCCCTCTGCTCTGTGCGTACGCCTGCTAAATGGGCTGGTTGACTGTTTGTCCAACATGTGCTTTTGACTACGTCTTTCCTACTCAGTCCCCATGGATGATATAAAGTTAGGGCCAGTGCAACAAAAATGCACAGGAATCTGAGAGCAAGGTGGGGAAGGAATATTCAAAGAAATACATGTCAGTTTTTCTCACCAGCAGATCTTGTCTGCAGCTTTGTCTCTCCTCCCTTTGGTTTGGGATGCAAAGATGCAAAGTGAGAGAGGAAGGATGCATCCAGACTCCCAGCCTGATATTGCACAGTAGACAACCATATTGCATAGTAGACAACCAAAACGTTACCTTTCGGGCTCAGGTTTGTTAGCAAACTTCATTAGAGCTCCCATACTGCCTTAAATAAACGGGCAAATTGATGATTCACAAAAAGCCTGACCAGTTAGCTAGCCAGTCCATGGCTGTATAACAAAAAAAAAAATCTGGTTTCTTTTTTCTTATCGGTGGGTTTTTTTGTGTTGGTTAGGTTTTTTTTTTCCCTCCTGTTTGCAAGATTTAATCTTGTGTGGTTTAAATTATTCAACCTCTTATCTCTCTCTTGCACTGCTTTTATACTAGGAATATTTCTGGTGAAGTCTGTGAAGTTACCTGTGTGTAACTCTGGATTAATGCATTGAAGGCAGCTATGGACCACTTAGGTAAATAATGAGTGTACTGCAAGAGGTAATCAAATTCAGGCTCTCCTTGTGAATATTCACTGTTAAAAGACCAGTTATAAACCTCCGTGCTGTTTGGGACTCAGAAATGCAAAGCTAGTCTAGTAATAGGTGTTCGTTGCATCACAAATTTGGGCATAAGGAAAAGGAATACCTCTAGCTTCATTTATACTGCGAATGAAAATAATCATAAAGATACAAACCAGCAAGGTGCAAAATGAGTTTTCCAATTCATAAGCACAAGCCACCACGAGTTAAAACCTCTTGGTTTCTTCCCATAGTGCCCCAGGCAATAGTTTTCATATATATTTCTCCATGGTCAGAAGTCAGAGCAGACCACTGCTATCTAAGACCTTGACTTTTTTTCCTGACAGTTACAATTATTACAGCCCGGGGGACTCATTTTCTCAGTCTGGCCACCCGCTGACCTAGCCTGCAACCAGAATACACTTTAAAACAAACAAACAACAGCTAGGCTCCCCTCTCTTCACTTCTCCTCCCCCAGGTCTGGAATATTTTTACACCGCGCCCCTTGCAAAAGGATATTAGCCGCTATTGCTGAAGGCACAATCACATTATCAGCACCATTCTCTCTCCCTTTCTCCCTCTCCTCCCTGCAAAGATAAATTTTTTATGTTGCTATTTTCTTCTCTTTTGTATTTGGCATTCGATATTTATGTGATAAACTGCAGAGCTGCTACTAAATGGGCCCTGATACAACTTAATAAATACATAACAACATCCAGACTGCACTGTATTACTTCACTGTGTCCTGGGCTGCTAAGGATCCTTGGAGATAATGTCTGCTAAATAAAAGTTATGCCTTAGTATAGGGAAAATAGATACTTATTTATTATGGAATAATTGCTTGTGCATTAAATGACCGCTGTTGCTGCTGTTGAAATGAGCTGGCCGATAATCCTGTCTCTCCCTCTTTGTCTTTCTGAACTGCACACAGGCTCTGCGTTTCTCTCTATCATACCCAGAATGTGGCTGTGTTGGAGCACCTATACTTCTCTGGATGAATATGTAAGTAATGCACAACTAACAATTTTTCTACTAGAAGGTTGTCTGTTGTTCTAGCCAGGAAATGTCCACAAGCAAAACCTTGACATTTGTAAGCTAAACTTTTAGCAAGAAGTCTGTGTTTAGGTGCCCTGCTGAACTGAGGCGTGATTCAGTAAGTGGGCACAGCAAGATCCAAAAAGAGGGCCTGGGCCTCATGAAAGAAAGATACGAAAGCAGATATAGCAAAAAGTTACAGATAGAAGCTGCCATGAAGGTAACTCACTTTCATCTAAAGTGCACAAACTTTTCTCTGTTCTCATTGTCATAGTTTAGCATTTCTAAAGTTTTTTGCCAAATTTTTGCATCTTTAGTTTTTTGGTTTTTTGTTTTTTTGGTTTTTTTTGCATACAGAAAGCAATTTAAACGCGGTAATTGCTAATCACACAACATACAAAATATTCCTCCCACATATGCCAAGCATTGACCAACATTCAGTGAGGTTTCCCAGCTGTGCTTGAGTGGTAGGAACCATCGCTCAGTGTCCTGGAGACATGCCTCTGAGATCCCGTTTGGACCCGGATTTAGAAGCCGCTCACAAAGTGCTGTGTCTTCAGGTGTAGGTACCTAGGCATTTCATTAGCCTTAGCCAATGCTGGGATGCCTTTTTTGTGGAAGTAGCATTTCCTTGTTTAATTCCTGATAATCAGACAGGTCAGAGAGTCAGACTCTGAAAAATTAGGCTGAAGATAACCTATGAGAATTGTACATCTGTGATTCATATGAGGTAACGTTAGTTCCTATGCTACCTATACTGGTGGTTTGTTTTCTTTCCAGGAAGAAAGGAGAAAGTATTGCAGAGTGTGTATCAACCGCAGAAGAACATTAAACAAAATACTTCAGCAATCTCTAAAATCGATCTGTTTTTGAGATGAGCTGTTTTGCCTGTGGTAACATAGATGCAGGGGATGTATGCTTGCATAAACACACGTACGCACATGGACACATACGGAGGTACATTTGCGAATCATTCCTCTAATGTTCACTCTACTTTCCTTTTCCAAAATGGCTGTTTTTTCTTTACCAGAGTCTTTTCCAACTGTGTTCTAATTGCTGAAACCGTCAGCCTAAAGTACCATCAACCAAAATGAAGTGAGGCAGACTCACACAAGCTGCAAAATTTTGCAACACAAAGCCACTTTACAAAGAGTTTAGCTCTATAGAAACCACAGTGAATGCTAGGAGGAATCCCAGAAAACTTTGCATGATGCTTCAAAATGCACCACAGGGATCCTGTGCTTGTTAC
Source organism: Nipponia nippon (assembly GCF_047370975.1). Taxonomy (NCBI): domain Eukaryota; kingdom Metazoa; phylum Chordata; class Aves; order Pelecaniformes; family Threskiornithidae; genus Nipponia; species Nipponia nippon. The sequence continues at coordinate 8,122,054 of NW_028262335.1, forward strand.
CTCCTGACACCATCTTTCTGTAAAGGCAAAAGCATACAGCGCTCTGTGGAGCGATTACCCTGGGGTCCTATGCATTCAGCACTAATATTGGAAAGTTTCAGATCTCACAAAGAAGACAACAAGGACCTTTGATTGCCCCTGTTGAAGCTCCTGGTAAGAAGCAGGTCACTTCCCTCCAACCCCTCTGAGCCTAGATGTGTGGATATTTTCATGCCCACTTGACAGGTGACTATTTTACCAGACAGGGTTGTCAGGGCTGCTGGGGGTTATCTGGATTTAGCTGTAGGCAGGAACTGAACCACAATGAGCATTAAAAAAGCTCACTGTTCTTCGTTTGTTTAGAGACAAGCCATCTCAAACTTGTTTGAAGCCTTTTTTATTGAATTCACACTCTTGTGCCAAGCACTGAAAGATTTACTTTGGCTATTGCTGTAAGATGGAAAGCATATGAATGCATGGCTGTCTGCCAGCTATGGGTGAGCAGTGAAAGGTCTGGTACAATGGACGGTTACATGGAACAAATGTGAATGCAGTGGGCAGACGTGACTAAAGAAAGGCTTTGGCATTCAAAGAGCTGCTTGAGGTTTAATCCAGTGACTGAAGTAGGGTCAAGAGATAACACGTCTAACCTGCAAAGCTTTTAACTGTGCAGCAGCTGAAAAGTAGTAAGCTACAGGTAAACACACATGTCGTCTGAACTAACAGCTGCTTGCCTCCCTTGCAGGCTCTAGCTCTTCCACAGACTCCATCTGCGAAGACGAAGACCCAGTTGGACTTATCCAATGCAAGGTACCCCAATCGCTCTTGTATATTTCTTGCAGATGTTGCCATAATTTTGTTGTGGTACAATTTGACATACGACTCCCTGCTGCATCCGAAAGGGGCACATTATCTCAATTAATGTTTCACAGCAAACATGGCACTGATAGTATTCATGGGACTAAAGACTATTACCATTTGCATGGTGACTAGCACAAGAATTATGACTATGTGTGTTTTCTGCAGCAAAATTTGCCCTCAGGCTCCCCCCTTTTTTTTTTTTTTTTGGCTTGTGACAATGTTCCCTTTTTCTTCCTCCTTCTGTTTTGATTTCTACTTAAAGTTTTATGGCTCTGTCCCCTCCAGGGTGCTATTATCTTGTATGCTAATAGGGCTATGCATATTCTATTAGCGTTGTCAGTGTGAGATAAGAGGCACATTCTGTAAGGAGCACTCAGGGGGTAATAATCACAGCAAGGGGTCTCAATGTTAGTACATTATCAGTCATCTTCACATTTCAGTGGAGCCTGTTTATGCACCTCTTCAGCTGCGCAACTCAGACACTGAAAATTGCTGAATGTTTACAGAAACTGTTGTAGAGGAACATAATGGGATTTGAGATTGACTTGATAAAGGAGCCTTCTCCCTTGTTGCTTCCAGATACAAGATGTTTGTAACTGTATGCAATAAGTAGGATAATATGTTATATGGCAGTTAGCAGCTAAAAGCAGGCTCAGATCTATATTTCAAGCAATGGAGCAGCTATCTAGGAAAAGGTTTCAAAAGGGTGCACACCATCAGTGTTTCTTCAGAGATTTCTCTTTCTTTCTCTCTTTTTACATGGTAACACACTAATGCACACACCTGGTTCACATCAATAGGAAGGCTGACAATTTTTACACCCTTTAGTCTTGAACTTGAATGATTATAAGTAGGCCCATAGAAAGAAAATTGGTGACAGCATGTGAAGGGCAAATGAGTAACTATTTGCAACACTCTTTGTTAGTTTAATAACATTCCTCGGTTGCAGCAATAGGCAATGGCATGTGAAATAGGTGTCATGCGAATGTTTTCTTCAGCTGTTGATGACGCTACGGGCTGGCGAGGCAGAAGGGTTTCTGCTGCTGGACATGACTGTTGTTTCTCCCAGTTCACTTCTGTTCCCAGTAAGATTCACAGGGGTGGTAACACTGCAGTCCACCCTTGTAGCCATCCTATGGCAGGCATCAGTACACCCTACTGGCAAGAGTTCATCTGCTAGGGTAAGGTTCTGTTCCCACCCTTGACTGTGGCATTTCTTGAACTGGTAGCCAGCAAGTCCATAATTTACAAAAAATTTGGAGAACTTTGGTCTTTTTTTCTACTTTTCTGACATCACAGTTTTTAGGGAACCTTTCACAGTGTTAGATTTTCAGTGGAACTCGTAGGAGGAAAGGTAAAGCACAGTGCTAGTTCCTTGTATGTTATGTTAGAAATATATGTACATAAACAGCATTTTAATAGGGTTTCTCTATGTTTCTCAGTAATTTAGTTACTTCTGGTCCAGCAGTAGTAGCATATTTATATACTGTCTGACACCTGGATTATAATGGGACTCAAAGTTATCATTTAGTTGAGCTAAGGATGGGTAGAAAAGGGGATTTTCTGCATTTCTTAGGAAGGTGGAATCTGTAATTAGGTCTAAAATGAGGGACTCTAATAAATTCAGTGCCTGATTTTGCAGATCATGGGAAAATAACCTAATGGGCAATGACAAAAAATACAGAGGTGAGGAACTAATCTCATATTTAGAATGAAGGAAACAATTTTTTGAGACGGATAGGGAACTTTTACTGTTCCTACAGTAAAACTTTTCCTTTCTACAAATAGAAAACTAAACACTCTGCCATGGGCAAAGCCTTTAGGAGAGCCTTAAAATGGCGCTCAGTATAAATATGCAAATTCCTAAATGCATAGGTGCCTAGTTAAATGATCTAAAATTAATTCCTGGGAAGTAGCAGCCGAACAATCGTAACAAGGAGAAAAGGGCTATGTTTTGGATCACTTCTGTAGTACTTAAGATTACACATGGATATGAACACTCCTTACTTTAAAAATATTTGTCCTTGACATTTCCAGACACATGGCTCACACCAAATGTATGCAGCTCCATCTCCTGAGGGTCTTGAGATTAAAACCCCTGCTTTCTCACCTTGTGATCTGGCATTAATAGCTGATAGAAAAATCACATACATGACTGACATCTTCCTAGAAATGTGAGACTGTGGAATTAATGAATGCCATGCTGGAAAGCAGGGGTCAGTTTGGAAATAGGATTTCTGTTGCCAGCCATCCAGTCATGAACTGGACAATCTGCCGTTCATTTTTTTGCTTTAGCATTGAGGAAAATTGGTCTGGAGAATAAAGCAGTCAGAAAATAAGCAGCTATGTTTCTTTGGCCACTGGAGGTTGATGGACTTTTATAACTTGTGGAAATCAGGCTGACTTCTGTTTTACAGAAGAGCTGTTAGCGCATTCTTTATGCCTGCTAAGTTCTTTATCCTGTTGTTATCTGCAGGATAAATCTGCAAATCTGCAGATCTAGAGGCTTGGGTGGCTCAAAGGACTGATGGTCAGACGCTGTGTTACGGTTAGGTCAATGATGGCGGTGCGGTGGGGTTAGAGAGCCCAGCTACCAGCCTCTGGATGCTTAATGAAATGTTGAGGCAAGGGTGTCTCTGCCCGGTTTGCAGGAGAGGGGCATCTCCAGCCCAAAGCGTCCTCAGCTGGTTGAGACAGCTGGAGAGAATGGGCCATGGAAAACTCTGTTCTGTATGATTTGCAGGTACTTTCAGCAGGGTGATATGGGCGATGTACCTTATCTTGATGTTGGGAGAACTCCTATCGCCACAGCAGCAGTGCTAATATTTTTGTGGCCTGTTTTCTACTTTTTCTGCTGCATCTGCCTCCAGTTTTGTCAACACTGATCTTGTCAATGTGGCCATGATGAAATTACATTAACATGATGAAATAATATTATTCATAAATGAAACAGCTCAACGCCTCTACAACCGTTTTCACTAGCATGGATTTAAATTGGTAGCAGTTCTGTGCAACTAGTGATGATCTCAATGAAAAAACTGCACTTTTCTAGAAACTAAAATATTTCATCAAAGAAACAATGTCTTTCTGTGTATTTTTAGTATGAGATAAAAACTTGGAAGCATTTGGTTTGGGGAAGATGGATTTCCTTTTCCCTTTTATTTCTTTCCATTTTTCTGTTCCCTGTCTTTTTTCAAGAGCAATGAAAAAGACAAAAAAAAAGGATAGATACAAAGGGAGCTGGAAGAGAAAGAATTGGAGAGGAAAACCTTTTAGTTACACTTTTTTCTTGGTAAAAAACAGGAATATTTGAACAAAAATACAAAAATGCTGCAAACATTTCATTTGAGAATGACATGCCATTTCTCTCATTTTGTTCTGTCAAGGTAGCTCCCACTACCTCTTAGCTCTGCTGCAATCATTATTGTTGCTTCTGGGTGCACACCGGTTATTTTGGCTTCCGCAGTGAAAATGCAGAACTCCTGAGTCTGTCAAGTAAGCCAGAAGAGAAACGCAAGAAGGGAAAGAATGGCATATCTTCTTTTGCTGCTCTTTCTACATCTCATCAGAAAAAACTGTGCGCCAGTCCCTTTCTGCATCCACATGATACATATGCACTGGATGGCATTAATCTGAGCAAGGGCTAAATCTGGACTCCCTCTAACTGGATTCCTCACTCTAGGTGTGTTTGAAAGAAGGATTAGTTTAATCAAAAGTAGGTTATGTTCAGCTAAAACAATCATTGTAGATAGACTTTCTTTTTAAAGGGTCATAATAACTGCCTTTGTAAGAACTAAAGGGATAAAACTAGTAAAAGACCTGAAGACATCTCTCTAATGTTTTCTGCAAGTTCATTATTGTTTCAGTGCAACTTCTGGAAAAATAAATCCCAAAGCATCCTGTTTACCTCAGTCTGTGGGATCTCTAGGTGATACATGAGCAAAGCGCTGTGCTGTCGGCGTACAGCAGCCAGCCTTATCCTGTCTGAATTGTCAAACTCCTCGCAGAAACTGAACGGGCACCAGCCAGGGGCCCATACCTCTCCGCCTCCGAGAGCTGTGCAAAAGGCATGATGCTGGAAGACAAGACGCGACCCACATGCACTTACATGTCTGAGAGCCATCCCATTTTCATCAGTGAGCACATGAACATTGCACGGGGAGAAATGTGGAAGCAATTACTTTAAGAGCCGTCTTTTGGGCAATTCCCAAAGAGACATCAGACCCTGTATTTATGAAGCCTATTGCATCGGGCCCTAATGAAGCAATTAAGCAAAGGGTCCTCTGTGTTTGATCTAAATGTGGTAATTTTTACAAAAACATCGCCGAGTGATAGATACCCATAACTCAGAGTCCTTAATTGTACTTAATTTGTTTGGAATACGAATGTGCATTTAATTAAGCCAGGGCATTGCCCACATGTTTAAAGAAGGGCTGTCAAGGAAAATTAAGACCCAGTTTGTTTTCAAAGTTACTGGTTTTTATCAGGCCAGGACAGCGATCTTCGAACAGAAGGTTACAGATAATTAGGCAGAGACCTCAAGCCAAAAAAAAAAATTCAGAGACACTGTACAGCTGAGAAAGCAGGAAGAAAAACTCCTTGATGAAGAAACATAAGAATCGGCTGTTCACATAATAAAGTCATGCATGGCTAGGATTTGGTAAATGTGACCTGTTGGTTAAAATGTGTTTTGTGTTCTTAAACTCCAGCAATGAGGATGGAGACTGGCTGTGTTTAACGGCAGAAGCAGCTGGCTCCAGGACCAGAATTCATGCCGCGCTCAAGGGCCCCTGCATACAGAGAACTGATGGCATCTCCATCAAACGACAATAAAATGGAAAGGGCAAAAAGCATTTTTCTCGTTCACTCGGATTTACTGAATCTAAAGCATTGGCTGTGAAAGCTGGTTTTAAAAGTGTCTCTTGCCCAAGCACAGAAATACAGTAGGTGCTTGTCATCCTCTCAGGAAGAATATTAGTCTGATGCATGGAAAGGGAGTTTATTCCTTGATGAGTAGTGCTTTTGACTTGCTGATACTCTTACGGAAAGCAGCACAGTGCACTCTTCATGCACAAAAATGTTTCAATAGAAGTGACCTACAGGGAGGAAAGCATGTAAACAAAAATGTTCAGACAACTGTGGATATAAATCTATATTTTGTTCTTTCTTGTTTAGTGAAAAAATAAAGAATGCAGTTGAAAATTAATAATGCTTCAACACACATGAAGAAAAGGCACTTTTTGATATTGAAAAATTAGTTTCTCGGTACAATAGCAAACAAAGTCCATGTGTGGACACTAACCTCCTCTTTCTGTGACTCTTCAAGAATCACATGCTGGTTATCAGTTTCTCAACACTGCCATTTTTAATGTCATGGTGAGGCATTTATGTCAAGAGATCCTTACTGTGGAAAATAGTTGCCGTGGTGTTACCTTGCAGTCTAAATAGGTTACATGGCCAACAAAGAAAGCTGTGCACACATCATTGGCGAGTGGGGAACTCAGTCACGGGGAGAGTGACTCGTCTGCAGAAAGGTGGTGCATCTGTAACAGAGCTGAAAATTGAACCCAGATTCCCTGCACTGAGGGAATGTCAGGTCTGAATTGAGAAAATCGTATTTTCTTGAGTGTTTTGATGGGCTACTGTGCTGATGACAGCTGCAGTGGCTCTTAATTATGGATCACAAAACGTGCGGAGAATCAGTAGACTTTTAAACGAAAAAATAACTCTACATAGTATTATCTCCTGGTTCTGGATCTGCCTTTAACCGATTTGCGGCTAAATGAAGCTGGCGTCTCGCTGTGAGATGGTACCTGGCCTTCCCTTCTTGGGTGGCTCGATTTAAAAGTTGGCAAAATACCCAGAACAGCATCAGACCTAATTTAGTATAAAATTAGTCGACTTAAAATAAACAGAATAAAATAAAATAAATCCTATGGTATTAGAGTTCTCTTGGCTGGATTGCTGCATGCCTAGCAAAGATTTATGGCATGCCGTCCCTAGAACGTTAGAAGGAATGTGCGGCACAGAAGTACCCTGCAAGCCCTTTAGCAGGGTCCTCCCAGCTCCCAAGATTATAGGCATGTGAAAGTTTGGAGACCCCAAAATAAGATGCTGAAGGGGAAGAATGCTGTGGGAGAGCAAGAGGGTGCCAAGTGGTCACAGCGAGGCAAAACAAAGGCAGGGAGGTGCTGAACTGCGGCTGATCCCCGGGTGCCATCAGGCATTCCAAAGCCCCTCCGAGGAGGTCTCTCCGTTTTGATGTATCTGCAGAGCACATTGAACTAGTTTGCAAAGGCAGGCCCAGAACACAATTCTTCGCGTAGTAAATGAGTATGTCAGCCATTTCACCCTCTTACCGGTGTTTAAAATTTTTGCAGCAATAACAGAGAATTTGAAAGGACATCGGAGGTGGATTTACGGGACTCCTGGGAAATCAACTGTTTCCTGTTTCAACAGCTTCTTCATCATAACTTGCTTTCTCAGTGACTGAATGATGTTCTATTAATCTTGGTGTGAAGTGATTACTGCTAAATGCAGAGCTGGATTGAACCTCAATTTGTGAAATAACCTTTTTTGTCTCTTCAGCAAGTCCAACATAGTAAACTTTGGGCAGAGGTCTACTGACCAAGTGGATAATTGCGTTCCAATGCATCCTGTGAATAATGCAGATAAAAAACCTCAAGTGAATAATTCATTTTGCCTCCACTCATTTTGAATTAGCCTATTCATGTATGTATCCTTTCCAGTCTGCCTGTCTCTGTGCATGCATGTATTTACATAGCAATGTTGTAATTCACAGGTACTTAAATATCAAAGCAATATAGCTACTACTCCCTGCATATGTTCCTGACTATTCTGTGTGATTACATATGAATAAGTAAGCATTGTATATTGTACCATAAAATTCAGGATTTGATTTTAAGATGAAACATGACACGTTGTATTTGCTGTTGTGATGACTATCTAGGATTAATATTAAAAAACTTGCAAATGAGGGCAAATCATTTTGGCCTGGCTATAAATTACAAAACAACTATTTTGGGCTATTCAACGTTCAGATGCAAGTTTTCTGCAATGACGTATGTTGCCAAAGATCAGATTACAGACTCACAACTTTACCTTACCTTTACCTTGGCAGTGACTTCTGGATCCTCGGTCAAGCAAAGCCTGTGAACAGAAGGAAGCACTTGCCGTTAGCGATGGCGTTCCCTGAGGGCTGTGGACAGCACTGAAATTGCCTGAGCATCATTGATAACATGCCTGCAGCTCAAGAACATTTGTAGCAGGTTCATCTGAAAAGCAGAGGGAAGGAGCCTATTTTCTGATCAGATCAGATTTGTCAGAGAAGTTCTGAGAAGCATCTGAAATTTGCACAGACGTCTGAACTGCACGTAGCTCTGGTCTGGCTCTGGAATAGGTATCATTCACATTTAAAAACTGTTGTTCGGCATTGGTGGATTTGTTGGCCAGGCTGCTCGATGTATGGCTCTGGAGGACAAGGTATCATGACAGCCAGTGGGACTGACGGAATGGCCAAGGGTTTATGGAAATTCCAGTGGGAATTGGTTTGCTGTGCATTCTCCTGCCTTGGACAGCCAACAAGTTGTGAGCATACAGCTCCTAATCAGGGCTGGCAGGGCAGATGGTTTATCTTTGACTGCCTGAGAGTTCCTGGTCTGCAGAGAGAAAGGCAGGCATTCGTTTTGACTCCTTGTCGTGGGCTTTTCAGTTTCCAGTCCATTACAAGTGACGTAGCTGATAAAGACCCTGTCTGTCAGTGTCGTTCCTGGAGGGGCGAATCTTCATCTCTTCCTGTGCTCGCACCAGAGCTGTCTGCTCATGCTTTTTCAGATCATGTTGGGCAGCAGGTGAGGAAAGCTCCACTGGGAACCAGAACACAGCTTCCCAGCCCTGCCAAGCCCTGTCCCACACACCCCTCCTAGCACTTCATAGGCAATGGCCGCTCTAGAACAAACCTCTTCCCAAGCGGGGATGTTAGTGCTTAAAATAAATCACTGCCTATCATTTTCTGAGTGCTTAAAATAAATCACTGCCTATCATTTTCTGAGTGGGTCAGAAGACGACTTGTAAGCCCGTGTTGTGAACGGTTCTAACCCACTGCTTTGGAAAGAAATGCCACAGCAGACAGCATTGCTCTGGATCTATCACCCATGAAAGAAAAAAAGGAACAAAAATCTGATAGCTGTGGCCAGTCGTGAGGTATTTTGTGCAGTCACATATTGGGCATATATGGCTCCGTTCGTTTACAGAAAGTGCACATCTATAAACCAATCAAGGTCATACTGCACTTCTCAGTGGGAACTATTATTCCCATTTTGCAGCAGAAACAGGTAGATCTGCACAGAATTTGTCTGCATTCAACGGGGACCTTGCAGCCTAATCCAACGGGATCTGAGTGGCAAAGTCTATTCTGGCAGGGACTTGTCTGTGGCCAGCAGGGATTCTGCAGCAGACCAGGGGATAGAATATGGGGGCTTGCATCCCAAAGCATTGATCTGAACAGCTGTAACTGAAATAACGTATCTAGATTTCATTGCTAGTGAATAAGTATGCAGCTCACTAGTCTGAGCCTCGCCTTTTTTCTTTCTAGTTTGAGCTGACCTTCTGTACCTTTGCCAGAGTCCAAGTGTTACTTTATTCCTTATAAATGAGCATTGGAAAGACAAGACAAACATATATGTGTGTGTGTGTGTGTGTGTATATATTTGTTTAAGTATTCTCCCGTATCACACTGGTGTAAGCTTCTTTGGCTCCATAATACCCTATTTTTCCTTATTATATCAATTTTACCTCAGTTTATTACAGTTTTGTGTCTGATATTCCAAACATTATTTTTCTAGGGTTAATCCCTAACCCCCAACAATACCATCAGGAAAGCTGTATGGCAGACTTGAAATAGTTACTACTTAGAGCAAGCAGCCTTTTCAGTTCATCGGAATCTTTATTTATAATTCACGGATTGGAGAAACTGGAGCAACAATTTCTACAGTATAATGCATTACTCTGCTATAGTTTTGTCTGACAGACCTGTGCTAATTACTCTGTGTGGTTTTGATATAGAGCCAAGAATGGGTTGTAGAAAAATGTGTATCACTAAAACTTAGGTCCCCAAAGTCAAAAGTAAAACAAACAGTGAGAGATCATTATCTGAAGCAGACCCTTACTAGCTGTGTACAGGAAAAAGTCATTCCCATGTTTTGTGTTTCTTTTTGTTCCTTTAGATCCAAGAGGTATTTCTGTCTGTATTTGGAAATATCTTGTGTTTGTACAGTTAGGGCAGACAGTGCATTTTTTTCTGCTCTATCCTCTTTTTCTTCTCTTTGAAAGACTATAGCTGGCTCTGGTGTGGACTCTTTGTGTGGCCTTCAGCAAGTCACTTAACCTTCCTGTGCATCAGTTTACTCATTTGTAAAAGGAGTATTATAATAATAGGCAACCCCTCAGGGGCTCTTCCAGATTTAAATAATTAATGTTGGTAAAGGAGTTTGTGAGCCTCAGATTAAAGGTGCTAAGTAAAGGCAATATAGTAATATTTTTTACTCGGGCTCCTTATAGAAAGAGCAAAGCAATAGCCTGATAAGTGTTGGATTTAAAGTTGGAGTTAATGTTACACTGCTCAGAATATATTTTAACTTCTGCGGTCCCAATTCAGCAGAGCTCTTAAATCCATTCTTAATTTTAGAAAAACCCATTATTTCCCACAGGCAAGGCTCCCCATCTGAAAAGCTTTTTTGAATCAGGCCCTGTAAGAGCAGCAATGGAAGAAAAGGATCCAACTGTGCCTGTAGGTATCTATGTGTGTTTATCCTTTTGCATTTATGACCTCAGCAAGAACATCATTGCCACAAGAATATAATCAGGAAGTCTCGTAAGGCTTGCAAAATTCATCCGGGATGCAAATCAATAAATGTAACAGGAGAGAAACTACAAGCTGTGCATTTCCATGGAGGCTGAGATTTTGTGGGATGGATAGACGCTGCTGAGCATGACCTAATGCCGCAGGAAAAAAAAGCAACCACAGACCTCAGCATCTAAACAGTATGAATATTGAACCAGAGGTCCTTGAGTAATTGTCCTTTCTTCACTCTAGGGGTGAAAAGGGTACATTAGACATTCACTAGCAGCAAATGGCACCTGACATCTCTTTAAGTGAAAGTCAGCTTGGAATTTTTTTTAATGGCCAAGCATAAATCTTTTAAATTATAAATCAATAAATAGTTAATTCAATAATAGGAATCTTTTAAATATTTAATGAGTCATATGCAGAATGGCTCTATAACTGGATGTTGATGGAACTGTGTCAAAGGAATTTGAATCAAACTTTTCTAAACTCCCCATATTAAAATAGTTATTGATTCAAACATAAACTATGAAGACTATTGCAAAAGTGGGGGGGTGGAGAGGTTTAGTATACATTTTCTCATCCAAGAAAATGTGGAACTAGCAGCTTATTTTAATGATGTATTCTTGAGCTTTTCAGGTTGTATTAATGTTCCCACTACAAAAATGAGTAAGAACCTATGCAGACAAGATTTTGTGTGTGCATATTCATTAAAATCCCGTTTTAATGGCAGCTGTGCTCTTAAATAAAAGCTGTGGCAGCTTGCCTCTCATTAAAGGATTCTGCTAACCAGCTTTGACATTGTTATCTTGAACTATCTCCATCTGAAACTGCCCCCAAGTTTAAATTTATTTACCAGAGTTTTCAAGTGAAAGGCAGTGGGAGTTGTATCTACGTACACTAGACCCGAATTTGTTCCTTTATAATTTTCTCTGAGGAGATCTGTAGTCACTGTTTACCCTTATTAACTATGTGCTCCTCTAAGTCAACACTATTCTTAATTACCCTAAATTGGAGGCATTTTGTGCTTAATCCTCAGATGACCTTCAGTGCACTGTTATTCCATAGCAGATGTGGCATCTTCAAATTTTGTGGAGTCTAACATTTACTTTTTCAAAATAATCTAGCTCGGTCTTCATCTCTTCTCAGGTAAAATGGTGGAAAGGATGGTGCTGAGAACAGGATGTAGGAGTTGCTTCCGTGGGGAAAATACAGACAAACAGGCGAGAAAGGCACAAAGAGGTAGAAGAAAGGAAGAGGTTGTCTGGCAGATGAGCGGAGATTGTTTTTTTCAGTGTTGCTGAATGACTAGTAAGTTTGCTCTGGATATGTTTTATGTGCATTCAGCGCCACACATTTCAGAAACAGGTCCTGGTATATGAGTAACAAAAAAGGCTTTAATGCAAGGCTTGTTCACCATTTCAAGAGCTTCCTAGCTTGAAGCCACTCAGAAAAAATAATTGGTGTCTCCACACTCCTTTACCAAAGATAGCAATGAAGGTATTTGATGTTGCCGCCTGGAATGACGAAACGTGGTATCAGAAACTCCTTATCCTAACACCTTATCATACCCATTATACAGATGGCTAAACATGTTTGTATTCTGAGGAGGGAAAGCATGACTGCACAGAATTTGTCTTAGTGCCTTTGAGGGGTAGTCAAAACTAGGCAGAAACCAGCCTCGGCATTACTTGAAGCGGGACCCATTGTTTGCTCTATACCTGCATCTGTAATCAATTGTAGTTGGTTCAATATTTGTAGCAGATTAGAGTTTCATTTGTATTCTGCACACCTCTGCTTTCCCCTCTCTCTGTGTATATATATCCATCCAGTAAAGCTGCCTGCATATCCTTGGTTTTTTTCCCCAGGATGACAGATACTGTAACAATGACAGTAGATTAATATCTCCTTAATCAGCCAAATGAACATGACATACAAGGGTGACAGTTCAATTTGCTGCTAACAGATTGTGCCTATCAGAGCCCTTCCATTCCAACTGATGTTTATTTCTGGCAGAGATCATACGGTTCTGGGAGGACCCCAGCTTCCCACCAGCTCATAGACACCCATTAAATACATCAAGTACCACATAGGTGTTACTCACCCGCCTGTCAGGACACTAGCTGCTTGGGAAATTAAATGAGCCTTGACACATGCAATGGAGAAACACTGTCACTTAGCTGGGCGAAGCGGCAGCATGTATTATTGACTACACACTGCTGCAGGTCCCTCTCTTTATTGCTTGTTATTTTTTGTTTGCTCGTGGACTGTTCGCTGTTGAAACATGGATCAGACACTGAGTCTGTCTCCTGGGGAGATGCATAAAGAAATGTAATGGGGAGGAAGTGCAGGAGGGGCGGGAGTTTAGGCAGAAGTGATCCATTAAATCTTAGTCCCAGAACTGGCTGTGCTTAGAGTTCGTTTGCAGGTGGGATTTCAGGAGGATCTGGTTTCTAATTCTGAAATTCAATCTGCAGGGTCTAATTCAAATCTTTCTTTTCCTGCTTCCTGCGGTATTTCAAATGAAGTAACCCCAGATACCGTGCAAAGGGACTGCAAGTCTTTCCAAAGGGTAGTCCCCACTCCTCCCCTAGGCTGAGCCAGGGTCCGTTCTCTCCTGTGCAGGCTTGAAACACGGCACCTAAGCCTAGGTGGGTGCCACACCAAGAAATTGAAATAAAGCTCGGAATTCGTCCGGCGGCGTTTCTGTGAACACAGTATCAGTGTTCGCAACCCCAGCTTCGGCAGTCTGCCTGCACAGCGCCGACAGTTAACTCTTGCACTGGGGGACCAAGATAGCGCTTGGTGTACTGAAGGCCTGACTTTGTTGCTGATGTGTAAATCTGTCTTCAGCGCTTAAAGGTCTGATCCTGCAGCCCTTGCTGCTCCCTCTGGGACTGTAATTGAACAGGAGAGTTTTCATTTGCTGGATGAACCCCAGTTATTTATTTTCATAGTGACTCACATCAGCCATCTGCCTGCTTTTGTTTAGACACCCTTACAGTGCCCTTCCCACATATATGAAACTGCTTAATATTGCAGTCCCACCCAAATATATAAATCACATTTGTAGACCTCTGCAAACCCCATCCACAGACAGGGATTGCTCCAAAACCGACCAGCAGACTCGTTTCATCACTCTTTGGTTTTCTTATGGAACTTTTTTGCACAACTCCCAGCAGTTGGCTTTACAGAAGAAAAGAGACGTGTTTGCTTTTGAAAGATAAAATGCAAGTAGTTTCAGTGGAAAGGTTTCCAAGATAAAATTAACAATAAATTACTGAAACAATGACATTAAAAGATATCCATATGATTGTAATTATGAGGCTAAATCCTTCCAAAGGAGGGTTCTGTCATTCCCTATACTTGTTACAATTGCTGTCATACAAATGTGTTCGTTATTTTTATCATTTTTTTTCCTTCTTATTACAGCTTTTGTCATAAGAATAACTCATCAAGGTTTTATGACTAATAAATTCTCTAAATTACAGTCCAAGGATGCATTACTTTAATTTTTTCTTCCATATTCTGTTTTTAATTGCTATGCTATTTCCCACTTGCCTTTTTTAATGACTCATTAGGCTTAAGGGGAAAGAATAGAATTTAGTCCACCTAAGATCTTGCATCAAGTTTTGGACACTTCAGAAGGGAAGTGATACATTACAGGGAGGAAAAATGTGACTTGTGTATCTCAAGAGAAGACTTCAGATTTTCAAGTATTAGGGATATTCAAAGCAAAACAAAAATTCTTAAGAAAGCCTCAGATCAGGCATTGTTTATTAAAATTATTTGAACAATTATTTCTAATAAGAAATGCATTCAAGATATACATGATTTTTGTAAGATATCGATATACGCATAACCTTTAATGTGTAAATAGGTCTACTGGGATCATTTCAGAGTTCTGAAGATTAAATTCAGACGTGTCCTTAAAAACCGTGTGGAATCAGGACCGAAGAGGCTAAGAGGTGACATTTTTGGTTACAAATTCTTTTGTGAGGTTCATGCACTGCTGTTCGGTGCCTGCAAGTGAGGTGTTGACTGAGGGCACCTGAGGGTAGGCGGGCAGCCACATCTGCAGGGCACCTGCTGCATCTCTGTTCTGGAATAAAAGGAAACGCTAGCCCTTTTGAGTTTGCTAAACCCACTGCCCGTTCCAGCACTGCCACATGCTAGCAGAAACGGGCTCCAAGATGCCTGCCATGGTACCTGTGTAAGCAAGCTAGGCCTATAAAAATGCCTTTTCAGATGCAACTGCAGGACTGGTTTGCCGTTCTTAATGTAAATACCCACGTCTCACACACAGGGATACAAGCCTTGCCTTGATTTTAGATATCAGAGAGGTGCGAGCCCCAAGTAAAATATTAGCGACAAATTCAAGCCGTATAAGCAGCGTCTTCTAGGTGCCCCTAGAGATCTCTTCTTCTGCATGTATAAGGTCTACTGCGGGACTCTTTCCTGGCTTGCAGTGTGTGCCCATTTCACGCTCCTGCATGCACCCCCACAACATCCACATACAAAATAGTTGCATGAGCTTCTGCTTAAATTTTGGCAGGATGTTGACTTGGGAAACTCACTTTTTTTCTTTCTTTACCTTGACAGAGTTCTTAAATTGGTCACAGATTTTTATGGGCCAGCATTGGCGTAGATTTTTTTTTTTTTTTTTTTAGAGCATTTCAGTTTTGACACTAAGTCGTTAACAAGCCAGCTTCAGGCGGAGCGAAACCCTTGGCCTGCACACTCAGCAAGCCTCTTGCCTGTGTTTACTGAGTTGGCACAACTGCGCCGTAGAAGCAAGAAGAGGGTTTAGGAAGTTGGGGTGAGCCCCTTTCCAATTGCCTCATCGTCCTCCTCGGCTTGTTTATGGCGAGGGCTTTGCCAAGCCTCAGCCCAGCCTGTGGAATAGTTCCTGTTATTGTTTGTCTTGGATGTTTCTGAGGGGAGACGGCTGACTTTCACATTTTCCCAGTGTAACAGTGCTGCCACAGGCTCTCCCATTTAAAGCTTTTTCAGTGTTGCAGGAGGGCCTTGCGGGGAGTTTGGTTCTTTATTGCGCTGTTCAGCTCAGCAAGGATTTTTGCTTGCATCTTGCACCAGTTTTTCAAGCTATTCACATGGTTCCCCAGCAGTGGGGAGTGACAGCTAATCCAAGGCTTCTGCTCATCCCACAGAGCAACAAGCTAAGGCGGGTGAGTGGTGATGAAGGAGCAGTGCATTTCAGGTGGCAAGGCAACGAATAACCAAAGCTGAGAAAAACACGACTATAGTGCAGAATAACAAAATCTATTTAAGAAAGTGGGATATCTGATAATGGGCAGAATCAGAGTTAAAATCCTTAGTATCAACAGTCATTAGTTGTTTCATGATCACAACAGGGACGTGGCTGTGCTAGGCTTTCTGTAAGCACGCAACGTTTGCCCGTAGTGCCGTAAGAAGGGGCCCTTCTTGTGACGTGTAGGCTGCAGGGCAGCAGGTATGATGGGGAGCTCAGCTGCTGGGTTGTCAGCCCTTAGCGCTAGTGGCTTCAAAACTTTTTAGGAAGACGGAAAGAGCAAGTTAAAAGCCCGTTGACTACATGCTAACAAAAGCAGAAAAGAGTTTTACACTTGTGAATACCATACAAATCTCTCTAGAGGGAGGCAGAGAGCTATTTCTCCAGGAGGATTTGATAGTTTATGTGTGCAGCACAATCAGCAGCAACAAAAAAGCACTCTTTGTCGAGTATGTTTCAGGTGGCAGCACAGGTTATGCTAGTGACAAAGTCCTTAAATATTCACCTCCATCACTGGCTCAGCAGGATTTTGCTCTTGCAAAAGCCGTATAGCACTTTTCCTGCAATTGCAGATCTCCGATTGTAGCCCTTCTAGTGCAGAACCAGAGGGTGCTTTGAGGAAACTGGCTCTGAATTGGGTTCTGTCTAATCAAGACTAGAAGTCATAACAAAGTGGTTCAGTCCTCACATCTGGGCTTCCAGGATGGTGGCTAATTATTTCCCAAATGTGAGTAGTATTTAAATGCATTTCCCAATATATTTTCTTCCTCTGCTGACCATGAGCAGTTTGCTACGAATGTCTTCTCACGTGTGTTCAGTGCTTCCACCAGGTGCTTCCTTGGGCTTCATTCACAAAATCACAGATTTTGAAAATTGCACCGTGTTCTCAATGTGAGATAAAATCCTGCCTCACTGAGGCTGATGAAAAACTGCTTGTTAGCTTCAGCCCAGCTTTTCAGAAAATCTTCTGCTAAAACAGTTTTGGTTTTTTTCAAATCCTAAACTGGCACAACAGTCTATTTACTCAATAGATTTTACTTAGTATCCAAATTTTTGACGGGACAAGGTATTTATGTACTTATTGAGGCCTGTGCTTTTTTGAAAACTCGTAAAGGACACTACTACCTACAACATCGCCATTTCATACATCCTGTGCCTCGGAACCTCGGCCTCGCTTGCGGGTGCTGGAGCAGGTGGAACTGGTCCGGCACTCTTGCTTCTCAGATTGATTAGAGCATCACGAAGTCCTGTCTGTGGAACTCTGAAATGCGGTTCACTACAACGCAGGCAGCGTAGAAGTCTGCAACTTGTTAGCTGGGAAAAATCCATACCAGTAAATTGTGGGTCACAGAAAAGTTTGCAGAAGCACTGCCACAAAGTGATCTGACTGCAGTCTCAATTAAAGGACTGAAACATCTGCATGTATGTTTGCAGGCCGTGTTTTCTCTTTGGTAACTCAAGTCCTAATGTGCATTAACTGTTTAAAACCAATTTCGTTGCAGTTAAAATTGAATATGACTGTTAGTCTAGAAAATATGGCCTATTTCCTTTTACTAGTTAGCTTTTAGAGGTGTTTTACAATTCAAATGAGCCATGCAATTAAAAGTGACATTGCCAAAACTGGACAGACTAAAATTAGACATTCCTGCTGTGTGTTAGAGCTTGGCCCACATTTAGATCATGCTGTCTTTGGGCTGTACCTGTCTGCTCCAATCTTATGAGTCAACAGGATACTGAAATGTTCCAGAATTGTGTTCTTTGTTTTTTTTCTATTCTTTCTGTCTTCCAGTATTACCCTATCCTTCTTTCCCTTTATAGTCTTTAATGCTCAAAACATACGGGGACACACTCGTGTGCACACATGCACACACAGAACAACATTTTAGCATTTTTTGCTTTGAGAACTAGGAAGCGCTTCATTATTATTATACTTGACCAGTACAAACCCATAATTAGAAACAACCCCTGCCTTACAATCCCGGAGTTTACAATCCGAATAGCAGGCAGCAGGGCAACAGGCTCTTACCTGTGCTTTTTGCTAATAAACCCAGGACCGAAGGGGAGCTTCTAGATTCAGGCGACAGTCACTTACACGTGCTTTGATCTGTGTAGCTCCAACGTAACGCTTCAGTCACAAGGGTTTGAGAGAAGGGTCATCTGGGGGTGGGAGCCTGGAGGAGCTGGAGGGTGCCTGGCTCTTTGAGGAACACGCGGGAGGTCACTGGCAGCAACAGTGCCCAGAGTCCCTGACATCCCACCTTCTAACTAGCCGTATGCATTAATTAAATATCTAATTATACTGTCCCTAGGTAATCGGTGACATGATTACCATGAACGTTTAACAATGTAAAGCATTCTGCCATGGCTTGGGAACAATGTGTTACTGTGAAGACTCCTGCAAATTTCTCTAGCCAGTAGCTCAAGGTAAATTAGAAAGTCAAAAGTGACGAGTATCTCCTAGAAAATGCCTGTTGTTCTTTGAACACAGTATGTGGCCATAAGGAACATTCTCCTTCATTTCAGGCTCAGCTCAATGGATTTAATAATGGCATTCCTCAAATCAGTGAGGTCAGTTAAGTCCTGATTTAGCCCACTGTAAGGTTAGGGAACTTGAGTTAATTATCTCAGATTGGCTTCGTATCGGTACAACAGAATTGCCTGACATGATAGTATTCCTTTATATCAGGAGCGTGTGGAAATATAATTAGCTTCTTTCTGGGAGTGTGAGCAAGGTTTTAATATTTACAGTTGTGTACTGTGTGTGCACAGATATGTGTGTACACCTCACAGTCAGGCATAGGAAGGATATTCAAATTCTGTAGCGAGGAATGGTGCAAAAAACCCAGAATAAAATAACATAAAGTGTATTTTAAGTTACCCAGTACAGCTCCCTGGCAAGACAAGATTATATTCTACAGTACATAATAATGTAGTGTTTGCATAGCACGTATGAGGTACTAGGTGCTTTACAATGTGCTGTTTAACTTCTGTGTTATAAAATAGCATATAAATATGCTAAAAACTAGCTGTATTGCCTATCTCTTTCTGAAATGCCTTTCACTATGTATCATTGGAGTGCTAAAGCCTGTCACACGGAATATGCACACAACCATCTGATTCCAGGAGCAATGAACTTTTTTTTAAAAACTAGTCACTTTTTTATGGCACCGGTTACAAGATCCAGCTCTTTTCACACTGGGCCAGTCATTTGAATCCAGACCAGGTTGGTAGTTACATCTGCTGAGTGACCTATATGAACAGAGTTCTTGGTTTCAATCCAGTTCCCGATGGAAAGGTGCCCAAGCTGCTGAAACGACCATACCATCTGGCAGCGCTGTTAGCAGCATTAGCAACGGGCCGAGCTCTGAAAGTGCCGGGGAGCCAGAGCCCACGCCGCTCTCCCGCGGGTGGTCTCAGGTCAAGGCTGAAACACGCTGGTGATGGTGACACAAGGTAGCTTGCGTTACTTTGTCTGCTGTACGCATACGCGGAAAACATCTTTCTCTGGCGGTGTTGTGGTAGCACTGTTCTGACTTGCTTTAGAGTATTGGTAGGTTATTAGGTTGCTGCTGGAGTGTGGACGCTTGAACAAGTTAAGTCTGCTATCTGATGCCAGACTCAGCTCCAACCATACAGGGCTTTTCTGTACAAGTAATTCCTGGAGTGAACGAGATATTTGTGGAGTGTTACAGCAGTGCGAAAATAACAGAAACTAGAGTGCACATATCTGAGGATGAAGATAATTTACCGTTGGAGTTGCCTCCTGAGGGACATGGTGAACTCTCTGTCTCCTGCAGCCGTTGGATCAAGATTGATGTCTCATTCCAGCGGAGATGCCACAACCCAAGCAGTTGTTAAGGGTTTGATGGAGAAATTCCTGCGTGACGTTCTTTGGTTTGCGCTGTTGAAGAGGTCATCCTGAGTCATCTTTCTGAGCTGCCCTTAAAATCTATGAATCGGGTGACTCTTGTGGAAAGATTGACATGTGGCAATATTTACTCCAGAAATTTTATTGTCAGCAGTAAAATGCCCTTCTGTTTGTCCTTTAATAGCTGTAGGCTTCATATCTGAACTCAGAGCTCTTTTAAAGTCTGGGGTTAGTATGCGTTAGGACTCTTAGTTGAATTCTCTGAGCACCTCCAGCAACCATGCCAGCGTGACTTGAGCTTTCTAGATGGACCCTTACATGACAAGACCCTGACAGAAGTCTCACCCCCACCTCTGCCATCGTGTCGGCAGGTACAAATGTATTCCCTGACAGAAAGACATATAAATCCCAACTGTCAAGAAACAAAGCAGTTTTTAAACTTTAACGAGCAGAGTAATGGAAATAAAATACAAAGGAAATGAAAAAAAATGACTAAAATGTTTTTTATTTTGGTATTCTGCAGGAAAAAGTGTGTACACTAAATAATAAATAAGCCATGCAATGTTTTTACAGCTTCTTTCATATGCGTGAATATTTTAAACATGCAAAAATGTGGAACAGGCATTTACTGAGGACAAAAGAAGAGAACTTATTTTATGTACAGAGAGCAAGATGGGGAAAACAGAGAGATGCATGTTTAATGGATTGCTGTTCACAGAAGGGAGATATTTCCAAGTGTGAACATATTTGTAGACAAACCCATCTGACAAGTTAGCTTGGGGATGATGTATTACAGCAGAATTGGCCTGGGAAGCAGAATTTTGTTGTGAGGGTGTTCGTTGGTGTAAACAATGCCTGCTGGGTTTTGGCAGCCAGACTCGAGTCCTCCAGCTCCTGTGGAACTGCTCAGACCTGGGTGTTGGTACCTGAGAGGTCCCTGTCATACGTAGCCGGCAGAAGGTGCACAGCTTCTTTTCATACCGTTATTATATTTGAGGCCAGAAGGACCAATAACTGTGACCCCTTAAACTCTTTTTTAAGAGGGGGAGAGAGAGCTACAGGTAGAGGGCTTTTTTGCCTGGTATAGCCCATAAAGGCAGAGTACTTCTTAGCGTCGTAGCAGGTACTGCGTGAACTACAACTGAAAGCACACTTTGCGGGGTCAGAAACCCGATCACAGATCTGGCCTCCTCTGCCAGGTGAGTGCGAAGGGCAGCCCTCGATGGTCTCGTTTTGGCTCTGAATGGATCTCAAGAGGTCTGGGTTCGGCTCCTCTTTCGGCCACGCACTCCTGCCCGAGGCCTTGGGCCGATCACTCCCTTCGTGTCCTGGCCCCCACTCCCACGAGTAACACAAGCGTGAGAACGTTTCTGTTTTGCGCAGACCTGTTCCTTACCCTGGGCGTTCGCAGCGCCAACCCCGGCGAAGCCTGGGTGTTGGCTGGGGGCTTTCCTACAGGCAGGGGGCTGAAGGCCTGTACTGACAGCTGAGGGAAGAAAGGGTATTTTCACAGTAACGAGGAGGGTGACGGACCAGGGAAGTGCGGCGGGTGAGTTTATCGGGGACTCTCTCCATGGCTAGCTTGGCTCCTGCCTTTGTGTTTGGAAGTAGCTGAAACCAGAGAAAGAAAGGCCTGTTGCCATGACTGGCAGGGGCTCATTATTCACTATTCCATGGCTTATGGTTTAATGCTTGTTTAACTGGATTTTTTTTTTTCCTCCTGACTTTTGATTTCTTTTTGCCAACTTTATATTTTAATGCATGTTTTTATGGAAATATTTATAGTGCACATGTTGCATATAAAACACCATCATAAAGCTTTTTTGCTTCAGTCCTGTTGAAATAAATGATGTTATTATTATAATAATTTCATAGGGTTATATCTGTTCTGTAATGAAAAAGACCTGTGGCTGCTTGAACCATCAACCCAGGCAGTTTTTACAGCTCTCTGTAGCTACAGTGACCTCATGGAGCTGCTGAAACTTTTAAAATACTCCATTTCCCAGCAGAGGTGGGCATACAAAGCAGAATGAGCAGATAGAAGAAATAGGACATTTGCGTGCTGCCATACAGCCTGTCTGATCCCTGATCAAGAAGCCAGTATTGCCTTAATACTGCACACAATGGTAATGTTATATTTTATGGTACTTATTATTACAACACCAAAAATCATGCTAGCCACTTTACGAATGAGGTGCCAGGGAATCTGGCCCGGTGAGATAAATGGATGAGCTGCACTCGTTCTCACAATTTGCACAGCACTCGTGCTTGTCAGTGTAGACGTCGCTGGCTTTTCGGGTTCTGCGTGCAATGCACTCGTTTGTGTTTGGGAATACCCAGAGATGTTGTTAACGCAAGCGGGATGCGTACACTTGGCAGTCTGGCTGCAAGCACTTTTAAAACGTTACCTGTGATGCACCTACTTGAGCGAGATTGAAAAAGTTGCTTAAGAAATTCCCTTCTTCTCTGTTGGTGTTAGCGGTACGGTATGGATTTCAGTAATTGTCTGCAGAAGGTGCTGTGTGTCGCTCCTGCGGGCTGAGCGTTACCTGAGGTGTGGGATAAGCTTTGCTCCTCTGACTCTAGCGACAGGGAACCATTTTCGGGCCAGGAACTTACCTAGCGGCAGAGCATTCATCTGATAAGGATGGAGGACGGCCCTCTGGACTTGTAAAGGACTCCTTCTTCTATTGAACATGAGTTCAGTGCTTAAATTACAGAGGCTTCATGTCCACCTTCAGCTTAGCAGACTTCCAGTTGTGTTTCTCAGCAAGGATAGATCTAAACGTACGTGGGAAGGGTGCCACACTGTGCCTGGGGAGCAAGGGTCAGAATAGAAAGGTGAGGACTAAATAGGTGAGCACCGATTTGTATAAGTTTATATATATGCGCGTGCATGCACGCTCACAAGCTTTAGTGATAAATTTGAAAAAGGCTAGGCAAACAACTGTAAAGTACTGTGGATTTACAGGAGATTTTAAAAATTAATACTCAAACATGAAAATGCTTTATACAAGAAAGAAACCTTTTAGTAACTTCTCCATCCTAGAAAAAAGTATAATGAATAATTCAACTATGCACCAAGGAAATCGATTTGCTGAACAAGTGTAAAATAAATCTGAGGGTGAACTAGTCCAGATCCCCTAAACTAAGAATCTGGTTCAAGAATGATGACAGTAAAGCTAGATATAGCAGGGGAGTCTCTGTAATATTGTTATTAGCAGTGTTCTTCATTGTCATTAATCTTATTTAGTACAGTAGAGCCAAAGAATGCCGAGTATGTTGCTGTTGGGACTGGTCCTTTAGAAGCCCCGGGGAGGAAAGCGCCGTGCAGCCCCGGGGCCGAGGCGCGGGAGGAAGGGGCATCGCCCCGGGCTGGCAGTTTCTAAGGTGCTGGGCCGCCCTCCGAAAGTGAATGTAGTCACACCAGCTTTAAATCGACTTTCAGCGCAAGAAAAATAAAGATGGAGTGAAAGTCACTAGAACAGCACCTGAATTCAGCAACATTTGTGACTCTGTAACTTGTCCACACTATTATCCTGAAGAATTTACCATAAGATGGCTTAATGTTTCTAGATACCATAGAAAGGTGATCTTGAAGAAGGTGGCTGGCATTCTCTTATTCTTGTCACAGTTCACAGTTTGAAATACTTAGTGCCCGTATGCAACCTTCCTCAGCAAAGTCAAGCGTAAGCTGAAGTCCCATGGAAAGTGGTGAGATTAAATCCCATGCTAGGAGAGCTTTGCTAGTTAGAACTGGCTTGCCTGCAGAGTAGGACCCACATTTGTTCTCTTAAGAAATAAATGCCTTAGTTACCCCAGAATAACCCCAAGACATAAGCCAGTAATGAGGCTCTAATACAGTGTACAGATAATACTGTAGACTTTTAAAGAATTTCAGAATCAGTTGAGCCTTTTAGAAGCAGCTACACCTGCAGAAATACCTGCTGTGGCCTATTTGTTACATCTTCGAAAAAGAAGTATAGTTCAATGGCTGAAGCAAAGTTGATACCCAAACTCGAAAGTAGGGAGGGCAGCATGATCTCTCTAACAGATCAAGGTCATCCTCAGAAAGTGCTTAAAGTGGGTGTGGGGGTGAGTTTCAGGTAGAACAAAGAGAAGGTACGGACGGAGTACAGCAGAAGAGGAAACCCGAGTTACAGTGCTTAGGGGATGGATGGAGAGAAAAAGTGGAAACTCTTTTGATTTGGTCTGAGCCTCCACATAAAATGTTTTATATGTTCACAGTATTGAGCCTGATTTACTCTCTAATTTTCATAAATATCACACTCTGGGCATTTATTATTGCTCTTTCTATGCTCAGGTATAGGAGTTGCCAGGAGCCTAATTCTCCCTTTCAGGAGGAGATCATTTCTCATTATCATCACTTAC
Source organism: Nipponia nippon (assembly GCF_047370975.1). Taxonomy (NCBI): domain Eukaryota; kingdom Metazoa; phylum Chordata; class Aves; order Pelecaniformes; family Threskiornithidae; genus Nipponia; species Nipponia nippon. The sequence continues at coordinate 8,146,291 of NW_028262335.1, forward strand.
TCCTAACAATGCTGCGGAGCTTCCTTCGTAGCTGGGAGTGAATCAGACCTGAGGGAAGTCACTTCAGGTGAAGAGCTTTGTCTGTAGCAAAGGCTGCTTAAGGTTGCCCATGATTTTCTGGAAATGACATGCCTCCGTGGTGCTCGTTGGATAAGGCCCACGCTTTATGCAGTCACCTTCTTTTTGACCTTTATGGTGGAACTGCGCATAGGTGGGGTGAGGAGAATTTCTAGTAGAAAGGACTAGTGTTTTCTCACTCGTCAGTTTACTTCAGACACAAATTCATTTGCTGCCCTTGAAGCAACCCGGTCAAGGCTGTGTGGTCCATTTGGAAGCCCAATCCTGTTTCTGATTCATTTGAGGTGCTCCGCATAGACTGAGCCCTTTTTCTGCCATGCTATAAAAGAGCTGGGTTTTGCGTACTGCACTGTGGAATGAGCCCCTCGGAGGAACAGGCTCCATAAAGTTTTTATAACCCATATTTTATAAGGTATAGTGAGTTGGACGAAAGGAGTTTTTTTCATGTGTATGTGTGCGCATATGAATCAGAGCTAATACACAAGTAATTCAGCCTGGCAAAGTAGGTCGGACCACAGTCCCAAATTCTGTCTAAGTTGACCCCTAGGATGCGGATGACAGTAAAGTCTGCGGGGAAGAGTATGGCAATGGTTAGAGAGACATCATTCAAAAACTCATTTTCATAGCAGGAGAAACAGCTCTCCTCGTAGCAGCCCACCATGTCCTCGAGCGATACAGCAGGAGGATTTTGCCAGTGAAGGACCAGCCTTCTCCAGGTTACATTTTGTGGGTTTGAAGAATTTCACGTAAGAAATCCTCAGAAAATGACTGTTCCTTACGTATCAGGTTTTTAAACCTTCCTCTAATTATGAAGGATGGTGTAGGTATATCAGCGCACTCCTGCTGCGGGGGTACAACAGGGAAAACAACACAGGGGATTGCTTCTCTTTTTTCCCCAAATGAACGTTTACTCCAGTAAAACCCAGAGCTTTTGTAACTTGGTGCATCTCTGAATGTTGAAGTCCCTGTATCGAATGCTGGGCACACAAAACATTTATGCATCTTTTTATCTCATGGGCTCCACAAAGTGTATTTCAGGTGGTCAACTATTATTTGGCATGTTTTTCAATCAAATACGCAGATTAGAAATGCCTGCAAACTGCAAGTAGAGAAACGAATCTTGGATTTACTGTTCAGAGCAGTCTGCCCGGTAGTTGTGACACTGATTTGAAGCACGGACAGGGATTTTTACCTAAGTGAAAGTGGTTTTGTGATTCTTTTGTTTTAACTGGTTTTGGACTCCGAGCCCTGGCCTGTAGTTTCAGCTGTTACCCACAGCCGTGAGAGCAAAGCTCAGGAAATCCAGAGCGCCAGGCTGAGGGCGCGCGTCACGCTGCCCGGTTCCGGGCGCCCAGCTCAGGAGGTGAACCCTCCTCTGTGGTCAGTAAGGGAGCGGAATTCCTCCACGGAGTGTCAGGTTGTGCCGTTAGAAGTCGTATCTCCGCATGATGCTCCTAGCGCAGTCTGGGCTTGAGCAAAGCTCTGCAGAAACTCATCGGTCTGTGCACGCGTTCTCAGCTCTCTGCCCCGTGTTTCAGGTTCTCTTATAAAATACACTTTTTGCTTGTAGGACAGATGCCTACCGGTAACTACTTGGAAAAACCATCTGATTCACGTTGACACCCTCAGCTTAGTGTAGGTGAATGCAAGCGTGAAGTAATCCTGAATCGGGCTCTGTACGATCGTGACATTTCAAACATAGCCATCTAAAACAGTTGTAGAATTTGAATTTTAAGGAGTCACGTGTTCGGCCTCAGAGGCTAGAAGTGTCTCCACCCTCCTCCATCCCTTCTGCTGCAAAGGTGGCCGCAGCCGGTTGTGGCCGCGCGACTCCGGCAGCACCAGGCCGAGCACAAGGCGTTGGCCCACCGCAGCGCGCTTTGCTCGTTGGTGTGTACGGAACGCGTGAAAGGCTCCTTCTGAGTCCCTGTGGAACTCTGCCGTGGGAGAATTTCAGAAAGTTGTCTGTGGCGGTACAAGCTGCAAGACAGGAGAGAATTTGCTCCCAATATTTTGTCGTTAAAAAAAAAAAACAAACCCGTCATTCTGCAACAGTAATTTAGACGTGGTCAAGATTTTAGGAGTTGTAAGGAGTATTACCTGCCATAAAGTTTGAATGGTGTTGAATTTACAAAAAATGCCTGATGTAAAATCATACTGTCAGGAACAATTAGCCATGGTGCATAAAAAACCTCTTACAGAGATTACACTTCCCAGATTGTTTTACAGAAAAGCTTTGTGTTAATGTTATGCTTTGAATGCCTTTTGCCGTGAAACATTTAAGAAACAACAGTTTATAGTCTCTGATCTTTATGGTTTGGAAGAATGAACACTCTCCTCATGTGAGGCTAAATTGATGTTTTAAATTCAGGAGAAACCCCATCATGTTATAAAAAGGAGAGAATGTCCTAAGAAGAAAGTGGTCAAATCATTCCAAGATGTTATGGGTTTAAGGGGTTTTTTCAGCTTTTTTTCCTACGGAAAAATTTTCATGATCCTGGGCATATGGTCAAAAAACACAGAAGTGAGATATTTTTAGACAAGCACATTTGGTATAAAATTACCCCCTCCAGTGTGCACAGGGACAACCTGGTCTGTCCGCAGCACTGCGGGACATCGATGCAGAAGGGTGTCCCTTCTCGGTGCTGTTGGACGGGACACTTCTGCGGCAGCACAAGGCTCAGGAGCACGGAAGGTGAGGGTGGAAGTCTTTTCCTTCTCCTGCATTATCTGATCCACTGTGTTTTCTCCAAGAGGCCATGCGTATTCCCCAGGTCAGCCTCCGGGGAGAACTGCTGTGGAGGTGCGCTGCCCGTCTCAGCGCGGCGCAGAGCTCGCTCTGGCAGAAAAAGCAGGACGGAGAACAAACAAACGCCTACACAGAGCAGGACCGCTCCACCCGCATCTCCCGCTCTCCAGCCCTGACATAGCCACGACAGCGAAAGGGGCTGAGAAACGGGGCTGCCCGGGCACTGAGGAACCCTCCCATCCCCTCGCACCGAGAAGCACCGCAGGCAAAGGACAGCCCTCACCCACGGCCAGCACTTTTGGGGTGCAGTCATCGTTCATCCCTCTGTGTCCCCCAGCCAACAGCGCCCGTGCATCTCTGGGGCCCCGTCCTGCAGCTCAGACTCATTTGAGTGATTCAGGATCCAACTTTCTAAGATCCGCTTGTAGTTTTTTTCCAGCCCTGTCAGCACTGCAGAGCCAAGGCATCCCTGGCAGCTCAGGCTGGATTCTGTTTGGCCTCACGCATCATCACCAGTCTTGCCAGTTAATTCAGGCGGAGGGTGATGATGTGTGAGGCAGAAAAAGCACAGCCTGGCCTTCAGGTGCTGGGCACAGTCACCACAAAGGCAGTCAGGAAAATGCTGTTTCCATTTGTACACTTGAGCGAGCGTGACCTGGGAATCCTTGAGGCTGGAACAGATCCTGGACCTCAGCAAGGTTTACCGCTCGGCCACAGATGCGTTTGAATTACTGAGAAACTACCACGGGAGCGGGTTTGTGTCACTGTGGGCCGTGCTAATGCCAGAATGGCACTTGGAGCCCATGTGAGAATCCTTAGCAAAAAGAGACTTTTTTCAGCTTGGTAAAACAGTGGTGAGTCTCTACCCGACAGCGCGTCGGCGGCCTGCCAGCCAGCTTGGCCTGGCTACTGAGGGTCACCTCTCTAAATCCCCACGATCAGCACTGGGGGCTTCCTTGATGCCTTTAAGCTGAGATACTGAGGCTGACCAGACTTTGTCGTTTTGTCGACTGCTCTGGAATACGCTGCTTCCCCCGGCGTGGAGGGCAGCAGGACAGATTTCCCGCAGCAAACCCCTGCGCTCTGTTGGAAGAGGCAGACGCCTCTCCTCTGTCAATGCTTTCTACTGCAAGGACGAGCAAAAGGGTTTTCACCTGCAGGGTCAGCAGTCGGACCCCAAGTCCTCCAAGGAGGCTTTGCTGCTGCTGCCGGAGGGACACATCGCTGTCACCGCGGCCAGGGACCCGCACATTGTATTTGCGCGTGTCTGCGTATGTGTGCACAGGCCTGTGTGAAGGTGCCTCCGTGGAAGGTTTTGCTTTGGTTTCGTTCTGTTTAAGGGGTGCCCCAGTCTTGATGGGCATATGACTATTTTTAGGAGTGGCCAGCAGTACCCTGGCATTAGATTAATAAACGCATACCAAGAAGAACTCTGTGAGGTATTTCCAGTTCCCACTACCCCATATTAGGAGACATGGGACCAAAATAACTGCGAAAGCCTATAGCCATGCAAAGAACACAATATAAAATGCAGGCCAGGAAACAGACTGAGGCATGATCGTCAATAATGCTTAAAAGTCATAATCCGCACAGTTTCTGGCAGGAATGGAAAAGCAAACCACACAAGATCCTGGAATATGTGTGCAGGTATGCACTGAGTTTATTCTGGCGCAAACCGAAGCATGGCCCTAATAAAAAGTCCACATGTCTGACATCGTGCGCTGTTCTTTTGCACTGACATAGGAAAGGTTTATCAGGATGACGACCAAATTACATTAGCCTTTGGATTTGTAGATGACTAAGCCAGACATTGGTCTGCATACATATTTTCAACGGTTGTTGGCATCACGTGCAATCAGAGCCCTGCAAATACTCACGTGTGTGTAACGAGAGCAGTGTGAGTAAAACCAGCGAGATTAGCTTGCGAGTCCAGTCATTCTTCTGTTCGTAGGTTCAGGTTTGCATCCAACAGACAGAAAAGGGTGAGAAGGAAGGCATGTATCCCTGAGGAGGGTGCAAGTTTAGGGAGTGCTCTTCTTTTCTTTACATGTGGCATTTAGAGCGACTCACGCTGCTCAGAACGGCCGGGACTTGATCCAAAGCTGACCGATATCAACAGCAGCCTTTCCACTACCTGTAGGGAAAGCTGGATCCCTTTGGCTGGTACTGACCGCTTGTGATGAACTCGGTGCTCGGCAGCGGTGGTGGGCACACAGAAAATCAGCCCTAAGCTCTCCTGGAAATGCTACCGTTCACTCCTTTTTTATTAGTTTATTTATAGAACCTAAAAATCTCGTCACAAAAGGCTTCACCAGACAGATGGTGGTACTCTAAAAACCAAAATGCCTCAATTGTACTTGTTTGTTAGAATACTTAAAAAATAAGGACTCAGATGTAAGTTAGGCACTATGCCTTTAAGGTGGGATTCCTCCCGAGTAAAGCTGGAGTGCCAGGAGTACTTCTTTCAACTTCAGATTATGTGATATATTAGTTTGGTCTCAGAAGCCACAGTGCTTCCTTATTTATGTAGCTTTGATCTAAAAAGCTGTTTATTTATGTTTTATTGAACTATAAAACATCCAGTAAACATGCCTTATGCTTTTTTTATGTTCTACATGAATTCTGTCATGAACATGTCAAGGAAAAATAATGAATATCTTTATTGTATTGCTGCTGGTGTCTTCCTTTGGAAGTTCTTACGCTTTGTGTTTCTGTTCATGTGACTGTAAAATTCATAAGGCCTGCAGATGTCTTGCCTGCTAAGCATCTGGAGGAGAAGGAAGTTTTTCCTTATGAAATCCCAATGGATACACTACCGAGGGCATTATGAGAAAATAATGATTCGACATTTCGCTTTGGATACCACTTGATAGGGTCTCTATCATAATTATCTGGAGGTATTAATTATTGTGGTGGGAATTGCTTTCTGTGCTCAGCTACTGGTGAGATGTTCTTGCTATAGGGCATGCTCCTTATCTGCAGTATCTCACAGCAGCCAACAAACGAGGAAAACCTGGTCGGAACCTGGGGCGCAGGCTCTCAGCCCTGATTGCACCGAGCCCCTGCAGTGGCCTTGGGTAAGAGGGCCCAGGTTTTTAGAGTATCAGTAGTATCTCAAATCACGTAACAGTGCTTCCTTGCTAGTTATAGTATTATCAGTGTGGCTTTAATAGAGCCAAGAAAGACATTTGTAAATTCACCGTGGGCCGAAGTGTTCTGCACTGTCCGTTGCAGTTTAACCTAGCAGACAAAGAATCACCCTTCCCTGCTAACGAGCTAACGAGCCCCAGGTGCGCTGCAGGTTGTTTAGGGGCTGCGAAGGGCTGGGGAGGCCAGCCGTGGGCTGGGTGGGGTGCCGCAGCTGGGGTAAAGCAGGCTGCGGGGCTGCCGCCTCCCTCTGCCGCTGCTCCTCGTGCTGCGGAGCCTCCGCGCTGCTGGAGCCCTGGCTGGTACGTCGAGGCCTTTCCTCTAGGGCCCAAAGAGCTTCCTTGGCCCTGTTAACCACCCGCCCCTGGAGCGAGAGGTGTTGTGAGAGATTTGCTCCTGCGTCGGGTGGTTTGTGTGGAGGAGCTTTTGGGAGCCGCAGCTTTGTGGCTTGGGCTGGGAAGCGCGCTTCTTGCCTTCGCGGTGCGGTGCTCGCCCGGCCCTTTGCGCAGGGCGCCCCGGGAAGACGGGAGAAGCTGTGATTGTGTGAGGTGTGAAGTGGGCTGCAGGAACGTGAGAGGGAGCCTCGGAGGTGCCCTTCTAGACTGGATGTAAGAGCCTTGTGAAAAACGGCGCATCAGGCGTTAGGACGCTGCCTGTCTCACAAACCGATGTCAGCATTGCTGCACCCTGTCTCACCCTGATTTCAGTAGTGTAGTTGTTGTTGCTCGTCCCAGGCCCCTAACCCAGCTACTTCAAGGAGAAAGCTTGAAAATGAGACAGTTCTAGTACAGGCAAATGGGCACTTCTGGGGCCCAGGCCTCTCTCCACAAGCAGGCAGCAGCTAACCCTTCTGGTGAGGTAAATGGAAGCATATTCCACAAGGTGAGAGGGTATGGCTCCAGAAAAAACTCCCCTGGATGCTGGAGGAATTATTCTGTTGTGTTCTTCAGGCCCGCTTGCATGAAATCATGGGATCGTTGTAGATACGCAAGAGCTGGAACGCAGGCTCAGAGCCCGAGCTCGTTGTGGAAAATGGAATGGGTGCAAGTAAAGGTTCACCGTCCTGGGCCACGCGTGGGGAGAATGCGGGGCTCCGCCAAGCGAGGACGGAAAGCTGAGTTCTCTTTCCAGCCCTCCTTCTCTCTGCCTGTTTCTTATGGTAATTTTTTCCTTTTTTTTTTTTCCCCCCTAAATTTAAAGGAGTCTCATCTTCCTGCCACACAGAAGACTGGAGAGCTGTCAGAGGAGCTTGTACCTGTATTAGCCGAGCAGGTTAGTCGTGTGTGTGTGAGAGGAGAAGCAAATTATTGAAGGTGGGGGTCAGCAGCGAGAAGGTGTGGGAATCTGGACCATTTCAAACCTAAATTATTATGGTTCAGTATTTCAAAAGTGTGATATTGTGCCAGTCAGGATCTGGGTGTCACGTTGGTTCTTTCTCTACAAAATGGGCTCCTCAGGCTTCTCTGAGACCAGTGTGCGTGGGTCCCTTTTGGGGTTCTGAAGCAGGAGTGGTTCAGAAATGTTAAAGTTTGCTTCCTTTCCATTTGAACAGAGAGCAAAAGGCTAATTCCATTTTACAGTCATCTTTGTACCAATATAGTTTGTATGTTGCATTTGACCTCCTGTAGCAAGGTTAAACCACAAGGATCCCCTTGAGAAGTTGCTATTCATCTTTTATATGTGAAGATTTTCAAGTATAGAAAGGGGATAAACCTAATACGGTGTTTAATGGAAAAAAATTATGACACCAATAACACATCTGTGTCTGTAATTTCACAGGTTTTCTTTCTGTATATTTATATATGTATATATGTATAATTTAATATCAGCCTCAGGGTTGTGGTCTCACATGTCATCAGCTTGCAGGAAACTGAATCCTTGGACTAAGTATCAGATGAGTTGCTAATGTTTGGAAAAAAAGCAAAAAACATGCTTTAGGTCTCTGTTTTATGGCTGTTATTGAAGTAAGAATTTGTGATTGTAACCTGATGCTTGCCTCACCAACATGTTTTCATTATTGTCTGGATAATTGAAAGTCCAGGCAAATTTGGATGTTAGGAGATATTATACATGAAGGTCTTGGTGCTCAGCACAGCTGAATGTTGAGGTGGTTCAAATTAAGGACAAATATGTTTCACCATTTTATGCAGGCTTAAAGATTGTTTTATTCCCCCCCTCCAGTCCAGACACAGGCTGATTAAGGTGTACTTAGTTTATTTCCAGGTCTGGTTATCCGGCATACCCCGGCTGTCATGCCCACGCTCTCACTCTGCTGTCTCGTGAACAGAATTACGACTTCTCAGACTTATTTTGCAGCAGTTCGGGGTGAGCTATCCACAATAATGCGTTATTCTTTTATTTTGCCAGGAAACGTGCAGAAGGAAGGGAGCTTCCCTTTGCGGCAGGGCTTGTCGTGGGGAGGGTTATGAGCAGGACCTTTCTGTTATATGGAGGTGTACCTGTAGAAAGAAGCTGCTATATCTTCTCCAGCCTGTAAAAGAAAGTTTCAACATTTCTGTCCATGTCTGACCGGTTCTTGTAGAATTTCTGCTTGCTTTTGTTTGTTTATGTGAAATGGGTGGTCCTGGTTCAGTTTGTGGGTTCCAGGAATAAAAATTGCAGAACCTTGGTTTGTTGGCAGGAGTCGACAGTTGTTGAAAATCATCAGAGTTGGAAGGACAGATGATGGGGAGCTAACCCAAAAGGTGGTCCTCTGCGTCAGAGTGACACGATGACAGGGGCACCTCTGCCGTAGTCCGGGCCTATTCCTGTTCCGTGGGTAAACACGTGATTTAAATCCACAGGATTTATGGATCTAGCAGTTTCCCTACTACGTTAACTCAAGAGCTGACATACATAGAAAAAGGTAAATGAGGTTTGTAAGCTAATGCCTATTAACTGGGCATAACTGGAAAATTAAACCAAACAAAAACTTTGGGTGGCTTTGAAAAACACCATGGGACTTTTCTGCCACATTTCTGAATCCTTTAATTAGATGCACGTGTCTCTGCTGACAAAAAAAACAGGACTTGATCATTCATTAATCTTCACACACCAGGGGCAACTAGCTCAGTGCAGTGTTCAGCCACAGAACAAGCAGACACTGGACAATGTGAAAGCAGACCTGCTTATTGCTAGCCCACTGTTTGGGTAAAAGCCCTTTGAACAATTGGAAAAAGCCAACTCCATATTTGAGTTCTGCAAGGAACTAATTACTTGCCTGGACTCTACCCACATACCAGCTTCTACCCCCATAAATCCACTGAACAGCAGGCATCCATGAAAGTCCTCCACACTTCTCTTCTGAATCAGGTTCTTTATGTATATCTCAACTTGCTTGTGGAAGATTCATGGCCCAAGCTGCCTTAAGTATTTTTGTTATGAATAGGAACCCTTAAACATTTCCTTCTCATTTAATTTATCACTTTTTTTCAGGCTTTCAACACTGGGTACAAGCTAGAAATAATGGAAGGCAAAGTTTGTCCCTGAGAAAAGTGCCTTAAAATAATAAAGTATACGCTGGGAAGGAGAGGACCAAGGAAAATAAATTAGCCATTTACAAGATGGGAAGATTTTTATGTTGTGCAGCTGCTACATGGCATCTTGGTGTCTCTAAGTATTGACTAGATTCCAGGTTGAAGTATGCTGTTAGGCACAAAGAGGGAAAGTAGGGAAAAGAGCAAGGACGATTGCAGCAGCCTCGCTGCTGGCGTTCGGGCGTGGAGGTGTGCGGGGAGGTCATTACTCGCTGTTGAAATGTCTCATAAGGATGACCGTAGCCACAGATATATGCAGCTCAGTAGTTCCACTTCTCCAAAGTTCTTGTTAATAATTAATTATTAAGTACTGGTGATTTACTTACACTCGCACCGGTGTTTTTGCCATGTGGGCTGGGAAAGTTAAAGCTGTGTTTTGAATTAGGGGTTCAAACAAATCTGCTCAGCTCAAAAGGAAACAGAGTTGAAAACATTGACTTCCTCCCAGTCAGGTATCACAACAATAAACCTGTTGAGATTTCACTTGAAATGGATTGTGGATTTGCTAATACTTTTAGTAAGTCACATTTTACAGCTTGGTATGTACTTTAAGTTCATAACAGCGCACAAAACCTAATACTAATAATATCTTTAGAGCTTAAAATAGGGCTGTGTTTGGAGTAAATGCTTTGTTTACTGCATCTTGAACAGAATAAGAAATGGCAAAATTTGAGAAAATGCAGATCATGTATAAAATAGGCTGTTCCGAGCTGTATGTAAATCCCTTAGGTTATACAGTGAGGAAGACCTGTATACTCATAACAATGTCTATGGAACAAGTACAAAATGCAAGTCCTGACCAATTGCTTCATGTGCAGTTTGGCCTGCAAGTAAAATAACAGGCTACTTTTCTCAGCTGCTGAAAGCACTTTTTCCAGGGGCAATTTGGTTCTATGTCTTTTCAAAGGGAAATTCTATCCGTCTTATTTTTTACTATGTTCCGTATACATGTGACATATGGACTTACAAATGTGCAAATCATCACCAGAGCAAGAATGATCCTTACCATTAGCAAACGGTGTGTGCAATGTAAATTTTCGAGAGTTTCTTGTTTAGTCAAATCATGCTTTTTGTAAAGTCGGTGGCAAATCTCCAGTTGTCTTTGGGGGGAGCAGGTCTCATCTCGTTGGTGAGCTCGCCTTCCTACCTGGTGTCTGCAAGTCAGTTCCTCTGCTTCTTGGATGCTCCAGCATCTGTCAAGCGGAGTGTTGGAAATGAGGTGCCCAGACAAAATGCGGTTGCCTTCCCAGAAGTCTAGGCTTATCACCTCCAGGGCTGCGCTGCTTTCCACTGACTCAGAAGGAGAACATTTTTCACTGACTGTTCCAAACCAGTCAGGGAAGTTGAAGACAGCCTATATAGTTTCATCTAATCTGATGCTGGAACTCAGAAAGCATTGCATCGGTTAGCTATGATTCAGAATGTTAACCGCTAAATCAGTTAGAGGAATTTATAATTCATTTCAGCTATTGCAGGATTTAGTACAATAAGATCATTATTGCCTTGAGATATCCTTCAGGTCGTTAATTTAAATTAGAAATGCCTTCAAACAGCATATCGTGCTCCTTCCATAGATTTGAGAGCTTAAATAAGCTCAAGAAATACTTCCTGCCAGATATTATTTTTGCAAATGTGAATCACCGCTTCCAAGTAGTGTAATACCTGTTTGTTTACAGTTGTCAAAGGTGGCACTGCAGTAAGTGGCAGATGCATGCTTAATTGTGCTAATTATTATTGCTGGTTTTAAAGGACTAAATTCTCCCGTAACTGAATCACTCTTCAACGTTCTTTAGTGATTTTGCACTACAGACGTGTAGCTTGTTGCTTGCATAACTGGATTCAGACTAACAATAACTGTGACCTTGTAAATGCGGTGGGCATTTACTATGGAAGACAAGTTACAGTAGTGGTACACGACCGTGGCAGGGAGGGGTACTTGGTAGGGGACCCTTCAACAACAGGGGAGAGCAGTGTGAGGTGCTAAGGTTGAAGGAAGGACTGGGACCAAACTAGATGTGATGGATGGGCAGAACTGTGAATGAAGATTGCAAAATGCCTTAAATACCTGCAGCTGCAGAAGGCATTTGAGTACAAATGTAGGGTTGGTGTACAGGCAGTCTTGAGAGTCAGGTGATTGGCTTGCTCTGGGGATGGAAATATTAATATGAAGACTATCAGTAGGAATCATTTGCCAAAATGAATTGATATGGCACCAGGCACCTTGAAAGGTAGAGCCTACAATTTATGCTCTTTGAATGGAGAAGACTTCTAAAATGGGAGGATTGTTTGCACTGCACTCTGAACTGAGGTCTTTCACTTGCAGCTCAGACCACTTTCTTCTCTTTCCTCTAGTGCAACACAAGCTCGGTGGGATTCAGAAGGACTTAGTTGAGATCAGCTGGTTTTACCCAACTGCAGATACAGACCTCCCAGCTAAACTCACTCTTGGCATTAAGAGCTAAGGGAAATACCCCTGACAGCAGGGGCAAGTGAAAAACCATGGAGGCCACAGCAGGGCTGTTGTGGTTTAACCCCAGCTGGCAACTAAGCCCCACACAGCTGCTCGCTCACTCCCCCCGATGGGATGGGGGAGAGAATGGGAAGGGTAAAAGTGAGAAACCTCGTGGGTTGAGATAAAGAATAGGTGAAGCAAAAGCCCCACACACAAGCAAAGCAAACCAAGGAATCCATTCACTCCTTCCCATCGGCAGGCAGGTGCTCAGCCATCCCCAGGACAGCAGGGCTCCATCACACGTAACAGTGACTTGGGAAGACAAATGCCATCACGCTGAACGTCCCCCTCTTCCTTCTTCCCCCAGCTCTATACGCCAAGCACGATGTCGTACGGTGTGGGATGTCCCTTCGGGCAGCTGGGTTCAGCTGTCCCGGCCATGTCCCCTCCCAGCTCCTTGTGCCCCCCAGCCTGCTCGCTGCTGGGATGAGGAGCAGAAAAGGCCTTGACTCTGTGTAAGCACTGCTCAGCAATAAGGAAACCACCCCTGCCTTATCAACACCGTTTCTGGCACAAATCCAAAACACAGCCCTGTACTAGCTACTATGGAGAAAATGAACTCTACCCCCACAGGGGCTTTGCTGCAGGATGTCATCTCTGCTGGCTTGTCCGTGCAAGGAGGACCGTGCATGCCTTCTTCCCGAAGCTGGTGCTATGCAGGGCTTTTTGCTGCAAAAAGAAAGGGAGTATGAGCCTGGATACTTAGGCTTGTAATAAATGGAAGTTGTAGCTTGTTATTCAGCATCTCTGTAACCAAATTGTTTTAATTAAAAATGTGTTCTCTGAAGTGTTTTTTCTCCCTGCAAGAATACAGCTGGGGTGTGGACATGAATGTGCGATTAGTGGAGCTCGGTGCCTTGGCCTTTGCAGCCAGCCCCTTTTGCATTGCTCGATACCTGAGCAATCTGATTTTAAAAAACTTGCCCCAATATTTAGTATAAACTTGTGCTGCAAGTATCAGCAGGAAAGACTCAGCAGCATCTAACTGTTCTGTCGACTACAAATTTCACTTTCTTAGTTGTTTCAGACAGCTGTTTCAGCCTTCAATTTTTTTTTTTTTTATTTCCTAGTCTGAATTTCCCCATTCAGAATTAGGGTTACCTCACATCCATGGTCTCTGTTTCACCTGGATTTTTGAGCAAAGGACTGCATTGAGCTGTCAGTACCACAGGCATCTGGAGAAATCCAGCATTTGGGTCTGAGCATCCAATCTGATGACTGTAAATGTATCTGCGGAAGCGTTTTCAGTGAGTGTTAGGTGATCACAGAACACCGCGAACTCGGGCAGCTCTGAAATCCTCTTAGGACTGGGGTGGGAACCCTTCATTTCTGGGAAGCAACTGCTCCTGCGTTTGTGCCCTTGTTTTAGTATTTGATGTTTTTGAGGCTTCCTGGACAAGTTACTGTTCAGTGGTGGAAGAAGGCATTTGCTGTCTGGCCTGTGTGACATGGTCCAACTTGTTGCTTAGAAAGTTGCAAGCCTAAGTGGCGACTGATGGCTGGTTGTAGATATATCCGATTGTTTTTTCTCTCTCTAACCACCTCTGCGCACCGGAGCTGCCCCAGTCCTCCCTGTTGCCTTCCCGTTTCTTGGCTAAATGGGGAAAAGAAAGCTCCTTGGCGGCTTGCCATGCTGAAACCCCCCACCCCTGATTTATTATCACTGAAACCAGCTGCAGATGTTGGCTGGGCCAGTGCTCTGCTGCCAATTAGGGAGTCTCATGCAGAGATTACTGTGCTGTTTGCCTGGCATTCAGAAAAGAACATGGCTGAAGGGAGTGGGTCTGTGCAATAAAAATGAATTTTAAAAAGATGAAAAATAGGTTTCACCTAGGCAGGTAGCGGCTGGAGCAGCGTTCGGTGGTAGGGGGAGGCTGGGCCGGATTGCAGGGACTTTGTATGAGTTGCCATTTCTTAGGTCTTTCACTGCGCTGCTGAACCCTAAAATTCCACACTGAAACTCACCCAGCCTGTGCGTGCCTGTGTAGTTTGGGGCCTTAAATTTATCTCGGGTTCACTGGAAGTCTGTTTGAACTCTTCCTCTGTGTAAAAGAACCTTTCAGTAAGGCTGGCCTGAGCTTTCAGTAGCTGCCCAAACCTGCTCTCAACCTGTCTGCCTGGGGAAGCAGTCCCAAGAGCTGTGCATTTTAGTTCGAAAGCCATTTTGCTATGCTACCTGCCGTACATGGTAACAGCAAGAGAAAACAATTTGGGGGGAACTCTTCTATGAAAATAGCATTACTTACAACTATGGAACAGGGGAGAAGAGGAAGAGGCACAATATTGAAAATGTGTGTAAAGGACATACTAGTCTCAAGACAGATATTTTCTGCTGCTGCTAATCCATGGCTTAAATCAAACTGGTCACAATTCCAGATCATCTAATTCAAAATTAGTCTGATATAAAGCATGGTCCCTTTTAATCCCGTTATTCTACTTCTATTACATTTTTGGTGTATGATCTATTGTTGCAATTTCAACAATAATTTCACAATACTGCATTTCCAGTGCTATACATATTGCCACATGACCTGTTGTATCAAAAGCTGTTCTGTGTATAGGAACTTGATGAATATTGCCGACTTATGTTTTCAACACTGTGTGTAGCGTTGCAATCGCACTTTGACAGAGTTAAATACAGCTGAGAACCACATAAATCAAATTGGGGAGAAAATTATCTGAGTGTAGAGTGAAATGAATGTATGAAAAAATTGTGGAAGAGTAAAATCTGAGACAGTCTTATTCACTGATATCATTAGCACCTGTAACGGTAGGATACTCCTTTGGATAAAAGCAATTGTGTCCCTTTTAGCCCAAGCAAGAAACCTAAATAATTTGTTTTTCCTTAATGCGGTGTGTTTTAATCTTGTCTAAAACTCTGCAATTCAGCAAAACAAAATCTGAAAGCTATTCTGCTACTTACTTTCTCTCACAGACCTTCTTAACATAGGGTTCATACTTACGCTGTGTTCTGGTGCTTTCTAAAAATGAATAAATAAATAAATCCAGAAGAACTTAAACATGCATTTTTCTAAACGTTTACTCCTTATGTTGAGTGTTCTTATCCATCTTTATACATGCTTGCTATCATTTTCAAAGTTAATAGGAAATAAATAGAAAAAATGTTGGAGTATTAGTTTATAACTCTTGCATTTTCAGATCTTGATATTTGATTTGAAAAGTAGCTCAGGCTGACCTACTGGGGTATCAAGTGTTGAGCGCTCCAAATGAAATGCAAAAGCTGATCTCAACACTTGACCAATTCGAGTGAATTCCTTACATATACAAGCAAGATCAGAGCCCATTAGCAACCAATATTAGATTAAATGAGACTAAACATTACATAGTGTGATTTTACTTCTAGAAGTAGTTTATTATTGCTATAATGCAAAGCACTTCTTTGCTGCAGCGGGGCTGGAGTGTTTAGTCTCTCCCCGAGAGCTCCCTTGGTGCTGTGCACAGGATGCACGGAGGAGGTCCCGCAGTTTCCCTGGCTTATCTGCAGAGCGATCTGATGCAACGGCCCCAGAAGAACAGAGGGATGAAATCTGATAACCAGGTTTTACTCAAACTTAATAGCAACATAAAAGACTTTATTTTCTCTTTTAAGGTTGGAAATGTATTTCGCTATGAAAATGTGGTTTTACGTTACCATAATGCACAAAAGGATTTTGCAAGCAAAGCCTTCAATAAAGTTTCACAGCTACTGTATCCTATGGACAGTTGGGGTTGGTAAAGTGGGACACTTGAGAACGGCCGAAAACATACACCTAAAGTTAAACCAGGAAAATAAGTTTGGATACTGCTAAAGATTCCCTGGGAATGACCCTTGGCAGAGCTAGCCAGCTCTGTCTGGGCTGAGCAGAAGTGTCCTCACCCCTGATGGACCACTGTCTGGTTCAGTGTGGGGGATGAAGCACTGGAAGAATGATGATTTGTTTTGTCTTTGTTTATTTGCGAAACTGAAAATTGGTTCCTTCCAGTAGGCACTGCTGTTTGTCAATGGGACTACTTCAGCCTGTTTGAAATGTCGTCGTTTTGCTGAGCGAGCAGTTGTGCTTGCGGCAGAACTGACAATGCTGGGAGGCTTTTTCATTTGCACGTTCTCTCCAGTGAGATGACAAAAATTGTCTGTTGGATCTCATGAGGGAATTGTGATGCTTGGCCAAGTGAGTTTTACCCAGATTTCAGGAAGCCATGAGGAAACATAACAAAAAGGATTGACACAAACTATCTCCTGTTCTTGCCTGTCTGTGTTCTTGGGAGAAAAAACAAAACAACAACAAAACCCCACACACAACAAGAAAACGACCAACCCACTCCTTTAGCCTCGCAAGATTTCTGCGATGTTGAACATCCAGGGAACCAGTGGTAACTTAGTCAAGGAGGAAAGCTGAGCAAAGCAAATCCCATGTTCTCCTGAGATTTTTTGCAAACAAAATGTGATGCTCTGGTGCCAGACAGAAATGTTGCTGAAACCACATTACATCAAAATGCTTCATAAAGCTAAGTCAAATTTTCCTGAATTTTTGTTTCAGAAGAAAAACGTAAGCAAAAAGCTGTAGCAGAATAAAGCAGACCTTGTTCATACTATTATCAAGTGTCACCATGGATTTTCAGTGATTTCTTCTAAATTTTTTCTATTTTCTGTAGTACAGAATGAACATATACTGTTAGAGATTTGAAACTGAAGCAATATTTTGATGTAATAAAATATTTCAAGCAATCCAGACTTGAAATTACTTAATTGATTTTGGTATTTTGGAGTTTTGCTGTCAGCTAAAAAACCATGAATTTTAAAATCCCGGAATTCTTTGTGAACTGGAACTCCCTCTTCTGCATAGACCTGATCTTCCCCTCCTGTAAGGCGGTGCAAAGGTCTTTCTCCTAGGGGGAACATGTGGTTCGTACAAAACTACCGTAAGCTCATACCTGTAGGCTGCTCGTGGAAGATGGTCCCAGCCAGGAGCACGGTCTGTGCCAGGAGTTGTGGCTCCAAGGGGCTGTGTGCTCTGGAGCAAAGGAGATAGCTCTACCATGCATATAAGTAGACACATACTGAGGGGCTATCAACCCTAAATCTTGAATATTTTTTTTTAAGATGAGGTGAATTGTCCCATCTGTCTTCCCATAGGCCGGAGAGTGATTTAGGTAGTTTAGTTAGACCAGGCACATAGTTATCTGGATGCTAACGTGTGGTGGGGATGCATTCCCACTGAGCAGTTCGCATAGGGTCCAAAGGACATCATCTGCGAAGGGAGGAATGGTCATGGATCTCCCAAATCCTAGTAAAGTGCCTTAACCATAACGTTATTATTTCTTTTGGTAATTTTGTGGTACATGGAAGCATTTTATTAGTATGTGGTTCTCGACAAAGCATAAAATATTTGAGCAGACCAACAGCAGTTGCACTTGTAGTGTTTGGTAAAACTGAAGACAATATTTTATTACTTAGCCTTTGTGGGTGACTTTAACCTCTCCAGCTTTTAATAGAAAGTAAACTGCAACTTGAACGGTAAATTTGAGAGGAGGCTGGCTTTTACGCTGTGCATGAAGAGGCCAGGTGTGCGGCTTCCCGGTCGGAGGGACAGGATCCCTGCTTGCTGTGACCCGCTGCCCTCGGTACGGAGGGGCTCGGTGCCCGGGGAGGCGCTGCCCGGCTGTACCCCAGCAGTAAC
The DNA here is from genome assembly GCF_047370975.1 of Nipponia nippon. Classification (NCBI taxonomy): domain Eukaryota; kingdom Metazoa; phylum Chordata; class Aves; order Pelecaniformes; family Threskiornithidae; genus Nipponia; species Nipponia nippon. The sequence goes on from NW_028262335.1 coordinate 8,163,991, forward strand.
GTGCGCTGCTGCTTCTGCAGGCTGCACGTTAGAGGGGAACCAATAAAAACAGCCCTATAATATACGGGAACAGAGGTTGGGTAGTTAATGGTGAGACTCTTGCCTGCTTTGTACAGCAATCTTTCATTTAATAGCGTGCTGCATAGTGTACATTCACTGTTTAATTATAGACTGTCAGAATTCATGTTCATATTTGCAAAGTTGGGCTAATTCTCTTTGCGGTATTTGTGCTTCTCAGTCAAAACAGGACTAACTTTCTTTCACAGCGTACAGATTCATAGCAGCATAAGACTGACGGGTGAAAGAAGTGCACCTACTATAGGCTGTTAACCTAGGCATTATTCTGCTACTAACAATTAATTTTGGGTAGGCATCGAGAGAGAGGGGGTGGGAAAAATGCATTGTAAAACAACATGGAGAAAAATTTCACCCTAATGAAGCGCTGGAGTGTAATCCCTTCTAAAGAACAGACCTAGCAAAACTGTCACCAACAAAAGAGGAGCCAGGAGAAGTTGGTGGGCCAGGCGTGACTGGGACATCTCATCAGTGCACTGCGTTTAATTGAGTTCTTTCACTGCTTATACAGTTTTAATAACATTTGGAGACGTAGAAGTGAAGGCAGCGGCTTCTGTTTCTGATAGATTCCTTTGCGCTGAGATTTAATGGATTAGCCAAAATGATGTGAAAAAATGGATCTCTGATTTATTACCTGCAATTTTTCGCTTACTGCAGCATTTTTTTCCTCAATCAGTGTTTTCCACCCTGTTAAAGTCTTGTGTGAATAAGTGCTATGTTGTGTTTCTGGATTTGCCCGGAGGGCTCATCAGACGACCCTTTGCCTACAGTCCCCACCAGGCCATTTAAACAGGAAGTTTAATTTTATAGTATTAAAAAAGAGAAAACGGTACTTAATTATCTGGCTGTGAAACAGCAGTACTCTTTCTTAATTTTAGTAGCTAATAAAATGCTGTTCCTGCAGTTAACTACTTCTGGTCCAAATGCACTACAATTTTGGCTATTTGAATAGAATATTTTATGAACTGTTATATATTGCACTACAGTTTTTAAACTCCACTATGACATATTTCTCTCAAGATTTATTAGCATTTTTTATTTAAAACAATATATTAAAGAGAGGAGAAAGAGTAATCTTAGCTAAAATTCAAATATTAGAAAAACATAACATAGACCAAATCTTTTCATTTAACTTCCCCCCCTCCCCTTCTCCTCTCCCACTGTTGCTATAAAAAAGTTTTTTGGAACAACAACCCACACCTGCATCATTAATTCAATATGTCTTCCAACATGACTCAAATCATAGTATCAGTTTCAGGGGCCATTTGCTACTTAAATGACTTTATGAAAACAGAACAATGAACTACCCCTATGCAGTCCTTACTTTAACTCTGGGTAAAATAAACTTCAAGATCTTTTATATCCCGGTACACTGACTTCTTTACTAACAGTTGCCTTTCTGCTGCTTACCCCCTAAGCAAACAGTCTCCCGTTAAGCGTGGTATCTGTTGTGCTGCAACTGTCTTTGTAAACTTGTTAATGCCTAGAGCATGGGTAGCATGTCTCCATTGAGACAGAAGCCCGTCTGGAGGCTTTCTAAACTGAAAATTATTTGGGGAAAGGGCCTTTTGTCACAGTCAGTGTTGCTGGGGGCTCCCAGTCTATCGGCACGGGGACGGGCAGTGTGATCAGGCAAACCGAGTCTGGATTTCATAGTAAAATGCCGCACAGCGAACGCGGGCGAGGGACAGCACCCTCAGCCTGGGGCTCATCTGGAGGAGTGCACGTCCGTGCAGTGGCAATGAAAGCAATGTTCTGCAGAGAGCTTGTTGCCCTGTGGTGAGGCAAACGTGGTTGCCCCTTCTCAGGTAGCGTCACGTAATGAGCTGGGACTGGAGCTGGGAGGGCATCAGAGCGCAGGGAAATCAACAGGGTCAATCATGTGCTGAAAACAACACGCGTGTTCTGGGCTGGGGCCTCTGTGTGAACCAGGCTCCGAGGAAAGATGCTCCCTGTTCACATTGATAAGGCTGTGATTGGTTTTTTTTTTTTTCCCCAGTCCAAGGTGCTGATGAAGGAACAATGCATATGAAAGGAAGGTTTAATAGCTGCATTGGTTCCATCATTGCGATGGCCTGTGTTTTCCTCTGCATGGCTGAGGATGACCACTGGGAAGTTGTTTGCTGCTTAAGTCTTGGATGAGAGAAGGGCCTCTTAGGAAGCTGGTACTGATAATCTCCAATAAACTGCTGTTTCTCTGGTGCTCTACTATGGAGTTCGGTCCAGTTGTAGCAGCTGATTGTAATGGAAATAGCTCTGACTTCCAGGGTGCATCTTCTTCCTGCAGGGTGGTATGCCGACAGGCAGGGCAGCCACCAGCAGTCAGTTGTGCCAGCTTTTGTGGGCACCCTGAACTTGGTTTGCCAGGGCTGGAGGGGAGGGCTGGCCTGACTGCGGCAGACGGTCCTCAAAACCAGGATTTGAAAGGGGAAAACAAGCATAATCTCTTAATGTTCTGGAAATACACAGCCTATGAGGAAGATGTTCTGTAATTTAAAATCATTAAACCTAACTTTTCCTTGATTTAAGTTTATTCACAGCCATGTATTACACCTCAAAGATTAGCTTGTCCAAATACCGCTTAGCCTGTAACTGCACTCTGTGATCTGGGTATTTTATTTAGCTTTAAATATTTGCTGCTCATAATGAAAATGCTGTGGTTGTGGGACTGACTCTTACAAAACACGTGTAAACAGCAGCTGCATGGATGTGCTGCACTTGGTCTAACCAAACATTTCTAATATCAGTTTTTGATGACCTTAATCGTTCTGAGGGCTCCCACCTGGCCTGTGCTGGTCCTTCTCCTGAAACTTTTCCAAACCTATTTATGTAGTTCTCAGGTGCCTTCTGAGACACTAACATGCCAAAGTTCTCAGAGGTCCCACTACCATGCTGGGGCCATTCGTCTTCCTAGCTAACTGTTACTGCAATCCAATTCCAGTGGTGCATCAGCACGTGAAACCCCTGCGGGCCCTGACTGCTGTCACAAGCTGCTGAATAGAGGAGTGCTGGTAGCTCCACTCTATCAGCTGCAACTGAGGTCTGAATCCTCAGAAGGATTTTGCTCACTAGGGACCGTAGTGGTGAAAGCAAATGGGTGGGAAATCTGCTGCAAATTATGGTATGCACATGTACAGTTAGATGCTTAAGTGCACGTGACAAACTCAGACTGAGGAGTTTGCCAAATGCTGCTCAAGGCGGCTGCGGTGCGGGAACAGAGCAGGGCCGTGGTCTTCAGAGATGCGGATTTGTGCTTGTCATAACTTCCTGTCAAGTCCTTCGTTATGTCCGTATTCTAGGCCAGTTTGTCTGCTCTTGTGGACAAAGAATTGCATGTTTAGTGTGCAAAAGCCACATGGTCGCTACCATCCTTTCATGAGAGCGGGACTTTCCAGTAAGACATTCTAGATGCAAGTCTTTAGCTTTCCCCATGCCAGGACCACATCATTTGTTCCCCTTATCACCTCTAACCAGGTACAATCTCATTAACTTCAGCAAGGTCCTTCTCGAGTTGCACAGAGGCAAGCGGGAGTCCTTGGGTGTCCTGTCTGGTGGAGAAGAAATTCAGAATAGATGGCACAGCCCACACAATTCCTTATGAATCAGGTCGCTTATGAAGGAAATTATCATTTGTTTGCATAAGGGATAATACCCTAGTGAGCATCTGCTTAATCTTAGCTGTCACTTAGCAATAGAGGATATGCAATTCATGCTGCCTCCCACTATATGTAGCAGCAACCAGTTAAAAAGGAAACTATTGTCATCAATTACGTGAGTCAATGCTTTAGAGAAAGCATCCTTCACAACTGTGTTTCCATAATTTAGTCGTGTGTGGTTAGTTAATTTGTAGGCTTTAAGAGATGCAGACAACTATCAATATTAGCCTTACAAGCACATTGTATACCAGCAAAAATAAGTGAGGTTATCATTAATATACAGTGGAGTTTGTTAGAAAGCATGCTGTTCTGGAGCTCCCTGCCTCACATGTGCTCTTTCGTGTGTACACACAGAGGAGACGCATCTAACAGCCTCCAGCATTGCAAAAGCCTTGCCTTTTGTTAGTGATGCGGCTTCCACACTGCTCATCCCATATCCCAAATCCGGATGAATTGCTTGAGGGAAAAAAGCTGCCTATTCAGTTGCAAAAAGCTGCTGCTTATTATATCCGTTCTGGTTTAGTCACCCCTAATATAGACATATCTAAAAATCTTCCCAGATCTATTTTGAGGGCTGTCTGAACACAAAAATATTTCTTTGATGACAAAAAGTGTCTTGTTGGTATATTTAAGAGTCTTCAAAGGCTAAATTGGGATTGGATGGGATCCAAGTTTCTGAAGAGCAAAGGCATGGGGGAAGACAGTTTTATACAATCTGTAGCAGGGAGGGTGACAGGGAAGTTTGTCAGGTTTAAAAAACCCTAACAAAACAAAACAACAATTCTGGTGGAAACTGGGATAACTCTGCTGAAGATGGTAAAGTAATTGAAATCAGAGTAATGGGATTCAAAACCAGCTTAACATCTGAAACATAGGAAGGTACTAAAAATGGTTTACATTTAGCAGCAGAGTTGCTTGCCATCTGTGTTATCGTTGCCTTGAATTCTAGGTCTAGAATTCAGAGTTGAGAGGAAATGTGTTAATCAAGAAAGGCTCCAAAAGACGTCTCTGTGGGACAGGGTAACAGCAGATAGCTGTCTGCAGAAAATCATGTGCAGCCCTAGAATGGCAGCTCTAGATTAATCAATGAATGAAACAAAGCCAGAGACCCTAACAAAAGAAATCACTCCTTGAGTGCTCCAAGAGTCTCTTGGCCAAGGGCGTTGAGAGGAGCTGATAGATCGAAGGGAACTGAAGCAGAGATCATGGCCTTGTCAGATGGCATATGGGGATCATTACCAACCCTCTGTAAAGTGGTCTTCTCTCTGCAAGCACACCGTACACCCAGAAAAAAGTCTGGAGTTGTACAGCAAGCATTAGCTGACTTTTTGATCCAAACTATAGGATGGCAAACGGACTTGTTCACAGGCGAATGGAAACCTTTAAGTGCTGGGGTAACATTAATCGATTTCAGAGGAGGGGAGTAAGGAGCATGATGTTAATTGGTAATGGCTGGACTTCATTAACTTTAGACAAAATGCCTGAGACGCCATGTAAATTGTTAGTATTAACTCTTGCAGTGGTGGTTGCTTAAATTAAGGGCATAGGATAAGGAAGTCTGGCTAAGGCGCAACCTGATATTAGATGGTAGACGATAAAAATCGTGCACATCCTGCATGGGGCGGGGGGCTGTTCTTGGTTCTTCCAGCTGGGCTGGGCTGCGTGAAGACCTTGGACACATCCTAGCACCTCTGGGGGTGTGGGGGGAAATTCCTAGCTATTATGTGAATAGTACTGGAGAGAAAGGTGTTTAATAGCCATGCAAATAGAATAGTAGGTACACAAAATCAGCAATACATCAGTAAGTAAAGAGCCCCTTGTATGACTGTACTGGAAAAAGAAAGCACAAAATCCAAAAGCTGGTCAAGTATCCGTGAACATCAAATGTGACTGAAATTTCAACAAACAAATTTCACTTACGCTTCTGAAATCAGCCCTTGACTTTCTGAGGAAGTTCCAGTAAGATGTGGTAGAGAGAATTCTTGCTGAGAAATCAAACTTTCCGGTTACCAAAAACTTTTTTACTTATAACTGCTTAGAGTAAACATAGTCTCTACATTTGAAGGCCTGGAGTGAGAGAATTAAACTCAGCTCTGTAGTTCCAGCTTTGGCTCTCCCTGTCTTGTATCTCCTGTCCTTGCTTCTCCCTTCCTAGACCTAAAGCTGTGCCACTGGTCAGGTGAAAGGCAAGAAAATATCACTTCTCTGCTTGTTCCCTTAAAGAGTCTCAAATCCTCCCATCAGTTTTAAAGAAAAGGCCCTAAAGAACTTGCCACATGCGGTAATAATGATATTACAATAACTTAAGGCCTGTGGTGAGTCCATGGTTTCGGAAAAATCTTTCCACCAGTGTGGATGCGATGCTGAGACTTATGCATTGATTCATCCAGAAGGACTGATGTGTGCAGGAAGCATTAGGAGAGTTCAGGACATGCATTTGGCAAAATATAAAACTATACAGTTTTATAAACAATCCTAATGAGCCTTTCAGTGTTAATATCTGTGACTGTATGGGAAAGAGGTCTCCAGTCCTCCCAGATTGACTTTGTCTCCATGCCATAGGAAGCAGCACACCTTTTAAGAGCAAGAGGCCTCTGTGTAAGGAAGAGCTTAACTCCAGTGACTCCTTTGATTTCTGACTCCTTGTAATTTTTATATAAAGATAATGCATCATTAAGTAACGCACGGGCCAATTGCATGCTGATTGCTCGCTGTTATTTCAGACATCTATCGGTGCTAAGCAGCCATTAGTATTTACCCACCTGAACCTTATCACTACGTGCACTTAGTAACCCGGATTCATTTGCCATTATGTAGATTTCTTTTCTTTTTTTGGTTGACACACTCATTCTTTAAAGACAACAACCCAAATAAGCCTATTATAGCTGTGAGCTTGTCAGCGATCCCTGCTAAGCAGGCTGAAATCAGAATGTTTGCACTTCGAATTTCCTCAATTGGTCCTTTTCCATTATTCAACCTGGATTGCTTCTGTTCGCCACCCTGCTCCATTGCATTAGCTGTCTATTACCTTGTTTACCGTGGTCGTGTTAAATGCCAGCTTATGAATGTCAATTTGTTCTCCAATTAGCTATGCCTTATTGACTTGCCCTTAGACTTTCAAACATAAGCTTTCTGAAGTGCCTATCACTATAAAACTGATTTGTTTAATTTTTTAAAGGGATATAACTTTAATGTGTCCTTCTATTTTACTGCTGTCTTGGTTACCCATATTTAAAGTCTGTTTATGGAGTGGAGTTTATTCTAATAGCTTCATATCTGTGTTAATATTTTGTGACAGTTTATGTACTTAACTTGTACACAGGATGCATTAATTCTCTTCTCCTGGATGTGGCATGCTAGCAGGAACCTGTTAAAGACACAAAGATTTCCCAGAGGTCTGAAAGGTAAATGCAGATATGTTTTTGTGGAAGAAAAATTAAGAAATCCATTTACCTGAGCATCTCTCAGATATTTCCTCTGTCATGTATAGGAGTAGAGGCAACTGGTGGTGGGCCTGAGAATGGGCTTCAGGAAAAGGGGGCAGAGAAAGCACGAGCTCTTGGCCCCGCAGAGCAGGTGAATGCACACACTCCTGTGCCTTCCGCGGCCTTACACAAGGAGTGTCAGTGCAGGACTAACTCATTCCCCTGGGAAGGTCTGAATTAAAAAAGAGAAATTACATCACGAAGCAAACATGCTCCTTCCTCTGTCCGACCAGGTGCGGACTGGATTCTGTAAGATGCAGAATATGCTGTCAAGGTGTATAGAGTTAAAAGTCCTCAGCATCTCGGGCATAACCGTGGTCTGCGTGCCGCTGTCCTGGGCCCTCCACCATGCCAAGAGATGGGGTGGATCCACTCGGGAACAAGCCAGCGCGTGGCTCTTGGACCAGTTCGCATCTGCCTGGCTGGAAGCAGAGGCAGAAGGAGCTTGTGCCCGCCTGCGGGGTACCACGGCAGCGGGCTTGCACGCACCCCTGCCTCCTTGGTGGCTGGCAGTGGCAAGAGACGCTTTTTCTCTTGTAGCTCTATCTGTGGCAAGGTGTTTTACTAATCTGAGGCCCTAAATTGTATCCCTTGCTTAGTCTTTTGGACTGTCTGTAAATGACCTCCTGTGTGGGCCACCAGCAAACACTAAACTGAAGTCGTCGTTGTCCCAGAATGACAACTGTCCCTGAGCTGTAGGAGATATTTCCTTCTATAGGAATCAGCAATATGGTGGTTTTTCCCCTCTGTGTACATTGGTAACTGGAAGGGTGTCGGGTGTTGTGAGAGCATGGCACACGCGTGCGCTGCGATCGCGGCTGCAACAGCCTGATGCGGAGAGCAGGCTCTGGGCAGCCCCGTCTAAGGGGTTAAAACCCAGGCAACCTGGTTCCTCACTTTTCTCGGTTTCTCAAAACAGTCTGCTTTGGACATCTCTGGCAACTATCTCAGTGCCGAATGTACCTAGAAGTCGTGTTTGGTTTGGACTTGCTGTTTGAGTGTTTACTGGGAATTATCTGTCATGAGACAGAGACAATAACACACTGGCACAAATGGTTTATTTTTCTTTCTCCACTCAACTTCAAACATCCTTTTCTGCCTTAGCTCTCCTTCTTCCAACTAGGAAAGGTTCCCTTTGATTTAGAAAATAACTCCAGAAGAGATGACACTGGTCACATTTTATACTGAGCTCTTATGGCTGGCCAAAGATTGTTTAATTGTCAGTGTTAAAGGCCGTTGACTGGAAATTCAGAAGCTTTAAAAAAAAGAAAAGCAATGAAATTTTTGCTCAGAGCTCTTGGGAGGGGGAGGAAATTCAGTTTCTCCGTCTGTTTTAGACTTAGCTCATGACACCCCGAAGAAAGTAGGGCCTAGCTATCTTAGGTGCCCGCCTCGATGCTGGTGTGATGCTACAGATGTTCAAGCTGTTTGAATGACTTCACTGACCTTCTCTGTACCCTCAGCAGCGTTAAGTGGTGCCTGGGGAAGCACGGAGTTTGAGGGATTCACAACTGCTTCTGACCATGTTTAGGCTTAGGTTTATTTGTGACCCCTGTGCTGTTAGATGCAGCGAGCTGCCTTTAGCAATCAGATTTTAATTGCCATCAACTGCTGAGCGTCAAGCATGATGAAATATATAAGCTGAATTAGACCTTTAATTTTTCTAGTCTTTCATTTCTTCCTCTCCACAGCAGCTTGTCTTCGTGTTTTGCCAACTATTTCTCTTATACTACATCTCTCAAAAAAACCCTGTACAGTTTGGTTGCTTTCACTTGTTGGTATGTACGTTCCAGGTTCGTTATGATTGATTGTATCAGTGCTGCTACTGAGAAAACAAGCTCAAACCCAGGTTCAATTCAAGTCAATCAGTCCAAGATTTCCTTTCTTATGGAAACTGAATCCAATCTCTGAAAATAGCACACCTCAAAGTCATCCTTAGAGTTTTCTTTTGTTTTCTTTCTTAAGCAAACCACCCAAAAAGTTACTTAGCCTTTCTGAAGAAACATCTCTGGGACAAAAGCTCAGAGAACTCTTAGGAAGAAAAGTGATGGCTGTGACGGTTTTTTGCTGCTTTTTTATGAGTAGAACTGTACAAGACAAGTGTTTTTTGGCATCAGAGCAGTGTCAATAAATGGCTTTTGCAGTTATCTAAATGCTTTAGCTGTGCTGGGCGTTTAATCTCTTGTAAAAGCTGTTTATTGCCTTCTGTACTGCTCTGCAAGGCACATTATCCCTTAAGTATATGAATGACACAATTAGTCCTCTTAGAGACTTACCAAAATACTGTTGATTAAAGGTCAAGCATAAAAATTCAGATGCTACTCGCCTTAATTGAGAAAACCGGCCCTCCTGCATAAAGATCAGTATCAGTACCGAAGGGAAATCATAGTGATGGGAAGCATCAAATGGGTGCAGTTCTGCGGTGAGGATAAATGCTGTGTGACCATGCTTGGTTTCTAGGTAACAAATTGAAATCACAAAAGGTGTTCATAAAAGTCCATTTGACTATTAGTGATCTTCTCAAAACAGATTGTTAACTTCAATATGCTGTAAAATGTAAGTGGCATTTATAGGTGGCATCACAAATAACAGGCAATCAAAGCTCATTAACACTGTAGTTTATAATTGCAGATTACTGTAATTTGTGAGGTATTCAGCATTTTGCAAGGGTGTTATTTCTGCCATTGGGAGCTAATGAACAGTGGTAGAAATTTACTGTAAGTTTAGTCTTGTATTCTTCTTTAGAAAACAATTGATGCTACATAAAGACTTCAGCCCTTGGTTTCTAATCAGAAAAAAAAAAAAAGTATTACACTGAATTTTGTTTTTGGGGGGAACCCAGACCTTTCAAGCAAATGGATCTCACCTATGCTCACCTGCTTTTAATCCCTCCTTTTGCAAGGAAAGAAATGGAAAGTAATGCCCAGAGGAGGACAGCAGTTCATGTCTGTCCTTTGGACAACTTTCTGATCATCTCTAGCAATTTAAAGGAACTCATTTTGGCCTGTTCCTTTATTTTCCATTTTTTAATTGTAGGCAGAAAGATAAATCCTTTCTTATAACCATTCTTTGTGATGTCCACAAACTCGGGCAGTTCAGATGGCGCTCTCATAAGTATTCAACTTCTGGGTGCACACCCAAACTCTGAAGTATTTGCGGTTAGCCCTGCATTCATTTGCTTTCAAGCAGCACTTAGATTGGTGCAATAAAATGCATGACACGTGTCCTTACTATAAATTGGGAAGGTGTCCTAACCTTCCACAAAGGTTAGAGCTGAGTTACTCCAAGTTTTAAGGATGTTCATAATTAGGGACTTGAATTTGCTTTGCATGATCTTTAAGGGGAGTGTGAATTTAGGTCTTCTGATCTGTTAAATAATCGGGGTGTATGCACTTAGGCCTTGCTGCTGATGGAAAACCTTTCCTCCAAATGGAAAAGCGGATTAGGTTTTTGTCCGTGGTTCCATTCTTTAGCACCAAGTGTTGCTTTAATTTAGTCTGGTTATAATTGCTGAGGTAGATTAAACTTGTAATCACATTGACCCAATTATCATACAGAGCACACTGTTTCCCTACCCTGACATTTAGAGTATGTTAACAGACTTCATAGCTCCCTTCGTCCCAGAACCAGTTATGTCGCAGTTACTAATGCCATTTGATCTGCAGTGCTGCCTTTCCCTGTTTTTTTGGTAAGCCTCTCTGTTCCCTCATCCCTGAGAATGCCTGACTGTTGAATTTAATTCTTCCACAAACCTTCTTCTAAAGTTAAAAATAAAAGTCATTTTTCAAAACAATGCTGACTGTCTGCTGAACTCCCAGGTCAAATCAAAGGGGAGCAGTCGTGGTGGGCAAATTGAAGGGACCTCTTCAAAGGAAGCCTGCTGCTCAGCAGAAAAGCAGAGGGAAAGTATACTCCAGCAGAGGACAAATATCAGAAGGTGCTGACAATCACCCACATATTCAGGGCACGTGCCAACTATTTCAAAGGTAAAGACATTACAAGAATCGGATTGATTTGCAGGATTGCTGGGTTTTGGCATTGTCAGAACCGCCGCAAGCACACATGTACTTAGCTGCTTTCAGACTTGGAAGTCGTTGGAGGACGGCACTGGGACTACCTGCGCATCCTGCCAGGCTTCCAAAGCAGAAGAGGTTCAGGCTTCAGTATCGGCCACCAATAGTAGCTGCAGCAATCCTCCTAAAAAAAAAAACAAACAAAAAAAACCCAAACCAAAAACCAAAACAACAACCCAGTAGCATCTGTGTCCTTTCTTCTAGCATGCCTGAGGATAGCCTGCAATTGCATGAAATTTTTTCTGTACAGCAACGACATTAAAAGATGTACAAGTTTTATTTTTTGACTGCGTTCATGGTTCACAGGCAGAAATAAAAGTGCAAACCCTCCAATTTAAGTCCTTCAGCCAAAAATATGTCAATTTGCAAAGCAAAAAATAGCAGTCACTGATATTCTTGACAGATCTAGTTTTGCTAATTTTAGGAGATATCCCTAAAGGTGAGCTTGGAAGGATGTCATATCTGACTCTTATCTTTGAATCCCATATACTTATGTTTATTAAAATCAATATAATCCATTAGCCTACATTGTTTCCATTTTTAATAATCTATTGATATATTGCCTGGGCTTTTACGGGACTAAACAAATTTCCTCTTTATGTGCCCTGTAATAGCCGGAGGTCAGGCTGGTTGAGAGCAGTTGCTGTATATAAATGTTTATTTACTGCCTGACTACTGATTGAGAACATATCTGGTCCACAGGCTTCAGATGGCTTTTAAACTAGAGATTTATGGCTTACTTCCTGTTTTCCAGACACAGTACACCATTTTTAAAGTAATGAATGCAAGGTATTGTGAAAATAATAGCCAGGGATTGCCCCAAACTCCACGTTTGAGAACGTGGACTATCGGGACCGCCATTATTTCATCATTCATTTCTTTTCTATTGGAGTGGTTTTAAGTGTGTTGAGCACTTCTCTTTCATTTTCCTTTGTGCCAGCATGTCTTTTTAGTCTGGAGTTGCCCTCCTAGCGTAGCTGAAGCGCCCACCTCAGCCTCGCGGTGGCCAAGGCAACGCAAGTTAGAAATCTGTCATGAGGAACCTGACTGACTTTTGCCTAGCAGCTTCTCTTCTGTTAGCCCCCAGTTCAACAAAGCATTTACACTTAGGCTTGGCTTTAAGCAGGAGTCCAGGTCCCTTCTTTGTGTGGTTACTTGCCTTTTTGCTTCCAGCTGATGGTGTCTTGCAGAATGTGCTTATTTTTAAGTCCCTAAAAATAACGACTGAAATAGCCTTGTTTGGCTCAGAGCTCTGTTTATGTATTTTTTGGAAGCCACGTTACATGACACATCAATTAACCAGGCTTGTGTGAGTCCTGTGTCCCACGTGGGATATGCGTCTGCTTCATCTGTTAAATGTTAAACATGCTCTAGTCTTTACCCCTGCCACTTAAAGCTGCATCCGAAGTAACGAGTGCCAAGTTCCTTTTAGGCTTTTGTTGTCCAAAAGTGTGAACATTCATCTACCCAGCGAAATGCGAATAGCTCCTTTGTCCCTACTGTTACGAGGCAAGGCAATCACATTTTTCATTATATTGTTGTGATAAAAGCACTTTACTAATATAGTATCTTAAATTGATGACAGCGAACAAATAGCTAACACTGTTACATAGCTGTGATGAGGATGTTTGTAATCAGAAGTTTGCACTGGTTCTTGGTCTCAGACTGATATCTGCTGCACAGCCATAGTCAGAGAATTTCAGTGACAAATCATAATTTCCTACAAGAAAATTTGCGGTCCTTTAGGACGTTCTTGCCTCACAGGGATTCTTCCATGTGTAAATCCTGATTGTCTAAATTTCTTGGCAGCAAATTGGATGCGAATACAAGAGCAATTGACTGTAATTGTCCCCTGGGGATGGGATCATTTATTTATTTGTTTTTACGTTTTCATTCACCCAGTGAATATCGCTTCCCTCTGGACATAATGTGGTTTAGAATCATCATTGTTATAAAGATATTTTACATCCTTACGGAAATCTGTTGATTTAAGAGTCAAACTGTAGCTTGCAGGAGGCAGCAATTTAAATAGGCAAACTAGCAGTAGGCCTACTGCTGAGAGGGCTGATGGCCCTAACACGCTCTGCCTCGGGTACCGAGCCGCATTTGGCACTATTGACATCAGGGGGGGAGTTTTTCGACTGATTTCAGTGTGTGTGCATGGGGGGGGGATTATATTTACTGCTGTGACTGCCTTTTCTCCCGGACTGTGCCTTGCTTGGTGATTTAGATGGCAACCTCGAGGGGCAAGGGCTGCTGGCATGCTGACTGGGCGGGCATGGGGTAAGCCAGCTCCCGTTTGGATGTCTTATAGTCCCATTAGCCAGATCTCTCTTTGCTTTTTAAGCAAATTCTGTCACGATGTTATCGTGATTGTGCAGCCTCTGAACAAGGCTGTTCTGCATTGCTCCAGCTCAGAAGGCAAAGGCGCTCTGGGGTGCTTTCTTTGGTCCGGGGTAATTGCACCTTGCTGGAAAATCACCAAAGTAACGATAACTTGTAATACTGAACTAGCTCAATTGTGTTTTTTTTTTTTTTTCTTGACGTAAGACATCGCATGATGTGTTGCTTCAAATAAGAATAAAGCAGTGGGCCTCTCACGTGCCGGGCTGTCGTGCTCAGGAGCAATTCTTTTTACAGAGCTCCACGAGCTTGCTTGGCCATGTATGTGTGATTCCTAGTGCTGATCTCTGGCCCCTAGATGATGCTGTTCATCTGTCAGGGAAAGTTCTCCCATTGCAGAGATCTAAGGATGCCTTTCACAACAACTGAAGCATTTTGGTGATGCTGCAACGTGACAGGATTGGAACAAATGTGCCAGCTACTCCGTTTTTCTTGTAAGGAAATGAGAGTGAAGAGAGGTGGCTGCAAAAGCGTCATGTTAGAGTAGCCCTGACGCACAAATGTAGACCCTTTATGTGAGTTTTATGTGCATTTTTAACCTGTTATTCCATTAAAATGAGTCTTAATCAAAGCAACACACAGCACAGTGTGGACTGTATCCTGCCTGGGGGACACAGAGCTCCTTCATGGAGAATATGCTCGTTAAAATGTGTAACGACAAACATAACTCCCCAATATTTTGTATGCTTATTAAATGTCAAATATCGGCATTTTCTATAATAAAAATACGGCATTCTTTATTAATGTATTCAACACCAGCAAAAAAGTGGCAGGGAGGGGCTAGGTGCCTCGCTGCCCTTCCCGCACCGCGGGAAGCAGGAGCTTTCCCACCGTGTCTCTGCATAAAAGCACCACAACTGTTATGGCAAGGATCCTTATTTGGCCTGTGAAGCATGGATCCTGGTATGTGTGGGTACTCACAAGGCTGAAAAACTGAGGGAAACGTCAGAAAGCATCAAGGGCTTGATTCAACACCCGTTAGACTCAAGTGGAGGGTGATAGATTTTAAAGGAAACCTACAGATGCAATAGCTACTTAACAGGATTTTCAAAAGCACTTGGGTGTCTAATTCCCATTGATTTCACGTGAGGGAATTGGCCTTCACTTATAGGACATGATTTACAAACAGAGGTTCTTCCATGTGTAGATCCCACTGATCTGTAAATTGCTTGGCAGCAAATTGAATGTGAATATGAGCACAATTGCCTGTGATTGTCCCCAAGGCACAGGATAATGTCTTTGTTTTTACAACACCCATAACATCCAGTAAACACAGTTTTCCTGAAGGGCTGATACAAGGGGTTCCAAGGAGACCTAGGCTCCTGGCTGCTTTTGAAAATCCTTGCATTTATTTTTAAATGAATAGCTTTAAAAATTTGGGAATCTTCCCATTATCTTCTGGAGCAATACTCAAAAGTTTAGAGGCTTGCCTCAACTTCTCAGTCACTAAGAGGAGCTGGTAGTGACGTAGAAGATTTGGTTTCAGAGAAGACTCTCCTCTGAGGTGCAGAAAACAGAGGATTTGTCTAATAACTTCCAGATTCTATCTGCTGCTGAGAAAACCAACAACACTTAGACTTGTAAATAAGCAAAATACATCTTTCATCAACTTTCAGATTTTTAGTTAAAAATTAATTCTTTGCAACAGACAAGTGATTGTATTTCAGTGAATATCCTCACTGTGGTTAAACCGATGCTTTGTATTACGTATGCATACACAGCAGCTGTAGAGTCCAGCTTATCTGCAGCTTCCAAAAGCAGGACAGAATTTTCTGTGCTGATGCATGTTTTGCATATTTACCTTTAGCCTCCAGTTTATTTTGAAGCAATCAATAGCTTGAGTTTGTGGGACAAGAGCATGGATGTGATCATAACTTCTCAAATATCTGCTAGAGGTTCTTTAAAGAAGGCACAGAGCACCGTATGTGGGAGACAGTGATGAATAATCTGCTAAGCATCGTCACGTACACTGGGCCCTGGCCCGTCCAGTCTTCCCCAAGCTGCTTAGGTGGCCAGAAGCTTAGAGCTTACAGTGTTTCTCTGAAATGCTGTATTAACTGAAAATAACCCACCTTCACGGGTATTTCGCCTTTTGTGAAAATGTCCCTTTTAAAGATTTTTATGGGGTAAGCTGCCTGCCAAGTCTAGCTTTGTGTGGTCATGGCAGCTAGGAATTCACCAGCCCAACCCCGAGCAAACCCAACTGTTTTGTAAATTCTCTGGGTTGCGCTCGGGCAGCTGGGATATCTTCCCAGGGGAAAGCAAGAGAGATGTCTGCTCTGGGGGCAAAGCTGCTCTTGCCCCTCACTGCCAGCTGGAAAGTGGTCTCTTTCCCCAGAGTAACAAATGCTGCCAGTGCAAGAGCTAGGGATGAGCCTGAAGCGTATCAAGCTCTCTCACCCAGGCTAATCTGATCAAAAACTTAAAACCAGTACATCACAGAACAATTAACAGCTTAGTCACTGGAGCAAAGCGGGTAAGACCTTAGCTATTCACCCAGGATATGCATGCAAAAAAAGCAAACCCAAAATAACCTTTTCTTCTGTCTCCCAAATACAAGTGCTCAGATGACTTGCAGGGAAGCGTTGTGATGAAACAGGGTGCACCAGCGAACTGAAAGTCCTGGAGGAGATGTAGTAATTGTGGTTTAAAAGAAATGGAGTAGCTGGCCCAGAGATTGAGGAAAGCTGAGGACAAAAACAAATGAACTAACTTGTTCTTAGTTTTAAGAAGCTAAAGATGGGCTGGGGTCAAATACTATAGTGATCCGCCTGCAGTCACAATGCCCACGTATATAAGCATGTCATGTGATTTCCATAGGGCGTGAAGAGTGGAGTAGATCAAGTCTTGCTACCCCACCAGAAATGAGTAATTACGTATTAAGTCTAAATCCCTTCTTCTGAATACAAGAGAAAGACTCTTGCTTTCTGGTGGCCAGCATTAGGGCCCTGCTGCACCAGAAACTGTACAGCTAAGCCATAGGCAGGCGGTCCTGGCTCCTGGAGGTTCGCAGTCCGTTCTGCATGCAGCCAAACTAATCGCTGGTGGAACTGGACTGATTTTGAGGGTTTTACACCCCAGGTGAACTTGGCTTAGAGCATTTCTAACTGCTTATTTTCAGCAAGTTGTCAAACTTCTATCCTTTGTTTGGATGTTAATGATTTCGTTGATGACAAGATAATCCAAATTAACTTTTTATTGCCGTGTAAAATCAAAGTAGGTGAGGAGTGCTCCCAGTGATTTTGGACTTCAGCAGCAGGGCTGCCCAAGAGCTGCAACAGCAGGTTTTGGTGTGTTCCTTTCTCCTCCCTCTCTTTGTTTTTGAAAAAGGTCTGGGGCTGTGGGTCCTAGAATGAACACTACAGCAAGTGCAATGTGTAAATTTTGAAAAAATATTAAACATGTGGTTTGTGTTTCAAAACCCGGAAAATATTATGAAAGCAATAAAATATCCCTACTGCAGGCAGCCCGAGAGGCCTCTCCCTTTGTGAGTACATGCATTCAGATTTAGTTATGTGTCATTCTCCAGCCAGCTTCATCCCCGGAGACCCAGACCTGGGTCTTCTGTTGCCTTGAGCCAGGCTATGCAAAAAAGCTGTAGAAAATACAGGAGCAGCAGCTGCACTGTGTCCCTAATGGAGCCCATTCCAGACCAAGGTGAAAGGGAGGTACCAAAGATCTGCCTCCACCCATGGAGTTTGTGCTATACACCTGGAGCCACTCCACCAACAGGGAGTCTCGTAACAGGCTGGTGCATAAACTTCCAGACAGACTTGCAGAGAGCGTGGGTGCCTTCTAAGGTCTGCACTGCTGAGAATTAATAATGGTTATGTGGCTCTCCTTGTCTTTTTTTCCATGGCTTGGTATTCAATAGGAGTTAGTTCTGGCTGGCTGAAGCCCTGCCTCATACCGCAGACCAATATGAAGCCTTCTCTAAAAGTAATCCTCACTGTCTTTATGCTGGGCTTCAGTGGTGTGCTGGCCTTAGCAAATTAGAGGGATGTGTTTCATCATGGTGACTAGATGTTTTGGCCCATATATACACACACACAGAAATTCAGTGGCCTGAGGGATGGCTAGCAGTATCATGAAGTGTCATACAAAAACCTGGGAAGAAATAATTAGCTCGTAACCATTTCTAGCAGATAGAGTAATAGGGTGAGTACATTAGCAATCGGATTCCCATGTTGTTGTGGCTTCAGATTTAATCAAAGCTACAGTTAAACAAATCATTGTTTAGGGAGCATGGACACTTTATTTTTTTAATAGCCTGTGACCTGCAATAGAATTTAGGTTGGGTGTTAATGACCAAAGGTTTTGCAAGTAATTAAATTTGCAGAAAGCGCTATCCCTGAGAGGCTGAAGAGTGTATTTGAGAACAGGCATGCATCTGTGTGTTGCTAGAGTCTTAAACTTTAGTAGGCTAGCTGTGTATGACTTGAATAGAGCTGATACTCATCAATCCAGGTGGCTCCTTTAACCGAAGCCTTGAGCTAGACATACTACTGCTGTTGTATTTTATGAACTTAGTAAACAAATATTATGAAACTAAGGCATGCATGTTTATATCATAGAATATGACCATCTGATTTTTTTTGTTGGGCAAAATAAATGACATGAGTATACATGCCATGAGATACAACTTGCATACATCATAGAAAAAGGTTTAATATATTGCAGTTGAGAATCTTGTGTATATTACATATATAAGTATGAGTATATATATCATAGAGTCATCATAGAATCACAGAATGGTTTGGGTTGGAAGGGACCTTAAAGATCATGTGGTTCCAACCCCCCTGCCGTGGGCAGGGCCACCTTCCACTACAGCAGGGTGCTCAAAGCCCCATCCAGCCTGGCCTTGAACACTTC
Organism: Nipponia nippon; assembly: GCF_047370975.1. NCBI lineage: Eukaryota > Metazoa > Chordata > Aves > Pelecaniformes > Threskiornithidae > Nipponia > Nipponia nippon. The sequence goes on from NW_028262335.1 coordinate 8,182,555, forward strand.
CAGGGACGGGGCATCCACAACTTCTCTGGGCAACCTGTGCCAGTGCCTCACCACCCTCATCCCTCATGGTGAAGAATTTTTTCCTTGTATTTAATCTAAACCTCCCCTCTTTCAGTTTAAAGCTATTATCATACTCTCACTTTGCAAAGAGAAGGTATGGACTGTTGTGTATGCTACAGTGCATTCCTAAAACTTAGCTTTGTAATACATGCATTGTTTTAGGATTCGTGCACGAGTCCTGGTGAGTCTTCTTGTTATCTTTCAACCAGTCTGTTTTTTATGAAGTTAGTGTCATCCTCATCTAAGCCTTTGGGCTATCCTTCAGTAATGTGATAGGCCACCATATTTCACTCAAAGTATTGTGCCTGTATGACCATATTTCAAAAATGAATGGGAGATGTCATAGATAAAATAAGAAGCAACTTTAAGTTTTACCCAAGATCTCAGATCACAGCTTTTTTGAGAGTATGAAATAAAATCATTAAACTAAATATATGTAAAATTTCATTTCCACACTTGAACAAGCCATCCTGGTTGCAGTAAAGATATTTGTGACATTTGTGCTTGTAAAGAGAGGGCAAGATTGTGGAGACCTCACCAGAGGGCTAGTCCCTCCAGTGGCTCAAACCCAGTTTTTCACACCCTGGAAGACTGGGTTTATTTACTTTGTTTTACATCAGGGGTTGCTGTTACTAAGGTTGTGCATTATTCATACATTTCTAACTGTCTGATACAGAACTATGTGTCATGAAATCTGTGGTGCCCACTCTGAAATGCTGACTTATGTGGAGTTAATTAGGCATGAATTAGACAGAGGGGCCAAAAAAGCTACAGAGGTGCCACAAAGAGGGGGTACTGCCAAGATAAGCTAAGCAGCAGCCTGGGGTATTATGGGTTAATTATTATGTAGCATTTCTAATGAATCCGAGACACACTTAGGTAGGGTCTAACTAGTGCTGCTGAGCCCTCACATCGCATAGGCTGTAGAAGGGTCCTGGGAGATGGCTGTAGCAAAGGGAATGGCAGTGACTAGGGAGGGATGTAAAGAGCTGGCCCGCAATGGGATGTTCGAGCATGCAACTGAAGGCATAGAGGAAACTCTGGTGATCCAGTTTGACTTGGCAAAAGTGTGTGGCCCTAATTCCTGGGTAAAGCTGTTTGTGCGAGCAGTGGAGTCTCAGTTATGGTCTTAATTTTTTACCACTGCCCCTAACATTTTAATTCATTGTCTTCCCTCTGTGGCGGTGAAGTGTCCTACAAAAGATCTTTGCTGGTTGAGGCACTACTAAAGTAGCTGAGTGCGTCTTTGACTAGGAGTTACTCTTTGCTGGATCTTGCTTCTTAACAGAGTTCAGTTGGTGCTGATGGCCTGTGTTGGCCAAGTATATTTCATCCCCAGAGAGCTGTGAACCAGACATCTTGGGGAGAAAATGGAGCATCTTTTGGAAAGTATGTGGCAATATATTGGGAGAGAAAGTAAAGAGAGAGAGTAGCTCCAAGGGGAGGGACGAGGCACAACACATAATCATTCCAGTCTGAAAGAAGGTCTTCACTTTCTTGGTCACAGGGGTACTGCATGTCCCCTACGCAGGCTGTGGAGGTCTGTAGCTCACCAACCACATGGCCTCTCCAGTAATGCGTATGAGGAGTCAGACTGCTTTTTCATAGGATCAGGCCTGAGGATCCATTCTAAGTTACGTGAATAATTCCCAAGCAGTGAAAGAGGTGACAGCCCTATCTCCCGGATGGAAGAGAATTTGAGATGACATCCACATGATTTTTGTTGTCCGCATCAGCAAAAGACAGTATGATCAGCTTGAATACTGCTTTCCTCCAATAATAAGCTGTCACCTTTTAAAAAAAAAATAAGTTTTAATACACAATACTGGACCTCATATGTCTCATATAGGACGAAGAGCAGCAGTGCTGCCTGTCTTTTCATTTTGCCCCTTTTTCTGAGAGTATCTTGCTAAATGTGCTTTGCATCACAAGGTTCATCATTCAGATTCATCTTCTGACCCTTCTTTAGACAAGCTACTTGAAAGATACCTGTAACACAACGATTAATTGAAAATACAACAAATGTCAAAACCGTTCCTCTTTCCCCCCTACCTGCAGGGTGTGTTACAGCCCTCCAGTGTGTTCTGTTTGGGTGAACTGGCTGGTCTATTCCCTTCGTCAAACCCCAAAGCTCAAATGAACGTTTATCCAGTCAAAATGCCAGGGTTTGCATGGTCAAAGGAGTAAAGCACACTATTAGGTTGCAGTAAAGGATATTATTAGGTATTCACGAAGCAATACTTGTATTTCACCTTAAAGGCCAAAGGTTTGGGGATTTTGTATGATGCCAGGGCAAAAGCCTTGGGGTTTGGACCCAAAGACATCTAGTGACTGGTCAAGGAACTCTCTTCCTCCACCCAAACCTCTACTGCTGACAACTAAATGCTGTCCATCTAGGCCCTGCTGTAGCAGCTGCCTTAACTGGAGGGTTTGCATCTGCCCTTGTACCCCCTCAGCACTGCGTTACCACCAGCGCTGGACACGAGAGGCTGCGAGTTAGACCGAGCTGGGTGCCCTGTGCCGGTCTCCTCTATGGCTTGTCTGTGGCTATGAGAATCCTCAGCCAGAACAGAGACATTACGAACCCAGGACTGCAAAACCAGATGAAAGTGTTTTCTTTTTTTCAGCAAGAAGGAGGGATGGGGAGAGGTTGTAAGCACATAAACTCAATGCGTTTACAATGTTTTGTGCTAAAGCTTTGCATGCAGGATTACCTACTGTGTACTGTGTCTTTAAAACGCTAATGGGCCCACTGAAAAAAAAAAAAGCCAAGCCCATGACAGTCCACTAGCAACTAGCACACTAACAGGTTCTCATCTGACACCAGTAGGGAACCAAAGATATTTTATTATTTGGAAACTCCATATAGGGAAAGCCAGCCTTGAATCTGTCATTACTCCAAGAACCGCACCTCCCCTGGGAGTTAATTATTTTCTTAAAATGCAACTTGTACTGTTAGTTTAAAACATTCCAACTGTGTTCGCACTCTTTAAATCTTCTGTAAACCTTAGAGTTTAAATCACTTGCAGATAAGAGTAATTCTATTAGAAAAAAAAAGTTCGGTGGAAGGGGAAAGAGAGGGAAATAAAAGGGCATTGATAGAAGCGTCCTTTGGGTGCCCATTGCCCTGTCACCTTTAGAACTTGGCAGGAGTTGCAGCCCACAGTAACTTTATAGGTCCTGGCACAGAATGAAACAAAATAGGTGCATGCCACATTTTCCTTCCAAAAAAACACCAGAGAGAGACTTACCTCCTTTGTAAGGGGCTGAATATCTGAAAAGGTATGTTACATTATAAAAAAAAAAAAAAGTTAGCGGGACTGACAGGTCATAGCCTTTTGGGGGCTTCTATTTTGAAAGAAAGTATTGGGCAAAGGGCTGCTTCTGGCTGGAATCGCATTTGGTAACTGAAGGGCTTGTAGAAGTGTTTAAATATAGGGCGCTACTGCGATGTTTGACCATCTTAGCTCCTCTTGCTTTGGCTCCTTTCGCTGCTTTCATGGGAATTCCGGGGCATTAAAAAAAAAAGAGCTCATTGCTGCGGGTTTGCCACGAGTGAGCCAGGGAGAGAGTGTATGTGTAATTTTTGGAACTGTCTGTGCAGTCATTCGTATGCTGTATTGGCCAGGCTCCTAGGATTAAGGGTAATTCAATGGTTCCAGAGCTTGCTTTTTTTTTTTTCCTCCCTCTTGCCCTCCCCAGCCCCCCTTTCTCACTTTAATTTGTTTGGGCTGAAAATCAGCTTCCCAAATTCTTTGAGTACTGTTTTTCTTTTTTAACCAGTTTTCTTTTGCAAGAGTTGTATTGGTTGAGCTGTTATTTTAATCAGCAGTGCGTACCAAACACCCCGCACCTGCGGGAACCCTTCGTGAAAGAGGAGAGAGGGGAAAAAGCAAGGTGCGCATCGCTGATAACGCTGTGTGACGCTGACTGCGGCTCCAGTGGCACGGCTGTAGAAAAAGGAGGTCCCTCTACCTGGTAACCTTCAGAGGCACCATTGACTCCGCACCCCCGCTGCGGGATGCTGCCTGCTGGGACGGACACAGGCTGTGAAATTTGTGTCCTCCAGTGCCTGTGAGCCAGCCCTGATAGTGTCCAAGCGTTCCTATGGCCTACTGAGGCTCTCCGGTAGCTAAAATCATAGAACCCGTTGTTTTGTGAAGCAAATTCCACCCTCCACTCCAAAAAAAATGGTGGATTTGATGAATCTGTTAAACTCGGAGACACCCTAAAACTGGGACCGTCCGCCAGCCTTTCACTGGGTCAAAGGGCCTTAATAGAAGGAGACCCGTTCCTACTCCATATTGATTTCTGCAAGTGAGAGCGCTGCAGAGAATTATCTTCTCCTCTCACTCCCTCAAAAATCTCAGCTTCATAAAAGTGCATCGATTATCGCATGCATGGGTAACTTAAGCATTTGTTGAAAAAGGTACGTGCTGTTGCACATCTGACTCGGTGATCCTGAATGTTGGGACCCTGTACCAACAAACTAATTTGAATTACTCAATTAGCAAACTAGACCTTAAGGCCTTGGTGTTTGTTACAGCGAGACAAAGAAAAAATGGCCCATGAATTTTAGGTTTTTAATAACTTGTTCTGAAAAGGAACATCCATGATGCAATACATAAATTTGTCAGATGCTTCCGCTTTACTTTAGGTGGGTGTCTTTACGTGTATTCCTAACTTGAAACAGATGAGATATCAGTGCTGAATAAGTTAATGTGCTTGCTACGCTCATGCTTGTGAACAGTTCTGTGCGTAGTGAAGTCATCAGGCCACAGAAGACAAGGATGAACGTTGCAGCGTTACAGGCACGAGCCATGATGGATTCTTTTGCACGTTGCTGCAGAGGTTGATATCAGCCTCACCCGCTGCACTGCGGGATTTCTCTTCTGCGATGTGTCATGTCAGTGATGTATGTCTTACAAAATCTGAGTTTTGATGCAGCGTTACCTGGGCTCTGCTGGCAGCACGGTCACCTTCAGGCCAGAAGGTTATTTAAATTCTACGCCAGGATTCGCTCTCGGCTGGTGGAGCGTGCTAGGAGTGGAGCTGCCCCGCTGGCTGTGCTGCTCTCGGGATGACGTATCGGAAAGGTGTCTCCCGTGGCTGTGCAGGTGGGAGAGGAAGCTTTTGGCACCTGGAAGGAACGCAGGGTGTCAGGCAGAAGTGAGGATCCCCTCTCACAGCTTTGGTTGCATCTTCTCAGTTTTTTCTGCCTTTTTAAGTGCCCTGTTAACTGTGGTGCGACTGAGGCGCCGTCCGTCAGCAGATTCACTGCGTGCTCCATCACCTGCATTTACAGAATTGATGAATCGCATCCCTTCCTCTCAGTGTCTTGTCAGAAGGCTGTTCCTTGAATACAGTTACCATCTTTGCAGCTTCCATCACTTTTTATAGAGAAACTGAGGCAGAGACAGATCACAGGACACACCTCTCTCATGGACTCGATTGAGAATTAGATTTGAGGGCCTTTGTACCATCCCACTGCCTGTGGCTGAGCACAGAGATGATTCACATTCCTTGTCCCACACGTAAGCAAAGGGCATCTCTGCTTTAAGTACGTTGGAAGTGCAAGAACCTGCCGGAAAGAGATCGACACATTCTGAAAAACTGATCCTGCCAAACTTTCCTTCCTGAATTAAATGACCCTGGAGTCAAACCGTGGGATATGGGAGGAGACATCAGAGAGCATCTGTGCAATGCCTGTCTCTAGTTTAGGCCAAAGAAAAAGCAGAAAGAACCCAAATAATGTATGTTCCAGCTGAATTTCTGGTCAGGCTGGGTGATGCAGTAATGAAGCTGCCACAAGAAATGTCTGTTTTCATAAGCTTTTTTGCATCGTTTTGCAAATACCAGAAGACTTCTGTGGTGCACATGTGCAGCTGAAATTTCAGATCTCTTCTATCTGCGTGCTGGCTGGCTGTACTAACCTTCTCTGCTTTTTATTCTATGACCATTTGTCTTGGAGTCTCTTGAGACCTGGGAAGGTGATTAAATTTTGTGATGCAGATAGAGTTCTTCTGTTCTGTAGAAATAATGCTAGCAATATAAGCGATGAAGGAATTTTTTTTCCCCAAGCTAGTCTTATTGAATGAAAATTCTTGCACATAGGTTAAATTAGAACAGATCGAGAATATTTTCTGGAAATATTTGTGACTTTCTCCAGTTCACTTCAAGCAAGTAAAACTTTTCATAGAAAAGGATTCTAACATAAAGCAGAGAATAGTCTTTATATAGATGACTATCAGCAGAGTAGGAAACACGATTATGTTTTTAGGCAAAATAAACCTGTATAAAGTATAAATTTCCTCTTAAAACTGAACTGTGTGTAATGAGACACAGGAGCCCACTGAAAATAATGAGCTGTTAAAGAAATAAACAGTTAAAATAATAACAAAAGGCTAAACAGCTTTGGAAAGACAAAAAAAGGTCCAATGTGATATAAAGACATGCTTACTTGCTTACAGAGAGTAAGGTGATCTGCTTGAAGTGCATAAACATGAGAAGCCCCGGGTAATATTGCTGCTGTTTGCATAGTTTACCCAGATGGGCTAAAATATCCTATTAATAATAATAATTTGCACTTGGAGCTTGGAAGTCCTTTACAAACTTAATATGTCTCTTTCAAATTTCCCTGCAAATGAAAGTGATTCCATTTGGCAGCACTGGAACCGATGCACAGACCTGCCCGCACTCCGAAGGAGGCTCACGGAGGTGCGGGACGTGACTGTGGTCACTGGGCGCTCTGCCTTTCATGTGCGCCTGTGGGACCGAGGTAACATGAGTTTTATCTAGCGTTTCCACGTGAATCCCAGTCAACTAGTAGCAGGCGATCTTCGTGCAAGTGCTGCAGCAGAAGAGGCTACTGAAATGATTAACGCTGTGCTGGTTTCTATTGCAAGAGCACACTAAAAAAGCAATCAACACACCTTTTGTTTTTTTCTCTTTTAAAGCAATATTCAAAAAAGTGTGCGTTACAGGGAATTCTATGACATTTCAAAAGCTCCAGGCACACCAAAAACGCCACCAAAAGGGAGCTGAGGAGGCCCAGAGCAGGATTGCCAGCAGACCCCGGAGGGTCCGGGCCGCCCCTGCCCGGCGAGGTGCTGCACTGCCCGGCAGCCTCCGCCTTATCGGCGTATTGATTTACAATTCATCTTTTGTGTTGGTTTGCAAGGACCTTGGGATAAGATTCTATCACTTCTGTTTATCAGAAATCCTGACTGTCCTTGCTGCATAGGTGAGGTGCAGAAAGTACACAAAGGGGTTTTTTCAGGGTATAAAATCTGTAGGACTACGCTGGGGACATGAATTGTGTTTGAATTGAAAATTTACTTGCCTGAATTTTACCTGTTTCAGCATGTTTCTGCAATACTGCGTTTCTGCAGTAAAGACTGTCATCAGTAGTTTCTTTCCTGTAGAGAAAGAATTGAGTCTGTTATTAAAAATGTTAGATTTGCATTTTTAGGTGTTGTGCTCATCTAGTCAGGTGACCTGCCAAATAGTCCAGAGCCGCCATGATCTACCATTGTCTTCTGAGTGCGAACGGCATGGCGGCAGGCTGGTTGGGCCCTCGCCTTTGTGTTAGCAGCCTAGCAGATGCTGCCGGGGGCAGCGGGGACGTGGCCCCCCTTGGCCGTGACCATCTCGGATGGTGCACGGTGGCAATGCTGAGGCTGGGGCAATGGGATTGCTCCTGAGCGCTCTGCCACTGAACGCGGCCTGGTTCTTTGCTTTCACACAGGAAAAGAAGTTGTCTGCAGGCATTAATTCCTATCCTGACTTAAACGGAATTTCTCATCCTACTGGAGCATAAAACAAGGAGTAATTGGTTTTAATGTATCTACAGCCTCTTCAACAGAAAAGAAAAATCTCATACCCTTGGCTCTCCTTGGTGTGACTAAGCCTCATTAAGGTTCTTGAAGTTAAAAAAAAAAAAAAAAAACACATACAAAAAGAAATGTGCTTTGTATGAAAGAGAGATGTCCCTTTCCGTTTTACTTTTACTTGCTTACCTCTTCTGGGCCATGTTCGGCCCTTTGAGTGCCCTCCCTTCAGAACGCCAGTGGCACAGAACAAAGCTGCAGCTGTAATTTTCAGAGTTAGGTGCATCGCAACAGCAAACAAGCGTCGGAGCCTACTACTGAGAGATGCAAAAAAGTCTCATGCAGTTGGAGGGAAGGTACCATTTGCATTTGATAGAACTGGGCCTCAGCACCTAGTACTCAACGGACTAAACCAGGCAGGTTGTTACACTCTGGCCCTCAGAGAAAGTGGCTTTTGTGCTGGATCGAAGACAGGCGAATAGAAAGAGATGATTAAATGCAGCCTGTGTGAGACGCTCCATCTGGGCAAGAGGGTGTGAATCACATTTTTGACCACGAAAAGGTCTCATTTCTCCCCCACCATGGAACTGGTGAAATTGGACAACCAAAGCTGAGCAAGGTCAAGGAAGAAGACTTTTCACATAGGTTGGCTCAAAAAAGTCCAAGTATTTTAGGAAGAGACCAGAAAAACCTTTCCTTTGTTCTGCATAGAGGCTGCTTGGTTACGCTCTTCATCAGTCTTTTTTACATTTTTAATGTAAAACAAGGCACTTTTTTATGCTCGGTGACCTGAATACTGGGCCCACATGTTCTAGCACCTGAATGAAGAGACAACAACGTTGGCTGAGGGTAAGTTTAGGAGTTGGCCAGCTTTTCCAGTGCTAGCACATTACTCTTACTGAAGAGGTGAGGCATCCAGGGAAGTTCATCCTTGTGCCAGCTTTCGTTGGCCATGTCTACAGAAATGTTAAGCACTGTTTTTCACATTGCTTTGCTTGTTTTTGTTTCTTTTCCCCTATTGGTTCCATTCCAGGACTGTTGAGTGCATGAGGATGCAAGTAAAGTGGCATTCTCTGTTGCCTTAATTTTGTCAGTTGGAAAGCTTTCAAAGTTAATATTTACATGAAATGATCTAAAATTCATCTAGCTTGATGCATGTTTGTTTAACATATTTAGGTGATGGTTGTATTTATTTTTTTTTAAACTACTTGCACGTTAAGGTACTTCAATGATGCATGCAATTTTAACAAAACCTATCTTTATCTAAGCCCTTATCATAGTTGTTAAAGATTTTTATATTAGTTCTGTAATGACACCTTCTAAAAAAATGTATAGGTATTTCTCACTTCAGGACAAAAAAAGCATTTTAACATAAAAGTCCTTTGGAGTGAATAGAAAATGCAAACTTTTTGCTGGACTTTGGGTGTTCTAATGGGTTTCAGAATCAAATACATTTCAGATGCTCCTGAAAGTCTTAGGAAATTAAATTCCATAGACCAGTTCTTCAATCTGTAGACATCATTGCAGCATCACTGGTTCCTACCAAGTGCATAGCCCAACCCAAGTATGTCCTCTAAAGGCCTGCAGGCTTGCTAAATTCCTCAAGAGCTCTGCAGATCTGAACTGGGGTTAGCTCCATGGGCTTCCTCTGTGAGGGAGGCTAGTGGTTTTCAGTGTTGGCTGAAAAGAAGAGCAGTACTGCATGAAATAACATTCTAATCAGAATTCCCTCCTCACTTAAACTCTGTTTAGATAGACAGTTAATTTATCTCTGTTTAACTGCTGAATCAATCCATCCATCAAAGCTACAAAAGCTAATTAGCTGGAGTCAAAGCAGCCATAGCTCTGATACACAGTAGGGTACGTAATACCTTATAAAATTGCGGCAGGGGATACAAGGTACATTTCCCTGCGTATGCCTTAAAGCTGCCCATGAGGCCCAGGCATCCAATCCCCGCTGCGTTTGCAGGCGCTGGCTTTGGTGAGAAATCTGAGTCGCGCAGGCACTCGAGGACCTTCTCCCGGCAGCCTCCTCCCCGGGCGCTTGGCCTGCCTGGCCCTGCACCCAGCCGCGAGCGCTCCTGGCAAGCACGGCTGCTCTCTGAGCCGGAGGCGATCCGTGCCCCTCCCCGGCCAGCAGACAGCAAGCGCGTTGGGCAGAGGCCGAGGAAGATGAAAACTTTTGTTGAAAGAAAGGTGGCTTGCGGGCTTGGAGATTGAGCCCAAAATATTGTGGGCAGTCCCTGTAGCATTACCGCTCAGCTGGCTCGGGCTGCAGCCGGGTGGTGTATCAAGAAGGAGTATCACCGGCGTGCTATGTTGTTTGAAGTATGGTGCGTTTCTTGGGATTGAGGCTTCTTTTGTGCAAAGCCCTGATTTCTGCCCTTGGTGCTGCAGGGAATTTCCACAGTACTGCTATTGCAGTAACCCATTTTTACCTGACTATAGATGATATACAACTACAAAAAAAAATCCACTGAAGGCACAGAGGCACAGGGCTGCATACCGTGGGAAGAACAGTCCGTAAATGGGGTAGAATTGTTTCCCTTGGGTGTTTCACAGTGTTGTTTGTACGCAAGCTTTCTTTTTTATTACCCAACAGTGGACAGCAAGGCAAAAACGTGGGGCTAGCTGACTCAGCAGAAACTGCCAGAAGTGTGACACCTCGGACAGATTTGTAGAGGTGATCTGCATGAAGTGAACGAGGCACTTCTGTGGAGATCCAAAAGTGAGGAACAGCAAACCCCAGAAAATCTGTATGTGTCTTCTCCTGCTGCCAGGGTGGGCCAGATATGTCAACTTTTTTCCCTGATAAAAATCAGACAATAACGTGTTAGCAGCATCTCAGGTGTTGGAAACACATTCCAAAAGCAGGGCAGTTCTTAAGAAACGTGAACCTTATTTTCATGCTACTCATCAATAAATATCACACTCTCAACAGTTATTTGTTAGCAGAATGTCATATAAATCTTTCTCACTCCTGTATTCTTTTTCTATCCCAAGTCAATTAAATGGAGTAAATATGTACTGCTTATTAATCTCCACTCTCATACCACATGCAGTATGGTCCATTTGACACCACGTCATCTCCAGTGAGCATTAGCGTATGCCCGTACCAGCCTTCAAGCTGTCAGCCATAAATATTCACTTTGTCAAGTACAGAACACCCTGGAAAAGTCCCACTACCTACTGTGGTCATCAGCCTGCGGTGCCAAAACAAAGGTGAACACAGCCCTTGGCTGCTTTAAGGCTTTGAGGGTTCCGTGTTGCCGAGGTTCAGACAATTATTTTCATCACGTGGAAGCAGCGTGTTCACCACTCTTGTGCGTTGTGTTACACGCAGTCATTGCAATCATTAAATTTGGTGTCCGTTAAATCCTGATAAATTGCTTGATGCGCCATTTGTCATGCTCCAAGACAGCAGGCAGTCTGTGTTTTCTTAACACATGTTCCATGTTAACTGTTTTCATTGACTATGAATCCATAAAAATACATGTGGAACAGAGGCTACGCAGTACAGTCGTGTCTGCCCGACTCCTTCCCATTCTAATTGGGTAGCAAAGCTGTTTAATAGAGTCTGTGGAGTCTGTTTAACTACATTCTGCCAGAACAATGCTCTATTCATGTTTTCAACAGAACACTAGTGATTGGACTAATATCTTTAAACTAGAAAACAAGTCTTAATTGGAACAGATGCTGCAAATACCAATGCAAATGGCCAGCTCTTGTGTGATCAAAACCAGGTACAGGCCATTGATTTGTTTTTAATAGCAGCTTTCATTTTTTATTAGCGTACACAAAACTCACTAACACTATACAAAAAGTCAGTAACAATATTCTGAAAAATCATCTTGTTTAAAACAGACTCGGCCATGCATTGTTTCTGGCAAGGTGCTATTAAAGAGTTTCCGTCCGATTTTGGTGGATCGGGTTACTGAAACACTCTGCTTTCTTCTCTTCTAGAATTTGAATAATCCTGGTGATTTTCATAAAAAGCTATTGCTGTTACATTTAATAATCTGTTTAGATATTCACTTATGTTACAAACAGGCATTCAGGTTAGATTAGGCTAAATCCACAATCCTGGTAGGTATGTGTCTGTTAGACTGTGAGCTACTTGCTTTTGGTACATGCTTTAGCAGAACACAGCCTGCTTTCTCGGTGCATGAACTTTTTGTCATGGCAGTGTTTGGCCTGGGGAAGCTCTGAAATGTTAAGAATACAATGATTTTTACACTAAGAATAAAATTTGTTTTCTAGAACAAATTAGCTTTGTCGTTAGGGGGTGTGAGCTATTTGATAGCAGCAAGAATATCAAAAGCCACTCAGAGCAGAGAGAAATTTATTATGGTGCACCTGGCACTTAGGAGTAGGTCATTCGTCTGTCTGTGTATGCAGACATTTTTAGTTACCTCAGTAGCTGCTGCTTAGAGTTGGAATATATTTTTTTACATATATGTCTACACGTCTACATTTGAAACTGGCTGCAAGGATAAGGTGCTGTTTCAGTCAAAATGAAAAGAGAAGGTGCAAGCAAGAAAAGAATGGAAGATGGCTCTGGTCCCTATTTTCAAATCTGTATTTTTCTATTGGTTTTTATTTTGAGAACTTTGTATCGTTTAGCTTTGCAAGTGAACGTATCACAGAGGCTTATTAGATGTAGGCGCCTGTTCTCTGATGCCTTAGTGAGGTACAGCCAAAGATGTGGGTATGACATGGGGAGAATGAGCCTGAAAGGAGACCTGTGGCACTATGAGATACCCGCAGTTGCAGCTTATTTGGAATACAGCTAGCGAAGCAGGTGCTGTAATTAAAGACTTCCAGATAAATCCTACAGACTGTGTCTCTCACTCTCCCCTCTTCATCGCAGCCAGCATACCCTAGGCCTGCGCGCGTACCTCAGCACAGCCGCGCACCCGTGTGCGCCGCAGGCAGCGGGGCCGGCGCGCAGGCAGCGGGGTTGGCACGCAGGCAGCGGAGTTGGCATGCAGGCAGCGGGGTCGGCACGCAGGTAGCATGTTGCACGCGGTGGGGAGACCAGTGGCAAAGCTGGGCTGGGAGAGCTGCCCTTTGGCTGGGGCGCTAGGATTTCGGGCAGTGGGACCGAGGGCCATGCTCGCTGACCTTCGAGGAGGCTGCTCCATTCATCTACCGTAATCACGATGATGATACACAGACTATTATGAGCCCCAGCTGACGACGTGACAGAGGAAACCCCATCCAGTCAGGTATGGCTCGAGGTCTTCCGAACAGAACAAATCTGCAGCCTCGCTCAGCTGTTGTTGAGCTCCCAGCCAAGCCATTTGAGCGCTCAGCCCCAGCAGAGACGGAGCCAAGGTGTGTTTTGCCCTGTCAGGTATGTTGAAAAGATATGACATTTGAGGAGGGCTGGGGATTGACTTGATGAAAAAAAGGCTTTGCTCACTACCTACCGCAGCATGGACAGGTCAGAAACAGGACTTGAGAGACGAGATTTGGATGGGTTTCAGAAGGGGCGTCCCAAAAAGGAGCTGGATTGAATTTGGCCTCCTTAGGAAAAGGAGGGCCTGTCAGTCATCCCCAGCGTTGTAAAGAAATGAAAGGTATTGTGTTTGGCTGGCGAAATGCGCAGGGACACCGAGCCCCGTGCAGGCAGAGGCATTTGCAATTAAAACAGCAGTTGCTGTGGGCTGGACAGTTCTCTCCCTGTCTGCTTAGACCGGGGTTTTCATTCCCCCAAAGACACGGACGGCACGGGTTGTGTTAGCTATTGTCACTCAACGGGTAGAGGACTGTAGGTTTTGTAGGAGGGTTTTTCTAATACTATCTTTTAATGTTTATCCAAAGAAAATTTGGTCTTGTGGCTTGATACATTAAAAAAGAATCTTCTCTAAAAGGGCTGGTACAAAAACATTACTTGCAGCAAATAATCAAGGGGCAGAGGGTAGCTGTTTGAAGGTCGGTCTCTTTCTTGATATACTTTTGGATTAAAAGCAGCTCAATACAAAAGCAGTGAAGAACATGTGAAAAACTGTAGGCTTGTAGCCAAAGAACTGGCTTGGGTTTAGGTAACCAGTTTAGATAAATCAATGTATATGTATATAAATTGATTAAGCCTAAATAAAATTATTCAGAGGCTCCAAAAGAAATGATGCGTTGAATAGATTTGGTGAGCTCTGTTATCTTTATTTAGTGCTAATATTGTTGTAGGTGTGCATAGAAAAGATTACAGGTTTAATGCTAATATGGATCTGATTATAAGCAGCTTGCTGATGGTCGTGCTGTCCCTGCCTTAGCTTTCCATTTACTGATTTTTATGCTGAGAAATCATACAGAAAATTGTGTTCTACCACGTTCACGAGTTCTTCATACCATGGCCAGCGACATGAGTTTCCCCCCACTGCCTCTGATCTGTTCCTCTTTCTCAAGGATGTGCTGCTCTTGCAGAAGAGCAGAGCTCTTCCAGGACAGCTCTGCCACCTTCTCCTACCTGCAAACCTGCTGCTCGTGGGCCTGGTGAAAGCTAGCGTTCAGCAGGCTTTGGTTCATGCCGTAGGTAACAAGTGAAGTGGTGGTCTTTCGTTTTAATTGATAATTTTTAATGTTTGGACGCCCGTGCATTTGATCTGTGTGGAATTTGGCGGAGATTGTTCCCAGGCGGTCGTGCAAACGTTTGCTTTGGTCAATCTGTAGGCAACGTCCTACGGCCTGAATTTCACTTTGAGATTTCAGCTTGAAATTTCGTCTGTGGGGAGAAATTGGCAGCTGTCGTGTTTTACAGGCTTTGATACGAACGTGCAGATTTTCTGTGAGGTAGACGCACAGCCTGAGTTTTCCGCCGGGCTGATGTTCATGCAGGAGGAACATTGTTGTGAGATACAGCCCACGGCAGGCAAAGTAAAGCTCCACAGGAAGGCATTTTAACCCTTTTTTGCTGGTGTCTGCAGCTTGTGACCGCCTGGGGTAGAAAAGGCATATCTGTTGGCTCCACGCGCCTCACGTGAAGCTCTGCCATCACACCGGGCAGGGAGCAGGCGGCCGTGCCTCCAAGGGCAGTGAGCGGCCCGCGGCATCCTCCGCACACGCGCCCGGGGCTGGGGGGAGCTTGGACTCTCACCGTTTTTTTCCCTACTCCAATTCTGAGCTTGCAAATTCAGAAGGGCTTTTGCAGAACGAGACTTCAGAAGGCTTTTCACCAAAGCTAAGCTGGGAACAAAGTCTGATGCTAACTTAGAAAACATGGTCTTTTCTCTCGGAAACCACTTCCTTCTTTCACTAGGAACTGGACCGCAACCAGCCAACCACACGCACGCAATAACCATTTTGAAATACAAGTGAAAGTATCAGCAACACTGGAGAATAAAAATACCAGAGCCATGGGAAATGCTAGGAAGGTAGCCAATGGAAAGTACAGTCCCTCCTGTAGGGAGCGTGATCTAGTTGTTGAATTGCTGAATTAATGAAAACTTACCAACGAGGTTCATTTCCCAGAGTGCTGAAAGGAGCCCAGATTTCTTGCATTGTCTTAGTGGTTGCACTCTGATCCCAGATGGGCGGATAATAATGTTATAAATGATTTACCGCCGTACAGTATATGTTATGGGAGGTTTATAGAGATCAAATCGCACAGTGAGCTGGAAAATCCTCTCTATTGTTGAGGCTGTTCCCTGGCTGCTGTTGGCAGTAGTACATTAATGGCATGTGAGGGAGTTTGCCTTATTCAAACAATAGTGTAGGCATTATAATTTAATTACTACCATCATTAGGCCAGTTTTGTTAGAGAGAAAAAACACCCACAAATGAAAAAAAAAGAAAACCCAACAGTGAATTTTTTCTTAGCTGCATTTGATGAAGGACTCCCAGTCCTTTCTATAAGAAGTCTTCTTTGCAACACTGTATTTTACCGATGGTATAACAGCAGATTTTTGCTTTCCACTCCTGGACCAGACTTCCTCCCCGGTTGTCTTTATTCCTAAAATTAAGTGCCTCCCTGACGAGGATTTCCTGGGCCAAATTTAGCAGCCTCCTATCTGCAACCTTAGGATAAAGGGTCAAATTTATTCCTTGGGAAGGACAGTCTTCGGACTGGGAAGAAAAAACTCAGATGAATTTTAAGTATTGCACATATAGCAAACAGCAAGTATAGAGCAAGCATAACAAGCAGGAGCAAAGTGTTCCTTGACCTGTGGCGCTGGAGGCAGTAACCTGAAGTTCATCCCTGCTTCAGAGCTAGGATCCAGCAGTACAGCTTGTGACGACGGTCCCGCAGATAGTAGCACACTTTCCCTTTGAGGTATTTAAAGACTCCTTTCATTTGTTTATTTTTGCTGTGAAATTATTTCACTTAGTCCCTTGTGCAAGCCAGATACTACAGGGTATTATTACACTCAGTAAACAGGGAAGTGGAACCGGACACCCGAGTGACAGTAAATGAGGTTATTTGCCTGTCAGAAGGGGCCAGGTTACACACGTGCTGGGCTGCCTTCAGCGGCACGTCCTACGCGTAGCCTTTGGGAGAGCGATCCAAGCTATTCGCTGGCTGCCCTAGTCTGCAGAGAGCTTGTGCTTCCATGAAGGCGCTTAGCCCTTCACCTGCCCTGGATTACGCAGGGTTCCTCTCTGTGAGCTACGTCGTACTTCATAGAAATCTGATGTTTTCAGGTGTCTTAGTGTAGTCTGAGATTAAACAGGTAGACAGTTCTCTGTTCCAAATTGCATTTGGCCTGTCTGTTCCCATTCACCGTTGCACACGGCATTTTATTTAATTGTACGATCTGCTAGCACCGTGGGGACACCAGTGACTTGGGTGGAAAATTTTTATCAGTAAAGTATTTGTATTATTCATTGCTTTCCGCTATAATTAAGCAGCTGACAATCCTCTCAAGAGTACTGAGAGGAGGAGGTAGTTGTCTGGAAACCGTTTTGAGGATCTTGGTTGTAATGTGCAGTGCGAGGTCAAAGTTATCGTTATTGCTTTCTACTGCTGCTGTCGTCATTTCACGATCAATATTTCTGTTTCCATAATCATACCTCCAAAATAAGTTATGGCACACGTGGTCCCAAAATGAGGCCATCTCTCACCAAAAAACTACAAATGTTGTTAGTGCTCTTGATTTTAACATCAGCGCGGACCTGTCGTCCCCATTACCCAAGGGAAGCGTCCTCCACTTGTGCTGCAAAGGAGAGGGCTTTCTATCGCAGGAAGAGCGTGACCCTTTGGGGTGCCCAGCGCAAGTCCCTGGCGCGTGGCACGGGTTCCAGTGTTTGGGTGAGAGCCTTTCCTCTGCGCAAAGTGGAGAGCAAGCGATGTGCGCGGAGCTGCGCGCTGCCCGCGCCTCTGCAGCCCGCAGGCTGCCTGCGGTTCCCGCTGGGGAGGCACGCTGGGTTTTGTGAGCCTTTCCCAGTGGTACCTGTCGTGCTGGCGCAGAAGGCCAGGGGGTTATGCTGCCAGCTGTAATCACTGCTCTGTGCCATTGTGCAGCGTGAGGCTCTTATTTGCTTTGTTTATTCAATCTCTCGTCACCCTGTAGGCATTTATTTCTTGCCCCAGAGTCACGATTACTGCTTTAATTATTAGCATTTCCTTTGCCAGCAGTTCCATAGCTTTCATTCCCTGAGTCAGCAGGGCCTGCTGCAATTGAAAGCCTTGAGTGCTTTACCCTACCGAGACACAACTGTAACTCGATGAGCCATTTGCAATGGCAAACCCATTTTTAAACTCCCAAACCTGAACAGCCTCACTTCAGTAAGTGCTGCTACCAGGAGTCTTTGCAAATAATGACTTTTCATGTCAAAGACCTGGATAATTTGATAGGACAATGAGGAGTAGTTCGAGGTCTAAAGTTTGAAATACCTCAAAATTATTATAATTGGATGTGTTGCAGGAGGGGGGGAACCTCCATACTTTAAATACCTTTTTAAAAAACAAATCCGTGAGTCAGATTCCGAGAACTAAGAAAGAAAATCCCGTGTTTATTTAGGATCTGGGCAAAATAAATGATGAGTGGGTTCTCTCCATTCGTTCTGCAACAGGGATTAACATGCAAACACTGGCCTGGGTTTTGAATTCCTTGCTCAATTTGTACTTGGACAAAACTCTAACTGACCTACCTCTAGATGTCTGGTTGAGCAGCTGGAGATGAAGTCTGATCCAAAAGCAGTGAGCAGCAGTGTTTTGTGAGGATATAATTAAACCAGTAGCCTCTCCGTGGAGGAAAAACCGCCACAGTTGCATTCAGCAGTTGCTTGGTACTTTCTCTTTAAATGGCTCGTGAGATTTTAGTTTTGGAATTAAACTTCTTTCTCAATATGTCCTGTTCTTTAGACTTCTGGACTGATTTCTGCAATCACTGTTCTGGTTTTAATGCTCTTTGTTTGGTAGGACAAGAATTTTAGTTGCTACCTAAACATGCCAAGCCATTGGAGATAAACAAATCCAAACAGATACATTAACCGTGAAAATTTGAAAATATACAAGGGAAAACCTTCAGTGTCTATCCAGAGACAAATCTAATAAGCTGGTACTTTCTGTCAAAGGAATTTTTGAGTGGCTCCCACAATACTTCTGATTACAACATGATGAATTTTACCTAATGAAGTTCCCAGTTGCTCATGATTTTTCAGTCAGGTGGATCTATTTCTAAACTCATCCATCTGCATTAGGTGCTTTTCCAGTTTCCATAGTAACTAGGCAATTCATCATCTTTAACGTATCTAGCCTTACAGTATCTTACAGAGAGAAATACTATGTCCTTTTTATAAATGTGCAGCCAGAGGTATAGGGAACTAAGTGATTTGCCCAGGGTTACGGAGTTCATCTGCAGCTCACTAGGGTAAGAACATTGCTTTCCTGAGTTCCAGGAAAATGCCTTAACTGCCAGGCTGTCCTTTCCCAGGGAGGTATTTGCAGTATCAGATCAGCACCAGCTGAAGGTTGTTTCCCAAGTGCTCTTTTTCTCAGACTCGAAAAAGAGACTTTCAGAAATGAAGAGCTTGGAGTTTCTGAGTGGTACAGAACAGTGAGTAATGAAACAAGAAATCAAAACTTGCAAGTAATGTATTCAGCATAAATGCCAGCCGCGTTCTTTGGATAAATAACTTGCAATGAATAATTCAACCAGCGTCATCACTACAGGGCATAGGAACAGGGTTGTTTTTGAATCATTTGGCCTTTTTCTTCATGAAAAGTTCAACCCAGATTCAGACCCTGATGCATTCCAACTCTGGATCTGGGCTTTGCTTGTGGCTTGGCCAGAGATGGCCTAGGGTCAGATTTGGGCCTGTGCTGAGCACCCTTACTTCTCTTTGAAATCTAAAGAAACTCCAGGAATTTGGTATCTGAGACGATACGATTCAAAGCCACCCTTCAAAAAATGCATCTGTAGCCTCAAAACCTTGTGAAAATAGCAAAACATTGAAAGCTATTGAGGAATCCTGGATTAACACAGCTCACAGAGTAGGGAAAAGGCTGGTGGCCTTTGGAACAACTTCTCACATTAATTTTCTTGCAGTGCTGACAGCTTTGATTTATTGCCTTAAGGCTGGTTAGAAAACACCCAGACATGAGTGAAGCCAGGAGTTATGGAAAGAAAAGGAAAATATGGTAAACGTGGTGATGAATAGCACTGGTAGATAGACAAACACTGCTCTGCACTCCTCCTGCACCCAAATATTGTCATAGAGTGAAGATGGGAACAGAGGTTTCGCTTGCACTTTCAGTGTTTCTTCTTTCACTTCTAATATGTTGAACATTCTGCTAGAAATCCTCTCGGGGCCATGGGTTTATTTTCTTTTTCTGTCAGTTGAATGCCAGCTGGAGCACCAGCCAAAGGAGGACTTTGAAATGAAAGAGAGAAACACAGCGGCTGAGGAAGTTCTTTAAATTGTTTTGTTGTGAGAAGCCAGTGTAATGATTCCTTGTCTTCCCTTTTCTCTGACACTGAACAACGCTCAAATGGGCTCTGCATCTATGGTTGATACCAGAATCCTGAGAGGCAGCTTCTCCATCCACCCATCCCATCTTCTGCATCTGGTATGTCTGGTTTTTCTTCCATTGGAGTTGCTGATATCCAGTTCTAAAACAGGACTTTTTTTTTTTCCCCAATCCTGGGTTCAGGGAGAAACACATTTGCAGTATTTTGCCTTTATAAGTACTACTTCATCAGCTGCTGAAAATCCATCTCCCACATGTCAGAGCAGCTGAGTATCTGTAGCCATTAAAAAGCAGGCCGAGCAAGCAACACTTCTGGGCGTACAGCGCGCTGCTTGAGCGTGTGCAATGCTGGCAGCGCTGCCTGGAGTTGCTCTCATCAGACCAGCGAGAAGAGGAAGCTTGACTTGGGGTTTGCTGCTTTATCTTCTGTCAAATAAGGTTTGGGGGTGGGCTTCTGCAGCAAAGTGGATGTTTGAAGTTGAACAGATTGCTTGAAAGTCTGATCGCCTGTCTGTGCTGGTGAAAAAACAACGTTGCTTGCAAGTGCTTCCTCCTTGGAAACCTAAACAATGTATTATTTTCCAACAGAAATTTGGTAAGATCATTTAAAGAGGGTTTTCTTGGTTACCAAAATTGTACGCTGAGAATCCCTGGCTGCCCAGTGCTCTCACATCCCTCTTTGCTGTATTGAATTCCTGTTTACAGAAGAAGAACCGGCCCTGCAAGCCAAAACGAACGAAAGAACCGAGGAACACAACATCGTGAAAGTTGTCTTTAATTTCATCAATGGTTTTAAATATTTAGAAAGCACAATGTAAACACCTTAAGAGCAAGCAGACAGATTTCTCTTGATGTTCAGAATTGTTGGGATTTATAAACAGAGAGGCAGCTCTCAGGGGGTGGAACCGATGTTTCAGACTTTCCACCAAAGTTATATATGCTCATGTCATTACAGCTCTTCCTTCAGCCAAAATTGTTGGCACAGCGTCCCAAAATGTTTCTCATTAGTAAACTTTTCATAACCTCCAAAACTGCAACAACTGTAGAATAAAATGTACCAGGATGCCAGCTGGAGTTGGCACTTGGCGCAGGGCTCTCCGAGCTGTTTGCTTAGCTGGATTTGAGGGATGTTCCGGACCAGCTAGCAGGACATGTGACTGAGTTTTGACCTAAACCGCTGGCCCGGTTCCAGCGATCCTGCATACTTCATGGGAATGCTTTCCACTTGTTGCTTTCATACCTCAGACACAGCTTTTAACAATTTGCTTGTAAACCCAACCCCAACAGCCATTGGGATGCAGTTAAAGGTAATGGTACTTGGCTATATAAAGTAACAATGAGATTCCAGAACGGCTCAGTATGTATTTAATGCTGAATTAACAGTTTTCCAACGGTAAGGGAGCCCTGCTTTCCCTTTTTTCCGTCGTACAGTCTCAAAACTCCCAACAGCTCTGATTTCTTTTACAAGGGCTCTTACGTGAGCAGACACGGAGCCGTATGTGTAATAGGGAATGGCACACAGGAGCTGTAAGCCGCTGTTGGAGGGCCAGCTGTAGGCCATGTCTTTGTACAAGCCGCTCGTCCTGAGGTGGCCTGAGCGGGGAGCACTTTTGCAGGATTGTGAGAAGTGTTGCTTTATTTTTGTTTTCGTGTCAGACGTTAGTATTAGTACTGGTCTTGTGCTGAAAGGCATCAGGTGCGGTCTGGAACTGTCCATCTGTTGAGATGCAGGAGATGGTGTGAGAGTGCTGCGGTTGTTTTGTAGGTGGGCACTGCGGCGCAGGGCTGGGGAGACGTGCGTATGGCCAGGCAGGAGCGGGGAGCCCGGGATACACGCTGCGCAGCCGTCAGCTGCTCTGCCTGGGTCTTAATCCTAAAACTTGCCTTCTTCCTATAGAGTCGTAGGGCAACCTGTAGGAGCTGGAGTTATTTCAGAGAGTGGAGCCACAAGGCCTCAGTTCTGCCATTCCCCCAGGAAAGGTTAATTTGGGGATGAGTGAGTGGAGCTCAGCTTAGTGAAATTGTTTTGCCTGATTCAGAGTTTTCAGACAATAAAAAATATAAGTCTCTTCCTGGACTGTTCTTCGTTTTCAAATAATCAAGACTGTTATTTTAAATATATGAATTTTCAACCAAGACTTTTATTTATGCATAATTTATATCATTTCCTAGGCGTAGATCTTATTTTCTTTTCTCCAACGTGGAAAATAACATGTGAGCTCTGAGTAGTTCTCAGATGCTGAATTCCAAATCATCTGAATTAAATTTGAATCCCAGTGGGTTCTGCACCTTCCCAGTTGTTCATCACTTGCAGGGTTTATTACGTTTTAGATGATACTATTAAATCCAGCCACCCGTAGAGATACTGGTTAGACTTTGTGAGTCTAAAGAGTAGGAGACCATGAGTGAGTCCCCAGAGCTGTTCCAATTTACCAAAGCAGTAATTTAAGTTTCCTTTAAAAGGACAATGCATTGTAACTTCTTTTTATGTTTTATAACTTGTTTACAATTTCCATTTCCCTCCCTCCAGTACCTTTTAGGAATTATAAAATAAATGTATTTTCCCCCAATTTAGATCCTTTTTTTCTATTTAGCAAACATTGATTTTACTCCCTTCCCCAGTGCTTTTGTTCACTGCCAAAATTAACATGTCTTTTTGGCTTGGCTTTCCAGAGGGTCTGTCTGGGGACGTGAACAGGAGTGGGTCCTGCTCCCTCCTCCCTGGCATGGCTCGGTGCAGCTGCCCGTGACACCACCAGGGAGGTTCGGTGCTGAAAGGGTCTTGGAGCCAGTACGAGGAGTCCAGGCCTGTCTCCTGCTTTATGGGGACTTTTATAAGACTGTTCACTTGTAACAGTAGACACTAAAACATAGAGTTTTAAAACGTTTTTGTTTCATGCTGCATGGTGGAGGGCCCAACCTTCCTGGCTCTGAGTTGCTTACGGAAACCTTTTATGGCCCAGAGCCGCAGACGAGACGCGTGGTCCCAAGCGACTCGACAGCATCCATTTCCAAGCGCCTGCTAGCCTGCTTCTTTCAGTAGCTGGACAGGCAGCTCATTTGGCCCTGCTTGACTAAGCATGACCCCCGAGGGTGGCAAAGCCCTGTCGCAGTCCTGAACTTGAACCACTGGGCAGGTTCACGTTCCTTAGGAACGCTGGGCCACGCGGCCAAGGTGTCCCCATAGGATGGGAGAGAGAGACCTGGCAAGTTCAGCAGTCCAGCCCTGGTCAAAGGAAGGAAGAGCTACCCTAATCGTTTCTAACAGGCAATGGTGTGAACTCCTAGAAATCTTCCCTTGTTGCAACTTAAGCCCACTTCTAACACATGAAGATTGGAGAGAAACCTCCTCTGGGCCAAGCTGCTGCATCAGGGCTGAGCTTCTGGAGCACCCATCGCTGGGCCGGGCCTTGGCAGCCGTTCTAACACCAAGGCCAGCTGCATGTGCGGGGTGAACTGCTGGGCTTGAGCGTGGGAAGCCCATGTTGCAAGTCACAGATCTGCAAAGAACATTGAAAAGGAGGATTTTGGCCGTGTGCTCCCCATAAAAATGAATGCAAAATGTTTCAAAAGTATGTGAAATCTGCAGATAGGGTTTTTTTTAATGTTTCAAAAGTGTTGAATATTAAAAAAAAAACTCAACAGAAGTTTAAATAAACACAGGCAAGTGAGCCAGCAAGAAGATATAAAATCATCAGGAAAGGCTGAGTTTGTTTTAATATGGGGATTACTGTAAACACTAGGAGAGCATGGTAACAATTTGTAGCCCATGTGTTTTGAAATATCATAACTGGTGTCAATAAACACATTAAAATTCAGCTTCAGAGAGCCTGTGGATGTTTGGAGTGTCACAAAGACATTGCAAAATGGGGATTTTAGATGGAAACAAGTATGGGAGCAATCAAACACAACTCCTATGTGAAGAAAGGGATCTTGTCAAGTTGTTAGAGCTAAGCATCTGTGATGGTGATTATTGCTTCTTACTGGCTAAGAACTGCTCAGCCCCTGATTTCTTTCACCCTGTCCCTTGCCTCCCGCCCTGACCTGCTGCTTTGTCTCGCCCGCCTGTTGGGTCTTGCTTCTCAGCCCGAATTCTTCTGAGCACGGCCTGCCCTTTGCTGATCGTTTCTGCAGTCCTTGGGAGAGCTCGACTGATTTCCAGGCACTACCTCAACATAAATAATGAATTCGGTTTGTTTCTGTACCAGAATGACTTGTGGCACAGAGTAAGTGTTGTCCTCGTGCTGACAGGCTGACTCGGTGAAGGCGTCTGTCATTGCCGCGGTGTTTGATGCCCCTGTTCTTCCGCGCGCTGTGAGCTGCCACTCCGGGATTTTAGGGCGTGGGGAAGGCAGAGCAGCCTCCGTTCTCGCTTCCCCGCATACAGTTTCAGTGGTGGTATTCTGAACAGAAGATTTTTGTCCCTCCTCCTTCACACTTCCACTGGGTTGACATACCCTCTTTTCCTCACTTTTTCTCTTGTAATATTTATTTCTGATGCGTTTGGATTCACTCCATAAATGCGCTCCTATTTGTTACACAAATCATATGCATGCTCCAGGGAGATGGTTCTATAACTGTGATCTTTTCAGCTGTAAAAGCACAGACTTCTAACACTTAAGCTTTAGCACTTTAATAAATCCTTTGGTTTGTTTTTGGGATATCCCAGAAAGTGCTAAATTACTACTGTACATAAAAAGGCAGTATACTTCTGTTTACATGACTCTCTGCCTTGAGACTCATGTCCACCACATGCCAGCCTCTTGTTTCTTCTTATTTTCCTCTTTTTGATTTATTTAATGCATTGCTTCACAGCAATCAAAAGTTCCAGCTTAAAATCCGCTTGGAAAGCTGCATTGGTCATCCTGTTGGCAGAGCCCCTGTCACGGGGCTCTGTCTTAGATACCAGCCCAACATCTGTCCCCCCCCTCCAAAGAAGGCAAAGAGGAAACCGTAAGCCAAGAAGACGATCAGCATTTTGGGGCGGTTGTGAAAAAAGATGGAGGAGAGGAGACGTGCCCCAGTAAGGTGGCGGATATATCTTGACCAAGAAAGCTAAATAATTTTATGGATAAATTAATGCCAATTCATCAAGTCTCTGTCAAGTTTATGAAGGATAAGGCGGGTCTTCCTTGGAGCTGTATGTCTGAGATTTCCTAATAATTGTGTTAGCCAGCAAAATCAGTTGCCTGTAGGAAACTGAGAAAGACTCAGAGCGGAATGAGTTTGGGGAATGAACAAATTCCTTGCAATAGTCCCCTTTTTCTGTGAAACAGAAAAAATCATGATTCCATGGATTTCATTAAGGGATTCTGTGATGAAGCATTATTATTTCTGGGGTATCACCTGTATTTGGTGTACTATAACCACATCACCTCAACTGCTGCCCTGTACTGTGCCTGCTCGGAATGAGCTTACATCCAGAAAACAGTCAGCTGAGGATGACAAGACTCTCAAAAATGCAAAGGAAAAACAGGGAAGATATCAAAATAATCTGGTATAGAAAGGCATGAAGAGAAGCGACTCCCTCAGTCTCTGGTCCTACTTGCCTCTCTTTTGGTAACGCTTGCTGGATGTGGAAAGACATTTATCCCTGCTGCTGCAGGTGTGACACGTTAGTCAGGCCCTCGGGGTTTACGTGGGCCTACAGACTAAGAGCTAGCGAATCCTTTTCCCTCTGGTTTTATCCCAGGTAAACTCAGACCTTCCAAAGCTCATCACCCTTTTCTAGGTGCTTTCCAGTCTGGCCTGATTCACTCAGAATCTGCCCCGAGTTATGTGTTTGTCTCCAGTAGTATTTGGACAGAGGACGGCTATGGGGAAAGGACAAGCCCTGGCTTGCCTGGGGGGATCAACTCTGTGCAGGCGACACGGTCAATAAAGCAAAAAGACATGCGTAAGGCAGTAAGCGAAAATGTGTGCTCAGCACTGACATACAAAGCAAGCGAGTCTGGCCTATAAACAATGCGTTTAACTATCTATGAATTTTTACAATCCAATGTCTGTGGGACAGAGCTCATTTATGTTTGGTATGTTGTGGGAATTACGTTGTTACTGCATTTCCAATGCGTGTCTCAGCTTCGAGTTCATATTCCATCCCACTAAGAGGTGACAAACAGTGGATACCATCTAGTCAAGGCATTAGCAGCTCGCGTGGAATGGATTTGCTCGTCTCAGTCCAGTTCCTTATGTGTCTTTCCACAGCTGGCAGCCCCTGGCGAACGTCAAAGGCCAAAGACAGACTGGCGCTCAGAAAATGAGCTATCTTTCCATTCCTGAGTGAGATCTTGCCACATCAGCGTAAGCCAGGTGAGCACGAGAAGTATTTGATGTCTCGTGTTGTCTCTTCTATGAGTTCAATTTAAGGTACTTCAGCTAAACAAAAACTAATTTCACTCATTACAAACCCTGTAGTAACAAAGTTAATTCACTCATGCTCTTTTTAAGGTGATTTGTGGCAGAACCAATATGAGGGAACAGATAAGCATTCCTGCGTCTCGGTTCAACTGCCATTTAATAATCACAGTCAATATTCCCTGGCTTTAATACTCAACATCGTGTTCAAAACAGAGTGCTTCGCTGTAAGCTGCATGCAGACCACGCAGGATTAAATGGGGCTTCTAGTGTGATGCATGTAACAACCTCTTAAATGATTAGGACACCTGTTGACATTAATATAGAAGCATGCATGAAAACAAGTGCGCCACACACTGAAATATATGTACACAAATATTAAGAGGATTAGAGAAATTGCTAAAATGGATAGAGTGGCATTTAACACAAACATGCCTGGAATCTAAGCAGAATGGAAATAACATGCGCAGAGCTGATCCCTTGTTGGATGGCTTTTTTTTTAGTAGTTCATCTGAGGTACAAACGGCTCTGTACAAGGAGGTCATTTGCTTACACTTAAAATTTCTGTTTAATATATATCTTTGTTTGGAATCTGCCTCTAATTCATAACCACCTTCATTTAGTAGCTAGCACCTTTGCCATGTGAGCTGCAGGAAAATGTAATTAAATTTAATAGAAGCCACACTTGCTTTGAAGCTGCCCTGGATTTAGAGCCACAAGGAGAAGCAATTAAACTCTGGCAGCCAAGGATTCAAACTGAAGTTATATAGTGATTTTTTTTTTTTAAAAAGGAAATTTTCTCTGTAAACGGATTTGGATTGTCAGATCTGATTGGATTCAAAGCTATAGAAATTTCCTTCTTCGGGAAATCTTCTCTTGAAGCAAAATTAAAAACAAACAAACAAACAAAACAACACTTAGATGTGAAATGGGGCTCAGTTGTGAAGATCTAGGATATTTTTAATCCTTCTGAGCAAACTTCCAAAAAAAGAGTTTGTTCTTCTCTGCAAAGTGCTGATGGGGAAGGGGAAGCATGGAAGGAAGACATCTGCATGTCTGTTTATCTGCAGGCAGGTCCGCTTGTCAGCAGCCTAGGACATAGGTTCATTAGGGGAAGGAATTTCTTTGCACTAGCAGGACTTATGAGCATTGTTTAAAGCTGTTGGGATTTTTTAAACCAGCAAGAGGCAGAAATTATTATTTCACTTTTGTGATTTTATCAAAAATATAGTTTTTAAGTAACAAGGACAGGAAAAAAAGACTCCAGAATGCCATAATCAGTGCCAAACATAGTTCTACCTATTTAAAAATATTTTTAGGAGTTTCCTCTAAAGGATCAGAAAGGATTCAGTTGAAAAAGGTCTGCTTCTAGGCAGATGTTATTCAGAAAAGCAAACTGGTAATTCAGTTAATTCTTACAGTGAGGCAAAATTGTCCTAATCTTCACCAACTCTTGGAAATATTTCTAAAGTCTTAGCTAAGCCGGGGGCATGTGTGAGAAGTTTAATTATTGTCATGCATGTATTTTGTAATACGTGCTTTTCTATTCTGAGGAAAAAAATGCTGTCGGGCTCATTACAGGGATACATTCATGGTCCATGACCTGTGGATCGGACTCAGTGAATTGATGGTCCTCTGGCTGGAGTCATGGAGAAGCTACACTGGCCATATCCAGGGAAGTGCCTGGGATCAGGTAACTTGCTGGGAAAATGTATTATTGTATGACTGGCTACTGTGAGGCAGCTGGGGGCAGGCACGTTGGAAAAGGCAAGCTGTACATCCCCGAGGAGACTTCCTGAGCAATGGCGACCAGCCTGTAAAGGGGAACGGGCAAACAGTGCTGGGGAGCCATCAACTCTGCAAAGAACGTTCAACCCCCATGTTTTGGATGTCCTAGCTGTAATCTTTGGCAATGGGTCTGGGTTATTCAAGGCAGATATTGCAGGTGACAGTGCCGCAAGGTCTGTTTTTACAGCAATTGTTGGTCACTCAAAAGTCAAAGCTACAGTGCTGGGAGCTGGACAGAAAGAATGTTACAGTGGAAAAGCAGCTCAGTGCAAAAGAGGAGTCCTGTCTTTGAATTATCCTGTTGACCATGGCATAGTTACATGCTGGGATGATATGGGAAGGATCTGGAGACATGTCTTTGAGTATGAGCTGAAAATCAAAGCCAGTGAAAGGCCAGTGCTGCTGACTGAAGCTCCCCTCAATCCTCTGCAGAACTGGGAAAAAAATGATGGAGATCGTTTGAAGGCTTCTTGGGGCCGGCTATGTACGTTGCAGTCCAGGCAACTCTGGGGCTCTGTGCATCAGCCCGTATTACGGGAACAGTTGTGGACAGCAGGGATGGTGTTACCCATAGTGTCCCCATATACGAAGGATACTGTTTACCCCATGCTGTCTCCAGGCTGGCTATTGCTGGCTGGGATATCACCGAATATTTTATGAAGCTTCTTTTGGAGCGCGGACACACTTTCGTTAGCACAGCTGAAAGGGAAATTGTGAAAGGAAAGAGAGAGCAAAGAGAAGTTGTGCTACATAGTTTTAGACCCCATGCAAGAAATGAAAGCAAAGCCAGAAGAAATCATGAAAGAATACAGATTGCCTGACAACAATATCATCCAGATAGGCAACCAGCTCTTTTGTGCACCAGAAACCCTTTTTGTGCCTGCAAACATTGGAGTTGAAGCTCCTGGTGTGCACAAAATGATCTTCAACAGCATAACGAAGTGTGACATCGATGTGTGCAGGGATCTTTATGGCAAAATCCTCCTCTCTGGTGGGTCCACACTCTTCCCTGGCCTGGAGGAGCAGATCCTGAAGGAGATGAAGCTGCAAGTGCCTGCTGGCGTGTTTGTGGGGATCATTGCACCCCCTGAGAGAAAATACCGTGTGTGGACTGGGGCCTCCATCCTCACCTGCCCAACACCTTTCAAACTATGCTGAGAGCTGACTGACCTAAAAGGTGCTACAGCTGTTTGTGCGTTTATTGGCTGACAAAACCTGTATGGAAAAAAAAACCGATTGGTAATGAGGATCTTACTGCTTATCATCTCCTTTCCCCTTCCCCTCCACAGAGTTTACAGGTGTGCACATATCACAGGGCTGCAGTAACTCCTTATCTGGCTCACAGCCTGCCTTGGAGTCCTGTGGGGAGCAGCATACCTCCTCTGCTGGGAGATTCTTCCCTCTAAGGTCTTTGAGATATCTGGGGTTTGTATTCTAAAACTAGCTCTCATGTTATTTTTGACCTCATTAAAAATGTTTCCTTTAGAAACCCAGCAAAATCCCAAACAGAATCCAAATATAAATCAATGCAAATGCAATTACTGTAACCAACCCTCCTCTGTGCCTGAGGGTCTGAAAAAATCCATTGATTCTCTGCTGTAATTTATCTGGGATGTAAGAACACCCAGTCTCACTTCCAAGTACTAGCCCTGAATCAAACTGCTCCGCGCTGCCGGCTCCCCGGGGGAAGCAGCTGCGGAGGACTGTGAGCTCAGCCGAGCGGGGCCAGTTTGCGGCCGGGGGATCCAGAACGTTTCGCCCATGCTCTGTGCCAGCAGCCGCTGCTGGGGACAGCACCGTCCTGCGCAGGATGCCTGGCTCCGCGGCAGCAGGGACTCACGCAGTGATTTTTGACATCAGCTCTGGGCAGCATAAGACTGGTCTGTCTGGAACAGGCACCCTGTTTGGTTATTTCTGCTGTTGTGGGATACCCCAAATTCAAACTTGTCATGTTTGGGGTGAGTCATAAGCGCTGCTATACTGGGGAAGAAGCCCAGTCCAAAAGGGGCATTTTGTCTTTTACTTACCCAATGGAAAATGGGGTAGTTACATCCTGGGACCACGTGGAGAAGATTTGGAGATACCTATACGAACAAGAGCTCAAAATGAAACCGAGCGAGAGGCCAGCACTGCTGACCGAGACCCCTCTCAATCCTTTGTCCCATCAAGAAAAAATGGCCGAGGCAAAGTTCAGAAGCTTCCAGGTGCCTGCCCTTGTCATGACTCTGCAGGCACTAACAGGCCAGTATGCCTGTGCCCGCACAACTGGACTAACGCTGGACAGTGGTGATGGTGTCACTGTCATTGTCCCTGTCTACAAAGGCCACTACCTGCTACACAGCATTACCAGGCTGGATTTTGCAGGCAGAGGTGTAACCAAATACTTTGCTAGGCTCCTCTCAGAGACCGGGCACTCCTTCGTGAGCACAGCAGAGAAATTGTCAGGGATATGAAGGAGAAGCTGTGCTATGTTGCTTTAGATCCTAGCCAAGATATGCAGGAAAAGCCTGAAATCCTTATGTGCAGGTATGTTCTCCCTGACGGAAGGGCTGTCAGGGCAGGAGACCAGCTGTTCCGATCACCTGAAGCACTTTTTGTGCCCACAGAGGCAAAAATCCCAAGGCCAGGGTTGGAGGGACGGTCCTCCAGAGCGTCGCCAAGTGTCGTGAGCATATCCAGTCCGACATCCTAAGGCATGTGCTGTTACTGGGCAGGTCAACTCTTTTCTGGGGTTTCAAGGAGAGGCTGCTGAAGGAGCTCCAGACAGGAGTTCCCAACACAATTCCTATCAAGATCATCTCCCCACAAGATCGGATGTACTCCGTGTGGATTGCTGCTTCCATCCTTGCCAGCTTAAGAGCATTTAGGAATAGGTGGGTTACCAGGGAAGACCATAACGAGGTTGGACCAACAGTGGTCCAGAGAAAATGCTTTTGAAAACTTCAGTAGGATCATCCAGGAATTTTTAAGTGCCAATCTGAACAACTGGAGAGCAGTTAATAAATCAGTACAAAAATAATTGATTTATAGTAAGTGATTTTATAGCTTAGTAAAGAAAGGTCCCTTGTGGATTGGGTTGAAGAAAGAGTCCTTGTTCAGAGCATTTTTGCTCTCCAAGATGTTGGTTTTAATTCTAGAAATGTGTTGATCCCCGCTAGAACTGCAAACAGTTTGTCAGACTTTTAAACACTTGAGAACAAGCCACCTCCATCCCGTGCCCTTGGGGGCTGGCTCCTCGCCATTCACCATAAACTCCCAAAGAGTGGAAAGAGACCTCAGAGGGAGAAATGAGGGCTCAGGGGTATCGCTGACCCTTCACCATAACACTGGTGATCGCCTGTCGCAGCCCTGGAGGAGCTCAGAGGGGACTGGACTTCTAAATTTGTTTTTGCTCATGAAATGAAAATAAGTTGACCTGGCTGTTAAAGCAGAGCTCTCGGACCTAGGATATCTCTGCGCTATTAGTGGCCTTGCCGTGTGATTTGCTGTGTCACATCACGTGTAGCATTGCCTCCATTTGTCCGCCTGTGGGATTTCACTAATATTCTAGCATAAGGACTATGTGAGACTACATTTAGATAATTTTATATAATGTTAATTAAAATTAGTAATTTAATCAGAGAGCAGAAGGTGAAAGGTATCTGTTTGGGGTTTATTCTTTGAGGACTCCTGAACAAATGTTTTGATGTCAGGCATCTAAGAGAAGGTGGAGGCATTGGTGCCTAGCTGACACCGATTCTCTTTTGGGAAAAGCTGAATATGTAGGAGAAAGTGTCATTCCTACCTTGTCACCGAGAGCTAGGGCAAGTGACAAAATAATCCTGCAAATATTTGCTTGAATTACTAAGCAAATCTGCCTTGCCAAGCTCGATTTTTACAAATAATTCTGCCAAATAAGCTTAACTAGCATAAATATCATGGCTAACTGATTGGATTTCCAAAGTGAACTAGGAAATTCATAACAAAGGTGTGAATTTTCAGCAATAAAATTTGCATTCAAATAAACAACTTGAAAATTATGCCTTTACGGTGATCATCTTTATCCACACCTGCAAATACATGCACTGCATCCAGTCAGGCAATAGAAATCTCGTCATAATTTGTGAAGCTAATTAACACTATGATTTATATATTGTTCAAAAATTATTTGAAAAAAAACCCCGAGATATACCTGAGAACCTCTTGAATTTCTTCAAGACTAACATGAAAATAGGAAAAGAGCTGAAATCTGTCTCGTTAATTATTCAGTGCAGTGTCTGGCTATTTTCATTCAGCTCTGGAGATGAATCTTCAAACTCATTGATGCCCTCTGCTGCCTTGGGACCGATTAGTCGTCTGTCACCTCCTCTCACTGCCCTTTGAAGAACCACACCACTCTTTTCCTTTTCTACAAGACATTTACAAGTGCTCTGAAGAGAGGCACGTCTAACTCCGTGTTCAGTTGCCCGCCGAGCCCTGGAGAACTTCCTCAGCAGGGCAGTGGAAAAATAAAAAGGGCTGAAAGGCCCGGCTGCAGAGGCCGTGGGCTGGGGAGTGAAGGATGATTTCTGGGTGACTCCAGCAGTTACTACAGTAAGACCCACCTAACCTCATTTTCCCCAGTGATCAGAGTGAAAGCATAAAGCAAAGATTCTGGAGTAAAGCACATAGCTTTCCTGCTCCGCTTGGGCGCTCAGGCTTCAGAAAGTTGAGATATATGCTACTCCATCAAGTTAATGCAAGTATTCAGAGCACTTTTAGAGCTGTTATGAAATCAGAATCAGCATCTTGGATCTTTCTTCTATTACAGTATGTTACCTTTTAGAAGCCCACTGGAAATGTGTAAACAAATGAGGTACAACTGTAGACAGTTTAAATATTTTACAGCTCACTGACTTCCATATGAGGAGGGATTTGCAGTAACTTAAGCGTTTAGACTCCTGCTCCAATAATCTAATGCAAATAAAAATGCAAAAAACAGTGTGCTGGAAAGCCAAGGGAACCTGAGCAAACAGTGCAACTCAAGGTTGTGGTCTGGAAGAAGAAAAGCAAAGCAGAGAGCATGATAACTCTGCAAACCCAGATGCAGACACAAAAGGTGTTTGGAGAGTGACACCTAGCAGAGCTCTGTGTGTGCTTTTAATGAGATTTCACCCTTGCAGAACAAGATATTGCCTGATGTAATCTAGGATGGATTCATTGATACCAAACTTGTTTTACATCAGGGGGCCTGGTTCAGCTCCTCCCAGCTGAAAATCATTCAACAAACCATTATTACAGGTATGCAACAGCCACGGTACTGGTTTGGCCTGGCTGTTTCCATTTACCTTTAGACATGACTTTGCTCAAGGACACACAACAAGATAGCAGAAGCTGGCGCACGTTCCACGTCTCTAGACTTTATATCAGCCTCTTCAGTCTCTTGGTCACCTTGTGCTTCCATCGCTGCACAGGGCACTGGAAACTCATTACTTCATTTGTATTTCGTTTTTGCTTTGAAGAGGTCTGAGGTCTTAATCATTCGGGACCTTATTCCCTTGGCCCCCGTGCCATAGAAAATGAATTGCAGGAATCCTTTCTCTGATGTATTTCCACCTATGCTCTACCTGTCCTCTGCATGCGCAGGGGATTTAAATTGTAAATGCCTGGGATCTTTCTAGCCTCAGGAAAGCAACACTAGTCTGGTGAATACGGGACTGGTTGCAGGGATTAGAGAGGCCTGAGTTAATTCCTAGACTTACCAGTGATTCGTTGTGGAATGAAAAATTTAATCTTGGGCACATCAGGTATCGGTTCCCACTTATAAACACCCTTCTTCTGTTCCATCCTTTACTTGTCCTGAAAGCTATTTGGGGTAAGTGCTGGCTTTTGCTTTAAGAGCACGTATCAGTGCAAAGATCTGGGATTTGGGGGCCACAAGATCAGAAACACAAAATCATTTGTGAAGTTTGCACTGGAATTACATAAAAATCTCAACCTGCTCCTGGTAATTTTTTCCCTCCCTCCCCAAGTCTCATTTAAGTTTCAATCCAGCAGCAGCTCTTTATTTTCTTTTAAATGTCAAACAATTCATCATTTTGCACTTTCCCTGTTCCCTGTGAATTTAAAGGTTTTATTGGTATGCAGTAATGTCAGCCTGGGACAATGCACACTGATTACCCAAAACAATGTGGTTCTTGTCATCCTGCCCATTTTTGGTTGCGAGCTCTTGAGAACTGTACAAGAGCTCTTGCTTTCTCCCTCTCCTCCCTGTTATCATATGCACAATAAAAAGGCTGGGTTCAAATATACACTAGACAAATAATTATTATCTTTATTATTCAAATCTCCCGTCCCCTGCCCTCATCCCTGCTGAGCTGTGTGAGTACACTGCTGGAAAAGGTGCCCTCACCCCTGCCTGGCAGATCGCGGGTCTCAAGGAGGATGGTGATGGATGCTTGTTCTGAAAGCAGCTGGAGAGCCAGCCAAGCGCACCCCTTCCGAAGGGGCACAGAGGAAGGCAGGGAAACGAGCCCCTTTGTTGCCCCAGGCAGGGCGATGCTTGGGGCACGGTACAGAGACCTGAACTTACAGAAATTCAGAATTGCCGCGCTCACGGTCTTACCACCTGAGGGCCAGTAGCCAGGCTTAGCAAGCAAGGTCAGATCAGAATTGTCTGGGTAAATTAGGCGTTTCTTCACCATCCGTGGTCAGAATGAAGCGACGCCAGCAGGCCAGCATGTGCAGCAAAACCAATGGCTGCTTGCAGGAGCACGGCAGTTGTCAGAGATGCTCGGCAATGGGGCTGTGCGGAGCAGGAGCTGTCTCAAAGACCAGCAGAGACCCGGCGCAGCCAGGAATGCCTACAAAGGAGCGGTAAGGCTAAGGGTCCGCGGTAGGCAGGCCTTGCAGGGGTGTCTTGCAGAGGCGGGTGTGAAAGCAAGCTCTGCGGACATTTAGAAAGAGTAATGGCTTTACCAAAGGCAGATAAATACCAGTCCTGCAGTTGAGTATGGGCAGCTCCATCAGTTCATTTACTGAGCAACTGGCAGGCCCACCTCCACTTCACCAACTTTGGAAACATCCAGGTGAGTACTGAATATGAGGGATTCGATGCGAAGGAGGTAAGAACGTTCTAGAGCTTTTACCAGCGGAGGTGTCACTACACGGAGTACGATGTAGCTCTGGCTGAGAGAGGCTCTGCAGTCATTATACATGTACCCACAGGAATACATGCACCCGCACATACACAGACATGCATGCACCCCCCCCACACACACTGATTTTATTAAGCCATTCTATGCAAGTATTTTATATATGTATATATTTTTTTATTTGGGAAACTACAGAGTGCTTTTTTCCACACGCAGTAAAGTTAGCTTTGCCGAGATTCATTAGTCCCCTTTCCCCCTGTGTGTAAATGGATCTCTCTCAGTTATGCAATGCAAGGGTACACAACCATGAAAAGTGCAGAGGCAGCCAAAAAAAGCATTGTTCTGAACTCGGACGTGTAAAATATTCATATTCAATAATAAAAAAATAAAAACAGAGCCCTTAATAAAAAATTCAAGGCGTAAAAAATGCATTGTCGTTCCATCCCCAGGGCTGCAGCACTTTCCAGACCAACATGTTACATGAGTTTTCACTGCCTTGTTTTACTCGATTAATTCAAAACCAATTCACTCACAGACATCCCAGTATTAGGTACCTAAATTGATTCTGATTTCTCTAAGGGCAGTGTATCTATGACTACAGTAATAGCTGGTAGAAGCTGTGACTGTTCAAAGCATCCAACGCGTAGGCCCAACAGTACGTACGGCAAGGCTGCCCCTGATCTCGATGACACGTCTGCGTCGAAATGCCGTGCTAGGCATAGACATGCAAGCCAGCTCTGAACAAGCGGGAGAGCTCGTTTCGCAGGGTGCTCGGACCACCTCAGTACCCCTGCTTCTTGAATGAACAAATCAGTCAGATGTTAAGGTGGCTGGGCCTCCATAGAAGAGGGAGCACATTTTGAACAAGCCAAGGTTCCTCCGTACAGCGCTGCCCTACGCCCTGCAGAGCCACCTGCGGAGCTTTGCATGCAGCGCAGAAGAACAGAAACCATCTAGTTGCTGTTCTACCAAAGGGAAACAGACAGGTGGAAATAACCGCCCGGCTCAGATCCTGACAAAAGTACGTGGCAGAGCCAGGAATTTAATTTAGATTTTTCTGCATCCCCATCTAGTGCTATGGCTGCGAGGCCAAACTGCCCCAGCATGTGCATGTGCGTCCCAAACGGCGATGAAGGCAGAAGGGCAGGACAAGGGAGGCTGAGACACTGCACTGGCAGGACGCACAAGTACATCTGTTTCTGCTCAGGAACGTGTCGTCAGGCAGTAGGTCTGCTAAAGAGACGCAGTACAAGACCTCTGATCCAAGCAAGGAGGGGCTGCTGCTGTTTTCACCCTACCCACCCAGCTCGGTTTAGATCTTCAACGCGTCGCGCCGCTCTGCTTTGCAAAGGGTGATCCTGGCGCACCAGTGGGCCGAGGGTCTCACCCCGGGTGATACCACTGTGCTCCTCCGGACGCTGATGCTGTTTCATGCGTTTGCTTTGCATGAATTGCATTTTGCATGCTTTGTTTCGTGACCTCAGTGGCAAAACTGGAACTAAACCACCGATCCCCTGCTTCGATAGGTGCACTGTGCTGCTTCGTGTAAGCGGGGGCTGTGTTGGTCCTGAGAGCCCGGCAGTAGGGGAGGATATTAAACTGATGTTATAAATGTTGCTAAAGAAGCGAGAACTCAGGAACAAGAGGAAAGGTTCCGAACTTAAAATATTGTGTCTGGCGCTTAAATTTTATGAAGATATATGGGAGAAAAGAATGAGAAACTCCAAAACAACCAATGCTTCAGATGTTTCTTTTATCTAAAGTATAGCTAGTTAAATATTTTACATAGAACAAGTCCCAAGGAGCATAAATCAGGGGATGTAAGCCATGTTTTATAAAGACCTCAAAACATAAGTTCATTACCTCTCATATTCTCAGGCCAAATATTTTAAACGGAAAAGCATGTGGGACAATAAACATGTATATTACCCATGTCTTTAATGACCGTTCCCACCAAGGTGATTTGTTCTGTGTCCACAGTCTGATATTTATATACAAGGAAAGGGAAGAAGAGAAAAAAAAAAAAAAAACCAGAAAAACCTGATGTTGGAAAAATTGTGTCCCAGGCTGACAGTATGGAAGTAATGAAATGTGCTGTGATGTGACAGCTGTCAGTCATGTTTGAGTTTTTCTTCTTGGTGGAAAAAAGTGGTAGAAACTGTTCTTTCTCACTGCAAGCTCCAGATATATTTCTAATGGGCATCAAATTTGAGCCACAGCACTGGGCTTCCTTAAAAGGGGACTGGGAGAATTAAGTATCTTCACTGACTTTGAGTATCATTCTCTTTTGCCTTTGCCTGTTAATTTTCTAACGGTTTTGGATAAAAAGCATTTTTTGTCTTGAATTGTGCTTCTATGTAGTTCACATAAGGAAAATAAAACTAACTCACCATGGATATAAGAGCTGCATCGTGCAATCTAAAAAAGGCCTGAGTCCTGCTGCGGGGGCACGTTGGCCCAAAGGTGGAAGAACTGCTATGGCTGTGCTACGCAGGAAGGCAATCCGTGTGGGAACGTGCCAAGCAGCATGAATCTAGCTGGGAAGGTCAGCCGAGCGGCGGACTCGGTTTGCAGGCCCCAAGAACGGCTGCAGGTTTGCAACCCCACCCGCAGCAGTCATCTTGGATTCGATGGATTGTGTCTCATTACGCTTTCTGCTTCGTTATTGTGTCTGAGAAGGGAGGATGTTCTGAGAGCCTTCACATGGCCGGCCGCACGAAACCACATCCTCGCTATCCCAAAGTTCAGAACATCTGTCTTAATTTGTCTGGCCCTCAGCGCTGCGCTCTTGCAGCCTTTGAGAATTTACTGCTTGTTTTTGCAATGAATCTCTCTCACCAAGAAGAGAGAGGGGAATTTGATGGTGTTAGAAAACATTACTCTCCCTGCAGTTCTCAAGACATCTTGGATCAAATGTAACCCTGCTAATGTCAGAGCCTCAGACTAACCAAGGAACTGCTGGTGAGCCACTTAGTCCTCTTAATGCAGATGAGCTGAGAAGATTTGGAAAGATTCAGCTCTTCAGATCCTTTGCTACCCTGACAAATCCAAAGGGAAATACACGCTCTGCCAAAGTTGTTTCTATGGGTCATTCCCGAATTCCTACAGAAAGCAGTGCTTCTCAGAACAACACAGCAGAACTATTAAACGGTGCTGGTGGTCTGATGACATTCGCTGAAGTACTGTCTTTCAGCCAAAGTAAAATATATTTCCTAGAAGCACATGCCCCTAGAGGAAGAAATCATGGACCTTTAAGGTATCCGAGACAATAGTCCAGATGCTGATTTCAGCTACGCTGTTTTAAACCCGCGGTATTCAGTGGATTTACTTTGAAACTGTTTTTCCTTTTACTGATGTGAGATCATTATTCCTCTATGAGGGGAAGAACGGATCCCTGCATATCCAGAGTAACTGGATAACCTCCAGCTTGCCCTCTTGGAGTTTTTCTTTCCAGATCTGTCACAGGCTTTCTAGGGCAAGCCGACAAGATCTGGATTCATCCCATCTAACCTTTTACAACTAAAGAAAATAACTTCAAACTCCGGTTAAGAAGATAAACAGCGGAGAGAGAAAGAGACTTCACCTACTTATGAGCTGCTGGGCTTTTATCACTCTCCATTTACTGAAGAGAAAATCTGTTGGGACTGGGTTCCTAATTGAATTGTCTTCTTGATGCTTCAGCGAAACTGAATCTGGGCCTTTGTCTTCCTGAGCATCAGTTCCAGTTGTGTGATACTTAAATACTATGGAAAGTAGTAGGAAACTACTTGGACTTAATCTGGCTTTGCTGTTTGAGGTGGTGATGTTGTAGGGCTGTGCTGTGTCCTGCGTCGGGCAGACATACCTGATGTGGAATACACGCTAACTTTCAGGTACTCCGCTTTGCCCGATCAAATACTCAGGGGGAGTACCACCATCAGAGATGGGGGGGAGAGGCAAAATGAGACCTGTAAAGAAAATATATTGAAATAAAGGAAACATTATAAAGACTTGGACTCTTCACCTTCTCAAAGCCACCAGTTCTAGTGCCTAGCCATCTAAGGTCCTCATTACATGCAGCTCATTAGATTTGCAGCTGACGAGCAGAGAGCTGTCAGTGCAGCCCGGTCTGGGGGACCTGACACGGTGTTGTTCGAGCTGCCTGCCTTGCCCCTCCTGCGTGGACAGCCGTGGAGCGAGCTGAGCCACCGCTGTGTGCAGCGCGACGTTTTCAGGCAAGCTGAAATCAGTGATGGTTACCTCAACATATGAAGCTGTAATTGCAGAAGAACAGGAACCACGAGGCTGCCCCGTGTTAAGCCAATACGTTTAACTGAGCATTCGTACTGAAGGCAGCATCTCACCAAACGTAGCCATGAAAAATCCGTGGGTCATCTTGTGTCCTGTTCATCGGTGGAAGGAAATGAATGGATATCGAGTGCAAAGGCTGAAAAAAGACGGATGTGCCCAGGTGTGTTTGAAGGAAAAAATCCCAGTCAAGGTACCGGCCTATATTGTTCTCCTCTGTTTTGGCTTGAATCTTGCGCGGTCTCAGGGAGGGGATGCCGTGAGCTGCCGCAGCACGAGATGCGCCTTTTCAACCCGCAGAGAGCTCTCTTGACACCCTGGGCATTCCTGTGGATGAGAGAGTCTGTCCCTGCAGAGCACACGAAGGGGGGTCAGAGCAAAAGGTCCCTTAGAATCACCTGCTATTTCATCCGCAAGCACAGAACAGTGGATCACGCCCATAAATAGAATTAGCTCAGCCCCAAATTACCAGTGTTATACACTGAAATAACCAGTCTCACGTATCAGGCTGCCTGAGTATTTAATAGTAGTTCCACCAGTTTGACTGACATCCAACTGCTTTTATTTTCAGTTTGTTTACAGAGAAGTGTCCATGTCATGAGCGACTCAATGCGTGAGGATTTTCTTTTAGAAGCCACAGAAGGAATTAAAACCAACAATAATCCACCAAATTATTTCAGAATTTTTTTCTCCTCGAATGTCCTAAGGAATTCCCCAACTCCTAACCTGTTCCAATTGGCACCATCATGCACTTGAGCTCTAATATCAGTGGAGTTTGTAATGTTTCCAATTTTTCTGGGGAGGGATTACATGAAACCGAAATAATTCTTTCCATGGGGGATTACATAGCCACTTTTGTTCTAAGTCCATGAGTGAGGAACTTTTTCTTGGGTACCTGTTTCTTCTTAGCCTATGAAAGCTAGTGTTGTTTAGAATATCTAGGCATGAATCCATTTCATTAATTTCATTCCTGATCATTTAATTCCTAAAGGAACCTGATTAAATAGCCTATCGTAAGTCCAGTCTTTATATTTTGGCTGAATGCTCTTGGACTGCTAATTTCACATCAATTGTATGCGCAGCATTCCCCATTTTAGTGACCGAAATACATCTGCATACTTAATAAGATAAAAACTCACCTTGAGGAACTGGCAGCCGCCGATGAAAATGGCTCGTATTTGAGGGGAGAATTGCTACTGATTTACAAGAGTCTGGATCAAATGTCTGTTCTCAAACGTTGGCTTTTTTCTGTTCAAGTACCAAAGTGTGCTTCAGGGATTTTTTTGGCAGGGGTTTTAGAGCAGGAAAATAGGAAATGAACTGGAAAATTTGAAGACTACAGCAAACAAGAAAATCCTGGAAGGAACACACTCTATAGATCCACCCTAGCCATTAATAATATGGAAAGATTTCATTAGAAAAAGAGAGGGGGAAGAGAAAAAGAAAGAATGTACAAGGAGGCAGTGTTAGCATCAGCGTGCCCAGGATGTCCTCGCTGCTCAAACTTAGACAGGGCTTTCGCAGTGCACTTCTGCCATTGTAGGCAACAGCCACCGCACTAAAAACTACACTTCTGAGTAAGCTACTAAACCCCAAGCACTGTGACATATGGCAAGCGGCTTTTGAAACACTTCTGCAGAGGCCAGTTTGCTGGGGACTGCGCGGAGATGAAGGTGCACGGGTGAGATGCTTTAAATGCAAACCATCACCCAAGCATCTCCTCTTCGCACCAACACATGGGGAATAAAGCAAATCAAGTTACATTGCTGGCACCGTGGCCACCTGAGAAAGTCATTTGTTCTGATGGAGAAACACCTTCTGCCCTAGCCCGGAGAGCGCCTGGCAGCTGGAACCCCCCAAAAGACACTGCTTTATTTAAGGGGAACTGCAAGAGGGCATCGTCCTCACGCTGGCCCCTTCTAGCCCACAGCCTCCACGTGGCCGGTCAGTCCCTGTCAAAGGAGCAAACCCTTCAGAAACTCCATCTGTGCAGGGGAGCGCTGGGACCTGAACCCATCCACCGCGTGGAGCCGCAGGCGGGCGGACTGCCGTGCGCGTGTTGCAGTCTGCTGTTACCTGCTCCGCTCTGACCGGGCCCAGGGAAATGCGTGGAGCCCGGCAAATTGTTTTGTAAAACGGGAAATAAAGTTCTGTCCCCTTTCACCTCTCTGTAGCAGGTACCTGCCACCTCATCACTGCCATCCCCCTCCTGCGCGGGGGCCCTTGAAAGGTTCCCTAGTAGCCAGAAAGCATCCATTACACCAAATGCTTCTGTTTACTGTAACCTACAAACAGCGTAGTGAACTCAATATATTTTTGTCTGGGAAATTGTTTTGTTCTTCCCTGTAACACACTCGAGGTGATTGTCTGTTCTTTTGTGTCAGTTCTAGGCAAAGTGCGCTGCATTAAAACTCCCACCACAGCAAAACAGAGCAGAGCAATTTAAAATCCCTGTTTTTGCCAAAAGTTTTTGCGCCATTATGTCACATCCTATACATCAGAATTTGCTGGGAAAGACTTGGGGTTTTTTTTCAGTGTTCCTGCTTTCTTCTGGAAATAGAAATATCAGCAGGTCGACTGACATTGAGTTATGTTTTACGTATTTCCACAGACTGACATTGAGTTATGTTTTACGTATTTCCACAGTATGTGTGAGGAAGTTCAGTCTTTATACTTACGAAACATACCGTTACTACAAATAAAAGAATCTAAGCATTGGAAATATAATGAGTATTAAATGTAGACCCTTTGGGATGCCTAACAGTTAACTCATCTGTGAGATAAAATCTGTCCCATATTCACCAGCGCTGCCGTAGTTGCCTTTTCCAAGTAGCCATGAGCGTATGAAGGGGGGGGAGCAGCGAGGGGCTGTTACTTGAATGACCCAAGATGAGCTTTACATATCACTGGGAATTATTGACAGCCCACCAAAAATTAATTAA
The DNA here is from genome assembly GCF_047370975.1 of Nipponia nippon. Lineage (NCBI taxonomy): Eukaryota > Metazoa > Chordata > Aves > Pelecaniformes > Threskiornithidae > Nipponia > Nipponia nippon. The sequence goes on from NW_028262335.1 coordinate 8,224,838, forward strand.
TTGTCTGTCTGTAGACTTGGTGAGCTGATTTGTTTCAACATGTGTGTTTTATCTCTTTGTAATGTAATAAATCTCCATTTCTTACAACAGGCAATAGGAATCTATCCAGTGTGCATGGAGAATGCATCCACAGCAGCGATTTTATCTCATGCTTCTCAACCACTGACACATCCATGAAGAAACTCCCTTCACGTGCAAGGTGCCATCTCAGCTGTAACAGCCACCACGGTTGTTGCCGCCCTTGGGGCGCAGCTCACTGGGAAGCAGAGGAGCAGTTGGATTGCACGGGCGCTTGCTGCTCCGGGCGCTGCTCTCTGTCGCCAGCTGCCTGCCCTGATGCCACAGACCCCAGCGCGACCCAGCCCAAGACCTGATGAGCTGAATTGAGCCCAGCTGGCTCCACTCACCTGAACTAGATTACCTTCGTCAAGTCAATTAATTCTATATAGGCACCTCTGAGCCCCTCCCTAGAAGAGTCAGCTTTTTGTCGGAAGAAGGTTTGCTGTGTGTGAAGTCCTCTCTGTATCGACTCATGAGCCAGGAGGATCTACAACTTCTTGGAGGTATGTATGTTCTTCAGCTATTTTGAGGTAGTGAACTGAAGGCCAGTTCACCACTATAGGAAAAAGAGAGAATCAGAGCTGCAACAGCAAAATACAAGCTGTTTTAAGTTCTTGTTTTGTGCATCTGTGTTATGTATGTATCAGTAAAGTCTATGCTGAAAAAATTGCTCGGGGATGATGCACATCAGCAAAGGATTGAATAACCTGCAGGAACCTTTGCAATGTTTGTAGCTTTCTTACTGTGTAAAAAGAAAACTCTGCTGCCTCGTGAGTTTGAGTCCCTACTGTGCTACCGTAGAGATGAGGCTGCAGTGGGATCAGGGGGAGGCCATTCAGCTCCAAGGAAATAGCTGCTTGCTTCAACAGTGCGACGTTTCTTACAGATTTGATGGGCTCTGGTGCTATCAGTGTGGATGCCCAATTCCTGCGTGTCAAGAAATCTCTTCACTGCAGAGAAAGAAGAAAACAGCAGATGCAGACCTTGTAAGTAGGAGAAAACCAATTTCTTTTCTAGAAAACTTAAAGGATAGGAAGCTTCAAGGCTGAAAGCAAATTAAAGGAGAAGTGGAAGCAAGTGGAACTTAAGAGCTAAGACAAAAAGTGATGTGGGACACCTGAATAACTGTGAGGGCCTCTACTGCTGTGGTTGAAATGCTGTTGTTTCTGGGGTGGAACATGGTGGATGTTCAGCAATTCTGAGTAACGGCTTTGGTCGGGAAGTTAAGGTGAGAGTATCTATTTGAAATGTCTCATGAAAATAATTAGTGGCTGTTGCTAGGCTAACAGGTGAACACCGCTGTTCTGGAGAAGCGCAGCAGGCTCTCCTGCAGTGCCACTGGATCTCCTGCGCTTGCTTCGGTCATGGTATTTTGTGTGTGTTCGGAGGAATTGCTGGAGGCTTTTTTGGTGTCCCTCTGAATTGGTTGTTTTGAAACTTCTGGCTCATAGTAGGATGTTGTGAGATTTTTCTGTGAGGAGAAGAGAGACCTTGGTGATTTCCAGACCGAGTAATTACCCTGGGGTTTATCTCCAAAGGGAAGAAGGTGAATAAAGACAAGCAGTTAGGCTCCGATTGCTCTATGGTGGTGATAGACCTGACCTGACGCTGGCAAGGAGAGCCGAGTATCTTTCCTCCCCCTTCCCCTCGTAGCCTGTGGATAATGTGCAGAGGAGAGCTGAATAATTCGGTACTGTGTATGCAACAGAACCTGGAATTTCTGCTTGATGGTCACTGGAGCTAACCTGGAAGCTTTTCGTGATGCTAGAGGGCAAATGGCACCTGAGCCAAGGTTCTGGAGGACGTGGTGAAGGGAAACTGTTGTTGCAATCTGGGTGACAACTGTCAGGAATCGGCCTTTTCTCTCCGAGAACACGGTTATGTTTGAACCGCACATTCATCTGCTTCTGTTAAAGAAAAATACAGCTGCTTTCTTACTGCATTTATTGTTTAATTCATTCATGCTGCTTGTTGGAAACACCATCATTAAAGTCCTTCTGGGGCATAGTTTGTTTTAAAGAAAACTCTCCATGGAAAAGACTTTCCTTTAAATTTAGTACAAAAGAAAAGCTCCACTAGTTTTATTTATAGATCAGGGCATGAGAGACTTTCAGTTTTCAGGCTAGCTCTGTATCTCTGTTTCTCCCATAAAAACATGTTTAACATTTTTTCTCATCCTTCCAGAATAAAATTCTTTTATTGTGATCTTTTTCTTTTTTGCTAAAATGCAGCCGCTTGAGTGGCCAAAATGTCAGGTTTACCCATTGGATAGGCAGTTCTACGGGCTGTGGTGCTGTTCTTGGATGATGCATTCTGGGTTTTGGTTATTCTTTAATAGATCATCTCTTGCTTCTGTGAGTTTGTGACAGTTTCTATGCCTAAAGTTGTCTGAGCACTTTCCAGATCTGGACCATATGTATGATAAATGTGGGGCTGTTATTAATATGGAAGCATCCAGAATTTCATTGTGCAATATATGCTTGTATGAACAGTGAGAAAATGGCTAAATGGTGAAATGGTCAGAAATATGACTTTCCAACAACCTGGATGATGAGAAAATAAACAGTATTAGTTCATGTGTGTTTGATGGGGGGAAAATACTGAACTGTGGTTTGCCTGGCGAAGCAGCGGTGCCTAGGTGAATGGCAACACTGAGACCATAGAGCTTGTTTTCTATGGTTTATTTATGGTGAGATGCAGAGTTCTGAAGGGCTTTGTTTAAAGTGGCGGGTTTTCCTTTTCTAGTGGAAGTTAGGCTGTGATAAACAGGTCCAGCTGTAAAAATTAAGGGCTGAGGTGATTACAAAGCAGAAATGCTGGCCTGCTTTGTTGCCAGAGCTTTTGCTGCTCTTGAAGAGCAGCAATTCTTAACAAGTTTGAAAAGAAGTCAGGGGACACTGGGCACTTTTTCTCCTGTTGCAACTTCACTGGGTTTTACTCTTTCACAGCCAGTCTTTACACCCATGTTGTGCCTTGCCAGCCCAGGTTTGGTGGTCAATGTACTTAGGAATGAAGTGTTTCACTGCCTGGATGGATTGTTCAGCTGAGCTTTGTGACAAAATAAACTATTAAGACTCAAATTCCCTTGAAAATGTCAGGGCCTTTTGTGATCTTTAACTAATTCACATTCTGGGTTGCTTAAGAGTGGAGTTAAAAATCTGTTAGTCATAATTTTGTAGAAAATATGTTCTCCGTATGAATGAGCGCTGTCCCCCTTTTAATGCACCCAAGTGGCTGAAACTGAGAGCCTCCTGTTCCTCAGGATGCACTTGCTAAATGCAAGTACTGCTCTTATTTGAGCCGTTTATAAATCACTGTATGGGTGATCTCACGCCATTATTTTTAAAGAAACTTCTCAGTTCACTCTATTTAACTTTATACTTCAGAGAAATGAAACTATTTCCCCATCTCATTTATACTGAAGGAACACAACTGCAGCTGAATGGTAGTCAAGCAAGTTGTGATGTATCTGTTTCAGGGTACTAAAAGAATCTGGAATGAAAATATGAGAAGGTCTTCGGGTGTATATCGGGAAACAGTACTATTGGCACTGTCGTGAGAGCGTAGCGAACTGCTGAGGAATACGCACGTTTTTCTCAAGCTAACGGCAGCGTACCACAGCGTTGCGCAAAGCCTCTCTGCAGGGATTCTGATTTTTGAGAATGCCCTGTGTAACATCACAGCGTAGTCTGTCTGCAGTACTTGGAGCCAGAATATTTGCGTTGCTGCTGAATTTGTTTTGGTGCGATGTGCTTGCCTGCTCTGTTGGCTTGTTGCTGCTGTTTACATGGCAACTGAAAAGATGATTTATTCTGAAAACTGAGAGCTCTTTTTGAGTGTCCTGCATAGCTTTGTTATTGCACGGAGGATATAAGTATCCTACCATAATACCCTTTTGCTCTGATATTCTTTCATCACGGAGTCTGGAAGCTACTTTTCCAGCAGTAGAGTGGGCAACTTCAGTAAACGAAATGAAACAAGATTCTAAGAGAAAAATGAGATGTCCTTTTCGATCGAATGGATTCAAGTTTGCAGCTTGCTGTACCACTTCAGTACAAAAAAACCTTCATCCTTTTTGGGAACTTTTTGTGATGTGATTTTTTTTTTCATCTTTTAGTGGTGACAATCTTGTGAGAGAGCTCTGCCTTTGCTCAAAGGCTTAATCTGCCAACCTGCTAGGGAAAAGTAGGAAATGGGACTCCCTTGGTAGATGGATCAAGGCAATGGGCCTTAATACCACAAGAAAAATGAGAATGGCCAGGATCTTTTCTGCCTTGGGAACCTTTAAATGCCATGTTCAGGTCTTTGGTTTTGCAGTACTTACCCTCTGGAACATCCTACCCACACCAGGCCTCAGAAGAAACTGCCTTTCTGGTAGCAGCAGAATTTTGGGTTTGCTGCCTGCGAAATGCCTGATAGGGCAGGTGACGTGATAAAGCTGAGGAGGACGGGAATCGTGGCAGGCGATGCCTTACTAGGCGGTTGCTCTGGTCAGTTGTTCAGAAACGTGCGCTCTGGCTGGAAGTACCTTGCTTATCTTCAATGGGAAGTGTCGCAATTTGTGTTTTGCCTCTTGTTGTATAGAAATGATGAGGCAGAGTCAGAACTAGTCCTGAGAACAGGGCTCTTTTGGATCCCTGAGTTGCAACTTGTCAGACCAGCTATTACCTGGAAAGCTCCTTGTCTTTGATTTTCCCACTTAATATAAAGAGAGTAACTAAATATGAACCTTAATGCTTACAAACGGTGCTGGAGATGATCGAGTTCTGAATGTCTTCATAATTTGGGTGGAGTTGTACCTGTGGGACTCCGACAATACAGACATTTTGTAGCTGTTAAGTGCTAAGTGCTAGAGCTGAAATCACACAGACGGTGTCTACAAAGCGAGAGGCCTGACCCTGCATCCCTCGCACATCCCAAATTGCGCCGCTGGCGTGGGGAGTGGTGCGCTGCGGCAGCCTGAGCTCTCGGGCTGCTGCTTAATTGCTGAAGGTAGGGAAGAAATTCCCCTGCGGGACCCAGGAACCTGCAGCGGTCAGACAGGAACGCAGTTTTGCTGGCAGTGTTACTTGGGAGCTACCACTTGGAGATGAAGTGATAGGTACTTAACTGCTGCTTGAATTCAGCAAATGCTACCAGCAAGCAGTGGTGGCAAGCTTTTTCAGGGAGGTTTGATTGGAGGGGCTTCAATAGATGAATAAATGAAACTAAAGTTGATCTGTCATGCCTTAGCTGGGTAACTTATGAGTTTTTCCTTCCCTGAGTGTATTCCTTTAGGAAGGCTATTTTTTAGGTATTGAGTAAACACTATTATTCAGCAAGACTTTTGTTTGACTCAGGTATCAAATTAGTTTTTACTTTTAATGCTATACCAATTGTAGAAGCCTTTTTCCTACGCAGGATGTAAATCAGTGCTTTCATTTTTTGACAGGGAATAGTGAGTATGTCTGGTGCTTTCCAAAATGTAGTGTTCCTTCCCCAAAGGTCCTGCTCTTTCCTCTGTTTTAACACAGGTCTTTGCAGGAATGAGCCCAATGGAACATGAGTCACTGCAGGAGCAAGCGTATGGGCAAGGTGGGCTCCTGGCTTATAAATGGTACAATTGTAGATACAGAAGTGCAAAGGCTGCACTGGTTGGCAAGCTGGCTGGAAAATAGCGGTCATAAGGTAGACAGACACTTATATTCATAGAAACCATTGGCTATTTTGTATATATTTGCATTTCATTTTCTAACTGCTTCTTTCAAATGGAGCTTGGTTTTAACTGTTCATCAATTAGCTCATCGCTAGCTACGCCTCGCTGTTCTGACAGCCAAACTGCCGAACTCCCGTAGGATTGCCACAAGTTCTCATGTAGCCAATTTGTGGGCTAAAAACCTGACAGCGAGGTTGAGAAGCCTAACGACCTTGCTTCTCGATGCTCGAGACGCTCTTTGTGCGTTAACAGAAGTACGGGAGGGTCTGTGTGAAACTTTGGGTTTCTGAATGCAAAGACCAGAGCTCTGGCTGTGCATTAGTGTTCGTCTGGCCCTTGCTCCCATCACTGCGTTCTGAGCTTTCAACCCAAATCTCTTAAAGTAATAAGTAGTTTATTTTTCTGCCTGTAAAACAGAACACTGTTACTGCAGTGAATGTGCTTGTGCGATTGGAGAAAGATTTCTCTATCAGTTACTTAAACATGCTGCTTTTTCCTCTGAAATGAATAGCATCCCTCTAGTGTAAGAATAGACCTGGTTAGGAAATGTTCAGTGGCTTCAAGAGTGTTCGTCTCCTCCATGGAAATTAAACCAAAACCTTGCAAAGTTTAACATAACTATGTGGGTAAAGGAGAAACAAGAATTAGCAGCAGGACAAACAGCCAGGAACGCAGGCGTTTCTGCGATATGTAGATCTTCTATTGCTTCCTCCCTGCTCCCTCACTGCTAAGCTGTTCTTCCCTGCACCACACCGTCTTGTCTCGTGTGTGACTCTGCTCGGCTGAGTCATTACTTGTAACTGTCATATTGGGGGGAAAAAATACTTGTCAAATCATTATTTTCCAGTGATGAGAAGTGTGTTTTTAAAATCCCCATCTAGCTCTAACCCGTACCAAGGCTGAAGAGGGAATTAGCTGGACAGCAGTAGATGAAATGGGGGGGGGGGGGGGGGGGAATGAGATGATCCAAATTTATGCCTGGTGTAATTCTCTTCAGCTCGGTGAGTTCCACTCAAGGAATGAAGTTGACTCATTCTTCCTGGATCCAATCCACCTCTCATGGAAATCGATGAAATTCTTTCTGTTGCGTTTTAACACATGTTCTTACAGTTACTTTCTACAGTAAGTCTTCATTAATTTGTAAATCTAAATGAACTCTTGGTTCCCTACGGTTAAAAAAAAAAATTATTTCTGGTACTGATGGCTTTCCCTTGGACTGGGATATATGGAGGCGACACCAGTCACTTAAAGGGTGCTGTTAAATGCTTTCCCATCTCTGATCTGCAAACCCGAGGACGGGAGGTCTCTGTGCACACTTCTGTGATTTCGTGGGAGCGTTTATTGTGCTTTTAAGGTTAGCGGGAAAAGCCCTGGTCCTGCCAGCGCTCGGCTGGGGCAGCCAGGGTCCTGGGGGTGGAAACCCGCCTGTGCTGGGGGGCCCTGCCCGGGGCTGGGCAGGGGGTGCCCGGGGCTGGGGGGTCCCCCCACAGAGGGGCAGCCGGGGCCCCCCCCCGCCGTGCGCGTTTCCCTCGCATCCTCGGCGCGTTGCGCACCCGCGCTGGCGAGCGACAGATCACGGCAAAATCACATCACACCCCATAAGTTGCTTTTTTTTTTTTCCTCCCCCCAGCCTTTGAGTTATGCTCTGAACTGCGTTTTTTTTAAAGGTGGGTTTTTTTAAAGCTGCTTTGTATTAAATGAATAAAATATGGCCGTGTCCCGTCGGGTCCCTGTTTGCTTCCATTATGCACCTTTATAAAAAGGAGTTAATCATAAATGGGTTGCCACCGGCTTTTTGCAGTTTATCGCATTCCCAAAAGGAGTTCTGCATCCTCAGCTCATTGGATCATCTTCTTTTAATCTTAAAAAGAAAAACGTGGGGATGGGGGGTTTGAAAGCAGAGATCCTGTCACCTTTTAAACAGCTTTTGAAAACCCAGTAAGAATTGTAGCCTGCATTTATTTTTATGCCTGCAGAGATGCTTCGGGCTTTGCCCAGTAGGAAAGTCTCACTGCTTTAATTCGTTCTGCTGTAGATGAACAACATCTATTCAGCACCAGGAATATTTTCAGGTGTATTTGTAACAGATAAGTATTTCCGAAGTGCAGAACTCTGTTAGTGTTTAAAGGAGCATTTGGAAAGGGGGTTGATTCTTTACTTTTCCTGTTTGCTAGGAAAAAAAAAAGTGTTCTTAATTATGACTTGGGGGGCAAGGGGGGTATGCTTAGAAACCTCTTCCAGAAAAGTAATTCTAAACAGTGAAAAAGGGGGGGAGGAAAAAATAAAGCTCTATGATGTTTTATTTTAATAATCCTTTGCAGGCATGTGAGCCGTTCTCTGAAAAAAAACAAAGTTTCAGGAAAAAGGCACGAACAATACAGCCTTTAAAACCAAATCTGCAAACTTCTGAGAATATGCCCTCTTATTGAATACACCGGATTTCTCTCCCTAGAGAAGGGGAAGGTTTTGTTCGTTTGGACAGTCTTTGAATACTGTTCTAAAACTTCTTTCAAGTGGGAACTGAAGAGAGAAATGTTAAGTTCTGAGAGGAGACAATAAGTTAGCATCTTTGAAGGGAGTCCCTTGCATGCAAATAAGGCTTTTGGCAATTTGGGGAAGTTTAATTGGAAGGTGGAAGCGTGTAAAGATAAGGCTATATGGAAACTGAATCGGCAGGAGGGAGCCCGGTGGGGACCGGGGGAAGCCGGAGCCCGAGCAGGCCCGCTGCGGCGCCGGCCGCCGCTCCTGCCCCGCCGGGGGCCGCGGGATGGGACGGGACGGGGCGGGCGGCGGAGCCGGGGCAGCCCCGCGTCCCCCCGGGCGGCACCGCCGCGGGGCTCTCGCACCTCTGCCCCCTTCTGCCCCCGCTCCCGAGCTGCAGCCCCCGAAGGGGTCTCGTAAATAAATCCATCGGTTTAAAGTTTCTATAATTTTCACCTAATGAATTTTTTTCGTTAATGCTTTCCCCGCCCCCAGGGGCATTGTGTCAGGCCGGGCCCAGCCAGCCCTGGATGGCTTTTTCATAGCTCTTGGCTGCGCGCAGACCCTTCTTGGGATTAGTGGTCGGACTCCTCATTTCCCATAGCCATAAAAGGTCTTGAACTCAATTAATAGCTAATAATTATACAGCTAGCTCCGCTGCAGCCGTCGGGAGCGGAGGAAACGCAAGCAAAGCGGGCGCGTAACCCGCGGGGGCTCCGCACCTCCGGCCCCGCGGGGGGCAGCGGGGCCGCCCGTCCCCGTCCCCCCGCCGGGATGGGGCGGCATCGCCCCCGTCGGGGCTGGGGGAGCATCGGGGGAGGGGGGGCACCGCCCCGGTCGCTGCTGCGAGGCAGGGACGAGCTGGGAAGGCGTTGATCTTTGGCAGGGTGGCTAATGAAATTTGGAGGGGTTTCGCCTCGTTCACCTCCCCCCTCCCCCCCCCAAAAAAAAACTTAATTAAAGCAGCCCCCTCCTCGGGTTGCCAGCCCCCGGTGCTGGTGGCCGCGCTGCCGGCTGTGCCTCCGGGCTGGCCGCGGAGGGGCCGCGGGGCGGAGGGGGCCGGGGCCGGCGCTGCTCCGCTGCCCGCTCCCTTCCCTCCCCTCGCCGGAGGAGCCGTGCCCGGCCTCCGCGCCTCGCCGGCTGCTGCGGCTCGCGTTAGCCTTCCAGCGGCGGGCAGTTCTGGTAATTTCGAGAAGAAAGGCGAGACAGATCGTTTTAGTGGCTTCCGAACACAGTGTTTCGGTTGAAAAATGTTTGGTCGAAAATGACTCGGTCTCATACCTGTCCCCAGTGCCACCTCCCGCCGGAGGGGACGGCCCAAAGCCGCCGGGGAAGGGGAACCCTCTGCCCCTTGGGCTCCCTCCATTTCCAACCCGTTCGCCGAATTACAGCGCCCATCACTTCCATTTTGCTTTCATTTGGCAAGCGTTCTCCGGGCAAAAATATTTTGATCAAACGTCTAAAAAAATTGCTATAACTCCCTAATTTCCCTTCATTCCACGAGACCGTCATGATTAAAACTGCTGTGTTTACATCCTCCGAAAACTGTCTGTTCATGGGCTGGCGTTTTAAAGACAACAGTGCGCGATCTTTTTACGATTGTAATTATAATACCGTTCAAGTTAGATATTCAAATGTAAATGTTGCTTTTCTTTTTACGACTTCTCATTTTGGGACATGCATTTTTACCTTGCCCTGGACCAGCAAGGCGTAGCCTTGCGTAGCGGAGTGTAACGAATTCGAAGGAATTCTTAGAGCTGAACATGTTTTTTGAAAAATCTTAAATGGCAATTTACACGGTATTTTTTCATGGCCAGAGAAGCCAGTGTTTTCTTCTAGAAATAAGGAGGAAAAAAAAAAAAGTCTGATAAACGCATTTTGATGCAAAGACCGATTTCAGTGCAGCTTAACTACCAGGCAAGTGAGCTGCAGGACAGCAACGTGCACGCCCAGGTCTTGAAATGGTTCCCCCCCCCGCCGGGTGTTCCCTCGCTAAGAGGAGCAGTAAGGGTGACTTAATTTTTTTTTCTGTACCAAATGCGGACATTTTTGTCCTTCGCAGAGTGGTGTTTCTTCTGGGGCTTCTCAAAGGTGTTTAGGTAAAAAAAAAAATGGTTTTAAGCCAATGAGTGTGCAAATCGGTTTCTTCAGGGAAGGAGCTGCTGGGGTCCGCTGGGTGGGCGCTGCGCCTCCCCGGGCCGACATCGCTGTTTCTCTGCGCGTAAAGCGCCTCTGAGCCCTGCACCGGCCGCTCCGTCGGGAGGTACCGGCGGCGGGGGGGAGCCCGGCTGGGCTCGCTGGCCCGGGGGCTCGCCGGCCCGGGCTGCCTGGCCCCGCGGGCCGCCGCCGGCTCCTCGCCGCGGGGAGGCTGCAGCCGGCCCTTGATATCTTTAATTTAATTTTTACTTGTCTCACGGCCCGGCCCCGGCCGCGGCGGGCAGGCAGCGGCGCTGCTGCCGGGGGGGGCGAACGGAGCTCCCCCCGGCGGGGCCGGGGGCTCGGGGGGCGCCGCGCCGCCCTCCGCGCTGTCCTCAGCCGCCCCCTTGCGCCCGCGCCGCGCCGGGAGCGGGGCTTTGAACCGCGGCCGGGAGGTGTTGAAATTCCTCGGCACCGGCGGGGATGAAAGGCAAGCTGCTGTTTGATTGCGTGGGTTTAAGGCAGAGCCTAATTACGATGTGGCGGTTGTGCGTGTGCTTCCTCCGCTTATTAGTGGCAGATTAAAAGGAAAAATCTCTCGGGAAGCCTGTGACATTCTTACTGCCTGATCTGGCCGGGGCTCGCTGACCCTAACGGAGAGCAGCCCCGTCGTATGCCACGGGGATCTTGCGTAGTTTAAAATATTAATTCTTGGTCTAATCTCCCCGCAACGCTGCGCAGAAACAATGAGTAATTTGTGCGAAAATCCTTGGGAAGGGAGAGGGGTTACTCCGCGTGTGCGGCAGCTCCCGGACAAGCCGGACTATCTCAACCATTTTAATCTTCTTTACTGCTTAAAAAGACTTGTGCATAACAACCCGCAAACGCCTTCCCCCTCTCCGGTCGCCCAGCGGGGCCGGCCCCGAACCCGGGACCCCGGGGAGGGGGACGCGGCGGCAGCACATCTGGTTTTCAACAAAACCCACCAGGGAGGCTCGCACGCCAAGCTTCACCTGGAGCGTATTTTCAAAGCTGGCTTCATAAAATACCTGGGAGCACGGGGCTTTGTGGTGAAAATGCCGGGCAGCCCCCGTCACCCCCGCCGGGAGCCCCCGCCGCGGCGTCCCTGTGTTGAAATGTCCATTAGCGGGGCGAGGGAGCGGGGACGGAGGTGCGAACAGGAGCCGGGGCGGATGATATAAACTCCTAACGGGGGGATTTCACGACCGTCGGCTTGCCTGTGCCCCCAGACCCGGCCAGCCCCCCGCCTCGGCTCTGCCCTGCCCGGCGGGTCCCGCTCCCCTGCCACGCGTGTGGTGCAAAGGCCGCTCCCTTCCCTGCGGGAGAAAATTATTAAGGCTCGGCGGAAAAGCGGCCGCCCCCGGGGGAGCCTCTCTCTCCCCTCCAGCCGGCTCCGGGGCTGCCCTGAGGAGAGCCCCTCGCCGGCGGCGGGCCACGCGTGGCTGCGGCGTGCGGGGCCGCCTGCGTGGGCACCGCGGCCGGGCAGGGGCCGCCGGCTCCCTCTGTCAGGTCCCTGGCAGCCACCCGGGCTGACCCCGGCGGAGCCGAGAAGCTTCCCGGCCCCTCTCCCTTCCTCCACGCCAATGAATTTGCTGGTCCCCGTGGAAGCGACCCGCACTCAAACAGGTGCAAGCCGTAAAAGTCGGCAGCAGCCGCGGGATGCTCCGGCGAGGGCTGCGGGGCTCGTCCCGGCCCCGAGCTGCGCACCTTGCTCCGGGGACGTGCTGTGCCTCGGCCCCGGGAGGCCCCGCTCCTTCCCCGGGGACTCGGGTCCGGCAGGCGGCGGGGCGGGCGGCCGCTCTCCGAGAGGGCACGGCGTCCCCGCAGCCTCCCCGGCTCCCTGCCCTGGCCACCAACCGGGCCGCCTCCACAGCGGTTTGGGCTGCAAGCGAGCCCGTGCGGCGGGGCCCGCTCCGAGCCGGCACCGCCCGCCCCTGCCCGCTGCCCGCCGCGGGGGTGGCAGCGCGTCCCCTCCCGCACGCCCTGCGGCCCGCCGCCAGCGCACCCCGGCACCCTCCGTTAAAAATTCGTTCCTTTTTTTTTCTTTCCCCTTCCCCCCCCCCCCCCCCCCCCCCCCCCTTTCCAACGCTGCCTCCCGGGCCGACAACAGCGCGGCGCAAGCCCCGGGCGCTGCCGTGCCCGCCGGCGGCGGAGGGGGCCCCGCTCCCGCCCGGCCTCTCGCCTCGCAGCGCGGCCAGAGCGAGCCAGAAATGCCAGGAAAGAAAACTGGTTGCCGATGCAAGCTGAGGGCAACCCCAGCCCTCGGCTCGGCCGGGTCGCACGACGACTTTTCGATCGCTTCTCTGTGGCTTCGTTTGCAGAAGCGTGGGGGAAAACTCCCCCCGCGCACCCCCGAAAGCGCTTTGCGTCTCCCGAAAGATCTGCGAGCGGGTCCGCCGGTCCGTGCGCATGTACCGTAGGAACTATTGCCGAGGGGCAACCTGAGCGCTGGGGATGCAGGAGGTTTTGGCGAGGAAGGGGAAGCCGGGCTTGTGCCGGGGGAGGCTGCGGGCGGCCCTGCCCGCGTCCCGGCCCGGTGACCGGTCGCTCGGGCCCTCCGTGCCCTTTGTTTTCGCGGCCCCGGGAGGGGGACGGCGACGGCGACCGGGGCACCCTCCGCTCGCCAGCCGCCGTTTCACGGCTTGGCTGCGGGTCGGGGCTGAGCGCGTCGCGGCCGCTGGAATAACAGGGAGAAATAACCGGGACGGCATTTTCAAACTGAAATCTGTCTGTCCCGCGAGCAGCTCAGCGGGGGCATGCGGGAGACAGCCAGCGTCCGGGATCGCTGGAAGAAATATTTCAATGCATTGGAAACATTAGCGCTCCTGTTTCGCCGGTGAAGCTCGGAGGAGCTTGTTTTTCCGACCTCGGGGTGCGCGGCGTGCCGTGGAGCGGCTACCTGTGCGCTGAGGCGTCCTCCAGGCAGGAATTCACGGGCACCATTTCAACATTTTCGGCGACACGTGGCTGCGAGTTCCCTTCAAACGTATTTATTTTATTTGGACTCCTGCTCCACCACCCTTCCCTTTAGCGCTGGCTCCTAGGTAGCATCTGAAAGGGCCCTGCTCCCATTTGCAATTAAAGAGTTTATTGAGGAGGGGAAAACCGGTAATTAGCAAGAATATTCCCCCCTCCCCAGTTCCACCTGCAGGGCAAAAGTGCAGCTGGCAGAATGGCTTCCAGCAGAGACCTGACGCACCCACAGAAGTTTTGCTTTGTTTTTGCGATGCCCTTCAGTGAGAGGGCTCCCGATTTTTCTGCTCGCCGAGCCCCGGTGAGGGGTAGCACCTCAAGCGCACATCAGAGCGCTCTCCCTAACCCGATTATTTTATTGAATGTTTATGAAGGCGCGCGCTTTCTCTCTCCCTCTCTCTCCATATTAATCTCATTAAATCCTACCTTTCAACCTTCTTCCGTGACCATCTGACCTGGCCACTTGAATTAAAATAGTGCTTTCTCCGCAGTCAAAGACAGCACATCAATCATCGGGCTATTTACACTTCGCTCCTTTCTTCAAAGCGGCTCTGCCGGGGCTCGCTCTACCTCCGCTCCCGGGGGTGACGGGCAGGTCCTGGGGGCTCGCCGGCATCGCTCCGCGGGCTTTGTGATTTTGGGTTTGGTTTTTTTTTTTTTCCTTCCTCTCCCCCCTTTTCTCGGGTGTCCGCGCCTCTCCCGGCGTCCCCCGTCCCTCGGGAGCGCTTCCCGAGCTCGCTGCCTTCCACCTGAAAGGCAGAAGAAAGCGGCGCGGCACCGGCTGCCCGCGGCCGCCCGTCCCGCCCCGTCCCGTCCCCGCCGCTCCCGCGGGGGCTCCGCGCCGGCCGCCGCCGCTGCCCGCCGGGGAGGCGAGGGCGCAGGCCCCGGCCCCGCCGCCCCTCTCGCCCCGGCCCCGCCGCCCTCCCGCCCCGGCCCGGCGGCGCGGAGCTGCCCCCGGAGCGGCGGCCGCCGCCGCTGCGGGGGCAGCTCCGCGCCGCCGGGCCCGGGGAGCGAGAGCCCGGGGTTCGCCTGCTGGGTCAAAACGTTCACGAACACGGACAAAATCGAGTGGGGGAGGAAAGAGGCAAGGCTTGCGAGCGGCGGTGGCGAGCAGAAACGTTCTGGTGGAAAGGCGAGGAATGACGGCAGAACACAAAGCGCAAATGATGTTATTTTACAAGTTATGCGGCCCCCTGAGCCGGAGGGGGCGAGGGAGGAAGAAGGGCAAACGGGAAGAAAAGACAGACAGGCACGGGTTGAAAAGTTACTGTAAATAAAATTTTCAGATTAAAAATAAAAGCATGTCTAAAATATGTACAGTTACAGGATGACAGCCATTAACAAACTCTCTCTACAGCATTGCTATTTAGTAGTAGTAATAATAATAATAATATAATGATAATCACCTCTTTATAGGATGGCACCTTGATCCTTAAATATTGTCCACTGTGTAAGGTCAGTGTGCAGAGGGTTAGGAGCGGAGAGGGCTGATTTTTCTTAAAGGGGCAGATCAGGGGAAGGCTGCGATGGTGCTGGGAGAGAGGAGGGGGGAGAGATAAGTGGTCTGAAGAAGAGGATAGGACAAAAAAAAAACGGAGGAAAAAAAAAAAACCACCCTGATGATGATGAATACATTGGAAAGTTTTTTTGGCCCTGGTGAGGGTGTCAGATTGAATGCTCTGTGCGCATGTGCGAAGGTGTCCAAACTGACAATGCTTGGGAGATGAAGATAGTGTGTAGCTGCTTCTGGGCTCAAGGAGGAGGAGAGGAATCCACAAGCCGACACGATGAGATCCAAGGCGCGGGCGAGAAAACTGCCCAAAAGTAGGTCCTTTCCCTCCCTTCTTCCGCGGACCCCCTCCCCGGCGGCGGGGCCGGAGGGCGCGGAGCCGGGCCGGGGGCTGCGCGGGGCTGCAGCCCCTCTCCCTCCCCGCGGCGGCGGCCAGCCCCGCCGCCCGCCCCGCGGCCGCGGAGACCCAGCGTCCCGCGCTGCTCCGCGCCGCTCCGCGCTGCTCCGCGCCCGGGCGCGCTATAGCGGGGCGCGGCGGGCGGACGGCGGGCGCGGCGGGGCCGGGGGAGAAAAGCGAAAGTTAGCTGGAAGTTGACGAAAGGGGATAGCAACTTTTTTTTTTTTTTTTTTATTGAGTCGTTCCAAGTCTTGTGAAATAATATTCCTGGCTTTTGAAATAGTGGGCGCTAGAGGTCTGCGTTTGGCATCTGCCTGCGAGAGCCGGAGAGACTTGGCGCTGGAGGGGGGGGAGAGCCGGGCAGAGGCAGACGGGGGGGAAAAGAAACCCTTCTGGTCTCGGGAACAATTATCGAGGAGAGGGAAGGAAGAGAATTTGTAGCAAAAATGGATCCGCTCTCAGTGAGGGGCTTTGGATTCGCAGGTCCAGAGGGAAGATCCTGAACGCAGCTCGGGTGTCCCAGCTGGGGGTTAAGAAGGTCTGGGGGAGGGGAGTGTGGGGGAGTGTCTTTAATTTTTAATTTTTTAAAATTTACTTGGGGGTGGAATTGCAGCTCGTAAGTCTCGCGCAGCTTTTTCCTCCGTCTTCCACCGGACCCTCTTCCTTTCTTCCTTTCGAATCGTTTTTAGACTGGATTTCCAGAGGAGGAGAGCGTGGCTTTTGTAGGGAAGAGCGGGGCTTTTTTGCCCCCGCTCCCGCAGAGTCCAGCTGCAAACGCTCGGTCTGGTTCCTCGCCGATTTAGCAGTTAGGCTCGGGGCAGCAGAGGATCCCGGTGCCCGGGCAGCCTGGCTGTGCTTCTCTACTATTACTACTATTACTATTATTATTTAGTTTCTGTTTCGCTCTGGCTCTGTGCGAAATATCTGGAGGCTGCAGAAGTTCCAGCGTAGCCTGCGCCCTGCCAGAAACTCCGCTTGCGGTGCTCGGAGGGTCGGGGCAGCGGCGCCCGGCCCGGTGAACCGCGGGCGCTCGCTCAGGGAGCCCTCGGGGCGGACTGGGACCAGTTCAGAGCCGGCCGAGGAGGCTGGGGGCCCCCAGCAGCCCCCCCCCCCCCCCCCCCCGGTACGCGGCCCTGCCGCAGGGCTCGGCGGGCAGCCGGCGCCCCGAGCCCGGCCCTGCGCCGACAAACCCCGTTTTGGGCGAAACGCTGGGCGTAGTGTCAAGCCTGGCTGGCGAAGGGGCAGCGGGAGCGAACGGCAGCGCTGCCGCACGTGGGCTCAAAGGTTTATTTTGTCGGTCAAGTTCGTTACTCGGGAGCCTTTTCAACTCCTCAAGGTCGGCGGGCACTTCGGGCTGCGGGTCCGGTCCCGGCTCCCGGGCGCAAGCTGCCGTTCCCCTCTCCCTCCCCGGCGGGGACCCCGCTCCCGCGGAGCGGTGCGGCTCCTCGCCCCGCTTTCCCCGCTCCGAGAGCCGGTCCCGCCGCGGCCGGGCACCGCCGCCGCCCCGCTCCATCCCCGCAAGGACGCGGCCGGCAGCCCCGGGCCCGGCGCTTTACCTTGCTGCGGGCACCTTTCACAGTGCGCTCCCGTACGGTTCCCCAGCTCCCAGACCAGCCCCTGCGCGTCTCTGCCTGGCACCCGCGCACCTTCCGCGCCCCGAGCAGCGCGGCTCTGCGAGGCGGGGGTGGCCGCGCCGAGCGGGGCCGGCATTGCCAGCGCTTCGCGGCCGCGCTGCTCCCGAAGTTGTCTTTCAATTAATCCTGGGGTGGCATTTTTTTGCAATAAACACAAGCTTTAAACGCCTCCGTTCGAATAACAACAACTTTTTTAAACAGTCATCACTTATTGTTTTAGGTTGTTACGCAGAAGAGTAATTTTCAGAGCTCTCTTGGCTGTGAAAGCGAGGTTGAATAGAGTGGAATATTTATAATTTTTTTTTTCTCCATCTCTTTCCTTTTGCTTCTGCAAAAGGCACCGGATTTCTTTGCAGCTGCGCGCGGTGCCGGGTCCGGGATTTTGCAGCCGCGTGCGGTGCGGGTTTGGCCGCTGTGTGCCCGGGTGTGCGGTGCGGGGTCCGGCCGCGGCTCCCGCAGGCTGCCCCGGCCTCTCCCCGGGCGCTCTCCCAGCTTGGCAGCCGTCAGGAAGCTTCTGCAGCTTAAGGACTAAGAGCTTTTCAGTGCCTGGCTATCTGAAGTGCTAGGGAGATGAGTGGGGGCTTCTGTGCCGGGAAGCAGCCGCTGCCCTGCAGCAGCAGGAGCTGCCGTCCAGAAACCTCCGGCCGCGGAGCGGGCGCTGCTAACGCGAACTGAAGTGTCTATTTGGAAGGCTGAGCTCTGATTAAAATCAGGTGTTTAATACAATACAAGGCCCAACGGTTTATGGGGTTTCAGCTGAGGATTTTTTAGGTATCACAGTTCAAAACAGTAGTCCAAAGCTTAGGTTTCCATATCCCAGGAGTATTTATTTGCAAAACAGATTAAACACGGACACGAGTGTACGGATCTCGCTGTATTTACACCGGCAAGGCAGTGCGAACTCCGGCTCCCGCACGAACCCCGCGCGGCCTCCCCGCACGCCGCCGCGGGCCTGTGCTGGGGCTCGCTCCCGCCCGCGTCCCGGGGCAAAGCCGCGCAGGGCCGGCGAGGCAGCAGCATCCAGTGCATGAGAACCACCGTATGCGGTAGAATTTCATTTCATTGGACAATATTTTAAGCAGATGTGAGGCTCCTCTGGGAGCTGGACTCGATCACCTGGCCCGGGAAGGGGATGAAGGCGGTGGGGGCTGGAGGGGGATGCCCGCCGGGCCCGGGAGGAGGAAGGCAGGGAGCGGAGCCGGCCCGCAGGCGCGGGTGGTTTTCGCTCGCTTTGCCGCTCGCCCCTGGGGGTGGGAGCCTTTGGGATGCCACGGCTGTAAATCAAAACCCGCGGTGCGAGGAGGGGCGGCGGCCCCGCGGGAGGGAGGCAGCCGGGGGTGCCCCAGGTGGGCGCCCCCCGCCCGGCCTCGGGCTCCTCGGGCCCTCCGCGGCCGCGGAGGAGGGTGCGCGGTGGCTCTGGGGAGCCCGGCAGCCCCGGGGGGTCCTGCTGGGGCAGGCAGGTAGGGGAAGGCCAGGCCGCGCCCCCGCGGGCAACGGGCCTCGTCCTTGGCGAGAAAATAAAATATTGGCGAGCGGGGAGAGGCTTCTGCAGGAGCTGGCGGCCTCCGGCTGGTAACGGGGAGGCGGAGAGGCGGCAAATGAAGGAGCTGGGCGCCGCAGGGTTAAAGCAAATTCGTTCCCTTTCGGAATCCCCCGAGTTGCGCTTGCGGAACACAAACGCGATTCCAAACCGCACGCGGATGGGCGCTTGTTGGACCGCGGGTCCGAAATAAACGTTCGTGCCGCAAAACGGCGGCCAGCGCTTCTGCAGTCCCGCTCGCTTGTCGTTATTAGGAGTGCGACCAGGTCCAAGCTTGGAGCCCGAGTTCTGAGGCAGAGCCGTTGCGTCCCCGCGGGCCGGCGGGGTGCGGCTGGGGCCCGGCGTCCCGGCCGCCCGTACCCGCTCCGCGGTGTCGGACTCGGCCTGCGGAGAGGACGGGCTGCCCCGGGGCTGATGAGGTGGTGGAGCGAGAAGGGAGCGGGAGAGAAGCGAAGGGGGAGGCTGGAGTCCAAGTACCGCTTCTCGCCGTGCGGCTGTGTGTGTGCTCGGGCGGCCGGTTCCCGCATCGGAACCCGCGGAGGACGAGAATTTACGGCGGTTTCGGGCGTTTCGGTTTTTTTACACCCTCAAGCCCGCCGCCGCCTCTGCCCCGTCTCCCCCAGATCCCCGGGCCGGGAGCAGCCTCCCGGGCTCTGCCAGCCGCCCGCTTGCGGACAGACAGACAGATCTCGGGACGGCGGAGAGAACGGCGGGGCTGCCGGCGGTGCGGGGCTCCCGGGCCGCCCCCCCGGGCCGCCGCCTCGGTGGCCGGGCGCTCGCCAAGCCGGGGCCGGGGGCTGCGCGGAGAGGCGCGGGGGCCGGCGCGGGGCCGGGGAGGCCGCGGCCGGGGGCGCAGCGCTCCGCGGAGCCGCCGCAGGTGCGGTTGGGCGCGGAGGCCGCCGGCGCTGGGTCCCCGCCGCCGCTGGGTCCCCGCCGCCGTGGCGGCTTCGCCCTCCCCCGCCCTGCCCCGGATCTGTTCAATTAGGCAATTAGGGATGGCGGGCAGGGAAGGGGGGGTTGATCCGCTAATTAAGGTGATGTGTAATTAGCGCTTCAACAAAAATTACCCAGGATTTAAGATCGGTTTAGTCTTAAAAAAAAAAAATCCAAATAGTACAAATATAATTTATCAATCGCCCCGCTCTCCCCGCTTGATTTATTTGAGAGCGTGCGGAGGGAACAACTGCAAAGCGCTTCCCTCGCCCCGGGAGGAACCGCGGCGACCGGGGGAAGGAGCTGGCGACCTGGCGTGGGAGACAGCTGGCCTCGCCCGCGGGCCGGCAGGCTCAAGGTGCTAAAGCTGGAAAAGACGCAGGAATCGGGGCCTGAATTTTGGCCCGCAATAAAGCCAACGCTTGTGGGTGTCCGTCTGGTTTGCGTGCGAGCTGCGTGCTGTTTTATCCACGTGTGTCTGCATCACGGGGCATTTGCGTGCGCGTATAGAAATGTAAGTTTATCAAGTGCATCAAAGGATGGAACGTTATTCCGATTTCACTAAATTCCCATGTCCTGTAAAACCACCGAGCAGATGCAAAACGTGTCTGTGCAGATGCATTTGTCTGTTGAACCGATAATGCACGAAGATCTTATAAGATGCAGTAAAATCACAGGTACTCTGTGATCACGAATCAGTACGTTGTGTGCAGAAATTGACTTGTATTTTTTAAACTTTGTTTAACAACAAATAAAGCTGCCTTATTTTTAGACTTTGTATCGGAACCACAGTGTAAGTTCAAGTTCAGCAATAGCAAATTAGGTCTTTAGTGAGCTAAGGGGAAGAAATTAAAACAAGCATATTTCTAAAGGTTGCTATTAAAAATACCTGCTGAAGACACCGAGGTCAGAAAGAGCAAAGAATTGCTCTTCTGTTCCCCGCACAGACACCGTCCCGCGTTCAGTCGTACGTTACCAGTATAACAAGACTTTGCAATGGGCAGGATCCTGAACTACCAAACGGGAGAAAGCCAAGCGTACCTGAAGCACACAAAATCTCCACTCACTCCTAGGCAAAATGCAATGCAGGAGCTAGGATTTCACAACACGGGAGCAGTGTAATTCATCGCTGTTGCTCCCTGTAATAATACCCCAGCTCCTCAGTCGGATGTAACCGTTCCATGACCGGTGCTCGAGGAATGCCGCAGCCTGCCGCTGCACAGGGCTTACACCTGCCTGCGCCGGCTGCGCTGCTGCCTGCGCAAACGGGCTCGATTGCGAAGGGAAATACCTGACGTGCGTGGCAAGGGAATCTTCTGGTGAAGAGGGAAATATCCTTCTGCGGCATGGCTGCGTTCATTAGCGTTTGTAAAGCACCCTCAGATTCTCAGAGGGAAAGGCCCTATTGAGTGAGAAGTATTATTATTGTTATTATGGCTATGATTATTATGGCTTATATATTTTATAAAAGCTTTGTACCGTTTAATATAGTGCTTCAAAGACAAAGGCCTAAAGAAGTTTGCAAACATGAATGTGGTAAGGCTCACAGCCACCCTGACGGTGGGGAGCGCATTGTTAGTCCTCGGGCACGGCCGGGGAAGCGGAGGCAGCATGTGGTGACTTGCCCGAGGACCCCGTCCGCTCCTGGCGACAGGATCAGGAAAAGAACCCACGTTTTTTACACTTGCTTTTGCCCTCCTAACTGTAAAATTTGTGTTCTCTCTGTTTATTATATTTTTTTCCCTGTTGCAGTAAACTTAGGGTGTCAGAAATTGTAAATGTAGATTTTTATTTATTTATTTTTTTTTTTCCCAATAAAGAACCTAGGCCTTTTCTGTAGCGCGAGGCTGCTGGCGTGCGAGGCTGTCCGTGCTCTCTGTGGGCCAGGGCAAGCCCATGCTTTGTTTCCACGACTTGAATGCTCTCCCCCTATTACTGGATATGTCTATTTTTTTCCAGTTAGAGATTATTTAAATGATAAACTCATGATAAATTCTGAATGCTAATTGAAAAGGATCAGAATCTAAGCTGAATAATGATTTTTCTCACGCCCATTTCCCAAAAGATATTTTTAATCCCGTAGGGGTAAGTAACCAGCATATCAATAAATACACATGCATACAACGGCCATCTGCAGTTAAGAACGAAGACATCTGAAGGATATGTGCAAACACATTTGTTTCCACTCTCCGGATAACAGCCTGTTGATATGTCAGTACTCCGCAGCATTCCACACCAAAGTTACTGCTGTGTTTTCTGATCTTAAATACGCCCTTTTTTTCTGGAGGAATTTCAGGTCAGGGATGTTGTAGTGGAAAAGATCTGTGACCTTATTATTTCTTTTATTTTCTTAATGGATTTTCATGCATCACCGCTACCTCCTCATGGGCTGTTTATTTTTATTTTTATTTTTATTGCAGTAGGTTGCGCGTTACGTAGCGTCCAAATCTGTAACAGAGTGTCCCTGTCCTGAAGAGTGTTTTTCCTTCTCTTCACTCAGTGAATGATATGACCCTCTTTGCTAATAAAAATGAAATATGACTTTCATCCCTGGAATAAGCGTACTTCTTAGTGCTTCTGAATGCTCATACCCTGAATAAGCAGCTGGCTTTTTTTTTTTTTTTTTTTTGTAATTGGGAAGAAGTTTCCCTGCGGTAAGGGTCATGATGAGCGCTTACCACCGGCAGATAGGGCCAGAATCTGAACTCCTTTGCCCTGGAGAAAAGCGCTTCTCTGGGCGAAGGTTCCAACTCGCAGGTGCTCCGCTCAGCAGTGCCCGGGACAGCGGGGAGAGGGAAGGCTCTGTTCAGAGGGTGGACGAGCTTTCAGCGTGTAGCCCCAAGATGTGCTTCACCCAAATTTATGACAGAAAGCCAGTAAGGCATTTTTTTTGTACTGCTGAACCCACTTTTGTATTGCAAACAAGGCCACTGGTTCTCTTGGGGAGACATTTTCCAGCTGAAAATGGACGGAGGCAGCCAAATTATTTCCAGTAGGTCACAGAATAATGCTTCTATCACGGTAAATCTTGGTCTCTGTTGAGCTGGCGTGGAAAGACATCGTCTTCTCTTAGCCATTCGCTTTTTGTAATACTGTGGACAAAATCAGGGGAGGCTGGACCACAGCTCTTGGAAAAGAAGTGACTGCGCAAGCATTTGGGGTGAAATGTCAGACCAAAATCAACTGGGCGGTGATTTATTTTTGTCTTGATAGTTTTACATCTTTCAGGTGTTTTGCTTTAAGGTAACATTTTGATGTGGTAGGTTTTTGCTGGTCTGTTTTTTTTGGCTGACGAACTCTCTCACCAAAGCTATGAGACACAATGCCCCGGCGTCAGTTATTGGGATCAATTTAGCCATCATTACCAGATAACGCTGTCAGCCCATTTGAGATACATATTTGTTTAATAGTTAATGTTCTGTACAAAATACAGAGGGTGGGGAGAAGTCAAACCGTAGTGAATGCTCTGCTTATTTTATATCCACTATAACTATTTTTGTCCATGAAAATTGGCTTAATTATATCAATGGAATGTTTCTTTTTCAATTCTGTATGCAATTAGTCCATCTTGCTGGCTGCAATTTATTTTAATAAAAAAATAAACCAGTGGCGTGTTCAGTTCCTCATCCCCTGGGGACAAATGCGATTGGTGTGTTTAATTTCATTAACTACAATGCGGCCTACTGGAAAAATGTATAAAATCAGCTTTATACAGCTTAAACACTGGCATTTGAAACAAATCATTACTGCATTAGCTGTCACACTGGTAATTCTAGAATCCAAGACAAAAATATTATAGCTGTTTTTATAACCCTCTGCAAATACACTGTTAAAATAATTTGTAATCATTTTTTAAACATGCCCTGATGTTTTTAGTTAAAATATCTTATCACCACCAAAGAAGGTTGGCTATTCATTATCGCATGTACGTTTTATTGAACGATTCATAGGTTGCTTCCCCTGTAGAAAATCCATGCCTGTCTGCCTGAAGCCTCCCCAGTTTGAAGACGGACCGTTCGTTCGCAGTGACACACACTTCCCTGTACATTTTTTCAACTGAATTTGCTCGTACCAGTTTGCAAGCCCAGCTTTTGGTAAGGCAAGCGCAAGGAACAGTTTCTCCTAGCAGTGCAGGTTACGAACGTTATGAAGTTCGGCATCGTTTCAGATACCTCCTCCCCCTCCTGCTAGCCTTTCGTTATACGCTACCCGTTGGGCAGCACCTTCCCCAAGTAGTTCTGAGTATTTCTCTGGTCTTCTGAGGGTGGGAGGGACAGAGGGGGGGGCGCGTGCGTCCCTCTCCTGGTACGTTCCTGAAAACAGATCTCCCTTGTGATTCCGTGAGGTTGTAGCCAGGGCCAAATTCAGCCTGCCTTCAGCGACGCGGGGCTCGGTGGGACCGCAGCCCGGCGGGGGGGCAGAACGTGGCACTCTATCTGGTTCACAGCTAGATTCCCTGCGCGTCATTAGGCGAGGTATTTTCTAGATACCATGATTTAGCCACAAAGCTGTTCTTTACTGGTTTTGTTCATACGTATGTCTTTCATATGTAAGTGCACACGGTATTGGTTTAAGATGCACGTATAATCGGTGAATAGCGTTGAGCCAAACACATGTGCCTAATTCTCTTCTGTGAAAACTGAGGCTAAAGTGACAAAATTCAGGATTTTTTTAAAATGGGAGGCCAGATCCTCAACTCATGTAAATCAGTATCAACATCAATGAAACTAATTTTCACCAGCTGAGGACATGACCCAAGAGATTTTGTGCGTATGTGCATAAAATATACAAACATCGGTATATGGCTGGTTTAAGGGGATTCACGTTTGGCGTCTGCAGATCAATATCCGATGGAGAAATGTAGCTTGGCTTTTTTCTTAACTTATGGAATGATCAATTATATAACCTCACCATATTTTAGACAGATTGCTATTTTCTGAAGTGGCATGGACTTTCTTTCCAAAGAAGTAATATACAGAAGATGGGCCATGTTGGACATAAGCCATCTGTTCCCTTGCATGCACTGTGCTTTTATTTTTTTTTTTTTCCCCTTCCACTGCTGTCATAAACAGTAGTTAATTTTCTTTTCCATATCTTTAACTTTATAGCAGCAGTGTTTTGGTAGAAGTGATATCGAGTTATTGTTTTATTGGTATTACAGGGAAAAAAAAAATCAGCTTTATTTCCTACTTGATATAAAGCCACTTCAGGGGGACTAAAGAAGCTCAGTGCTGTTTCCTTCGTCAGGCTGAGGAAGCAACTGGGTCTGGAGGAAGGCAGAGGCGGTGCCAGTGCCCGCGCAGCGAGGGTGGGGATGGGACCACGACCGTGCCTCTCTTCGTGCCCCGGCCTTGCTCCGGAGAGCCCAGCCCCGCTCCTGGGCTCCGCGGGCTCCGAGGGGAGGCTACAGAATGGGGCAAGAATGAGACTTTTCCCTCTGCTATGTAAACCTTCCTCGCAGAGCAGCTTTACCTGAGTTTTAGGCACAGGACTGGGCTCGGGCCAACTCTGCACCATGAACTGGCCTCCAGCATAAAGGCTATATTTAGCACACGTGTTTATTCTCTCAGCCCAGCGTTATTGTGCTTTGAGTATACGATTCTTTGGCTGTAAGAAAATATGGAAAGTTGGATGTGAAGTTTTGCTCGGAACATGGAAAAGTTGTAGAAGCGTGCAGCAATGGCACTGGCGGTGGGGTCCTGTGCTGCTATTATTAAAACAAAAAACCCACCAACCCTTGAGCATATTGAGACAGTATTACCTGACCAGAGCTTGGTCCGAGATGCACAAAAAGCAGAAAGTATGTTTTCTGCTAAGCTAGGCTGATGAACTGACTTTACCAGCTTAAGCAAATAATTTACCCTCAGCTACTTCATCTGTAAAATGGGAGGGATATGCATACCTGCCTTCGTGATTTCTGGATAAACGTATCGTTAACTATCTTCGTGTTTGTTCCAACTCCCACCGAGGCTGTTGGGATGTTTTTGCTGCATTTACCGGATCAGATTTTTTTTTTTTTGTTTGCAAGTTTCGGGTTTGGCTAAAAATCTTTTATTCCGTCTCAGATGCTTATAAAAAGATGCTTTTGTTTACCTGTAGTCTGGCATTTTCTTTCCTTTCAGGATAGTAAATACTAAATATTAATTTACATGATTCACAGTGAATGGACCTTTGGGGCTCAATCATGTAAATTAATTTTTAAATGGCTGTGCTTGAAGTTCGTGTAGTATAAAATTGCTTTACTGTTTTTTTTCTGTTTATAGAAAAGGACTGGTTTCATTTTATATTTTATTACATAAATGTGAAATAAAGAACACGCACAACTTGCAAGTGATCATGCATTTTATTTTAGAATTATCGCATAGGAATAAAATAAACTTAAATCCCTACATGGCACAATAGTCGTATTTAAAAAGCAGTTGATACCTCATGGAGAACTTTGAAAAGCCCTCTGCTCAGAAACAGTTCTGCTCATGTATCCCATATATAATGAATAAAAAACAGATCCTTGTTACTTTGGGAGTTCTTAAATTCTTCCTGCTAGAATACTCTTCAAGTATTTCTCCAGCTGAAGTGCAGGACAGAACTGGGTTCTTCGTCTTCTGTTCACGATGGTATCTGCTAAGGAGTGATTTTAACAGCTGCTCAGCAGCAGCGGCGGAAGGCGAGCCTTCGGCAGGCGCAAGCGAGTCGCATGGATGCGCCCTGACGGGAACGCCTGGGGAGCTACAGGTGCCTCCCCAGGGACGCCTGCTTTCCCAGACACGTAGAGTGTCTGTGCGTTTAAGGCCCTTTAGGTAAATTCTAGTGCTTCCTCAAGTTGTTTATTGCGGGGGCTTTAGGATTATTTATTTATACATAAAGCGTGCACCTGTGAAGCGAAATGGATATCGCCCTGTTACGTACGCCTCGGAAAACTCACTTCTGGATTCTCTGTAGCTGTTCAGACAGGCAGAGAGGTGGACGATGCAGATGTTGAAGGCCTACATGTTTCATAGTATGTATTTCATTTCCTCTTTAAACTTAGGTGTTACTTTTTAACTCCTATTTCAGATAAAACAGCATTATTGTGTAGTTGGTCGGTTAATGTGTAGATCTCTGTGTCCTGAAAGAACACAGAGGCTTGGTGCAAATAGTCACATCATAGCCTCTAGCCATAATCAGAAAGTTTCTTGTATGATCCAGGAGTCAATACCCCAGCTAAATATTGATTTACGTAATAGCGCTGTCTGTTCCAGTAGATCAGAAAAAGGAGCCGCATTTAACACCTATCTATAAATCTATTTTTACCCAATGGACAGGAACTGGTTTTTTTTCCAAAGTATTGTTGTTTAGCAGTTTATGAAATAAGTCTTGAGGCGTTAACCAGAGAAATGTCCTGCCGCAGAATTAATTCTATTAAGCATCTCTTCCGTGTGTCCATGGCCGTGCGATCTGGGCGACTCGCATTGTGTGGGTGAATTTTGCTTCTCGGCGTGACAGTGGTGGAAGGACGTACTCGCTGGCCTGTCTGGGGAAGCCGAGGCTCTCACAGGTCTGTAATTCAGCCCAAATCACACCCCTGGAGACTGAGCCCAGCGCTCGGCGAAGTGGTCCTCCCTACCCTCCGCACCTAGAGGCTTCCCCTGTTGTTCACTGAAGAAGCCAGTGCTTTAATAAACGAGGTGGGGGAAGAGAGGGAAACAAGAACATGCAGAAGATTTCTGGAGCGTTGCTTTGGTTTGGAACCTTCCTTTCTTTCCTAAGGAAAATACTGAGGGCGTAACTTAGGGCAATTCGAGGCTTCTGTCTAGCTCAAGACCAGGAAATATGAATTCCACGATGGAAGTTTGCCTTTAACCTTGTATAGCTGATCACTGTCTTAAGGAAACCTTCACCGTAGCCAGACATTTCCTCTCGGAAAGCAGCACTGCAACCTCGCTGCTCAGAACCTGAAGCCTGCTGAAGTTCATGGTAGTCTTTCCATTGACTTCGCTGGACTTTGGAGCAGGCCCTCAAGGCTCTGAACTCTTTGGGACGTCAATGCTATTTGCATATAAAGATTTTTCTTATATCTGAATTTGTACATAATGCTCGTTAATGATTAGCTACCGAGGGTCTGGTATAAGATATACCTATGTCCATGGATGAAGTCAGCTGTGCCTTTGTCTCTACTTCTAAAGTCCTTTCTCTGATGTGACCTGGCTTTTAAAATATTGATAAACAAATGAGGTTTTTTACCCGTAATTTGAAGAGCTGTATGCCTGATTCTTCTCAAACAGCCTAGAGGAATGGGTATTTACTGCCCTTCAGAATCCTAGCGTAAGTGGAATAATCCCATTCCACAGCCACGTTTCGGTAATTGAAGATGGAAGAGACAGCTTTGAGGACTTCCCTGTCAATATATATATGTGTATCTAGTTCACAGTCACAAGCTGTAACTACGTAAGGGGTAGTCGTCTTGTTGCTAACAACAGATCCTTAATCTTTCTTTTTAGTTCTTTCAGTGAAATTCCATTGTACATGTTTGAAATGAGAAGAATCCCTGAAAACACAGACAAATATCTACCTGCTGATCTATCTGTCTAGAGACAAAATATTGGAAGAGTGGTCATTTAGATCAATCTTGTGCCTCAGTGCTCACATTAGAACAAAAAAAAAGCGCTCTTGAAAAATTACTGAATTCTCCTTGCAGTGTCAGGTTCCAAGATAATGATGTGTCTGTGTGTGAAAATATTAAATTGCAATAACATGCAGAGTGAGTGGCTTTCTGAATGGGGTATTCAGTTCACAGCTTGGACTATACATAAAGCTAGTGAGTGACAGAATACAAATGGTGTCATAAAACATCGGGGGAATTTACAGCCAGTCTCAATCTTTTTGATCTATGTTCTATCTATGGAGCGCTCTCAATCTATCTATCTTTAGTTAATGAAACAGTTAAACATATTTAATTATTTATCACTGTTTAATGTCAAGAGTTATCAAAACAGATTATGTTTCCGCCCCACACACTTAAATGTATTAGAAGAACTCTAAATTGTATGCACTGAAGTCTGGGGTGTTTCCTGTCCAAAGATAATGCTCTAAAAGGCATCTCTGCACGTAGAAGTTTTTAAATCACAACAGTTTGGTGAAAGCAGACCCTTTCATTTCTTTGCCTGACAGCATGCTTTACTTCTAAAACTTTGCTTGTTTCTTGCACAAACTGCTTTTAGTCTTCGTAGAAAAAACAGGGAAATGAGAATTCAGTTTCCCTCAAGATGAGAAATGAAACATGAGGGGGCAGTTCTCAAAGGGTATAATTTGACCCACCTCTCTGATACAGCCCAACAACAAATTGCCACATTGAAAACCATTCAAAGAGTAAGTCTGCTGTGCCCACCCTCTTTGCGTCTAGAAATCAGCCCCAGCAGGGCTTATAGACTCCGTTAGCGATCACCTCCAAAGCCTAAGCATGCCACGTGTTCTTGTGGCTTCCCGCCGTCTGGGTCTTCTCACGCAGGTAGGTATGTACATAAAGCATTTACTGAAAGTTCTCTAAGCAGGCCGCTGAAGCTGATGTCCCTGCCGAAACGTCAGGCGCAGACCATGCAGCTAACCTGCGGATCCCTTGTTTCCTAGAGGGGAATGTCAGCATTGAAACCTCCCAGGATGCTGGGCTCTTCCTTTCCTCCCCTCTCCCCCCAGCCGAGCTGCTAATCGTCACCCTCCGAAGGCTGTGTTGAGCTGCTAAAAGCCACTGTTTGTTACTGAATCGCATCTGCGAATTCTGGGCTGGAGGAAGGTGTTTGGGATCCCCTCTGCCATACCACCTGGGTCTTCTCTATTGGCAGCTTTGATAAGAAATCGTTCTTTCTTCTCTACCTAAGCTCTCTCTTTACCAGTGGTTTTAAATTGCTTTCCACTCCTGACAGACTACCCTCGTTCAAAGAGAAGTGTGGAGGAGGTTGATGGTTCTAGTCAGTATTAGGAGTCCATTACCAGAGGACTGAATCCTGTTGGGATCTCTTGGGAGCCACCCCTCCTTGGCCCACCAAACAGAGTACGGCATTGTGAGCAGAAAGGGCAGGGGGATAAAGGAATCCAGCCTCGCTCTTCTCTGACAAAGAAACCTCAATACTTTTATTCAGCGGAAAATGGAATAATACTTCTGGGTTTGCTTTGAAAGCCGCAGCCACTGGCTACTTGACACACTGCGGATGGTTTCTGTATGAGGAAGAGCTTTTTTCAAGGGGAGAGGACTTTGCACGTGAAATGAGATTAAAGGCATCTCTGTGCCAACATGTTAAACATCTTGGGGTTTACAAGAAGTATCAGTGTTTCATTGCAGCCATGTGCCAGTCAGGAGTAGACCCTCTGCTGCACTGCTGTATAGCACTGCACAGATGTGCAGGAAGCAACCTCGCCTGCCGGAAACAGGTTTTGTTATATGTCATGTCCCCCTTAAAATGCACCATGTAGTAATGTTCTTTTGGTAAAGGTAGGTTAGGGACTACTCCAGATACTACAGCACTCTTAGAAAAGAGTCACTTTTTTATCCCTAAGTGGCATCCCTGTATCTTTAAGGTAGCCTGCTATAAAAAAACCGTACCAATTGCAGAAAAACACCTGAGCAATGTCACCCCCCTTGCTTGTGCATGCAAGAAAAGGCTTCATATTGTAGATATCAGTAAGAACACGAGCTACATTTGAAAGCATTGGGATTTTTCATGTCTCAACTTCTGATGTCTTTAAGTCCGTTTTAAATCATATCTCAGGGAGACGAAATACACGTCAGAAGTAGAATATGCCATTACAGCAAGGCGTGAAACTCTCTGTTAATGGGAGTACGATACTGGAGTTGGCATATTGGCATCCAGCTTGAAATACTGTACTCTGGTGTTTCCTTTCCCGTTTGGAAAGCTGCTAGGACAATGGTGATTACATACCGAGAGCTAATGAAGAGCCATGGTGGGCCAAGCTGAGATCCGCTCTAAGCAGCAGACACCAAGCCACGCATCTGATCAGGGTTTTAGTGGACTGTGGCAAGGGCAGAAGCGTCGAGAGGCAACACAGTCCACTCCTGCTGTGGGTTTACATGTCTGGGAACTGCCTTGGGTTTCATTTCATCTAGTTTCTGTTTTGTCAAGAAAGGGAAAAACTCACCAGTGCATCCGCTGGTTCATTGTATCACCTCTTGTAATTTTCAATATTGCAGGCCAAAAATTCACTATGCGGTTCAATTAATTAGTGTATTGGATCTTGTGACTACAGCTGATGAAGAGCAAAATTTTTAAGGCAAGGTGTCCGAGGCAAAGGAAAACATTTTAGTATCGGAAATAGACACTGAGGCGCTTCCGATAAGGTTTTCTGCCTTCGGTGTCTTGCAGGTAGTTTAATGATGGTAAAGATGGGATGTTGTAGGTAAGTGGACTCGAGTCTAAAAGGAGGAATCCCCGTGTGCCTGTGGGATGGGAGCTGCTGGGACAACGTCTACAATGAAATACCCATACCAGGTGAACTAGGAAAAATGTTTTGATTAATGCAGCCTTAGCTTTGGTCCTGAGCTCTTCAGTAAATGTGTATTTCGGAGCAAGTGGCATCATTTACAAGGTAAAGTTATGCTTATAGTGAAACATTTGTGTAACGGAGCCTGAGCTTATGGTCCTCTGTTTTCCCACCTGCCTACTTCTTGCTCTCAAGAGAGTAGGTAGAATGAAGATAAGGGAGGGAATGGCGAAAAAGGCACTGCTCTCCAAATAGCTATTTTACGTACATGTGTTTTTTCTGCATTACGTAGACTGTTTTTTGCCAGGTCTTTCTCACTACCCTTTCTTATCTGACTTCCAACATCTACTGCTGGTTTGTTTTAAACAGTGTAGAGTTGTGCTGGGAAGCACTGACCATTTTTAAATGCAACTGAAATTGTTGTGACCTTAGACCCTCCAAAATGGGGCCTGGGAGATTCAGGATTGTTTGTGCTAGCTGCAGTCTTAAAACTAAATAAATATACAGCTAAAAACCAAACCTGAATTTTGAAATGCATGAGCTAGGTCACTCAGATCAAAGCGAAAGCATTTTTTCTGTCCTCTAGAATTGGTATTTTCATTTCTAATCCCTTAAAAATTGCAATAATTTTGGTTGTCGAACTCAAGTTTGCACGTGGAAACATGTGGTAAAAGTACGTGCTGATCTCGTAGTTTATGCTCCACCGGGCCATGGGAGGAGCTTCCCTGCTTGCATTCAGAAAAGGAAAAAATCAACAGAACTTTGTGTATCTGTATGAGAGATTCAGCTCTGGATTCCCTTCAGGCTACAGCCGTCACTTCCGTGGGTCACATTGCCTTTTAGTTTCGTCCCTTGGAACCGAGCACTGGTACTTGTTAAGACAAACACTTCAAGAATATTATTATTGCTCTTCATCTTTCTCTCCTGTGGTGAAATGGGAATGCTTAGATCCTTTGCTACAAGCTTTGTAGCACCTGAAATAGTAAGAGGTTGGAACAATTGCTGTGAGGCACCTGTCTGTAGGATCAAGTCCTTTCTGATGCCATCTTAGTTAAAACGGTATTTTTTTCCTGTCAAGCCATGGTATCTGGAGAAGGCGGTTCTCAAATGAAGGCATCCTTGGGTAGCTGTGGTCAGAACGAGGCGTCCTTCCATCTATTCAGGCAAGTTATCTGTGCTACTGACACTGGCGTTACGTGGGAATTGCAGAGCTATTGAGAAGCAAGGCATCTCTTGACATGCGCGTGCCTCAAAAAGTCCTTACTATCAAAGGAAGGTCAAAAATACACTCTTGGTTTTTTTCTGTGCTGTGCTGCCCGATACCTGAACTGTCTGGTGAAAGCCTCTTCCTTGACCCAGCCTTTCCACCTGGTGTGTTCCTGGCGTGTTGCAAACACACGGGGGGAGCCGCAGCTCCCAGGAGCCGGTGGCACAGCCCAGACCTGAGCAGACATTTATTTCGGAGGTCAGGCCTGTGGACGGATCTTTCTCTGGTGTAGTAGGGAGGTTATTTATAGTACTACAAATGTCTCGGTGGAAGAAAAATCAGAGTCCATGATGTCATATTAAAAATATTGATAAATTATTGATTATTATTTAGCCCAGGCTTCATGTGTGAGTAACTGGTTTCCATAAATCACCTGATTCCTCCAGGACTCCAGTGAAACGGAATGTCGCTGTTCAGGCAGGTTTCATTTGGGAAGTAAGAACCTGGCTGTGTTTCAGAAAGCGATGAGTGAGGCCGATGTCCAATGCCAGCTACTAAGGCTGACACAAATGCAGAATCCAGCTGCTCGTATTGTTCAGCTGCGGCCTCTCTGCCAAGACAGGTGATAATTTCTAAATGGTTTTGATGTTTGAGTAAAAGGTTGCTCAAAATAAGATCTTTCAGTAAACGTATTTGTAACTCTAAACATGCCGCGTTGGCTCCCAAGGCATAACTCCTCTAAAGACAGGGCAGTTGCGTCTGTGATGATAACGAGCTGCAAAGGCCTCCCGGTTTGGTGCTCGCTACTCCCTCAAGGAAGGCATCTTCATTTTAAAGGTTACTTCCGAACGAATTCTGTCTGCACAATTATTGTAGGAGCAGTTTCTGGCAAAAGGAGTTCTTCTGAGTCAAGTACTGGAATTTTAGAAACAGTCTCTTGGGCTGCTATGGAGCCGATTTGCACTATGTGATAAGTAGACAACATCTAACTGGCTTTGTAGGAGGGGGACAGCTGGAAAGACAAGAGACACCAGCTTTAAAAGGCAAAACTCTGTCTGCAAGGGAAATGAATTCTGAGAGTTATTTTGCAGTTGCAGAAAAAGCCCACATTCTATCCCCATACCTTGACCTACGCGTTGTAAAGCTGCGTAAGGAGAGAAGTTAGAATTGAAATGAATGCATGGCTAAAATGAGATGAGATCTTTCTCCTTTTGGTGGGAACAAATCTGTCATTTTTTTTAAAGTGTATTGCTCTTTTCCTTAGCTCGTGGCATCCAAAATAGCTGTTAAAATTTCAGTAATTCTTCATTTTAAGGCATTATTTTATCCCTTGTTAAACTTCAAAACAAACATATTAGTTGTGAAAACTTCTGTACAGAAGAGGAAGCAAATTGTTGACAGAAAAAAAAAAAATAATCCCACAATTGACCTAAAAGTCAGACGTTTATTCCTGTTATTTCTCTGTTTCATTTCTTGCTTCTTCATTGCAAGAATGTCTGTCTTCTGTTTGCTGTTTCCACACTAGGAGAGGGAAAGTGCTGTGATGTTGTCCCTGTGTGCTACTGATTGATTTTTATTAAAGCCCCGTCACCCAGTCACTTGGCTACATGCTGATTTTGCTACATGGAAGAAAAACACCCCAACAACAAAAAAAAACCCAAACCCCACCACTGCAGTGAAACCAAATGGATCTTCTACACTTTATCTAGATAAAAGCCTTAAGAAAACAAACCCAAACTGAATCCAGAGCAGATTTCCTGGGAGATAGGAGATGCATCAGTAGGGAACAGCAGACGTTTTCCACATTCGGATTGCTTGATGTGATATAATATGTTGATATAATTGCCCTTCATGCGAGCGGAGGGACTGGTACACCTTCCTTCCCCCTTTACCTTACGGGTGTCGCACCCACAGTCTCCCCCATTTCAGACCGACCCCATCATTTCGCAGGGACCTGGTTCACGGTTGCACGTGCTTTGGGGCTGGCTTTCCCGTGGGCACGTTGTGTGAGGGATTCCCAGCGCAGCGTTTTCGTAGGCCCACCAGGTTTGGGCAGTTTGGAGGAACCCCTCCTCTCTGGCAGCTACCGGAAGCCAATGCCAAAGCTCTTGAATCTCCCCATTTACATGCGGCATGAGTTTCCCATTTGATTAAGCAAACGATGCTTTGCTTAATTTGTCTATGTTGGCTATTTTTGTGAAATATGCACTTAATTAAGTAAGAGAAATACAGAAACATGTTTATTCTCAAGATTTATGCGAAAAATGAGAACCCCACTGAAATTTCCAGTAGTGAAGCAATTAAGTAATGGAATTCCACAGTATAAACATAGTATAATTCAACTATAAAAACGATGTCTAAGTAATGTTAATGAGCTGACTTGAAGCTACAAAAGCTAGAAAAGTTCACAGTTACAGATGAAAATTGAATTTGTTCTGAATTATAACTGAAAAAGTTAGTTTGCATGAGGAATAGTCTGCGGTCCCAGTCCAGGCTCTGTCCACGTGTGCGATATATTAAGCTAAACGTCAGCTTAATGTCAGGGTAGTGAAACTGGTCAGGACTGTCTCTAGGTTTTGTATGTGTAGCTCTGATCCATAACAGCGTTATTATCCAAATTATAACTTGCTCAACTGGCAAACAGTGTTTGCTGAGAGTTAAGGGAACAGGCGAGAGTTAAGGGAACAGGAGGAAGAAGATGATTTTACAGTTTTACAGGGCTTCCTATAAATTGCCAGTTCTGAGGAGCAAACAAGTCAGGTTCTTACTGATTTCTTGTTGAAAGTTTGCATATGCAACCATCCACAAAAAAAAAAAAAAAGAAAAAGGAAAAAAAAAATCACCCCCTCCAGAAAACAAGAGTGCAACCCTATTTCGCTGGAGTCAGAGCCCCCAGAAAACTTCTCCATGGCTTGGACTGACAGTTTGCAAAATTTGCAGTTGTTTGTTTAAATATTTTTCACAGTAGCTACTTAAATATTCTATTTGCTGAAATGTAATGCAGAGCCTGAGAGCCATAAATCAGTAATTGTGTATGTAGAAAGAAGCTCAGACCAAGCTGATGCTTTAGCAAGGTTCCAACTTGAAAATTGACAAAATGGTGTTTTGGATTTCAACTTGAACTCTGAATTTATATTGAAATTCGGCGATGTTGGAGCACATCTTGTAGCTGGCCATGTTAATCTCCGCTTTCTGCATAGTGTGTGTGTGTCCCCCCCCCCCCCCCCACTGGTTTGCGATGGAGCGCTTCCGTAGCGCCAAGGGGACGGGGCCCCTGCAATGGCACGCTTTGAGAACCTGGTTTTGTTTGTATGATATTCTTTTCCTTTGCCACTAATTCTGACCTGATTTTTTTTCTCTGCTAAATTCTTATCTCCTTGGGTAAGTTTCTTTAAAGTCCTTTTCCAGAGTAGTAACTAAGCAGTTTGCTGCGAAGGTGCGTGTTTACGGTGCTGAGGTAAATTCTACCAGCCAGGGCTGTGCGAAGCTTAGGCTAACGTTTCTTTTAAAGCTGTGTTTTTAGCTGGGTCCCTGGGGGTTTCGCTGCACTCTGGCCTCCATGCTACGTTTTCCTTTCTTTTCTCATTCCACTTCTTCAGAATGTTGTTTCTATCACCTTCTCAGCCTAGTAAATAGCACGCTGAAGATTTATGATGTTTAAACTTTTAATGCCATAACATATTTTATATATTTTTCACAGTATTATTCAGACGTGTTATGTTATGGTTAGTTCAAGTTCTAGTGCAACTGCTCTGAGGAACTCTTTCCTTGTGGGTAGTTCCTCTTTGCCAAATAGTATTTGCACTTGCTTCAGAGGAGGAGGAAAGGAATGTTCCATAAACGCTGCGCAGGATGGAAGTTGTAGATGGCCAAACCATTATGGATGGAGACTAAAAGCCTGAACCTGCAGCCTGGAGGAACTACGAACCAGAGTTTTCTTTTGGGGGCGATCTGTGCTTGCTGCTTCTCGGCTTTCCCAGGCCAAGTTCAGTGCAGAACGATTCTGTCCGTGTTGGGGAGGATGGTAAAGACAAGGACGACGCAGGGGTCCTGAGGAGAGGGGGGGTGAGGAGCCGGTGGCTTAGCTCCGGTGGACGGGGGGTTTCATCTCGGCTGCTCTCACGTTGCGCTTTTCCCCGGAGCTCCGGCAGCTTTGCTGGCTGCCCCCGAAGTCGCTCTGAGCACCCCCTGCGCCGGGGGTTTGCGCTGGGGTCGCCTTCGCTCTGCTGCTGGGGCCGTCTGCTGCTGAGCCTGGGAAGGGGTCTCATCGCGAGAATACGCAGGGGGTCGCGCAGGCAGAGCTGCAGAAGCAACATGCAGTGCTAAGGAGGGCTGCGTTCCGCTTTCATTTTGGGAAAAGTCCTGGTCTTTTCTCTTACGTCATCCCTATTGAATATATGACAATTAAAAAGAAAAGAAAACAAAGAACCCACCTAGAATGAATGAATTGTGGGGTACATCTGCCTGCCCCGCGTTACTTTCACAGTGATACTAATTCTTCTGTGAAGTTTCATGAGTTTATAAAACATTAAGTACTTCTAAAAGAACAACAAACATTGTTCTCTCCTCACACAGATCCTAAAACCCAGCTACCAGATGGACCGAGGCCTGTACCCAGCAAGGGAATATTAATTTTGATGGAGAGAGACTTAGTGTTCTGGGTATTAAATTATATGCCTTGGGAAATACAGCACAGTAGATGTGTGTTTGTACTGAGTAGTGTCTTTGTTTTTCATATATAAAAACACTAATTAAAGTATAACGTAAAAAACTGAAGTATGCTGGTTACATTTTAGTATGCTGCTAAGGTAAATAAAAATGAAACAAAAGATATATATATATATTGGGTCATTAAAAGTGCATTGTTAAATCGCTTTATGCCACAAAATTTCCGAATTAAAAGCTGAACAGAAATACATCTGGAATTGGACAGAAAAGCAGATTACTATTACTTTATCCGGAGTTCTGCATTTGGTCTATGGTTCATTTGCGCTGCCGGTAACCGCTGTGCAGAGCAACACAAGCAAGCACAGCTCCTGGAACTGTACCTTGCAAAATTTCCTTTTTACAACATCTCCAGTGGTCCAGCACAACCCCTAGCAGTTTTACCCTAAGGCTTGGAGAGCTGAACTCCATATGCTGTCTGGTGCTTTGGATATAAGGTCCCTTTTAATATGTTCAAAACAGAAACAGCTTGGAATATTAACTTAGCTGTACCTTACAGCTTACAGTGTGTAATGAGAAAAGTAGGCGAGCTGTCAAACTTAGCAATGAAGTCTGATCCGTTACAATTAAAAAAGTGGAGTATCGCATGTAAAACTGAACTATTTGATGTTGGTTAATCAAAGCACCTTCCTGATGGCAAACCAGCGTGGGCTTACAGTGGCAGATCAGCACTAGCTTATTTTGATTTTATCTTCTGCGCGAGCAGGCGTGTGACCTCCCTTACGCTTTTGGAGCCAAGGCAGTGCACGCATTTCATCGCTGCGGCCCTTCGTTGCCTCATGGCCAAGGCAGGTGGCTGGGGCGGAGGGGAGCCGTCCCCTCCAAAGCTGCAGCAGGTTCTCCGGGTATCTAGCGGGCGGCGGTGGTACCTGCTCTGGGACGGAGCGTGCGCCTGTAAGGCAGCCAGCATGCCTGGTGCCGTTTCCTGGCCCCGACCTCCGAACCTTTTGCACGAGCGAGTCCTCTGCGCAGGGGATAGGCTGGTGTCCGGGGGGTGCTGCCCGCTTTAGGAATTGGGCGTCTTTCATTTGGGAACTCAGAAGGAAAACTGCTCACTGCACTAATGGAAACAGACTGGAGCAAAGCAAAGCACCCTTCCTTGAACGGCACCCTAGCCAGCTCGCGATGTCTTAAGGTGACCGCAGGGTTCTGAGTATTCCTCTCTGTACGTTTTGGGTACTGCAGAGCAGCTGTCCAGCACAGGCTGCTCATCTTGGCCGCTTTGGAAGGCTTGACCCAAAGCCCACCAAAAACTATGAAGGTTTTTCCATTGGAGCCATCCAGTTCTGGATTTGTTCTTCAGTATGTGAATGTAATAACTCATCCTGAGTCCTTGCAGTATTGGCCTCCTTATTAATAAATGTCTTTCTGGGCAGAAATCCAAGGTTGAAGGCCTAGGGTGCAATAAAGGTCACAAAAGATCACTTTATCGCCACTGTATTGCTTTATAGGTATTTATTCAAGTTCCTTCCAGAATCTTCTCCTAGTCTTCCTGGCATAGGATATGGCCTCCTTGGTAAGGAGAGGGGGGAAAAACAACAAAAAAAAGATCTTTCTTTGTGCCACTATCCCCCTGAAGAAAAAGCTTAACATCTGATTTAAGTTTACTGAAATAACAACAGATGTTTATCTTGTATTGTATGGCACATGGCACTACATCTCATAAACCCCCTCCTGGAGCTTACAGCAGAGTTTCTGGTCCCTCATTTGGACACTTGCAGGCTTTGTGCTCTTTTTTAAATGTTTTCATTTCTCTGGAGCTTAATCTGCTACAAAAGTATTTATAAGTATCACGTTATAAACCGTGAAACGAGGAATAGCAAAGGAGATTTTCAATACTTCCTTCCACTAAGCACAGGACTATGCAGCTACTTACCTGCAGCCTCAAATAATGGAAAAATTGTGCAAACTTTCTGCAGTTTTTCATCAAGAAGAATCGACTTGGGGTATGGGATTGTGAACAGATCAATAAAAAAAAAATCATGCCCTGGGAAGGCAAAACTGGGAGGAAATATATAGAAAAAAAATCTGTTTTTCTGGGACTTGTGAAAAGTGAAACATTTTCACTTCTAAAATCTATGTATATTTTACTGTGAAAATAGTAATGCCTGTAGCTGGTATAATTTTTTTACATTTATGCACATAGATACTTCATTCCGCTCATTGCAACTGTAGAAAACTCTGTTGCATGACAGAAAGGACAATTTTCTTCCAGCACTAATCTGTGTGGCAATGTCGGTATTCTCGTGGAAACAGGAGTGGAGTTCAGACCGGTAATTTCACACAGCTCTTCTTGATGCGTTAGAGGATTGATGCTGGGTTAACCAGAGATGCTATAGGTGGCAGAAGGCAGGCTGCTAGTGTTTTGGTGGCGAACGCAGTAGAGACTGACGAGGTGTATCTCAAGGAGCCTGTGTCTGGGGAAGAAAAGCAGGTAAAGATCCTGACGCTGCACAGCAGCTGTGGTTCTGGTAAGCCCAGCACCGAGCGAAAAAGGGACCTGCAATATCTCAGAGGAGGTAAAGAGGCGTAGAACAGAAAGCCAAGGGGTAATTTAGTTGTGGAAGGAGAAGAGGAAGCGTATTGCTGATACGCACCTACTCACTTGGCTTTCGGTTTAATTGCTCTTTCCCAGCAAAAGGAGAGGCTGGAGGGTAGAGCGGGCGAGGTGACAGCTCCTGGGTGACCGTGCCCGGCCGTCTGTCCCTGCAGATCTAGGCAGCCAGCACCTCTGCAGCAGATTCCTTCCTCTCTGCAGAACAGTCTAGAGATGCCACATTACTGTCTTCAATCGAGACAGAGTTTTTGATGTTTTCTAGGTATTCCTGAGCTCCACTGATCCATGAACATTGTGGCTTCTTTTTTTAACATACTCTGTGAAAGCATGGTTTATTTTATGTTCGAATAAATGCAGTCCTCCTTTGTTTCCTCCACCGAATTCTTTATTTATTATTTCCTAAAATGATTTGATTTTCCCCCTCCTTCAAAACACATATGATTGCAATAAGCAGATACAAAATAGAACCGAGAAACAAAAGGCTGAACATGCTGATAATGTACATTTGGTTTGTATTTATCGTTTTAAGATGTGTTTTAATTGGTTCACTACCAACATCCTGTAACTTCCAGTCAGTCAGAAGAGAAACCTGTTTCATTTTAAAGTCAGTTCATTTCTTCCCTCTTTCAGCTGAGAGCAGTGGGTAAGACCCTACTGTAGTATCTTCAAATTTAATTTCATTAAAACATTTAAATAAAGCGGATTAGAGTACATCTTGTTTTGCTATTCTCCGTTGATGATTAGGGGCTGGATTTCATTGTGAAATGGGTTTTTAAAGGAACAACAATGCAAAACACATTTTGTTGCTTTGTAACATAAACCTTCATGCATAATTTCTAACGAAAACGTGCAACTATAAGCCTAGAAATAAACAGTTTGCCTGTTATTCCAGAAGCTCAGTCTGTTTAGTTTAATGAAGAGAAAGTGAAAAGGTGACGTGACTGCTGTCTTAAAGTACTTACCTGACAACAAAATTTGATTCAACAGACTAAAGGTGTGGCAATACCCAGTTTAATACACCCCTTTATTTAAAAAAAAAAAAAAAAATAAAGTAGGAATCAAAGAGAACAGAGTTGGAAGACCTCACGCGTCCTCCTGGACAACAGCAAGATAAACTTCACCGATCTGTTTCTGCCAGATGTTTGTTGAGTGTGTTCTTAAAAACTGCCCGGGACAGTGTTTCCACACACGGACAATTTGCCAGTGACTTGAAGTTTATTGCTGACAATTTAAACACTGAGGTCTGATGCCTCCTAAAAGGTCTGCACGTACCAAACAGGAATTAATTTGAGGAAGTCTTGTTGTGCAGGAGGTCAGCCTGGAAAACCACAGCACAGTCCCTTTTGACCTTGCCTTTTATGAGGTTAGTGTCGCTGTTCTTTTGGACCGTCAGCTTCTATCTTCAAGCTATAATTTTTGGATTAGCACTTTTCAGAAATATTTTCTGTTTTAAAGGGTAAAAGTGTCCTTTCGCTCTTGCTAAAATCAGAGCTAGGCCTGAAAGAGGACAGTTGCGTGTATTTCTATCTTCCACCTCATTGCAACACGCTTTACCAAAAGTCTCGACTTTGTTTTGTAAACGATTGTTCCAAAAGCTGTATTTAAACACGAGACTTTTGGATTTAGTCGAGCCAAAAGAGCACCTGCATCTGGCGGAGTTTGCAGGGTGCTCTTCAGTGGGGAGTGATTACCGCAACCGAGGTCAAAGCCAAACCGGGAGGATGATGAGGGTCCTCCCTCTTGGTTGGGCATTTGCCTCCAGCGGCTTTCAGATGATTTCATAGCCGTTGCTGTCTCCTCTCGGGTAACTCTGAACCAGCGATGGCCAGAGTTTCATGCAGAGAAACTTGCTCCTCCACGGGGAAAAAAGGTGTCCCTGAACAGCCGCTCTCCTGTGTGATAATGAATGTTTCTGCTGCTGCGGTAAAACTGTTTAATGTGGTTAGTGCAAATCAAGAAGTTTCTTAACAGAAGTGGTGAGGTGGTGGAATTACCTGGAAGTTTACCTTGGTTAGTGTCAGAGAGGCCGGGGGAGACCTGCAGGAGCTGCCCGAGCCCGGAGCAGGGCAGGAAGAGCACTGGGGCCGGGGCGGGCTGGGTGATGGAGCCCAAGGGAGACGGGGTGCTCGGGGTGGGCCGGGAAAGATTGTCCCTGAAAACCAAGCAACTGCGAAGGTTTGAAAACTCAGGTCGTGAAAAGGAGCTTTTGTGTCTTTAGGGAGGGTGAGTAGTTGGACGCTATTCAGAAAAACGTATGGGAACTTCTGTTTTAATAAACGTTATGGAGTTTCCCTTTTCCATTTGGCTACTGGAAATGTGGGGAGGGGGAAAGATGGAAAAAGATTCAGTTTGTTTGCTGGCCAATTTTGTCAAAAAGAGGAAAAACTGGGAAGTGTCTTTTTCCACAAAAGTTCTTGCTCTCTGTCCAGCTCTGCTGTGACCGAGCCCCAGCTCCGT
Organism: Nipponia nippon; assembly: GCF_047370975.1. Lineage (NCBI taxonomy): Eukaryota > Metazoa > Chordata > Aves > Pelecaniformes > Threskiornithidae > Nipponia > Nipponia nippon. Next base: position 8,266,633 of record NW_028262335.1, read on the forward strand.
GGGGAGCTGGGACCAGGAGATCCCTGTCTCGCCCAGGCGTTTCTGCAATTTTGCAAAAGAGAGGTGCAAAAGCAGTGAAATGAGCGGGATTCAAGCCACAGGTTGGAAGGCCTGAGTTAAAAATGAAGGGCTAATATTGCACTACTGTGGTATGTACCATTACTCCGGGAAAGAGCTATCCCTCAGGCGCTGTGATGACAATATAAACCAAATACAGAATCATTTATTTAGTTCAGCATGCTGGAAGTTTGCCAAATCCATACTAATTATATTGTATCTTGTTTTTATCATATATATATATGATTTGTTGTGCCAAAATGGCTGGACGCTTTTTCCCCGGTATCCTATTACTGGTTTAGGTTTCTGACCATCTTCTCACTTGTATTGATTTTTCCTGTAGCTTTTTGGAAAACAGTCTTGTTCGTTACCCGCTACCATCGCGGTGCTGCTTAGTCAGGTTCGCTAAAAGTGTGTAAGAATGCAAGAAAAGAAGGTTGAAGTGCGGCGTGAGACAAACGCACCCTGCAGCGTATCTGCCCGCGGCTTTCGTGCTGACTGTGTGAACCTGCGGTACGCCTTTTCCCTTCTGGAAATAACACAAGCTTTGCTGTCCATGAGAATTTTGCAAAGAGTAGCAGTAAAGCTAGAGCAGCTGTACAACGAATGAAATAGCTTTTCTCTTGTGATATTCAGTGAAGAGGTAGATAAATGTCTTTGAAAGTGGAAGGCAAAGGAGGGGTAGGGTTTGGGCCAGAGCATTGCAGAACTTGGAGAGAGAAGAGCTGAAGCGATGGAAGATAAGAATAAAGAGGATGCAGAATGTGATCAGATGCAAAAGGAGAATAAGGGGAAAAAAGGTGGCTAGGATAAATGAGGTCAAAAGAGCACAGAAAATAGGAAGTGGAGCGGAGGGGGAGCATTTCTATGCTACAGTTTTTCGTGAGAGTTTTAAAAACAGACATCAGTTTAAAACATTAGCGAGAAGAATCTCAAAAGTGTTTAAATTTTATAATTTCAAGGACAATCAGATTTAGATTGAATTTTTTTTTTTCTTAGTGAAACTTTAATCAGAAAAGAGGTGATTCTCCTTGCAGAAGCAGATGATGCATGGTCACGAGAGGTTCCAGACTGCTGGAGCGCTGGGCTTAGGTCAGGCGTCTCTCCTGGACCACCCGACTCCGTCGCAGTCCGTGCTTCTGTGCACAGAATCCTTCGCTGACAGCAGCGAGCAGTGCAGGTGCAGAAAACAGCCAGAGGTTTTTGCAAAGGATAGTGGATCTTCAGTGTGACTCAGGAAGAATAATTTTGCTGTAACTACCCATTGGGTGCTCTGTGCAGATCCAGTTCATGGGAGCAGTCAGTCACCCAAGGATGACAAAGGGGTCCTTACTCTTGAAGACTGAGATGCTGATGAAACGCTCTTTGAACTCTTTGAAGTTTCTTTGGTTTCTTTCTTTCTCCTTTTTTTTTTCCTTGTGGGTTTTTGCTTTCTTCCAAAGAACAAAAAAGTAACTTCCCAATGCAGATCTAGCCCGTACAGGACAAGGACTCTTTTGAACTATTTTACATCCAGTCCCTATTCAAAAGAATCTTCTTGCAGCTTCCGAAGGAGCCCTGACAATATTACGTTTTGAGGCATGAGCGAGCCTCTCTCGTATGAGGAGCACGGTGACTACAACTGACCAAATAACGCCAAAGGGATTCCTGACTGAAGGCAGCAAGTTTGCTTTGCCGTATTTCGTAGAGCCTTATTCACCGTTGCCCAGTGGTGAAACAGACCTGAAGACTGAAATTCTCAGGAATTTTAGTTTACCCATCTGAACATATGTACTAGAATAATTTTTTATTTTTATTTTTGTAATTATTTATTTTTATAATTTTTATTCTTTGCTAGTATTATTTACTGTTACACTTTCTCTTGCACCAGTGTGGGCAACTTCCCGCTGAGCCTGAGGCCGCTGATGCCCAGAGCCATGGCCAAAGCGGAAGAGACTCCAAACTAAAGCTGGTCAAAAAACCTCTGGCCTGTTTTCCATGCCAACTTCTCAAATTTATAGTTTCTTTAGCATAGAGATTAAATCCACTCCTATTCAAAAAAAGCCTATTTTTTCTTTGGTGGATAAAAATAAATAAAAATAAAACATACTGGTATTTCCTTCCCATAGGATGTGAACATCTGGGTGGTTGTTCTTTGCCAATTGTCCCCCCAAAAAGTTTGTATCTAGGAGGAAATTGTCTTTGTACAAACTTATTTAGCTCAGATAACTTTGGGGGTGGGTGTGTGTCAAGCTCTATTGAAAGCTAAGTAAAAGGTGACAGAAAAGTGATACTGAATATGGTGAAAATAAAATGCAAGTGAATCCAGAGATGGGAGTCTTACAAGCGAACATGCTGTTCTTCTGGGTTTTTTTATGTGGAAAAGCAGTACCTATTGTGGAAAAAACTGCAGTACTTCTGCTTGGCAGGGTTACCTGAGATTTGCATTAATGGAGAGAGCACTAACTTACTGATGATTTTAGTCTGCGAGACGGTCGCTGCCCTTCAGGAAGTTTGCCGGTTGATCTACAAATAGAGCGAGCGCGTAGACTGCAATGGCTGAGAAATCTAATCCTGGCAAGAGGGAGGGTGCCCGTGCCAGCTGGTCACCAAGGATGCATTTCATCCTTTGCAGTACTTAAGTCATGTTTAGCAGGTCAGTAGATGGTTAGCAAAAGCTTGGTTTGATAAGAAGTTGCCTAAATTAGGCTAATGATGGGTTCTCCTGGGTAATGCAGGGGAGAAAAAGTTCAAAGCCTGGTATTTATGTGCACAAAGTCCAAATACCTGCCAAGTCTCTTTGATGAAGTGTCTTTGTCAGAACGATTAAATGAAGGTTAAAAAGGCCAGACCTTTTCTCAACATATTTGACTTGCTCTTTCTTTCCTCTCTTCAAGGTGTCTTCATGTTACATTTATTTGCTTCATGAATTCTCTATTACACTAATCAGTCCTGATGTACAAACTCATTAGAAAATGAGCTGGAAATGTAAGATCTGTCAAATTTCAGAGACTTCTGACATTGTTAGACTCAAGGGCCTTTTTGCAGAGAAAAGAGAGAAAGGAAAGAAGCTAATGAGGAAATGTCAGATAATGTAGAAGTCAATCCATTTGGGGATGAAGTTTTACAAAGTTCAGAGAGAAAAGTTGTAGCGTTGCCAGGGTAAACACCTAATTTTATTTTAATGCAAATTTTGGCACAGAGGAATTTTTTTCTTACTGGTGTTACTGAACACTTCTGGTTTGGTTTTGTGATCGACATCTTAAATCAGTTTAGCACGTTATTTTTTTAACAATGACACAGAAGTGAAGGGAAATAATTATTTGAATGGGATTTCCTAATTATATGAATTACCAATTTGCATTTTGGGTCTCGTGCCAGTCCCAGCTGAAATCACTGTCCCAACACGCAAGGCACTGCATAGATGCATGGTGAAATAAATGCTGCCGCAAAGCAGGCTTTGGTCCGCTTTGAAAAGAGTGTAGATGTGTAAGATCTGTCAAATCAGGCGGTCAAAAATCCCGTTGTTAGCCTAACCTAAGAAGAAAAAGGTGAAAAAAGAAACAGTGGTGAAGAGAGAAGCGCCTTGCCTGCGGTCACCTGCTGGTCTGTGGCTCAGATGAGGCGAGAGTCTCGGTGCCCCGGTCGCTGAATCGCACCGTCTCCCTCTGGCCGCTGACTGGTAGGATACGGGCCGTTGTTCTTCTGGGCAGCGCTAAGAGGGAGGAACAAGGAATGATCAGCAACACAGAGAACAGTCTAATCCTAGTGAAGGGTAAGCCTGCCAGCCTTTATTCAGCTTTGGTTGCGTTTGCACTGGTAGATCAGAATGTAAGTGGTTTATTTCATTTCTTTACCGAAAAGCTCAGGATGCTGTTGGAGAAGTTCTTGGATATGTCCTGCGCTCTCCAAGGAGTGGTTGTTACTCCATCTGTACAGAGCACCCAGTGCAGCAAACAGGAGACTTGCTACGTTTAGCTGTCAAATCCTTTTTCCTCGTCCACTGGAACATGGAAGTGTCTGCTGTTTCCGTCATCTGCCTTACGAGTGCCAGACTGTCACCTGGCAAGGGGCGCATCTGTGTCCGTCAGGGACACTGTTACGCGCCTGTGAAACTTAATGGTACACGAGAGTTACCAAGGAAGAAAATGAAGACTATCGCGTCTGACAAGGCGGACGGGGATGCAGGACATCTGGGATATGTTCTTGCTCTTGTTATGGAACTCCCTGTGTGACCTTGGGCAAGTCTCTTCATCGTTCTCTCTTGACACAGACTGTATTGTACGGCACTTGCCAGTACGCACAGTACTGTCTCAATTATAGCCGGGTGTCACAAACAGCAATTATAACGCAATGCATCACAAATAGGTTGTTCTTGCTTTGAGATGGATTTTTTTTTCCTGAGGTGCAGTCCCCTCAGATTCCACCCGGGAGGTGCTCTGGGACCTTGAAAGGTGCGAGAGATGCGCAAAAGCGCTGGCTCTCGTGACTGCTGCGTGGCTCTCGCTCCGCACTGCAGCGTACTGGAGAGCAGGGACGGGGCGGAGGTGGCAGCTCACGGCTCCCTTTCGCTACTCGTCCAGTCCTTGCGCTCCCCAAAGCAGCGGGTTACGAACACGCGGCCAAGTGCTCATCCAACAAAAAGGGAGATATTTCTTACTGTGATTTCAAACACAAGGAAACACAGGAATTGGACATCTTCTGCGCTGCCTTGACAGCATCGTGCTGTCAGAGCAAGTAAGCAGGGCTCGGTTTACTGAGTACAACTGCCAGCATTACCATCGGAGAATGTCTTTAGCCCTTGAATTAAGTTATATTACCACACAGATTTTAGAGCAGGCAACTCGTCTGTTCATATAAAGTAGGGCAGAGCTGTATGCCAAGAGAAACCTCTCTCCAAAGCTTGTTCTTTCCCTCTTTCATTGGTGAAGAGCCAGGTGGCAACTCGAACATGCAGGTCCCGAAGAAAACCCGCTTCTCGGGGTGTGTGAAGCTGAGAGTCCCGGCTGCAGGCCCCCAGCTGCTCAGCCAGTGCCTGTATTCCTTAAGGACGCGCACAGCGTCCTTCCTCGGGGTCCGCTTCTCGGAGGTGCTGAGCTGAGCATCCCTGCCCTCCCGCCTCCAACCGCAGTGTAAGTGAACAGGAGCTGTGGTTGCTCAGCACCTCATAAAAATCAAGCCCCTGTGGGTTTTGGGGGGATAAATGAGAGAGAAACTGGGCTCAACGAATAAGATAAGTTTGCTGGCAAATTGCTAGTAGCAGTGAAAGCAAAACCCAAGGCATTTACATACCCATTAGAGGGGGATTTCAAACCTGGACTCTGGCCTGCTTTGAAATCATTGGTCTCCAGGGGACATCTCACCATATCCGGCGAACGCTGTGCTGAAGGGCAGCTGCCATTTGTGTCCATCCTTTTGATGGCACTTTAAGCACCTCCATCCCAGACTTGGCTGGGGTTTATGGCCGCAACCGCTCCTGCTAAACCCTGCGCCGCGCTGCGGAGGCATCGCTAGAGCACGGGGCAAAGGTGAACATGCAGAACCCCTCAAAGGCAAAACTATTGCAGTACGTGTGGCAGAGAGTGATGATTCATTTCAAGGAGTTCTTTTAAAATCAGATTAGACAGGGTAGGCTAGTGAAAGGGAAGGGGGTATGTTCTGCTTTGCAAATCTAACTCCATCAAAAAGGTGTCAAAGAACTGGTACTTCCTTCTTAGTTCTTCCCCCTCTTTCCTTCCTCTTTCTGTCTCTAGCTGTTGTCTTGCCTTTTTTGCAGACAAAAACCACATCTCAAATTCCTCCTCTTTGAAGCCTATGGCTGGTCAGGTAAAGCAATTTCACCGGTCCCTTAGGAAAGAGTCTTGGGTATTTTCTTTACCCAAGGGATGTGGATCTGACTTCTGAGGAACAGCCTAGGTTTCTCTACTGCATCAGACCCATGCATACAAGATTTCCAGGGCAGTAAAGCGTGAAGAGCACTGGATCAGACTGGCTGCTGGCAGAATTCTGGTATGTGTTTCTATTTGCTTTACTGATGACTTTGTTTTAAAAGTCCCTTTATTCAGAAAAAAAGCTGTAGGTGTTTTTGCATGTGAGTCTGCTTAAAATCATCCTAAACTTTTCCCTGAGTGTATCACATCGCTGTGGCGTTACCGGCCACATCCTTAAGGTTTCTTACGGATTCCTTTCATTTCTAGTGTTCTGATCAGTACTGGCTTATTTGTCTTTGAGCGTACTGCTTGATAGCCTTTAATATCCTACTGCTCCAGGTATTTCTCTCACCAAATAAAAAACATTTCATGGCACGTATGAAATTTAAACGCACACCTAATTTGTTGTTGTTGGCTTTGGTGTTTTACAGCCACTGGCAATCCTTCATTTTGTCTTTATTCTCAACTAGAGTTTCAACCTGTGACACCCACTTTGGCTTTTGGATCTGAGCTGCTGAATTTGGCCATTGTGCTTCCCAGACGGACGCCAGCCTGGGAGCCACAGTTCCACTCCGGTCATGCTTTTCCCAGTGAACACAGTTGCCCACTGCATAGTTTCGATGTCCTCCAGCAGTTGTTCTGCTGTACTGTTGTGGTCAGATTTTGCTCTAGGGCAAGGACGGCTGCAGAAATAGGGAAGAAAAAAAAAATTATCAAACTTTTTGGGACAATTCTCCTTTAGAAAACACCTTGTAAAGGGCTGCAGAAATTGCAGAACTGTGTGAGGCCAGGAGCTTTCCTCTCCAGAGTCTGGTAGCTCTTACTGATCTGCACTTAGCTATGTTTGGCGCTGCTGGTTGTCTGTCTTGCCGTTAATCGTTCCTTCTGATACGGTCACTCTTCATTTGTGTTTATTTCTTGCCTGTCTTACCTGCCCTTCCCTCCTCTGCCTTCTGCAACCGGGACAGCCATTGACGGGAGCTTGATTAGATGCTCTCCAGTCTTTTGATCTGGATTTGCACCACCTGATTATTTCTGTAAATAAATAAGCAGTTCACTATCAAACCAATTACATTTATATGAAAAAAATCTTGTGATGCTTTCTTTTTACTTTTTCCTCTCCGTTGTTACCAAAAGATACCCAATATGCTAATCTTTTCACAGTCCTCCTCCTCTGAAAACTTAAAAACAGATGGAAGGAAAAAATTTACTTCTACAATAGAATGTACCCGTGTTACTTTTCATATTCAGAATCTGAGGCTGAAAGGGCCAGTGAGTTTTCACTCCTTGAGATGTCTTTAGCTGTTTTTTCAGTAAGTTCAAACAAATTTATGAAACCATATATGGGGAAGTTTACATTTCTGCCAAGTGCGTGTTGATAAAGGGGAGACTTTGATCCTTTGGCCTGTCAGTTGTACCTCATATGTGCTGGGTCAGGACAAAAGTCTAAGGATATTTCCCCTAACAAATGGATTATGCTGCCTCTAAAGTATTGCATCTGTGTAACAATCAGTAGTGAGTTGGCATGATTACGTTTTGAGAGATTTATCTGGGGCAAATCCTCTGTGTAAGAACTGATTCATAACATCTAATGTTAACCAGGTTAATATGAATTGTCAAGCAGCTGACGATGGGAAACAATCTCTCTATTTATAGAGACTCTGTAGATATTTAGAAGCAAATGCACACACCTGCATGTTGAACTGAAAGGCCCTATAAAAGGAACACCTGACACTACTCGATTAGGAGCTGTGTTATTGCAGTGGCTGCACCTTATAGGGACAAGTTTTTTTCTATGTATATTTAAGTGGATTATTTGAGGAAAAGGAGTAATTTCATGAAGAGTTAGTGCTGCTGCCAAAAAGCAGCAATTTTAAAGCAAAGCAGCTTCCTGAATACTTGTGCTTTTATGTTAGCCTGACCTGGGGCTGGGGAAGTTAAGGATGCTTGAAACAAAAACCTATTAGAAAAACAAGGTGAGCTTCTCTGTATAATAGCTATCGTGTCACTTACTGGCTTTGGGCAAAGACTGGTGAAGGGCAAAGGGTTTTATACTTCTTGTTGAAGTGCTTTGTGCTGCTAAACTCCAAGGCAGCAAACAAACTGCTAAATCAGTTTAATATTAAATATTAATATTATAAACCTATAATGCAAGCAGTGGATGATGAGATTGTATTAATTCCATTTAACACCTTTTTGTTTGCACTCGGGGCAGATGTGCGTGGCTTGGATGAATCTGTTCCTAGCTAGGCTAACTTTGTGGATACAGGACTCGGATTCAGGAAGGCAAGAGTCCTGGCTCTGCCACTACCCTGCAGGATAACCTGTCCGTGGTCATTTCTTCTCTTTGCTCTGCACCCTTAACAAACAATGTAAGGATTTGTAAGTTCTTCGGGGAAAGGACTCGCTCTTACTAACACAGGGTACCATGTCCAGCCTCAGTGCGAGGCCTCTGGGGACTACTGCAGCACGAATAATAACCTTAGATGAGTTAAGGCAACGTCACCTTGGTTGAACAGTGTGTGTTAATTTGCTTGTGGGCAGTGCTCCACTTGATCAGAAATCCAAACCAAAAATACCTGCAAGCAGCGTAAGGTGGATTTTTCCCTTCAGGTCTTGTATCCCATCTGGGTCACCTGGAGAGCTGGCTTGCTTTTGCCTTGCAGCTCTGGAACTGCTCTGTGTAAGCATGCTAATAATAACCTGGAGACCAAATAGAAATGTGGTGTCACACAGCGTTGAGTGAGGCCCACAGATTCATCTCGGGAACTGTAGAGGGTGTGCAGAGCCTGGAGAGAGGAAACCTCCGTAAAGTGCGAGCAATTGCTAGAAAAGTGGGTCTGATGTGTTCCTGATCTCCTCTCTCAGCAGCTTCTCACAAAGCAGCCAGCCTGAATGAGCTGAAAGCAGCCATTAGAAATACTTTTTTTTAAAGTCAAGAGGGTGAAGGGACACTGGTTATTGCAGATGAGTGTTGCTTTCTTCCCTAGAGGAGCACCTTAGCTCTGGAGGGCTCCTCTGGAGCAGTGGTGAGCTGGTATTTGCATGTAGCATTGTCACAGGGTATTTTGACACACAGAAGCAGAAAACCCTCTGAGCTGCCCAGTTCAGAGGCAGTAACCAGCAACACGTGCCTTGCCAGACTGCGCCACATTGCCAGCTTGGCTCGTACTTGTATAATGCCACTTGTTACTGCTCAGCAGCCTTGGCCTCCTAGGGTTCAGCTGGAGTTCAAGCCTGGCAAATGGTAATCATCACTTGGGCTCTCCGGGGAACAGATGCAGTTAAGGGAGCACCGGGATATGGCTAATGTGATGCTGAACTGGCAATCAAAAGACATGGTAACGATCAGCATTCTCTCTGCAACCTGCAACGGTGTTAAATGTGTGACTCCGATTTGGGGGTTGGCGGTATTGCGATGTCCGACTCATTAGGCTTGCGTTGCAGATTTGGCCCTTCAGGTCCGAGATTACCCATCTTGAAGCAGGGGACTCCAGTGCCCTGTGTCAGAGCCTGGTACGATCGCTGCAGGAATTACTTCACGTTTGGAGGGGTGTCAGCCTGCTCCGCGCACGCTAGCCACTCGTTCCTGTTGCTGCTGCCGCCTGTGGGAGTTTTTCCGTCTCGCGTATCCAAAGGAGGCCCTCGCGCAGCCCGCTGCGCTCGCACCCCTCTGCTGCCACGGGATTTCCTTGGCCGCGGCCCCGCTGCGCGCGGACCTCGCTGCTTGCTATGGGGGTTGTACTGTAAATGCGAGAGTGTGGAGGGAAAGTGTAGCTTCAAGTAAAGGATGCAAAAGCCCTTGCTTTTGATTCCAGGATCTTCTGCAAAGATATCTCTGAAAGAAAAAGGGGGCTCTGCAGGGTGAGGGAGCTCCTGTGACCTTTGTGAGCCCCCGGCACGTCCCTTCCCTGCCGTGGAAGAAGTACAGCGACGGGTACGGCTGGTGCTGGCCTGGGTGTGGGGACCAGAGTGGTTGGGGGGGGGCGGCGGGTGTTGCAAAATGAATTTGATTTTTATGGTGGATTTCTTCTAAATGCAGATCTGTTTTACCCTACTGTTGTTACCACAAAAGTCCCTCATAGTTTTCAGGAAGCCTGTACAGAATAATTTTCCTTCTACTTTCCCCACTTCCTCTAAATGCTGGGCCAGACAAAGGTGTTGTAAAAATTATAAGCCACAGTTTGATCTCTGCAAGTTAAATGCAGTGACTCTGGGTTCACAGTGGTTGAGACAACATGGGAATTGGGACTTGGCATTTGTTTTTCTGTGGGCTCCCTATATGGTCTTTTATTTTAATCTTATTTTTGTTCCTCGTGTTCTTTCCTCCCTCCCCTCCCTCCTCCCTGCATTCATCATTTAAAATAGAACAGAAAAACAGTTTTGAAGTAGCTTGGAAGGCAAGCTAGAGAAAGTATAGCAGGATGCCCGTCTAGCCCCAATTACCAGTTTGCAGCGGGCCCAGAGTTGCTGGTGGGCCCTGATGCTTTGCAGGGGAAGAGAAAGGGCCGTAGTTTGCCCAGCTGCAGGCAGCATTAGTCACTTGCTAGAAGACACTGGTCTCATACATGCCTCATTTACATAAAGTGATGTGGAAGACAGGGCCTTTATCTTTTAAGACAGAGGTGCAGCGAAAGCAAACCAAAGCCCTTCTGCATTTAGAGCATGCTAGGGGATGTATAGACGTGCTTCTCAGCTCAGCGTGTTAAAGGCCCATTTCAGCTCAGTATAAAGGTGTTGAAAGGGTTCCCAGGAACTGTAGCGAGGCCTCAAAGGAGTCTTAAATGAGTTCACAAGAGTCAAAGACAAAAGGAAGAGGCCAAAGAGTGCGGACAGGGAGTCCCCGCTATGAGATAGTGGGCTATATTAGCTGTTTAAACACCTCTTGGTGGCATTTGCTTTATAGACTTTTATTCCACAAACTCATGACTCCTGTCCTGAAGGTTCACAGCAACGCTGGCAGGTGAGCAGTGGTGGGCTGGCAGTCCCCAGCGTGTCCTACAATGCAGTTTGATTGTGGTCAAATTTAAAAACAAACAAACAACAAAAACCCAAACCAAAAATAAAACTAAGACCTTAAAATATTCTATAAAACCTTTTCAGCCCATTTACATTTAAAGGCCACTCAAAAAACCCCAACCCATTCACTCAGCTGCTCTCATTAAAGAGACTGAGGAACTTAAGTGACTCCTCAGGGACTTGAACTTGTGGTTGAAGGAGCTGAGAAGTCCCAGATATGATCCTAAGGAAATCCGAAGCTATACCCTCCAATGGCCTCGTATTAATGTGTGCTGAGTCTTAAAGTCTCTGATTGTTTTCATGTTAATTTTCTTAGTGCAAAAATAAAAACAAAGTAGTAAGAAAAAAAATCTACCATGAAGGTACCTTTAATAGCAATGAAAGGTGTCACCACGTGTGATTAGCATGCACGCGTCGGTCATTGGCATTGCTCTCAGACCTCTCAGACTGTTCATCTGCTGCCTGAACAGCCTCGTAGGCAACTTAGTTTTTTGTTGATAACTGAAACCTGGAAATTCAGAAATTGGGAGATTCAAAAGATGGAAAAAAGGAGGCAAGTTAATTGTGATAGTCGAGGCAATGCTGAGCCTCGCAGATGAGGCTGAGCATCTCCACTTACTTGGGCTGTTTGTCAGAGCCTACAGGATCACCCCTCGGGAACAGGCGGGCACGAGTGGCAGCCCACGCGTGTCGTTTGGCTTCCATGGTTTTATGCCAAAAATTCTTTCAACTGGAGAGAATATGGTACAGAATATTTCTCCTTGCTGTTTGCCACAGCCTCCCAAAAGCAACCACCATTGCAAACCCAGCGATGGGAAGGGGAGCGCTTGCATGAAACAGCACCATCTAGTGATTCCCCCCACCCCACCCCGCTCTCTTTGTAAAGCCACAAACACTGCATCACTTATTAGTTCCAGGTCAAAGTTTCTAATTGAAATAGTAGCCACCTTCCTCTTAGTGGACTGAGAGAGTGTTCTTTCAGGGGCAGAATCCATGCCATCCTTCGGGCGCCCCATGGACCAAACGTGGGCACGTCAGTCTGTTGGTGGCCTTGACTCAGCTGTGTCTATTGGATTACACACTGCAGTCTCAGTGCAGGGAGAAACATATGCTTGTGCTTTTTGGCTCAGCTGCTCCCAAACATTCACATCAACAAAAGAGAACACTGCAACATTTTTTTTCAGCTGATTGAGTCATCCAAATATGCAGTTGTAGGATCAGAGAATGAAAGACGTGTGATAGCTAAAACAAAGCATCTTTGAGCCAGTCCACTGGCCATAGGAAAGACGCTCCATGTTGACACGTCTGGCAGGAGCGATCGAAGCCAGCTGATGCTTTAGAGCTCAGGCTCTTTTGGCCGTGTAAGCGCAGCACCTGATGCTGTTGTGCTGTGGCCACGACTGATGCCTGCAGGTCCCAAAGCGTACGTGGCGTGATCTGATGAGGCTTTGCTAGCTGGGAGCAGGACGCCTACAGAAGAGCCCTCTGTCCATAAAGAACCGATTTTCCTCGATTCTTGCAAGATATCCCCAGTGGGCAGGTCTCAAGAGTGAAGAAAATTATTTCTCTGTCAAAAGTAAACTTGTTAATTTTTTTTTTTTTTTAATTTTACAGCCAGTTGTGTGCAGCGATTCTGTTCCATTTGCTGCTTTGTTTAGTGGTTCAGGTAGCAGGCATCAAATTAGGATCGCTGAGGTATTTATCAACCACAACCACGTGAGCCTGCAGAAGCCTTATTGGCCTGGTCCAGCGCCCTTCGAGAAAGCTGGGAGGCTGAATGCTCGCTTCCCTGGCAGCCCCTGAGCCCCGGGGAGGAGCTTTCAGTCCCGTCTCCCTGCTCAGTGCCCAACGGGCCACTGCCATCTTCTGTGGGAGTTAAGAAACTCCGTGATGGAAGGTGCATACAGCAATCTCATTTTTATAATAAACAGAACTCTTAAACGCAAACTGACAATGAAATTCCAATAAAATGAAAAATTACATTAGTTTGGCAGGAACTTCTTCCATGTAAAAAGATCTTGACACTGCAGTGCCTTAATATTGACCATTACGACTGAATTGGCATAGAGTTACTGTAATAACCACCCACTCAGAACAGTGTGATATTATTTTGAGGCCAAATCTGTATTTCTGCTCATTACCAAAATTGAAGCATTGGTGTCCACAATATTTTCTCTCAGTAAGAAGGACATAAAACATTTTTTTGCCACAAAGACTAATTTGTAAATGAGAGTAACAGTAACGGGTGCCCCTCACTAGGGATGAGAACTTAGTGGTGGTGAACTTTCTAATGATGTAACAGTCGTCATCGATAAAGTGAAATAATCCATACCACTTTGTGCAATGCAGGTGCAGTGACAGATGCCTCTCTGGTAAGGTGCTGAGAGTACCCGCTGTATTTTGCAGGTGTTTCTGGTGTGCCAGCTCTGTGTGGTTGTCCTCTGCCGTGGTATCTGAGCATCTTTGCTAGGGAAGTGCAGAGCTTCAGCTTCTTGCTCTAAACTGTGAGCACAGTGGCTGATTTAAGAGCAGGCTCCAGAGTGTCCTTCGATTCCTTCCTGTTTAGAAAAGCCCTTGTGCTTAAATTTAGGCAGCACGTATCTAAGGACCAGTCTGTAACGAGTGCTTTTCTAAATAAAGACCGTAATGAAATAAATGAGGAGCTCCTGTTTGTTGAAATAAATCGATAGGGCCCTGCCCACCGCTCTCCCAGCGGTGACAATGCCAGTATCCATCTGCTTGTCCCCCAGCCCTGCCTACTGCAGATAGCCCTGGCATCTGTCTGGGCCCAGGCTGCAGCCTTGCAGCATTGCTCCTAGATGAGTTAAACTTTTCCCCCCTCCCCTTCCTTTCTCTTCTTCCCACCTCCCTCCCTCCCTCCCTGGTCCTTGACAGAGGCGCAAACACTCTTAAATGAGAGATAGTGGCTTCCATCCAATGGAGCCCCGGTTAATCACCGAACATCGTGGGAAAAGCACAAGATGAGGGCCGAGAAACAGCCCATTGTCTGGGCAAGATTAAAGCCCCAAAAGCCGTATTGTCTACTGAGGGGATAAATCTTCCTGCTGTCACTCAAGCACTGAATTAAATTCCCCTTCATTTCTAAAGGGGCTTATCTGTACTGAATAGGCTGTTGCGCCACAAGCGTAAGGGAACGTATTAAGTGAGCTCCTGTCTTGGGCACCTTCACAAATAGACGAAAAACAGGAGCAAATCTGGAAGGGGCGGGTGGGAGGGGGAAGAGCAAAAGTGCTTTGGACTGGGGAAGAGAGGAGGGATGTTAATTGTTGTTGCAGGTCGTTATTACTGAACGAGGTAAATGAAATGGCCATTTTGCTTGACTCTCTAGCTTCCTCACCATTGCAATAAATACGAGGTGGAGTATTGGGAACGAGCATCGTTCAGTGCAAGGGTGGTTTGGGCAAAGGGATGTCCTCGCGTGGTCCAGTGAGTCCCCGATTGGCAGCGTGATCCTCCTGCGGGGTCCCTAAGGGAGGAACCAGCCTTTTGGTGATGCCGAGGCATGGGCTATAGGTGCGCTGCCGCAGACCTTCTGCCACCCAGGTTGTCTTGGGAGGAATGGCTGCAGCGGACCTGAGGCAAATATTTTTTCAGGGGTTTTGTAACACGTTTGCTGAGTTGCTGGAGCTGGCTTACCCTTAGCAGCCGAGGGGCTGGGCTCTGGTGGGAGCTGGAGGAAGGAGGAATATTTTGAGCAGATGTAATGTCTCAAGGAGCCCACAGGCAACACCACCACTGCTTCTTCTCTAAATGCTTCCTCTGGTCTTTGGCAAGGGCCCAGCACTGTGAGGACAAGGGACACACGCAGTCACTGCTTGTGTCACTGTGATCCTCTCCTCCTCCTCCTCCTCCCCTCGCGCTCACCCTTGCAGCATTCCTCGCGAAATACCGGCATGCTCTGGCATCCCACCTGTAGATGCCTCAATGGGAATGAATGTTGTCCTGTTATTTTTGGCGGTTCAAAGAAGTACTTTTGAAATGCAGCACACGGAGGCATGAATGCTTGGCTGGTGGACCCGAGTGCTAGATAATGAGCTTGACGTGTTCAAAAATAAGCCATTGCGTGGGGATCTGTTGTTTGGGGGATCCCAAAGGCTGAAGGTTCCTGTACAGCTTCCTTTCCACGCCGGGTGGTGAACCGTCATTCTTCTCCAGTATGCTTAGAACCCAGAGAAGGGTCAAACGAACTTTTAAATGGAAATCGAGTATTTTTCATATTAGCTGCTATTCCTTAGTGTCCAATTACAGTAACCGCACCACACCAATTTTTAATATTTGTAAATCAAGCACGATCGATTATAAATCTATGTAGGCGAGACTGAATTCTGGCTCTTTGTTGATTTTATTTTTTTTTTAATTTGATCGGAATTTATTTGTTTTTATGAAATATTACTTTGCCTTTGGTGATGATGAGGGTGCTTGAAGTTGTGCTTGTCCACAGTCTTTATTGGTAGCCTGGTCAGTTTATATTTGTGCAAAATAAAGTGCATATGTAAAAAGTTCTCCATGGCAATTAAAGGTTGGATAGTAATTGTTCTTCAGTCAAAACCGAGCGTACTGCTGTTTGCACATACAATACAAATGTCAAAGGACAGCAATGTTTTTATATTTCTATTTACCATGTAAAATGCTAACTACGCAAAACATACTCAACATAGCGATCAGACTTTTCAGTTTAAGAAATAGATGATTATACTTCGCGTTAGTACATTGGATTAGAAGCAGACTGCATTTCGCATTTGGTACGATTTGGTAAGTGCTAAACAGGATTTTCTGCATCCTGAGTGGAGTTCCCTCTTGTTGATAGGGTTTAATGCTCCCTTGTACAAATCTCTTACTGTGCAAATACCTCCAATCTCTCCTTTTAGCAACCCAAACCATTGCTTAAACAAGTGGGTTTACACCTGCTTACCAGATTAATTTAATTAGCCAAAAATAGAGTGAAAGAACTGGCTTGAGAACAATAGTTTGCAAAGAACACTTTTTTTCTATTTCTTGTTGAATCTGGTAATCTAGGGGAAGCTGGATTGAAATATTATTCCTCTTAGTTGCCTGACTTGTTGTTTTGATACACTAACTTGAGAAAATAAATTATCAAAATAACGTTTTAAGTTTTTTGTATTTGAAATAATACAAAGAAAACTTTTCCTACTTTTTCCTACCGTCTTATGAAAGACCTGATCTAGTCCCTTGCTATTTCAGGAAATCCCATTTATTTGCTGTCTAAAATTGTCTCAGTTCTAAAGTTTTGCTCAAGGAAAACCTGGAGTTGCTCTCTCACAAAACTTGTGTTATTTCAGGAAGCCTGCATTAATGCGAGAAGGTTTGTAATTAAAGTGCTGGAGCCGTAATCTGGATTGTGGTGACATCTGGCACCCGCTGCACGCTCGTGCAACGTTGACTGACGTTGACGGAGGGAAATGCAGCGTTGGGGCAGCACTGCCGCGTCCGTCCGCCCCGCAGCCCAGTGCCCGCGGGGGGCAAGCGGCTGGGGCCGTACCTTGCCACAGCCAAGAGTTCTGTTCTGCGAGAACTGCTGCGCTTTCAAGTGGTCTGAATTGGGTTTGAGCAGGTTCTTAAAACCACAAATTGGTAACTATTGGAAAAAATGGATTTTTTCAATAGAAATGTTTTATTTCGGTAACCTTAAATATTTATTTCAATTTCACCTTGACTTTTAGGACTCTCTTCTTCATAAATCAGACCTCTCATTTTAAGCAGACAGCATTTTGCAGTAAAAAAGGAGCTGTATAGTAAATGCCAAATTGTCTTTTCACACTTATCCTCCTTTATCTTTTAAAATTTCCTTAAAAAGACACCAGACAAATTCCTGTTTTAATAAATCCACATTTTCTAATAAATACAGTTATTTAGAGGTATGCTGGATTGGACAATTGTAAAACCACTGAATTACATACATTAATTTGGTTAGAAATCAGCTGGTATTTTCCTATTGAATTGAGATCACAGACTGTTCCGTGCATTTTTCTTCATATTCTACAACCTTTTGGAAGAAGCACAAGATTTAAGTAAAGCACCTTCAGAGTCCTACATAATGCCACTTTTAAAGTAATTTGTATTTAAAAAATAATAATAACAAGCAAACAAACTTGTTAGCCCATAGGATGCTTCTGCCCTGTGGCTTAATGGCGCAAGTCTTTATACATCCAAATCCAGCAGCTTTCAATAACAAAGGATGAAATTCATGAAACAAATTGCTTCTCTCTTGATAAGTCACACACTTATATGCCAGGGTAAAGATGTGTTGATAACATTAAAATAGTTTGGTCGCTGATGAATTGTAAATTCCCACCGAGACTTGGGCCTCGCAAGTGAGCTGCTAACAGCATGATGCTGGACACAGAATGCATTCAGATTGTGGTATTCACTACTTCATTTCTTATAATATTTTTAGGATAAGAGCTAAGGAACACCACTGGGGGATTTTGGTAGGCAGCCTTGAGGGGAAAAAAAGAGCAAAATATGCAGAGGCGATTTAATGAACATCCACGGTTCTTTAAAGCTGTACTGGTGTAAATGTGATCTCTGCCGACTGTGACTTTTGGGGGCAGGGGAACAAAGGATAAATTTACATGAATTTCCTTCCTGACAAAAGGTAGCACGCTTGCACTCTTTAAACAGAGAGCTGCTCTTCACCCACAGAAGAATTATATTAAGCAGGTACTGCTTATGGGTGCTTCGCTCGGCGGTGCTCCACCAAGGCATCTGCTTTGGGAGGAGCTCTTCTGAAGGTGAGAGAGAAGTTTGGGTTTGGGCAGCTTGGGACTCTTCCGCTGATGTGATCAAAGGAGCACGGAGGTGCCCGAGACCTGGACGGCAGAGCTCCCAGCTCCCGTCCCCCCGGGCACCCGAGAGCGGTCAAACGAGAGCGTCCTTTGGTGGCAGTTGTGTCCGCGCAGGCTTGCTGGGGACTGTGTCCGTGTGTTCCCTATAGCGCGGTGCGCTAGCCCTGGGCTTTCCAAGGCGATGGAACGAAGGCTGGTGGTCAGCAAACTGACCTCCCGTGTAAGCGCTATGGGGGGAGTTGTCATAACGCTAGGATGGACTTGCGTCCGGGATGTTTGTTTGCAGGATTGCACACTGAATGCTTGAGGAGCCATGTATTTTAAATAAAGAAAAAGAATAATGCTGTAGTTCAGCTCTTTAGTTTTTCCCAGTTACTGTTTTAATCAGATCTTTGAATTATCCAGCACAATTTGAACCCGACCGATCTACAAGTGAAAAAAGCAGTAATAGATGGCTTGCCATGCCAGTTTTGGTGAATACCTCACTAATTTCAGCACGTTTGGAGGACAGCATTCAGCCTGCCCTCTGCAATTAGAGCCCTGAGCTCTGCAGCAGGATGCTGTGACTTCAAAGCCAGGGCAGGGGAGGGGGACCCAACAGCGTGGAGTTGTTCGCGCAGGTCAGGACACTTTGGCAGGACCCAAAAGGGTTAACAAACAAACTGCCTGAATTGCTTTGTTCACTGGAAATCTAATCAGATGTTAACCTACAGTCTATATCCAAGCAATCCTTTCCTTATGATAGTGATTAGTATTACACTCAGAATGAATAGACCAAGGAAAGATTCCTATGGTAACCTTCAAAATGCATTCCATCGGCAGGCTCTGCCTACTCACAATAATTACATTCTTAACTCGTCTAACAAACGGCATGCTAATTAGCTGCTTAACCAGCCTCAGCTCATTATTACCAAGGTTGGGCAGGCTTGAGTAAAGTGACCCAGAGAGAACAAGCCCACTTAAAAAAAATAATAGTAATAATAAGACATTTGTCAGATTTGCCATGAAGATGGACCTCCTCCACAATGACGGGACTCTCTTTGTGCGCGGATTGGCCTTTTGGCAAACCAGCACGTTTCAGCGTCCTCTGAACTGCGCTTCCTGGGCTGCGTGTGCTTTACCTTGGCATCTGCGGGCCTTAATAGCTAGCTACAGGAGTGTCATCGGGGATGGTTCCCAGTTTGTTAGGCACACTTGTGAATGAGCGGTTATCTTCCTTCAGAACAGGCTCGATGCTTGCACCCCAAACGTAGCTGGCCCTTGCTGTCTTAGCTAAGCTCTCTCCACCTCCATACCTAGGAAACCTAGGCGAGCTGGGCGATACCTGTTGAACGCAGGTGTTTGTGCTTGCGAGTTCCTTAGTATTTACCTCTGCAAAATGCCTGAGGCTTGAACCCAGAACCCTGCATGGTTCAACAAAACAAAGATATCTCGAACAGGACTGAAGCAAACTTGATCCAGATCTGCAGCGCAGCCGAAGGCTGTACTCGCCGGATCATAGAGGCGTGGGTTGGAAGGGATCTCTGGAGGTCATCTTGCTGCTTGGAAGATGTCTGATTGAGTGCGTTTCTAATACTAACATATAGAGAAACCATTTTCTCAGGGTTTGTTTCGTACTGGGATTTGCGCTAATCTGAGTGGTCTAATTGAAGTGTCTTTTTCTGGTGATCTATTTAAACTGAGCTAAAATACTTCATGGACGTTGCTATTTCAGATTAATCCAGGCCTGGCTTGATTTTGTTCAGTTAGCATAGGTTAGCTAAATCGAAGTTGGAGTAGTGAATAACATGCCTTAGCACAAAGGGATGTACTGAAGGAAACTGAGCTTCCCACGTTCCTGAAACACAGTAAAGGCATGAGGATGCTCGTCCCATTGGGCTCTCTGCTCTGCCCTGTGCTTTGGGAAAGCCTGTTGGTGTGGTTTGGTTTTTTTCCTGGGATGATCTCTTCAGGGTCTTTCCCTGGATGCCATCTTTTGCTCCTGACAGCCGTACTCCATCCGACTCCTCCATTCTGTACTTGTGGCCTTTCTTCTTTGAGGATGAAAGAATTTTCTGTGGTTTTGGATTTCATCCACTGCCTCCAGATTTAAGCAGGGTAGGATGGGCCCATCAGCTACTAGAACGTGCACGCCATCGTGCATCTTTCCTGTCGGTCTTGGGATAGTCTCTCTGGTCAGAAAGAAGCTAATGTGAACCTCACCTTGTGTTTCATCAGCTGTGTTTGCTTTGATTGTTTTCTCACAAAATGTTTAATTTCCTGCTGGTCCACTGTGGTGATATACTTTCAACATATGGAGAATAAGGACAATAGTACTTTCATCGCTTCTTTAGGAGAGGTGGTTTTGGTGTTGGGTTTTGGTTTTTTTTTTTGAATGTTAACACCTGAGATGGGGAAAAGTCCCAACTGGTTCCATTTCACCAGCCCTTGCAAAGGCCGTTTCTAAAGAGGAGTGCATTTGGGAGGCTCCTGCTGAAGAAAGCACTCAAAATGCAGTTGTCTTTATTGCTGGTCAGGTTAGCGTACAGTAGCTAACGTGGTTAGGAAAGATCACAAAAGCGAGGGGTTTTAAAACTCGTTTTACAGTTCTTCAGTGTCAATCCACAAAGTTAATCCTAATGTAAGCAAACAATAACACGATTTATATGCCACTAAATGCAAACTTGTGATATTGCAGAACAGTGCAATGGTAAGGTTTGCTCTAAATACAATCTGTTCAGTTTTTATGTCCTTACACCAGCTGGAAATGCAAGCTCTCTTACCATGATTTCAAATATTGATTTGGTTAGCATACATCAAAACATTATCTTAATATATTAAGCAGAATGTTTATTTTTGGGTTTCACACTTCCAACCCTTTTAACACCTTAATGTGCTCTTGCATTTTGTTGCACTCCTAATTATTTTTCCCCTCTTCACCTCTGCAGTTTACTCTTACATTGTTGAAATCTAACCATATGAATAATGAAACAAAGCTAAGCACGCTGTCTCCAACAGCATACAATTTCCTTCTTGTATAGCCTTACAGAGCACCACAGGCCACAGAGTACAGAATTCCAGTAAAAAAGTAGCTGTGTTTACAATTTGTGTAATGCATTTGACTGTCACAAGATGGTCTTAAGTTGAATGAGAGGCAATTTTATACTCAAGTATAGGTAGAGTTTTAACTTTTTAAAAGATATTTCTCTTATTAACAGTGGCTTTCTTCATCTTTATCTAATCGTGTTTATCAGTAGAATAGAAATGCACATTTTTAGAACAAAATACATTGTTCTCTCTCTTCCTCTTTCTAAAACATTGGCAAACTTTATGTCAGTAAAACCTGGAAATGGTTTTTCTCCTCATGTGTCTATGTGTTGATTTTTTTCAATTGCTAATTCATGCCCTTCTCTGTAAAGATGAGGTTGGAGAAGAGATTTGTACAACTCTCTAGAGAGATGTTAGAAGGATTAGGATTTGCAAAGTTTCAAGAAGTCAGACATCTTTTAATAACCCTGTAGGTGCTGAGTGTTTTTACTGTTCCCATAAGCAATGGCTAGTCATGAACCAGAAAATATCCGTACCAGGATGGAGCCAGAGAGAGTTGGACAAAGAATGATTAAGGGATGAATACCTATTTTGGTTATCAATCTATTTTTCTTCAGTGTACTACTTAGTTGTATGTATCATGCTACATATATCTTTATCGTGGCTGGATGAGAAACGTTTGCCAGTGATAATTTTCACAAACGTCTACTTGGATTCTGACTGCATTTAGCCCTCTGGTTTCCATTGCTAATGACTCTCCTCCTAGCTGGTCTTCCCTGCAGGTGGAGCAGTGTTCGGGAACAGCGTGTGGCTGTGGAAACAGAACTTAAATTTCTATTTGAACATAAAAAAAATCCCGAAGAATTTGCATCTGAGTTCTTGTATGTTCACCAATTGCAGAATAGAAATGGTATCATGTGAATGATGCATCCAACCAAAAGAGAATAACGGAGCTCATATTTCAGCTCTTGTTCGGAAGCGGCTTATTGCTGCAAGTTGAGAGCGAGGCTAGTAAAACGATTCAAGAAAATTATACATTGCTTTCAGGCCAGCTCACATGTAGAATTATTATTGCATGTGACTCTGCTATGAGTGAGCGGGTCAGTGTTAGCAGCTGCAGCTAAGCCCAAGTTCTGCGTTGAATGGTGAATATGATTTTAACCATTGCAAATGGAATGAGAAATAACCAAAGGTTTCCACTTTGTAAAGAATTGCTATCAGTCAGTCACAAGTTTGACAGTTGCGGTAGCTTGTCGGAGGAATGCAGCTTGCTGAATTCTCTTCTTTCCCCTGGAACATAACAAAAGCTCAAGTAACGTGGTCAGTGGAGAAAAGTATTTTTAAAATCACGCAGGGAAATATAAGCTTTCTTAAATGTTGGGGAGGGGGCTGCTTGTATTCTGCGCTGGTAACAAGTAGGGCAGATGACAGTGTTTGCTTTTCAGAAGGCTGAGCAGGTTTGTATGGAATTAATCCTGAGTATTGCATTCATGTTAAATTTGCAGTGGACTGTCCAAAATGTCACTGGTCTCTTCAAAGCAGTATCACCCTTCCCCCCAGTCCAAAAAAAGTATGTAAAAGAAACGTGCATCTTTCATAGAGCCATGAAAGCAGTAAAAGGTAGCATGGGCTGAGAAAACAAATTCTACCTGGTTAAAAGAGCGGAGCAAACAAAGTGCCTGGCTTGAACGGATAATCAGGATGTCCTCGTATCAAAGGAAGGTTACATCTGTTCTCATCTTAATTTTGTGTCGTACAGCGATATGGCAAAGGAATCTCTTCTGAGAAAGGATCCATGTTCTGGTAGCGACCAGAAACATAATTATTTCTCAGTTTCCCATCCCCTGGAGGGACATCATTTGATGCTAAGAACTCCTTCCTTAGTTGACAAGTGGCTTTCTCGTGGCTGCAGTTGCTCCTCTCTCCCTTAGACTTGGCACTGATGTTCACGCACTCGCGTGCAGGCGGGCCTGGGTCGCGCTAACAGACCGCCGGCAGCGCGGCCCCGCGGGTCGGCAGCCCAAGCTGACGGTCCCTGGCGCCGGCTGTCCGCTGCTCTGCAGGCTCCTTGTGAAGGGGAGGGTTGGAGTGGATGCACCAGCTGGAACGCGACGGGCTTTTATTTCTTCCAAGTGATGCAAAGTGTTAGAATTGTGTAGCGTACCATCTAGGGTATCTCGGTGAACAGGAAAATAAACAGCTAAGTGGATGCAGAAGGCTTCAAGTCATCTGGCCCCAGGTTTTTCAACAGTGTCAAGTGATTTTTGTATCTAAGAACTTTCCTTTCACCATCTCGAGCAGCAATATGTGTTAAGAACCAGCTGAAATTTCTGCACTAAATCCTGCAGAATCTCCTCTTATGTTGCAGAAGTTCTCTCCCTCGGACAACCTATACCTTCTGAATTTCCTGACCCTGTTGATAGGGAAAGTGGAATTATTAGCAAGGAGATACCTAGTTTTCTAGAAGTAAGCCAGAAAGTGCTGGAAATCTTCCTTGCTGCTTGAAAACTGGTGGGGTCTCAGGTTGTTTAGCTGCTGGTAGCCAGGACCCTGCAGGTTTGGGGTGCTTGTTTGAATGGCACCCCTGAAGCCACTGCAGCTATCCCCTCCTGATACAGCTGGAGCTCGCGGGTCTGGATGAGCCGCTAACTCTAAACTGGAGCATATTCATAAACCACCCCCATTTGTATAACGCAATGAAGGAACAAGGAATATGAAAACACAGCTTCTGAGATCTCTGTGAAAGATTCTTATTATCCTGCCCCAGATGGCACCAGCTGTACTCCTGGACCAATACTAAATGACTGTGGCTTGTGCCAAATATGTACTTGAGTGGGTTGTACATGCCCTTTACAAATAGAAGTTGAATGTTAATAGATACTGAATGAAACCCATTGCCAAACCAAACAGAGCCCCTGGATATATACAGGACATGCAGGGAAATTATACATTTCAGCAACGCTTGCTGCGGAATGCGTGCAAAGGATTTCAAAGTGTTGGTGGATTTAATGTGGTCGTTGCTAATTCTCCGTATGCTAATAGCTGCGTGAAGATGCAGGAAGAAGAATGAGGAAAGGTTAAAAGACCACTGCACCGATATCATGTAAATTCAGGAGAGGGTCAGCGTATGGTGTTGTAAACAACATCACATCTCGGAGTACATGGAGTTCTGATCCTTTCAGGTATTTGAGCCTTTGTCTGCTGATATAACGCTTGCCTGTCAGCCCCACGGTCAGAGGCCCAATCTTTTTTTCTTCAGTTGCTGAAAAGGTCCCAGCGCCACATCGGGGCAACATACTGGCTGCCTATTCTCCTTCCCTATGGAACGCAATCACTGGACAACTCTGCTATAATTCACTCCCTGGCCAGCCCTTTGAAAAGGTGGGCTGCCTCAGCGCTGTTAGCCCAGCAAGATAAATCATGTACTCGAAATTAACTTCCATTGAAAGGAAGGGGTGGAAGAAAAGCCGACTGGTCAGGCGGAGCATGCTAAAGAAAAGATGACTAGAGTTGATAAATGTCATTGCGGATAATTTGGGGGCTGTGATTAAGATCTTATCTAGGTAGGAAGTAAATAGAAAAGACTTAATAAAAGTCCTACCCAGGGATCCGTCCTTACGAACTTGTGAAGTTTTAATTTTTTTTTTTTAAGTGAATGTTGAAGAGAGCACCAGAAAGGTCTTCATTAAAGGGAAAGTTGTTTTCGGGGTGCTGCCTAAAGCGATTTAAAAAGCGCCTGGGTGAAACTGTACATCTTCCCCCCACTCCTTTTTCCTTTCCAGAGGAGAAAGAAAGCATCTTTGTCTAAAAATTCCTTTAAAAAGTTAAAGGATAAACAACTGGGAGAGAGCTGATGAGGATTTCTGGGTAACAATCATCTGTTTTTTCTCTTCTCTCTTTCTTTCCTTAATGAATGGGCTTTACTGCCATAAAATTCCCTACAAATAAAATGTAACCTTATCTCCAATATGTGTAAGGGAGAGAATGCAGAGGCCTGTTTGTCCATAAATTCACATACTGTTTGCTCAGAAAGCATAAACTGCCTCCTATTTTTATTGTACTGGCTAGAATTTGCTTTTATTATATTATTAGCAGTAGTTTGCCTCTTTTTTTTTTTTTTTGGTTCAACCAATTACTTCGGCAACCTGCAAGCAGCGAGCAGAAAGCGGCAGTAAACTCGGTGAACATCTGTGAGCGAGTGACGGGGACGCGGAGCCCAGCGCGAATTCCCTGTGACGGGAGAGGCGGGAGCCCTCCCCTCCTCCCCTCCCGGGCCTCGGCTGGCAGCACTGCCGGCACTGCCTTTGCAACGCCAGTGAGCACAGACAATCCTTAACAGCTGTACAGCTGTTTTCTGTGTATAGACTTCTGTTAGCTAATGAGAATGTTTAAAATTTTATTGAAGAGTGTATCCTGTGATCTATAACCTACCTAATCCAAATCTCTAAGGGATATTGAACTGCTAGAGGTTTCCAGAACCCTTGAAATGCCACCTCCTAAATTACCCAGGCTTCTTATTTACTTCTTCCGTATCTTTTTACTACTTTCCCCAGCATATAGAACATATTTCGATAGGAAAACTGGGTAATGTACTTAAAAAAAAAAAATTGCGAAAAAGAACAGATAAGGGCACGTAGAGAGGAGATGTGAAGAGCCAGGGGCACTGTTTTATTACCCAGACTGTAGCAAACCAAGTGTGGAAAATTTGGCAGATAGAAAAAGATATTGGTGTGTCTCTAATCCCTTTGTATCTCAAAGTACTCTTCCTGCTGTTCCAAAAACAAGCGGGAAAAGGCAAGAAGAGCAAGTAGTTACAAGCGGTATGTCTTTCAGAAAGACCCTGATATTGAGTAAACTATTACAGAGCAGCGGAGGACAAAAGCAGAACCTGCAGTTGCAAAGTGCTGTTATTGTGCGCGCAGACCGGCAGCTGCATCGCGAAGGAAGCTTTGGTGCGACGGGGACGCTGCTACGGAAAATGAGGTGTTCCCAGAGCTCGGCTGAAGCTGGTCTTCAACCCAGATAAATTTTGCCGTGTGCGCAGAGGTCGGTGCAATACGCACTGTGCTTCAGTTGACTAAATATAACGTTAAACCTACCCAGCTGCAGGGGTGGGGAGGGCCCGATCCTGGGCCACAGACAGCAGTGGAAAGCGCTGCTGGACCTTGGGAAAGGACAAGGATAGCCAATATTGTCAGGCTTTTACGAGAGCTGGACCAGCTTTACTAGGCATGCTGGCTAGAAGGTGTGTTAACTGCAGTTTCAACTCCCAGGCGCCTGCAGCTTTCTTTGTAATTAAACACTTAAGTAAGTGTGTGGCTGCATTGTTGCTTTCTTAGCCTGGGGAGAGTTGTCTTACTTGTATTTATTTTAAGATCCTGCAATAACAAAACTTGTGAAGTTCCACTGGAAACTGCAGATTTAAAAGTGCATATTCCACTCAACAAAAGCATTGATTTTGTAGGAGCAAGAGCTGAAAAATTAGGTCTTTTCTTTCCATTTGTAAATTCCCTGTGTGCTGATGCAGATTTCTATACGTGTATTCACTGTTTACAAGTGTGAGCCAAAGTTTAGAGTTTAGTGCTTTGTGACAAGAAATGCCTGCCTCGGGGAACTGGTGAGGCACTACTTGCCATCAGGGTGGTGCTGGTCACTCGAGCCACAAGAGACTCCGCCGCTCCAGTATGGGTTATCTGTACTGAAAGAAAAAAAAAAATCATAAAATGGCTATAAATGTTGGCTATCAGATGATAAGCAGATGCTGTTCTCGTGGTGCTTTTCATGCCTGTAAGTGTAGAAATACCAATGGTTATGATAACAAAAATTTTTGTGGAAGCTAACTACCATTTATACAGCTAGTAGTGAATGGTAAGGTAGGTGAAAATGATTAAATGGCGCTTTCACCAGACTTTGGAGAGATGTTTGTGAGCTGTGTTATGAGATGCAAACATCTCATATATGAAACAAAAAAGAAAACTGCAAGTTTGTGATACAAAAAACACTCAACGTGCTTTGGTGTTTTATGTCTCGAACATTTTCTGCAAGCTGTCTGCTCCCCTTTTCATAACGGATGATGGTGCAGGTATTGCCATTCTTCCTTCAAGGAAATTTTGAAGGTAGTTACTGAGCTGACTTTTTTCTCAAGTATTCATACCGAATCAAATCACCTGCTAGTCTTCTGCTGGCCTGCCTTTTTCATGTCTGCTGTAGAAAATTAAATATTCTTTAGAAATTTCTCCACTGAAATTTAGTTTCAAATGCAAAAAACATCCTCGTTCGAAACATATGTTGAGTCTAATTCATGAACGCTTTCCTAGCTATCGACATCATCATTTTCCAGTGATCTCATCAGCATGTCAGAATCTCCCTTGTTAATGACTCTGAGAAAACTGTGGACCCAATAAACCCCATGTTAGGTAAAGAATACAGTGAGGATTGGAAAGTGACAGATAAAGCAAATATCCTGCTCCTAAACAAACACAGCAGGACAGGAGAAGATGACAAATGATGGGATTGTGTCAGCTTGAAAACAGATTGGACTAATGGCATGCTGGACTTTGCACTCCGGGGGATCGATACTCTGTCAGGCAAGAGAGCTCGAGACCTTGTGAATAGCGTTTGTACGGGCAGAAGAAAGATATTTGCTGATAGCGTGTGCGTTTGTCGCTCACACAGCCCCATCTCCAGTGCGCGGTAAAACTTGAGCGTAAGCCTAAAAGGGGAATTGCGTGCAGTACGATTTCTACAGGCTGAGGGGAACCTTTTCTTCTGGGAGCCCTTCCTCCAATGCCAGAAACAGAGATGTGGCAAAGGCTGTGTCTTTTTCCAAAGTTCTGGCGCTGCGCTGGCAGCTGCCAGGCTTTGGGCTCACTTCGTTCTTTCAAACCTTCCCTTGTTTTGGGTTTTCTTGGGGGCAGGGATGTGGAATTGAGTACTTCTGAAGAGAAAAGAAAAAGGTTTATTCCTTGGACTTTAAGGCAGACTGTGTGTATAAAAAGAATACCTTTTTTCCTGTCTTTGCCCACTTCTGTTCCCAAAAGCTCCAGTTGATATGAACTGGATTCACGCTATGTGGAACTCAGAAAAACTGATAGGATGTGATTTTTTTTTTCTATGCTATTTAGCTGCATGATGCAGAAATATGCCCCTTCTTCAATACAAATACGTGCCTGCACACGGATGGGGAAAAAATAGCTGGCGGTCTTTTAGGATAAGCAGATCCTGTCTGTGTGTTTGATCCCCAGGCAGTCGGTGTCACGCCAAGCTGCAGGCAAGCGGGGTGTCCCAGTGCCAGCGGTCAGGAGCCCTTCTGCTGTTCCCCAGGCACCAGCTCCTTCTCCAGCAGGATTGCTCTGGTACTGCTCTAATTTTCACCTGAAGAAACATTTCCACTAGTGGGGGCCACCAGAGGTGTAAGGCTAAAGATTTGCTTTGAATAGCCGTGTTCTTTTCACCTGCTGGTTGCACTGAGGACTTAAGATTTGTCTTAAGCATTTATTTTTATTTATTAAGCAGATTTTCTCTTCATCTCCCACGAGTGACAGAAAGCAGGGGACGTGGTCTATGGGCTCTCTAAAAGGGAATGGTCCTCACAAACGAAGAGGGGAGTTCCCAGGGGATAAGGTGACGCAGAAGAGAACCCTTCAGGAATCTCGATAGCTCTTGCAGGCCTGGACAAAGGCAGATATTGTCTCCTCCTCCCTTCCTTCTCTGGGGAAAGGGAAAAAGAAAAAAAGGCAGTTTAGGGCTTTTTGGGGGGGCAGTGGAGGAAGAGAAGTAAGAATGTGTGCGTGTTTATGTGCAATGCTGAAATGCCACGGTAATAAAAGGAAGGGAAGAGCCTGAAAACGCCTCAAGAAGCAAGGACTGTGGAAGCCACCCTCTGCCTCCGAGCAGGGTGCGCGCCTCTACATCTTCCCGGCGCAGGCAGGGAAGCTCAGGGTCCGTCTCCGAGGAGCAGTCTGCACCTGGATATATCAACTGCTGGTGCTCAAAAGCCTTTGGCAAAACTCTGTCAAGCTTTTAAGTTTTCTGCCTGCTGCCACCCCCAGCTGACACAGGTTTTCTAGGGGCCAGTTGTTTTTTTTTTTGTTTTGTTTTGCTCTTAAGGCTGTCGAGACTCCTCCCTGCCGATTAGCAAGTCCAGAGTCCTGCTGCGATTGCCACCCCAGGCTGCACCCTTCCTTTCCTTCCTTTTCCAGGGACTGCGAGACAGCCCCTTCCCCTGCGCCCGATAAAGAGCGTGCAGCCGGACCCACGGCGCGGGGGCCCTTTCGGCTTCCAGCCATGAGCCAGAGCGGAGGGCGGCCGCCCCATGGCCGAGGGATGCTGAAGCCTTACTATGGCAATTTTATGTATTCCACCAGCAGCAAGGAGATTTAATCTGAAGGCTTTGCGAAGCTGAAAGTTTCCTGATGGGCCTTTTTTGCGTTTGAGTGTTCAGACTCGGTCCTGTCCCTCCTCTTCTCTCATCTCAAAAGCTTCCAACAGCTTTGGGAAAGAGCAATGGGGGTGATTGCCCGGGAAACGCGGGTGGGTTGGGGAGCCCTGTAAGGCATCCCGGCTCCCGGCTGTGCCCTGCCTGGGGGCGAGTGCTCGCCCCAGCTACGGCCTGAAGGCAGGCCCCAGGCGTCTTCCTGTGAAATGCACCTAATTTGCCGTGTTCGAGTATGTTTTACTAAAAATATATATTTCCGTCTTCTTGAGAGTTTTCCCCTTTCATCTGGCATGCTCGAAAGGGTTAACTATTTTCTGATAAATTGCGCTCTGTTTAATAGCTATTAGTTGTTTACCTGAGCTAATAAGGTTAATGTCGTACTGAATATGGAAAAAAAATCCCTTGGACAGACCAATACATGCTTTTAGATTTATATGCTAAACATCACGAGCATGAAATTAATGCTAAGGAGACATTGCAGGAATGCTTTTGCTTGATCAAGAAAACAGAAAGAATTAACGAACTTCAGTGTGACCTTATACATCCCATCCTACAGATCACGTTGAAGGGCTCACAGGAATGAAATCGGTAGGACTGCTCTTGTGAGCAAGGGTTTGTAGGATCAGCCTTGAAAATGTGTATTTTTAACTTTGAAAGGTCAGGTTCAGAGCCCAGGAGATCCGTATATTGCTTGTGCTTTTCCAAGGTGTTTATTCAGCTTTAAAGTCTCTTCAGAAAGAGAAGGAAAGAAAGCCTCTTGTGTGCCTATCAGTTTCTCTGTTGATATTTCTCTCTACCCATTTGATATTTTAGATAAATAGGCATTATCTCATCTGAAGGAACTCTTTGGAAGGCAGCAAGTATTTTTTATTAGAGTCTAACAAGCTGCTATTTTAGAAATTATATATAACTATGCTATAGAAAGGCAAGGTTTATATGAAAGCCATTTAATTAAAAAAGCAAATTAAATTCCAAGCGAAATATATAGAAATAAATCGTGGAGAAATTTAGCCATGAACAATGTAAACGTTGTTAATGGTGTAGTATTTAATTAAAATCAAGTATTCTCAGTTTGTGTAGTTGTATTAGAATGCACATGAGTTGCAATAACCTATACAGACACTTTGTAAAATAAAACAATTTAAAAATACATGCATTTCGGCCTCTGAAAGGCTCTGCGTATTCCCCCTGTTTTCCTTGTCTCATAAATACTGATGCAATGCAAATTAAGAGTTGAGGAAAGTGATGAAGCTTAAATGGAAACATGGTGCTCCTGGACTTGTACAGAAAAAAAAGCTCTGCAGATGTGTTCCATGCACGCACATCCTTCATAAATGTGAACGATTTGATTAAATTCTTCAGGATGCGCTAAATACCAACTTTGACTCCGCTTGCTCCCCTTACTGCACCTTCAGGTCACCCAGCGGCAGCCTCGCAGTAGTTCTCCTGGTGCGAGCAACTCTGGAGTCGCATCTTGTGCAACGTATGAGGGTAAAGGGGGGAATTAGGACGGCCAAGGTTTTATTCCTACCTGTACCCTTCAGTAAATGCGGAGCCTGCAACCAGCCAGTCCCTGTGCCCCAGCTGCAGCCGCGCTGCCTAACCCTGCCTGCTCACCTCGCCGGGGCGGGGGCCCCCGCTGCTTCGCACCGGTGACACATTCCTTCCGAGGGCAGTACAGAAGCTGAAAGGGAATTGCTAAGGCGTAAGAGCCATTATGAACTAAGGCATAAGAGCCATTACGAAGTGGGAATTTGCTTCTTAAATACTTTTTTGACTGACATCCTCTCCCCTCTTTGCAAGACTACTGGAGAAGAGGGAATGCTCATGTACCTTGCTTTTATTGCTGGAGGCAAGGAGGTTCGAGAAGAGGGAGTTGCCAGTTAAGGACCTCTGCTCCGTGGGAGCTGACCTGGCTTAAAATCAGATTTGGGGGGGGCGTATTAGGGGAGGGGGGCCAGGCAGAGAGAAGTTCAGTCTCAGTGTTGTCTGGCTGGCTTGGTTACTGACATGATCTCACTGCTTCTGGTTGTCAGACAGTACTAAAATAATAGAAATGATACGCTGAGAATGAGAAAGTGAAGCAATTTTACAGAGATTTCAAATGTTGCCTTTGTTTTTCTGAATCTTCTTGAACACCAGCAATTTAAAGCAACTAACGAGCAGAAACCCCCTCTCTTATTATCTTTTCTCTTTTTTCTGTAATTTATGCATAACGTGTGCTCAAAGCAGCTAGAGGGAAAAGGAGCGTTTTGCATTTATTTTGGCTTGTCTTCCCTTGTAACACGGTTGCTTGGGCCAGAGAAATTGCGCGTCATATGGGTGGTGGGGTGGGGGCAAGCTTTGAGAATCCCAGGAAACGCTTACGTCCCTTTTCTGCTTAGCTTTAATAATAAATGCATTGCTTCACTGAGGCATTAATTGGAATCAGTTAATGTATATAATAAATGAAAGCTAATTCCCCACTCAAGTATCTCAAAGGAATCTACTAATTTTGTTTTCTTAAAGAAAATCAGAAAGCTTGGACGTGTCTGTGACCAAAGCTAGCGGCCAAAGGATTCCTCACCTGTGCAGCACAAGGGATTTGCATGCCCCTACGTGCCTTGCATGAAATAAGGACACTTTGCGTTTTCAGAAGCATTTTGCGTAAAATAGGAACTCTGAAAACAGGCTAGATGCACGTTATGAGTGATCTGTGGCGTAGCGGGCTACTGCAGCTAGTTACCTTAACAGCCAGCTGCACATGAAGGAAAGTATGTGCGTTGCATTTGACAAGTAAAAATGCATTGAATCTGCCACAGTCATTTGTCTTTATTGTAGCCCTAATTTGAATGAAAGCAAGTGCTAATAGAGGACACGGTTTAAGAAAACTCTGCACATTGGCATAAATATCTTGCAGAGGGAGAAACTTGTAGTATGGTTTAATAGCCTGGTTTCTCTTTGCTCCTGGCAAAGTTTGCTAGCGTGGTGATGCTGGTTCCTGCTGCAGTTTTTATCAATGCATCATGCTTCCTATCCCCTGCCCCCTCCAAACCTCCCTAGTGAATTCAGCTAGAAACATATCGATTCCATGCTGCGACAGAGCGGGACAGTGCCCTGCTCTGCAGAGAGCTCTCGCTGTTTCCCTTTTATGAACAGTCACAGACTGTGTCTGTCAGCATTGCTTGTCCTGTAGTACGTCTTCCTTGTGACTCACAATACGAGCTGCTCATCAAGGCAAGATAGACGTGTTAAATAAAGTGCCATCAGGCCTGCTCGCTTGCACAGTGGTAGCCCATTGTGCTGCCATACGGGTGAGCTGGCGATGGGTTTGTCCCTTTGGAATCCTTTTTAATTATCTTTAACATGATTCCAGCTTGAAATGATATTTCAATTGAAAAGAACTCGGGGGACAATTACCTTCTTCCGTGTCTTTGTAAATATTCATGTGCTGATTTGTTCAGATGGGGAGTGGGGGTAGGAAGCGGGGATAGGACCAAGTGGGAAGAATCTGACAATTTTAAGCATAAACATTCAGACCTCGGATGGAGTAGAACTAGAACCGAAAGCCACCTACTTTCAAAGATGTGTTTTAGGGTTGGGTTTTTTTTTTTTTCCTTCCTTTTAACTATTTTTAATGCAACATAAAGTGAAGTGCAACTATTCTTTGGCCAAATTCAACAAGTGCAAGGGCTGTAAAGATCTGTTGTGCTGTTGGGGAGGGCAGCCAAATGATAGAAACTGTCTGTGAACAAAAATCAGTTGCTCCATTTCCCCCCTTCTTCCCCCTTTCTTCCTATTTTCCGATATAGCTCCTAATATTTTACACTGTATTGAAGAACCTGATACGTGACTCCCTAAGGTCTTTGAAATTGGTTTGGGATCTAGTTTTGGTGACCAAATGGAGATACCTGAACAAGGCTGCTGGTTTTGCCTCTCGAATTCTGCTTAGCCCTTTTTCTTTTCAAATTCTGCTTAGCCCTTTTTCTTCTCTCTCCCAGTTTACCCATCTCCTGCATGAAACCGGGTGGTCCTTTTCGGGCACAGACCTATGGTAGCCCGGTGGGCACCCTGAGTTGTGGGCTTCCCTCTAACCGATGCTGCTGACTAGATGCTGAACTCCCTTGTGACTGTGACTTGGCAAGGTTGTGCTAGGTAGTATCTGAAGACCAAGGCATTAATTTGAATTCACATCTCTAGAGAAAGATGTTTTGTGCAATCAAACCTCTCCCAGCCCTCTAGGAGCAATGTTAAGGCTTTTAATAGCGTGCTTTCTGGGTCCTATAGGAGACCGAGGAAAATAGAAATACTTTTAACAGTCAGGTTCTAGTTCAAAAAAATCCCCACAACAAACCCTAAATAATTAAAAAGATAGATACAGTCTGGTTTAGACCTCTTGTTTATTCAGTATTATTTAATTTCACAAATATTAAGTTTCCCTTTTCCATCATCAACACCCCTCCCATGGGATGCAAGTTACCACCAATTTCATTCTTCCGAAGCCTCATTAATGTCACCAGTTGTTCACTTTGACTTACGGGCTTAAATTACCAGAGCCTGGAACAAGTGTAAATATAGTTGGGCTGCCCTTGAAAAGCCCATCCACACTTAAAACTTCTGCAGTAAATGAGCTGAGAAAGTCAGGAGGCTACAAATGTGGTTGGGGTATTAAGATAACTCCCTCAAAAACTCCTTGGCAGTAGAGAGAACCTAAACCAAAGAGCGCAACGGTACCAGTTGTGATAACATAGTAAGACCAGAAGATGCATGGGTACTGGACGCAGAAGAAATGTAATGCTAAATACCTAAGCAAAAGCAAGGTAGATGGGTAATTGCTGAGCGTTCATTCCTCGCTTGTGTTTGCGGCACAGGGACTGTTGCTGCTGACGAGGACCACAGGTGTCCGCTCTTAATTACACAAAGCATTTGTGGCAAAAGTTGCAGGGTAGCTAGGATGTAAGGTTCATATTAATGACAGAAAAAATCATGGATTAAATGGGAGTGGTGAGGGATGTAAGACACCCCTCGCCCCATGCTTCTGAAGTTTCCCCTAGCAGAGGAAGCACGGTTAGAGCCCACCAAGGCTGAGGGCGCAGCACCGCTCGTTTCTCACAGGGTTTTTTCTGTTGGACCAAAGAATACGTACTTGAGTGCTGGGGAGAGGCACTAAACCAACACACGCACGCAACTTGCTGTCATTCTTTACTTTCTCCTTAAATGTAGTAGTTACAAAAGTACGAGTTGTCGACTTTTATGTTCTATGCCTTTTAAAGCTTCAAGCTGTAAAATAGAATGTAATTACTAATGAAACACACGCCAATAAGAGGGGTACTCCAGACTGTAGCATGAGATGAGCCTCAAACAGGAGGCTGAGTGCTTTTAAAGAAATACAGCAAGCAGAAAAAAAAAGGGTTGCACACAGGGACCGTCAATAATCTTGGGCTGAGCAACACACACGTAGAAATATTTCCTGAACCTCACAGTTTTACAGGAGGGTTTATAATACTGGCACCATAGTGGGATGATTTAGTAAGAAAAAAAACTGTATTTGACTCGCGTGCTTGTGGCATAATGAATGTGGCCACAAAAGTTAAATAATTTCACACGCAGACATTAAGCTGTAAGTACAATAGTTAAGTGTTATAAGTTTCATCCTTGCTATTTCTTCTCCGAAGAGCAGCTCTTTGGTATTTAGATTAGCAACAGGATATAATAAACTTGTTAACGTGTCAAAAATCTTGTGTTGGGAAAACCTACGTGGCTGGTCTCTTTAGTTTTGTTGTGCAGGAAAACGCAGCAATTAGTGCTGTGACTGGAGGACAGGCTGGAGGGAGCAACCCAGGCGCAGCCAGGGATGACTTGGCAAGGCATTACCAGGCAGTCCCGCCTGGTTTCCAATATAACGTGTGGGAAGCCAGAGGGACATGAAAATGTATGTTAACAGAGTGCTTACGCAAGCGTAGACGTATAAAGAAACGAGGATCTCGGACGTACAAATGTGCTGTATTTGCAGATATGGCCAAGTATTGCGGACGTAAAAGGATGAAGGACAAATGGGATTTTCTAGTTCAAAGTTTTTCTGGTAATAGACAATATAGATTTTTGTTGCGTCTATTTTTCATTTGTTTTAAAGGTCTGAAACTGCAAGCTGTTTGGGCAATTTATACAAGCTACAAATGTTAATTAAAAACAAAACAAACCATCAACAAGCAATAGGGAAAAGTTCCTTGATAGGGAACAAAAACATTTTTGTTGAGGCCTAATAGAAGTTTGAGCTTTGTCCTAAAGCTCTCTCTAGTCTGCAGTGCCTCTCGCTTATTGAATAAGTGAAATGAAGCCCTTGGCGAGAGCTAGTAAGTGTGGGACAAAGGGCAGCAGTGAAAAATGAACACAGTTTCAAAATGCAGAGAAACAGATGTGAATCTGCAACAGAGAAAAGGAGGAAGGGAAGCCCATTACAGAGACCATACCAAGGGCAGAATTTAAAGCTGCAAAACATTTTGCTTACTGTGTTGCTCGCACCACACAGTATTTTACAGAGTCATCCTCTTCATTATCTCTGATAGTAGGGTATAGAGAGGCCACATTTCAAACAATGTCGAACATCTGAAGATTCTTGAGGAATATGCATCAAAAGACCTCAGGCAGGGCGGGGGGAAGGAGAAGGTGGGCGCTTATTAAGTCCTGCTAATGTTAGTGATGTATTGAGTGAAACATCATGAAAAATGAAAGCAAATCCTACTATAATCTTGACAGAACAAAAGGCTTTCAGTTAAAATAGAAAAATGCTAAGGCGGTATATATCAAACATAACTTTTATATTAAATGTGCATGTGGTAGAATATGGATCACATTATAAGAAATGTTGTTTGGCTTTTTTTCTTCAACAAGCACCTAAAGCTCTTGCTTGGGAAACATTTGGACAGTGCACTGCTTTCTGCTGGTAAAATTAGATTTTCTTGTGTTTTGTAATTACGAGGGATTTGCCCATCTGCACTTGGAAGAGAAAAAATTTTGCTCATCAGTCATTAAGTACAAGGTTTACATGTCTGGCCCGAGTGAAAGTAGCTGTACTTCTCATTCATCTTTTCTTGACAGGATAAAACCAATATATTGAAGCAGTTATTCTTCTTTATAGAAATCCCACCTTTTATAACCACTTAATGGTATCAAATTTATCTGATGACTCAGTTTCTTTGAGCACAACTTCCCCAATTCTAATTACTGCAACCTTTTGTTCTAAGAATAATAAAATATAAGCCAGAGTTGGCACAGGAGCAAAGTGCCCCCTAGCAAAAGTCAAGTGCTCGCAAAGAAAATAAAACTCTCCTGGTTCCTCCTTGAAGTCCAGTAGCTCTCGCAACAGCAGTTGTTTCCTTTAATGCATTTAATTTGTCACAACTGGAAAAAAGTCTTTTAAAATACCTCTATCCTTAAAAGTGAATGGAGTCCTCTTTGGCTCATCTAGCCCGATGCCGCAGTCGTCATCTTGGCAGTGAAGAGAATTCATGTATTAGTTTAGGGCTCAAGCAACATAAACAAAACTCAAGTGGCTGGAGGGAAAAAAGGATCATTATGTGAGTGAAAAAAATTAAACATCTTGACTCAACAAATGCTACAGTCCTGTCTTATAGCAGACTGACTGTATGCCAAGTTACAAAAAAATCATCTGACTTAAGGGGGGGGAGAAAGGGAAACAGGGTATACGTTTCAATGTGCAGAAACGTAATACAGTAAAAAAGTGGAAAGGATTTTTCTAAATATAATTTTTTCTGCTCTTTTTTTTTCTTTTTGTGTCTTTAGAACTGTTTCACTTAAAATATAGTTGTGCCAAATGCAAATAAGGGTTGAAAAGGAAGCTTACATTCCTTACGACAGTGGGGAAAACCAAAACAAAACTCAAGCCTATTTCTTTGTGACTGTCCACGGAGGGCATCGTCACATGTCGGGCCGTCTTCTAGAAAGAAACCATGACAGATTGGAGGGAAAAGATTTCTCTATCCATCTTGTTATGTCACCTCTTATAAATCAACATATCTTAATTAATTACATTCTTTTCATACCAAGACTTTAAAATTGATGAGGGTGTGCCAGTGTGTATTTATTGCTCATTAGCTGCATGACTCTACAGAGTTTCTATACTCTATTCCCACATGTTTAAAAACTCCGCAGCATACTGTGGACATCTCATTTTACTTACTGTATGGATAATTGTCTCAGTCACGGTGACTTAATTGTGTTGCTATCCTGCAGCAGACATAGGAGATGCATAAAATTATTCTCTCTGTGTGTATGCATTTTTACCTGTCACGTGTGCACATAAATATCTGTACCTAAATGGGCGTACATAGGGACCTCAGATTTATTTCACTTAAGAACAGCAGCATATTTGGGAGATCACGGATGCATGTATTTTCCTTGTTTATCTCAATTATAAATTAAATATGAAGTCAGCAGGTAAAGGGTTAATTCTGTATGATATCAGCAATAGCAGTTCCTTAGACAACCCCACAATGCAGAAAGTCACATACTAAATATTTCTGTCTCTCATTCTGATGTGCCAAAATTTACTTGAAAAAGAAATGAAGCTGAAATGGGTTTTTTAACTTAGCTAATAACTAGGCATGTTTGATACGAGCTACAGTCTGAACTGCAGAGATTGATTTGAGCAAATAAAACAAGGCGAAGTTTAAAGGGAAGCAATCTAAAATGAGTTCTGCTGGTGACATTGGAACAGAAATATTTAAGGCCATGGGTACAGATCGCTGCAGATATCTGGGCAGAGTGTGCTCGTCCCGTCTCGTTATTTCGCCAGTTGTTTGAAGAGCACTAGCCATTCCTGCCAGAGCCACAAAGGAAATGGTGAGGGGAAGAGGACAACATGGAGAGTTTCCCAGACTACAGCGAGCATAGGGAGATAGCAACCAGATGGAAACTGTCAGTAATAGTGAGGATATTGCTACTGCTGTTTGAAAATGGACAGAGTAAGGAATGAAGGAAAAGAGAGGGGGAAGAGGCTGAGTGAAAGATGGGTTATACTGAAGAGCAGAAGAGGAGACAATGAAAAAGAAGTGGGGAAGGGGTGCATAAGTCGATCTGGGCTAGAGAAGCCTGGCTCCACAGTGTGCTAACAAACAAGAACTTTGTTACTGAAAAATAACCAAACTTACAAAATTTGTTTTAAATTTACCCAGGGATAAAATGGAGATCTTTCAGCATTTGCATTAAAATCCAGACAGATTTGGTCTCCAAAATACCTAGTAAATAGGGCATTTTCTTGGGATGAAGGTGCAGGTTCAGATTTCCGTCTGCTTAATCTGGAGCTGGAATTTAAACCTGGGTGTCTCTCAGCCTGTCGCTTGCCTGACAGCGACCCCACGTAGGCAGATGTAATGCCCCCGGTGCAATAAACACCAGTTCCCCAGTGGAGGGAGGGCACTGGGGAGAACGACTGGCTTTCCAAACTGGCAGTACACCATTTACCTGCAACGAGAGGGAAGTGGGTTCAAATTCCCATTCTCTACCAGGCAAGGATCCCTAACCATCACATTTTTAGCTATTTTGAGGTGGAACTGTGGTTTGGATGAGAAGCTGAGAAAACTTAAACAAAAGTTCCTGCCAGGTGTACCCAAGACTTTCTCTTTATTCTTGGAGCTCAGAAATGAAGAGTGGCTCCAAGCAGGCACCTACTAAGTCAAGTCAGTTTGTCAAAACCAGCGATGCTTTCTCTGTAAGTGAGGGAGGAGGACAGCGGATAAGGGGAATCAGGTCACTTCCTACTGAATTCCGATCTCAAAGCCCAATTCACTTGCCTGCTCATTACCTGTGAGAGTTCCCTGTGTGCTGGTTTTTTTTTGTGCTGAAAGATGGCTTCGGTCACTCTGTTCTCAGAGCTGAGATCCTCATAATAGCCTGGATGCTGCGATGCCCCGTGTGGCCTCCGGACTCGTTTGTGCCGTTATCATGACAGTGCTGGTTGCACCTCCCTAATTTCTGGACTTTGCAGTCAGGGATGAAGCTCAATGTTTCTGCTAAAGATGCATCTCTTGGATGCTATCAGGCATTATTTAAGGTACAAGAGAGCTTGGGAGACCAACTGCTTTACAATGTAACTCAAAGGAGTGTGCATCTGTGCTAAAAGCACTAAGGGAGAAGTAGGTCTGCTGATGCTTTTTGATGGGAACTGAAGCAGCCCAGACTGTTATCAGCCCAGACCTAGAATCTGTTCTGTCCAAACACCAAATTTCTGCACCAAGAGCCAGTAAACAGCCTGATAGTGGAAAACAAACATCTGGTCCTCAAGAGAAAAGAGTCAACCCTGATTTAGCTTTTAGTAATAATTATTTCTTGTTCTGTTAAGTGATACGCAGCATTTTGTAAAATCTGCTACCTATTCCATCTCATGATTTAAAATTCCTGACAAATTAATATTTTGCAAACTGCTAAAGCACTTTGGCATTTTTTATTTCTGCTGCAAAATACAAAAATATGCTTTAATAATTTGTTTAAAAGAGCTTTTGTTTCTTACATTTGTATTCTTTAATCTTTGCACTTTAAGAATGAGTTGCTGTACCTGTGGTTTAAGAATGTGCTTAGCTTTGTCTGCACAAGGACCTCCCCTTAAATCATATCTATGGGGCTACAAACTGGTGAAAAATGAGGAATGCGCATAAACGTTTTCAAGATTAGGACCTCAGTTTTCGTAAGAAACAAATGCTGGTAAGAGATGGCTTGTACGTGCACCCTTTCTTTTTAGGATATAAGTTATTTTTATTGTGCTACTAGATTTTTTGATACATCTTTGTATGCAGAATTCTTCACTTGGGCTACTGGGAATTTCTTTAAATGAAGGAATTCAAAATAAATAAAATCCAAAATAGAGACTGAAATAAGAACAGTTGAGTTTGGGCATATCCAGTACAACTCTCACTTTGGTTTAATTACTTTGTTTTGACTCTGCTTCAGTGGAGATCTCGGTCTGGTCTCACAACTTGTTCATGGTTTTTTACCTTATCCAAACTTGTCCTGTCTAGCAACATAATACAATTTATGTATTCTTAGCATAACTGAAAATATTTTCCATGCGTTATAACTGTGACTCTTCAACTACAGTATAGGTCATTCAGATACTACCATGTTAAGGATGCCAAGATCTGTGTGCTGTCTGTAAACATTATTCCTCTGAGGCAGAGAAATCAAGGCTATTTTCTAGCTTTACTTCCTTGCTTGTTTGTTGACATGAACGATGGCTATTCAATAACAGGGAAGATCAGTGCATTTTTAGGTGATCTCACATTGCTAACTGCAGTCCTCAGGGTCTGGAAGTTCTTGTAAAGCAGAGTTTTAACTTGACCTCTCTTCTAACTGATGACCATGGTTTGCTCTCGGGGCTAAACGGAGCAGTGGCTTTGCAGAGTGACCCCCCCCCAGCTGGTACCTGCACCAGGAGCTGCGCAGCTCTGTCCTTTATTGCAAAGATAAGGTGGTAACATTAAGAAGGGATGCATTCAGTTGGAGTAGTCTGTTTACTTCGAAAATAATGATAAAAGCAGCTCATGAGAAGACGAGCTGAGGTAGAGGTGTGTAGTTGAAGTGCCCTGTGGTCAGGGGTTGCGGTGCCTGTTGGCTGCAGCTGGGATTAAGCTAATGCTTCAGGGTTTTTGCAGCGGTGTCTCTCAGTGGTGTAGAGCTCGGTGCACCTCACAGCCCTCGCCTGTGTGCTACACATAGGGCGCTGGAAACGGGCGCTGGATTGTTTGCCACAGGCCAGGCCTCCCTCTGCCTCCAGCCCTTCATCCCGAGCGGGCAGGAGCCACCCGCCGCGGCGGCGTGCCTTGCGCCGGAGCCAGCGGCCTGGGCAGCCGCCAGCAGCGCGCGCCGGGCCGCTCTGGGACCCCCAGGCTCGGCGGCAGGGCTGGCGGTCACCCCTGGCACCCCAGGAGCAATTCCTCACACGCCATTTCCTCCCCCGGCCTCTGCTAGGAAGGGGCCCTGTGCGTTTTACGCTGCTAGATGCAGCTTTTCCTCCCTGGGAGCCTTGAAAAATCATGCGGCTTCGTATCTTTGCGTGTGTGCGTGCGTGCCTGTTGAAATAAAAGTCATGGGGTGCGGGCAGCACTCGCTCCCTGCCACTGCCCTCCTAGAGACTAATCTGTGACAGGCAGACAAGGCCCCTCACTCAGCGGTTCACCGGTGGAATTTCTCCCGGACTAATGGAGTGCGGAAACTGGAGTCCCTCAGCTGGAGCCACATGTTATGCTTAGCCCCCGGCCGGGGGATGGGGCCCTGCCCGGCGCTGGAGCCGGAGCCCAGCCCGGGCTGCCCCCCCCCCGTGGGCCGGCCCTGCTGACCCCGCGCTCCCGGCCCCGCGGGCCGCCTCGCCTCGCCGCGGCGGGGGCACGGGCCGGGCGGGCGGGCGGTGCAGGTGAGCCGGCGGGGCTGAGGCCTCGGGGCTGAGGCGGCAGCGGCGCGGGCGGGTGACCGGCGAGGACCGGGGAGTGCTGCGCGCCCTTCTCCTCAGGTCCGGCACTTTTTGCTGCCCGCTCTGGTAAGTGTTGAACATTTGTAACTTGCTTTTTTTTTTTCCCCCCCCGCCCCGTGAGGGATGATGAAATGATAATGAAATGCCGCCCGCTGGAGGCGACGTGCCAGTGCCCGGCTCCAATGCCGGCATTAGTCTAATTCAGTAAGTGCTAGATGCCCGCTTTGTTTGTGTGGAGCTTGCAGCCCTATTGATGTCAAGCAGGCTGTTAAAAAGCATAATGACATGGCATTAGAGACCCCGAGAGCAATTAACAGGCTGCTTAATTAGCAAAAGGAATTAGAATTTGAGTGGCTGATCTTTGCTTAAAGACTTGT
The DNA here is from genome assembly GCF_047370975.1 of Nipponia nippon. Classification (NCBI taxonomy): domain Eukaryota; kingdom Metazoa; phylum Chordata; class Aves; order Pelecaniformes; family Threskiornithidae; genus Nipponia; species Nipponia nippon. Next base: position 8,308,746 of record NW_028262335.1, read on the forward strand.
AAAAAAGCTGGAGCAGTTATCTGATTATGCATTGATCAAACAGGCTAACCCTGTCCTTAGGTAATTCTCTTCCCTCCATTGTGGTCTTTGAATATACAACTGTTTAAATATTCTGACCTGCCCCAAGAAACCAGAGGGGAGCTGGGCCCGGGGGGCCGGCCTGCAGCAGGCCCCCACGCCTCAGCCGTGGGCCGGGCACCGCGGGGCCGAGGCCTGGCCCGAGGGCCGTGGGCCGGCCCGGGGCCGAGGCCTGGCCTGAGGGCCGGTCCTACCTTGGGCCACGTGCCCAGGCAGTTGCCAAGCCACATGCGTGGCCGGCCAGGCATCGCCTGCTGGGCACTTACGCTGGCTTTGGGGTCCAGGGCCCACCTTCGCCCATTCATCTGGCCACCCATGCTGCCAGTGGGCCAGGCTGGCTACCCTGGGATGTGCAAGGTCCCTTTGGCAGGGAAAAGGGGGCTGTCACGGGGCAAGGCCGAGAGGGGAAGCCATGCCTGTGCTCTGGCTGCAGCCAGGGAGCCGTGCAGGCTGCCCAGGGAACTGGTTGGTGAAAGCAAGTTTCTTTGCCGCAGCCTGTGCAGGGCTGAGCTCAGAGAAGCCGCGGGTGGGGACGGCAGGCCCAAGCGCTGCTGGCCGACCCCCCTGTGCAGGCGCACGCACGCTCTCAGCGTCTCCACTCAGCTGTTGGCAGCCGAAAGCCAGAGAAACCCAGAGTGATTGATTTTTACACAAACACGCGCACACACACTGTATTGTTTGTTCTGCCTGCCTTTGGGTTTGATTCACTCCAAGTGTGTTATGACACTCTCCCTCATCAAATAATTGTGGAATCGCAGTTGGGGTGTGGGAGCAGAGAGTGCTGTTGGGGAAGGGGAAGAGTGTGGGCATCATAAAATGCTTGTGTTTATTTTAGGTGGTATGTGCAACAAAATAAACATGTTGAAGTAAAGAAAAAGAAAACAGGCCAGACAAAAAAGCAAGCTAGAAACTTACCATGCTACTAGATGAGACTATTTCAGTGGTGGTTGCTGTGGAAGGTCAGAGTAGATGATCACAGAATTTCTTTGGCTGTAACATGTACGTGACACTTGCTTGACCTTGCTGTGCTTTTGGCAGGTGGTTCCCTATTACTGTGTGGCACAGAGTTATTAAAAAATCCATTAACGGTTGTGTTTGTACTTGCCAGAAGCCCACCTTCCCAAATTTTTTTTACGCAGTTTTTCTTGAATATTGTTCTCCTCTTTGCTACACGTAATTTTGGCTTATTGGGAAGATATTATTTAACTCTTCTCGGTGCAGAGAATACATATTTTTTTTTCTGCATTTATGAGCGTGAGGAAAGAGAATTAACCTTTACAAGGCAGGGGAATTCTGCTATACCCAATATAGTTTTCATTGTTTTACTTGCAAAAGTTTTGTTTGATCCAAGCATGATTGTGTTTAGTTCCTGACAATTTTATTTTGGAAATGTTAGTTCTAAACATAACCACCCAGTCTTCTAAAAGGCCACCATTGTTTATTGTTTTCCTTTTAATAAACTTATTTTTTCCATGTCTTCTAGATGGCTAGAAAGAGAACAAAAATCACCTCCCCCCAACTTAGTGAATGAAAAACATCTATAAATTTTCTTACTGTGGATACTGTTTGGGAGTGTAATTGTAATGTGGAATCTTCTTCCAGTGATCTAAGTTCTAGTGAGAGTCTGATTAGTTTTTAATGCTCTGAAATGAGTAAGTTGCAATTTGGGTTACAGTAAATCTCTGCTTACAGGAAAATTATTCTGTAGGGAAATATTTATTACTTCACTATGAGTTTGTGTGAGAGAGATCAAATATGTATTATATTTCATGCCATAGAATTCACTGAAATATTACAGAATATCAGACTGAACTGAACCAGCTAACCCTTAGCTCATTGACAGTACATCTCAAACTCACTCCTTTCACACTTTCCTATACTGAATGCAGCACTTAGGGTTTTTTAAAGTTCTTGGTTCCCCCCCACCCCTTAGAGGTACAAGTCACTAAATTAGAAAGAGGAGGGAGATGCCTGCCTGTGCTGTAGCTTTTTCGTATCAGTAGGCTGTGTGATGCAATTGCCAGGGAAATTTCGAAGCTGACATTCCAAGGTCTTGATCTAGACATCAGCTCTATGCAGGCAGAGCTCTATGCTTGTGATTTAATTGGGATTGCTTATGTCTTCAGGGATCTGTCCAGACGGGCACCAGTCTGCTGTCAGAGAAAAGCCTATGTTGCGTACAAGCATTTCCCTCATTTTTCTACTTTAATGACATATTTCTCCAAGAAAAATGCTGAATCTTTTCCAATAACTGTGAAAGTGTATTTGAAATAGAAATCTCATTCCTCTGGAGACTGTCCTCACTGATAAATGGACTATTATGCTGTTCAGCCAAAGAAGATATTCATATCTTCCAAAAATTGAAAGAACATACTAATAACTAGTCCTGTGTCTTAAATTCCATATTAAGTTGGATAAAACATATTTTTAAGAAAAGGAAATGACAACAAACCCACATTTGATACGCATCACTGGGTAAATAAGTGTGTAAAGTTATGCTTGTGTTTAAATGTTTGTAGGATGAAAAATGAATTGCTTTAGGCCTACTCTGCTAACATTCTGTGGAATCTTTGGCTTTCTCAAGGCCTTTACCCTGAAGCTAATTAGAAATTTTGATAAAGCCTTTCCTAAAGGGTGTTTCTAGTCCTCAGGATCGAACTGATTGTGAGAGGGAGAAACAAACACCCAGCCCATGATAATATCTGACTCAAACCAGAGACTCACACCTTTTTCTCCCATGACTGTTTATCACAGAGCTGTTCTGAGTTGTCTCAGTCATTTTAATAGAATGTAAAGAGCTTCAAAATATTAAAATTTGTGTCTGGAGAAAAGAAAACTTGAAAATACCAGCAGGATGGGTAAATCACCTTCATCCTGATTCTACTTCATTTTGCACTGCTTATTCGGTGAGTGCATGTTTTTGATCTTAGTATAAACTTCAGCATACGTAATTTAATTGGTGTTGCATTGCCTCTCTGAGGTAGCGCTGTGCTACCGTCCCCATTTTACAGGGGGGGGAAGAGAATTTCTTTATGAAACTTTTTAAGTAATCCATTGCAGCTTGTAATTTTCTTTAAAGCACGATGTGAACTGCAGCGGTTCAGAAGCTGATGCACAGCATCTTAGACATCTGTGCTGCAGGGGCAGGGCTGATGGTTGTGGGGCAGTAACCTTGTCAGCCCTCCGTGCTCATCCGTCAAGACTGTAAGGGCACCCGGTCAGCGGAACTAACCCAGCTGCTGCTGGTCTGGCTACGGCGCCCGGCTTGCCCTCACCTGCTGGCCTTACTCCCCGCCAGATGCGGCCGACTCTTTGAATCTGACAATTTAACTGTTCATCTTATCTCTCTGCAATCGGAGTCTGTAACATTACAAGAAAGTGAGTCCTTTTAACTTAATAGGTTATTTTTATGCAGATCATTTGATAGAACCAGTAAAAGCAACAGCTAATGGGGCGGTATGCTAGATGGACAGGTAACGAGAGCAGTTGGTGTTAACACTTGATGAGGTTCAGTGGCACTTGGGTCAGTTGATCTTACAGGTGAATTAACAAAGGTCACAAGAGAAGTCTGTGGCAGAGCTGGGAACTCGTGTGCTGAGGTAGTATCTTAACTGTTTCGTGGTCTGTCACTATGTCCCTGTTCGTATAGTCTTGAACTATTCCTTCCTCGTATTTTAACATCTGTGTTAAAATTGATCTGTATTATAATACATTTAAAAAACCAAGGCAAAGCAAACCTCAAAACAGCAGTTTGAAAATGGGACAGTTTTTCAACTATTTGAACCCTGAATCGGTAAAAATAGATGTAACTTTTAGGAAAGTCAAATGTAGATTAAACTGTTAGAGTGAAAAATGGGTAAAATAAATGCTTTAAAAAATATACCTAAGCTTCTTCAGAGATGGAAAGAAAAACATGATGGCACTTAATTTGTCGAAAACCAGGAAGTCTGCTGACCATAAGCTGTATGTGAAGCTCACCAGATTTGTTCTTTATCCAAGCCAGGCAAAATGCAAGTGGGCAAAACTAACCAAATAGTGAAAATAAGAATCTGTGTGTGTGGGAAATCTTCTGATCTTAACATTCATTTATATTTTGCAATCTAATGTGCTTAAAACAATAGGAAAGTATTGTTTTATAGGAACTGCTTTTAGTGTATTCTGTTGAGAACTGCTTGTTGCATCTTGATGATGATGGCACAGCTTTGTAAACGATTTAATTTGTAACTGAGTCTTTCAGTCACTTGTATGCATAAGCAGATTTTTTTCTTACATTTCATTCTGTGGCCAGTGATGATGACGGAATTGGTCCTGTGAATAAATTTTACCATGTTTTTAAGCAATACCAGTTAATTGATTTAAGCTTAGCAGTTAATGTTGGTGACATTTTGCTTAGTCCATGCAACAGCAAATGCCATTTTCCTTCTGCTTAGTTTCTTGTACCACTTCATAATTCCAGTTTTAGTAGTATAATGTGATACCACTTCTTTCTAAAATAGTAGAATTTAGTGAGTATGATTATGTTTGTAGTTTGACTCCATTTCAGAGACTGAGACTACTGTATGGAGAAATTCAGAAGCTGATACATGACTGAAGCTAGAATTATCTGCTGTGCCTCTGATCCTTTGTTTTGATAGATATGATTCACTAAAATTTCAACTCCTTCTTGAAGGATGATTTGATAACAAAAGGTGCGGCTAAAACTTTCTCTGAAAGTGTGCCCTATGTGCAGTGCTTTTTAATTTCACTAGCATTGTAGAAAAGATGTATACAGTTCAGTTATGACAGTGCAGGATGGTCACTTGGAATGTAATTCCTAGTGCCTTGTCTGCTTTAAACATGTAGTAACAATAACAGTATTTTGTTTTTGAATCATTTGAGTTGGAAAACATCCTGGTGTAATTTAGCTAGTCATTTCACTTTCCTAACCTGTCTGTGGATTTTTGACTGTTGGTAAATATGGAAGCCCACACCCACGAAGCATAAGCATACAGGACAAATGTCCTTAATTTGAGTCAAAAAGCAGGGTTTGTCAAGATATCTACAGCTGATATATCTATAACCTGCAGAATCTGAGACATCTACCATGCTCCTTTGTGAATGGTAGTTTTCTTTGGAGTTTAGGACACGCTGTTCTCCAGGGGTGGTGGTGAGGCTGCTAGTAGAGCTGAACCTCAACAGTGGCACAGTTTGGGTGTTTCAGAGGCACAGAGGCAGGCCTTCGTAGACCAGTGCAACTTATCTGTTCACTGTATATTTCTTTGGAGACTTAAAGAAATCTGCCTGATTTCAGCTCAAATAGTTAGCTACTGGGTAGAGTAAGGAAAAGCAGCACTAAGAATGATTTTGGGGCTGTTAGTGTAATGTGGCTCACCAGCACTTTGCAGACTGTTCAGACAGTCTGAAAATAGCCAAGTGCCTAAGTAATGTTTTTTAAATGCTGTGAATTTAGTTGATTTTGAAGCTAATGTGAAGTGTTAAGAGCATCAGGTGAACTGAGGTAACATAAATTTGCTGAGTTTGCTGTGTGAGTCTGTACCCCTTTTTCCTTAACACTTCCCCTGCCTAAGTGACAGCTTTTTGCTTGCCTGGAGGAAGGGATGGGATGAGAAGAAATGGTGAATCTGTGTACATCAGTTTTACTGTTTATTACACCCAGGTGACTGATACAGTCTAGCTCAGTGACGAAACTGTCTGCATCCTTGTTTTGAGGATGCGAAAGATGCTATATGGTGAAGACAGGAAGGTGGTATCTGACTAAAGCCTGCTTGATGATCACAAGAAAAATGACGAGAGCGAGAAAATATGTATGTGTGCGTACACACAAGCTCTCCTTCTCAAGGGGAAACCCTGCTTAGATATCCCTATAAAATCCTGTTTCTGTACTGTTCAGCTGGTTTAATCTATTACAGTACATTTGACAGAATGCCAGTTAAACATATTCACAGCCTCAAACGCTAGTAAACTACAAATACTTTCACTCATAACCTTTAGCAAAACTCCTCTTCATATTTCTATCAAGCTATGTTTAATAGCTTCTGTAATGTTGCATATATTGAGGTGACGTGCACAACAGGCTCGTAACTTCCATAACTTAGAAATCTCTAGCCTAGCAGTGTGGTTTCCTCTGACGATCTGGGCCCTGATTCTTTTATGTTCTTTCAGCTTACCCCAGAGCATATGTATCCTTCCAGAGTTTTATATGTAAGCCTGAAGCGCTGCACTCTTCTATATCTAAAGTGATGAGATGTTTATATGAGTACGGAACGAGGCCAGAGCAATTTAGGAGCTGAGATGAAAGCAGCATGCTGATGTGAAGCTGTGCTCAGGATCCACAGATGATCTGTTGTCTTCTGGATGGCAGCAACAGGCAATATTCCTGTCCCACAGACTGTAGAGATGGTGAGCTGAAGGAGTTCTGCAGACGAAAGGCAACACTGATTAAATTTCTGTGTTCTTTGTAAGGATGAAATGAGATTGAGATGTTCTAATGTCTGAGCTCCCTAGGTAATACTGTAACTTAACTATTTATAGTTATCTCAGTGGTGTTCAAGGGTAGAGATGGAAGGCAAAGTGTATTTAGGTACTTTGAAAATTATGACTGTATTTATAAAGCTTTTAACATACTATAATAAGGCAATCTCAGTTCCAAACTCCTAGAACCTAATTCAGATGAAGTATCTAGATGAAAAATGAGTAGGCTTAGAAGTGGAAGGGGAAGAAGGTCCTCTTAAGAATGACCTCTTTGGATGATGGTGAAAGGAGTGGAAAGCTGCCATAAAGAACAGGGGTGAAAACTGCAAGTCCTGTGGAAAAAAGGACCCTCAAGACTTGTATTTCACCCACATTGCTTTCTTCCTGATCTAAAATTAAAAAAACCCACACACTTTATTGGAGGGTGGATTAATGGGAGATGTACAAGGTTTGAACCAGTTTTGCAAGGATTAAAGGTGGGTCATTGCTTTCTGTTTCATTTTCTCCTTTTTTTGTATCAGCAGTATTGATTTTTTTTTTGCCTAGACTTGAACCTTGAATGTGCAAGCAATATCACAGGAGTGCATTGTTGCGAGATTTCCAGTCTGCTTTATGCAACTTTGTGATGCTGGGATTGCTAGAGACAAGCACTAGACTGGTCTGATGCTTTCATGAAGTGCAGACCAATTCAAACACCTTGAGGTTCAAGTAGCACTCGTTAACACTCACTGGAAAATTCTACAGCTCAGGCAAGAGCACTCAGCGTATTTTTGCTTAGTGGACTTTCTTTTCACACAGCTCCTCTTCCTGCAGCTAAAGCGCTGGCGTGTTCTGCTCTCTCATGAGGTTGTATGTGCTAAGCAAATTGGCTGCCCTCTCCCAGGAACTGTACATGTTTTAAAAGCTTGCCAGTTATACATCCCGCTGATTTTAAAATTTTTCTCTGGCTTCAGTTAGTCAGTTCAAGTGAAGAAGTTGAGGAGCTGAGTTTCCACTTGTAGGTCGTCTTCTGCTGCTGCGTAGGAGATTTACAGCCCTGCTCAGGATTATTTTCATTTTCCTTTAAGACTTCAATAGTAAAGCAAGTACAGAGGGAATTCAACGCAAAATCTATCAGTCTGTGAAGAATTATATAAGCACATGGAAAAAAATAATGATTAAGATTGTTCATTCATGTTCTGAAGGATCCCAAATAAAAAGAAATATCTTTGTTTTGTTTGATCGCTTTGAGTAATTAGTTACAAGGCTCAGGTAACAGGAAATTTGAGGGACTCTTTCCATAGTTGTCTAAAGGTGCCTTTCAGAAGGTGCTTGCTTTCAGTGAGATTTAGATTCTGGGGTGAGTTGGGAACCCCCTTTTTTGGGGGAGGGAGGGGAATGTATCCTTTGTTTTCATAGGTATTTGTGTTAATCTTGAACCAGTGAACCAAACAGCCCGCTGTTGTCCTGGCTGTGGAGAATATGAGAAATCTTTACTGGAAAAATCCAGAAACTGAAACCCATCCACACAGGTTGGTCTGAGGGGCAGGTGGATGAACTGATGTGCCAGATAGCTGTGGGTGTTCTGATAGATAAGCAGTGCAAGCAAATCTCTTAAAGTTTGTGTTTAAATCCACAAACTATTTTACATTTTAATTTATTATTATTTGCTTTAACGGGTATAAAATATTTAAAACTTTGTGAAAGCCTCAAAAACTGCGAAAAGAAATAAAAATACCATCTGTCTTTTTTCCTTAACAGGGAACCGTTGACTAATAAGTGCTAAGTTGGATCCATGTTGTAAACGAAGCAAAATATAAGAATATAAGCAGACTTTTTTTACTAGTGCCATTGAGCACGGTTGTCCTGAAGTCAGGAAATGTTAGTAAAAGTTTTGTCTGGTTTGGACTGATGCTGAAGACCAACAGAAGAATCCCTTAGATTTCACTGCAGTATTCATTCAGGTTTTGGTTTGTTTGTTTGTTGTTTTTCAATCATAGTTGCCCACACACTTCGTGCTCTCTGGGGGAGTAGAGAGAAAAAGGGAATAAAATTCAAACAGTGCAGCTTTAGGGACAGGAGGGAGGGAATTTAAATTGAGTTGGTGGAGTCATACTGTTTTAGGTAATCTTGACCTAATTAGTCTAATGGAACATAGTCCAGCACTAAGCATCTGTGCTCAGATTTTTCAAAAAGTAAAGATTAAATTTAAAGAGATTAGACAACTTTTTTTTTCCCTCTGCAAGATTTTAGCTGTTCAAAAATGACAAAAATGTTCTTAAGCCTCTCTGAAGGAAGGGTGACCAAACAGACTGCCCTTTGTTTAGCGATGGAGCTTGCTTGCAAGCCACTGAGAGGTGGTGTCCGGTCACTGTGTGCGGGACCCAGAAACATGACTTATCTATCGCCAGTAAAGCGAATCAGGCCTGGGGTATTAGCAGGGGGATTAAAAGTCGAAGTTGCTAGTGCAGCAGTGAAAACACTGGCCACCCACAAGGTCTGCTGGAGAGACAAGTTTGTAAAAGCTTTCTCTAAATGAGAGGAAAAACTGGGGCAATGATCTTCCCAGTGCTAATGTAAATGAGCCTTGGATTCATTGTATTAATACTGACCTGGTGTTAAGGTATGGATAACAGATGCCACTGACTTTAAACAGCACTTAGGCTTCTGCATGTTCATGTGACCTCTGAAACTGAATACAGGTTCCTAAATCTTACCCTTAGGTAGTTTTGAGACCTTCATGATATGCACATGCAGATGGTAAATGTTTTAAGCACCCATATCAGGAAGGAAGTTAAGGTACTGATTTTGCGTGAGGTACTAGCTGTCTGCTGCCTAGTATGTAATCAGGTCTTACTCAGACGGTCAGTTGTTAATTTTTTAATGTTTCTTTTAAGAGGATAAAAGCTACTCGTGAATAGGCAATACTGTGGGGATTTCAAATGATGGTCGTAGTTCTTTAGTCCATGTAGGTCATATACAGGGCATTGTCCAAAAACTTTCCTCCTGTCCTTGGCTGGTGGTCTATGTGAAATGAGTTTGTGACTTTAAACTAGTTCTTGATAAACACAGCTGTATATTACAGACCCATCAACTTGATGTGCAGTAATCGGCTTCCATATTTTAGAGATTGCACTGGCCTTGAAGGATAAATTGTATTGTCGTTTTGTCTTGCCTTTCATTTTCTGCCTTTTGGTAGGCTATTGCAAGACATTGTGGTCATAGTCTAACGGACTTTCAGGTAAGTGCAGTACTTAATCAGGGTCAGTCTAGCCTGTTGCATGTATGCAGATGTACCTCATACGTCTAGTGGTAAACTCCCAATTTCTGAGAAACTACAAATGCCTATAGTTAAAAAGGACTTCTTCAAAATCAGGGTGTAAGATTGAGCATGGGAGGTATTTTGGTCGTAAATTGACCAAGGGCAAGCCGAATCCTATGGACCAAGAATGAAGCAGGATGTAGGCAAACCTGATTTAAAGCGGTTGGATGGATTTTACCATTTAAACCGGTAGCAACAATCAGATTTTCTAATACTGTTCCTGAACAAATTCCTATATTGCGTGCCTGTGTTAAGACATTAGAGCCTCAAATCGTCTCAGCCAATGCCAATATGGTTTGGGTTTTTTTTAAAATACGGCATTTTTCATTGATTTATCTTGTTGGTGTTTTTTTTTATGGTTGGCATTAAACAGCATCACTGCCTGAGAATCACTGGTAATTGGAGGGGTCATTACCTGATGAGAAACGGGTATTTCCAAACTATCTACGGAGCCCTCAAAGAGATGAAGCACACAACTGCAGCACAGCTATTTTGCTGTCAAACTTCAGCAGAAATACTAAGATGGAAAACAGCTACCTAAATCTTCCTTTTAGCTGTTGGTTAAAAATAAGCTTGATTTTCTTTCCCCCAAGATCAGAACCTTAGGGAAGTATTTCTAAGCATTTTACCTTTATGTGGTGCCATTTGCTGTTCTATCTCTGTTGATGATCTTCAGACCTATCTAATGATAGTCAGATTTAAACTGATTTCATGCCTAGCTGTATTGTAACATAAGATTTTGGGATGTGTAAGGGTTATCTAAAGGCTGTTATACCTCTGCTATTTTCTCATGAGCTTGCTTATTTGTTTGAAGTATGCTTGCTTTCTGGATAATAGATCATTCTGGGCACCTAAATTTGCTGCTACTTGAATCCAGAAAAAAAAATCTTTGGAGCAAACAGATAATGAAAATACGGATGGGATTATTTCTCAGCCAGCTCTGTAACACACTTTAGGGAAATATAGCACTTTTCTTCAGTTCCTGACAAGTATTGCAAAGAGTTCTTGACTTGCAGCAACCCGATATTGTAGTGTGCAGCTCCACAGTCTCCTACCCAAGAGCTTTGTCATCCTCTCTGCTAGTCCCAGGGGCACACAACACCACTGCCCATAATGCGGTACAAATTCCTGTTTCTTGGCTTAGCTACGTGACATTCTAGTCTCAATTTGCACTTGTCTCTCCCTAATTTTTTGGTAATTTTAAATGGACACGTTGCTGGTAGGGGTTTTGTGTAACTGGTGCAGAATTGTCCCAGTCAATTCTAAATGGAGTAGCGTTAGCAGTAAAGATGTGCTCAAGCTGTAAATGCTATGGAAATTTCTTTCTGTAAAATGTGTAAGTCAACACATCAGGTTCCCAGATAGCTGTAAGCCTTAGAATTGTAGATTCAAACACAGAGGGACTAACTGCTTTCCATGGGAGACTGGCAAAATAGTAAGATGCTGTGAGTGCTGCTTTCAGATGAAGCAGTTAGTGTTAGTTGTGTATAGATATTTTAGTCCCTATTTTTGTAAAGCACATGGAAGAGTACAGCAAAACAAAATGGTTTTATCTGCCTTTTTGGTAGTTTATTAGCGATGTGATTATCTACCTCCAGCCTATTCCAGATGTGGCTGGCTGTGGTCTGGTTGAGCTACGTACGTATAGAGAATTTGTAAAGTGCTTGGGAGCTGCCATGGAGTTCTCTGAGGCTTTTCTTAAAGTAGCTAAATAAAACTTTGATGCAATTTTTCAAACTGACTTGTACTTCAGCTTTGCCAGGAGAATGCTGATACCTGAAGCTGGATGACTATGTGAATAAGATCCTGTGACAGGCTGTGTTGGATAGTTAATGAAAGACGCGTATGTTACGTGGTGCGTATTTCAAAGTAACTGTGGACACTGGCAGCCTCCGTGGATGCACTGTAAATTTTTATACTCAGTTGATGGCCTGGGAGAGTCTTATTCACATAGCCATACCCCGAGCATAAATCCAGCCTCTTGGGAATTGGAAAGTGCAGCAGACCTGGGTACAAACTTGGTTCTCTCTGCTCATTCCTTTCAAATCTCTCCTTTGGCTTTCAGGATTTGAAACTTCAAATATTTAGAGAGATTAAAATTCTAAAAATCAATGCATACAATAGAAAATGTGAGGTGTACTTTACACCCATCCCTCAAATTCTCCCCTTACAAAAATATCGACTACTTTCTGCTATACTGATTGTGACAGTCTGGGATATGATGTCTGTCACTGTCTCCCAAAAATATATATGGGAGTGCTGTCTAGAGAAAGGAGAACTGGATTGCCTAAGATAAACTCACTGGGAATTTTTGGTTGTTTTGAAGGGTTGATTTGAACACAGTACCTCTGTCAAGGTTATGACATGGTGAGAGCAATCTAGTTAACAAAATTGGGATCAGGATTGGCCCCATTCACTTCCAGTGGTTTCCAGTAGATCATTGCTGAGAGAGATGATCTGGGAGGCTTTCGGATATGGTTTTGAACTTGTTTAATCTTTACATTTCGTAGTTTTTGGAGAGGTGTGAATAGCTTTTCTGCCCAGCTTTGCACTTCCAGGTTCTGATGGGCCAGAAGCAAAATGTCTCAATTAGCTCAAAAAGTATTGTTATTTGTTAAAAATCTGGTGAGAAGCCCTCTTCTCTTGACTTAGCAAATTTTGTTGGACTTGGAAGGATTTTAGTTATCCCAGATTGTTTTAAGGCTCAGTCATCTAAGGTGGAAAGGTGATGACACCCTTAACACTGCACCCGCACTCCCACAAATAAAGCCTCACCCTTGCACCTGTGCCTCTCGTGGTCCTTAAATATATCTGTACAAAAGAACAAGGAACGTTCGCAGTATCTTTATGAAGTCCTGATTCTATCAGTAGGATTTTTTTTATTAACAAACCCTTTGACTTTGAAGCCTCAGCTGAAATACTTCTTGACCTTTACAAGTGAATCGGCGAGACACTAACCATGTGAGGTGGGTCATATGGAACAGATTTAGATACAAACTCATATCGTCCTACCAGAGGAATGCAAAGTCTCTCCCGATCCCTTCCACAAAGCTGCATCATGTGTGTGAGATAAATCCAAGGGACATAAGGGGTTGCCAGACAGCGCAAAGGACAATAACTTTGCTATCTCAAACAAAACAGACAGCTCTGCTTTGAGATTGCACTCTTAAAGGTGTAGTAACCTTCTCCCTTGACCATTGTGAATTACTAAGTTGAGGGTGTCAGTGAGTGGAAAGAAGAGGGATTTATAGCTGTTTCAAATCTGTGGTGGTCTGGCAAAATGCATAAGGGACTGTGCGAGCATGAAGGTGCCTTTGCAAAGCTGCATAAGATTTTAAGAAGTTGGAAGCAATAAAGAGTTCAACTTTTATCTCAACCCCAGAGCATCCTGAGAGAGAGGGTTCCATCAGTTCTTGTTTTACACACACCAAATCATTTCTTCCCGCAACAAATCTACAAGGGTAACGAGGGCTTTCCCAAGAGCTTGGAGGTGAATTTTCTCCCCCCCATGTCATCACTTGTCAAAATGCTAAAATGCATACCATTTGAATACTCATATAGGAGGGGTTACATGAAATGTGTACTGTGCTGAGAAATACAGCTTACAAGCCTAAGTGAAGCATAAAGCAAAGAAACCTGCTTGGGTGTGAAGTACGTGGAGCAGAGGAAACGAGCAACAGTGGGAGCTATGGAGATTAAGAAGTATCATCCAGCTCAGTGTTTCAGGTGTGCAGCTAGTGATGTGGATCCTCAGAACGCCCATCGTAATAAACGTTACTCTATTTTGAGATGTGCTGCTTGCCTAACTCTTCTATACAATAACCCCATTGCGTACTCGCCTAAGACATGGGGCGGCTCACTCTCCTTGTTTGTTTTGACGATACTGAATAAAGGTTCTTTGGATTTCAGAAATTTTTTTGAGAAGATAGTTATTTTACTTGGTCAAAGTCTGTTAATGGGAAGAGCATCTTTAAACCCTTAGGCAATAGTTTAGCTGATTGGGACGTTTTCTTGTTGTCTTGCTTTTTCCGTAGGAGAAACTGCTTCAGCAGGAAAGGTTGACAGTATGCAGGCCCTAGTGGTTAAGACATTTTTCCCCAGTGAAAAAAGGAAATTACGTCTTCCCTTGGGAACAGGAGGAGGAGTTACACAACAGAAGACCATTATGGTCATCTTCTGCCACTCATTTTGATGGAACCCACAAATCCAGCTGACAGAGATCGTGCTTAAGCTTTTGACAGAGACAAAGCTTAAGGCAAACCCATTCTTTAGCATTTTATTGTGACAAACTGTAAGTGACTAACTGTATAAGCGCTTCCCTGCTCACGATCATGGTTCTGTATGAATCCTCGTCTAGCTTTCCCATCGATTTCTAAAGGGAGAGTAGATGCCTAATACCAGTAGCATGTCTAAAAGCTGTGCGTTGTGATGCCCAAATTCCATTTAGGCACTGAGTAACAGCTTAAGTTTTCTCAAGATTTCGGTATGCAGTGGGTGTTGAGTCCTGTTGGAAATCTCGCCATCAGTGGTTACAAGGGGAGCTACTGAGGCACAGTGCTTTAGTGGTTGGGCTCTTGTTGGCACTTCTGAACCCTGGGTGACCTGCTTTTTTGCTGGTGAAAGGTAGGAAAATGTAAGCATCAGGCCTGCTGAGACAAACCTTTGCAATTCTAGTTAGAGAGGTGTCAGACTCTTGACCAACATCATTCTTCATTCCCTTATTTCAGAGCTTTTTCTTTCAAAGTGCTTTTGCCTTAGGACTCTACAACTCTGACCTCTAGCACCAATATTATACCTTTAATTATGTCTGCTAGACAAATATGTCACCTTCAACTTACTTTAGTCATGGCATGCTATGAATCTCCCTTGGCCAATGTACTGTAAGGTTCTGGGTTTTGACAATGCTATTAGCACGGAAGCATTTTAAGCTGTTCGTTGTATAATCATCCCTGTAAGGTGGTGTTTTTCTCTAAATTAATCAGCAGGGCTTGTATTTAATCAACAGTGATACATGTATATTTTTTCCTAAGATTACAGACCTCTGTCTCTGGTTCATGGTGAACTGGATTCTGCAGTTTATCTGATTTGTGGGATATTAATAAGTTTGGCCTGCACATAAGTAAACGTATGCTTGACCTTGAACATAATAGTAGAAGAGGAGCTATAGCCCCTGTTGGTGTTGCTGACAAAGCAAACAGTTTAAACATGGAAATTAAAATTTTATTTTCTTTCAGTATTTATCCTTTTTTAGTTAACCTATGACAGAAGAAAAATACAGCTTGGGCTACATCTGCACCAATCCTCAGATTATTAATATTCCTATTAAAGAGCAATGAGGATAAAGAGCAAATGGGAAGGAATAGGAATTTCGTTTGCTTGCTGGCACTACAGCGTAAAACATTATTAAGATGATTTGTTAAATAATAGAAAGGGTTTTTCATTTCCTAATTTTCCAGCTGCAGCTAAAGCTATCTCCCGGCAACCTGCTTCTCATTCCTTAATATTTAGACTTATGGACCAATTTGAGAGTATTTTCTTTCCTGCTATGATTAATGCTTCTATGAAACAATGTCATCGCAAGCCATCTACCTACCTTGTCAGCTTGGCATCAGTCTGGCTGTGCTGTGCTGTAATTTATGGCTTCAGCCAGTAATTTGCAAATCTAATGTTGGGGAGGCTATGAGGATCTGAAATTTGAATGCTTTTTACTGATTTGGTAAATATCTCCCCCATTAGTAAAACAAATGGCACAGGGATCAGACATCATCTCCAAGGCTCAATAAATATTTTATCAGCCATAATGGAAATTGTCAAATTGATCTAATTGTACAATACGTTATCAACAAGATATCAAAGTTGGACATGGCCTCTGCCCTTGTCTGTCATTTCCAGGCTTTTGTCTTCGATTGCGACTTCCTGGGAGAAAAGTAGGAAAGTGCAGAGTTCATTGCAAAGTAGTGTGAATAACATAGCGAGTGAATATCCATTCAGAAGATAAATTCTGGAGAAATAATTAACTCTCCCCTGCTTGACTATAAAGCAGGACTGCAGAAGGTTCGTGTAAATCTCCCAAATGGTAACTGATATTTTTATGTTGAACCTATACAGATTGGTCTAATACATAAAGGCAAATTATCCATCACTGATACTGCTTTTTGAGGTAACATTCATGGCTTCGTTCCTTTTAGAAGGGGCCGAGTGAATTCAAAAGCAAATTTTATGTAATTATTACTCTGCTTGAATTCAGTGCAAATGGTCAGTCACAGGAAATCCAGATTTGTAAATAATTAAAGATTTTTTTTGGATGCCTGATTTTAACAAGATAAAATTAGAAGACTTTGCCATGCTAAAATTCATGCCTGTAGAGCTGCATTGTTAACTTCATGCTATAGAGATGTTTAGTTTAATATAGCTCTTTTCTGATCTTTTTTTTTTTTTTTTGTGCATGTGTGTGGGAGGGGATCCCATCCCCTGATCGACAAAAATCCATTTACAAAAAAATTATGAGAACAATTTCTCATTTAAGAATTTCCTGAAAAGTAAGAAGAGGGGGGTGTTACGCTGCCTGTGGGAGTGAGAGAAGCAGTATTGGGGTGCTCTCCAGTTGCCCGTTTGTTGCAGTAGATCTAACCAGGCAGCCGGTATCCTGAGGGCCTTTGAGGAAGCTTGGATCTGGTGGAGTAAATTCCTGATATTTCTCAAGGTGGAAAGTCTTGCCATCTTTTCTTTCTGAAAGCATTCTGTTTTCAGCCAGCCTGTTAATATTTAATGGGTAGGGACACAGGAGGATACCAGGGCTGCGCACAGAACCGCTCACAAAAAAGCATGCGACTGCCTTAAACTGGTCAACCAGTATACAACTTCTTTGTTTGTGTTCATTTCTTTCCCCAAGCACCCATTGTTTGGGAGTGATAGGATGCTATCTTGGATCTGTCTTCTCTGTGCCTCAGGTTGCTTATTGCTAAAAATGAGAATGTCGCACTTCACTGCCTCAGTGAGGTTGCAGACATTGCCCAAGTGCTTGAGATCCTTGAACAAAAAGTGCAGAAGAAATGAAAGACTCTTCCTTTCCGTTTCTTGAAATTATTGTTTGGGTCTCAAAATAGCCAAACTTGCCAGTGTCTCATGCTGGGTGACTAGCTGAAGAATGTCAGTAGCCTTTTCATAGTTACAGAATCTTAAACATGTTCGTGGATACAGCCCCTAGTTATGTTTTTCATTAGATCTCTTGGAGGCTTAAATAGAAGGTCTACACTTGATGTTTTTGGTTTCCTCTCATTTTGAATAAAAATAAGGATAGAGAACGTGATATCTTAGTAGGAACCTTGAGTAAAAGTAGCTTTAGGTAGCACTGTCTTTGAGGAAGTGCCTAAAATTTAAGCTAACAAGCTGCGAACATCCTAGAATGCATTTTTACTATTAGTTTGTCGGATACAGCTACTCTCTGCATTGTAAATAGGGAACAGAAGTAAATGGAAGTGTGTGTGGAATTAGAATCAATTTCAGGATGTTAATAACTGAGCACAAGTAAGATCATAATATTCATTAACTCAATGAAGGGTAAAGGGGCTACTTTAACAAAATACAGCAGACAA
Organism: Nipponia nippon; assembly: GCF_047370975.1. Classification (NCBI taxonomy): domain Eukaryota; kingdom Metazoa; phylum Chordata; class Aves; order Pelecaniformes; family Threskiornithidae; genus Nipponia; species Nipponia nippon. The sequence continues at coordinate 8,326,191 of NW_028262335.1, forward strand.
CTAAGACCAAGTTAAGCTTGGGCTTCAATGCAGCCTGTAGCCTCGGGGTTGTTGAATCAAGAGAGGTTTCTAAACATAAGCCATATGCTTGTTCTTTCTTTCAAATGTTCTTTTAAAGTATATGTTCGGTTTTCCACCCCTGCACTTGGTCATTCTGTGTTATGCACAGTAAGCATGTGAATCGTTTAGTGTGGTTTTCTCCAAAGGAGTTCTGGATACGATTCTTTTTTTTTTTTTTTAAACAGGATCTGAGCACGATAGAGAGCTCAATAGATAAGATCTTGACGTTACTAAAAAAATGTTTTAAAATACTGAATGCAGATAGCTTTAGACTCTCTTCTGTAGCAATATAGTAAGAGGTGGATGTAATTCACTTTTTGCTTAAGAGGTGACATATCTAAATATTTGGTTGACTCAGTTGTAACATAGAGCAGTGTTTTCCTAGGTCTGTTTTCAGACCAGCACTGTGGAAGAAAAATAAGTGGCCACCTTGCCTGGCAATGCAGGCAAATGTGAAGCGTTTTTTATTAATAATTCTTTCCTGTTAAAATTTAGTAGTTGGTGAAAGCGAAGAGTCTTTGTGTTACCAGGGAGCTAGAGAGATAATGGGGGATTGCAGCGCAGACCACGCATACCTGTCCTGGAAAAGAGGCAAAGGTTGATGCCAGTCCCTGGTCAGCCACAGACAGTGGGACAGACAAGGAGTAGAGCTCCTCGCCCCGCAAGGTGTCCGAGAGGTCCGTCAGCGATGTAAGGTGTTAATGCTTCCAGGCCTCCCTCTCAGCCTGTGATAGGTGACTGCCTGCAGGCCTGAGAACACAGCTTAGGAATCCGTAAACTGCACAGCACTTGTGCTTCGTGATGCAAATCTGAACAAGAAATAGTTACTAGGTACTAAGCCAATGTGGTGCATGGTCCTATGAGGAGGGAATAGAGGAGCTTTTTTATTTGGCATTACGGCTTTCGATAGTCTTTCAGCAGTGCAGGTCAACCAGGAACCAAATTGTTATGCATACTTAAGGGCAAGCAGTGAGTGAGAAGGGCTAGGGCAAGCATATTAAACTGTCTGATACTGGCCCTACATCAGGAGTCTTTAGACATCCTTTGTATCAGAATATGCTGATCTGCCAGCAGGAGAGACATGAGCTGTGATCACACAGATCGTTTTAGATCTCATGGTCTTGAATCCGTTAATTTCTTTCATATCCACCACTCTTGGTAGAGGGGTACAGATGCTTTGCAGGTGGGGGAGTTAAGAATCTTTCCTCCTCTCTCTCCTGTCCTCCCCTCTCCCAGTGCCAGCTTCCAAGAAGATGAACACTTATGACTTTGTGGAGCAGTGAAGATCTGAACCATAAAATCCCAATTATGGGTTCTTTTTTGGTTTGACTGGGAGGTAACTAATTCCCAGCCTGTTGCCTTCTGACCACTGTGTTCTCTGTAGCATCTTAGAAGCACCGCAGTATTTTGTTTCTCGCCAGCACACATGCACAGAGCACACAACTGTTTTGTTTGAATGATTCAAGTGATGACAAACTTGTGGGTGTGAGCAAGCCCAGACTTTAGCACCAATGATCTGCTGCACGTCAGTTAACTTTGGTGAGAGTGCTATTCATTTTTAATGCAAGGTTCGTGCAGTCCTTCTTTTCTTTGCATCCCATGCACACTCCCACCTCCAGATCAGCAGACCTAGATTTTTATCTGTAATGGCTTCTGGTGAGAGAGAAAAAAAGAAAGTTGTTCTTAAGCATTCATTTTCTAGGCCAACAATAACCCTAGCCTAGACACATAACTCCCTCCTAGTTCCTACAGAGAGAAGTGTTAGACTACACAGACAGTGAGGTCATTCATAGTCACTATTGTTTCTTGATAACCCAATTAAGAAAGTGCAATTTATCTAGCCTGTTTCCATTTAATTATCTAATTTGTCTGACCGAGTGGGACTAGCTATCTCCTCTGCACTCCAGGGTTGCTATCGCAGTAAGGACTTGTTTCTGCAGCATGCTCCCCAGGTGCTTTTCATTCATTTGACCTATAGTCATAGACAGTTATAAATCAGGAAGGTAGAAAGAGCCATCACATTGCTTTCCCTTACTTTATCATTAGGGGGGAAATGTGTGCGCTAGATTGAGAGTCACAGGGCTATTGCCCTCTTGCTAATCTAAGACCAAACTTTAATAAAGATATTTTATAGTCTTCCATTTAGAGCTAAAGATGGCTTGAAAAAAAGGTTTGTGTGTGGGGAGAAAGATTTGTCAGTGTGGATGTTCCACAGCAAAGGGTCAAACCCACAAAATTAATATCCAACAGAGAAATTATTGATGCCTGTATATCACTGTTATTAACATGCTCTAATGAATGCTGTGTTTGTAAACGCCGTCTTTGCTGTGATTACCACTGCTGCCAAATGCAGTTCTGGAGATACCGATCTGAAGCAGAGGAATAATTTTGAATGAACAGCCTTCGTTACCTTCAGTCTTCTGAAGCTGTAGAAATGAGCAGCTAGACTGCCAGAGGGCTGTTTTCTTCAAGGTTTGTCCTTCTGGATTCCTTACTGCTCTATCATTTTATCCAGAGCTTTCTCGTTTGCAATGTTCAATTCACAGATTCAGGGACCTTGTTCCTAGAAATGTGTTTAGAAAACTTAACGTGGTTGGTGCAAGACAGAGGCCTGGACTCAAGGTTTTTGTTTTCTTTTTTAGTTTTTACTGAGTTGTGATTGTCTGGCTTTGGACACTGGGTTCCATGTCTAGGTACTTATTGAAGCGATATAATGTTTTAGAGGTGCTTGTGTTCTGACTCCTGGTAAAAGTGGTAATGATGTCATCAGTTTATCCACCTGGAAAATCGGTGTTGATGCTTGGGAATTGATGTTACAGATCAGCCCTGTGGTTCAGCTAATCTGTATCCTATGTCTACTGGTAATAGGTGTTTTAGGGATAGAGAAGAGGGAGAGAGTCTGTGAGGGAAAGTTATTTTTCAAAATGGGGGTTTCATCTTAATTCAGATAACATTTTTGTGACTTAACTCACGTGTCAAGTGTGACAGATGTAACAACAGTAGGAGTAACAACACCGTGCCCTTCCCTGATACGGTGCAGTTGCTATTGTGCCTGCTGTTGTTTGTGGTTCGGTCCTCTCTGAAAGGCCCACCCATAAATGTTGTGCTAGATACGCTGCAAACACTGGTCACACGTAATAACCGCCTCAGAGATTTGTAGTCTGGTTGGAGCGCAGATCTACAGGCCAGAAAGACATCTTTTGAGGCTTCGGGGCTTAATGTAGTGAAAATGAGACACCTGAAAAATTCTGCTTTCTGGGGATTAGCGAATATTTCAGGTTCTCCCTGTTGTCATGTTGACTTGTATGTATAGCAGCATGGATCTCGTTTACATTGCTTTTTGATTTTTGGAAGCCAGGGACATCCACCCTTCCTAAGGTTGTGGGTGTGTGGGTTTTTTTTTTTTCTGAAGTTGTTTGAGCTGCTGCTATTTCTGAAGAGGTGTGTTCTGTGCTACTTGAAGTTAACCATGAACTGTGCTATCTGCTGATAGCACGGAGATTTTGTTTGCTTTGCTACAGTCCTGTGCAGTCCAAGCAGGTGGACAAATACCTAAGAAGGGTTTGGCTTTGTTTGTGTTGTGTTGTGCGTGGGTTTCTTCCTCTCCCCTCTCCACCCCTTTAACCCTGTAGCAGAAGCACTCTTGCACTTCCAGGGGTGCGTGTTTTGTCTTGCTGAATCATGTTTAGAGAAGAGTTTAACAGTGTAATCAGAAACTTGGCGCTCTGCATGTGTTTCCAGCAAATCACCGAACACTGGCTAACAAGGTAGCCAGAGGATCGAGGAGGAGCTATTTGAATTTATCTGATACACTGACAAATGAGTATCTCATGCCATGTTTGTAGCGTGTTGTAATTCAACGTAGTTGTATGGTATGATTTCATGTAATCTGCTCTCTCTGTTTAACAGGGATTATCAGATCACATGGCTTGTACAACGTGTTGGGAAATAGCTTTTGAAAAGTTTCTGAATATGCTGATTTTGTGTTATCTGTTCTCAAATACTTAGGTGTTTGGCATATTGTTAAAATAATGGTTACGATGCACTGATAACCTCTTTCATCTGTAAAGGTGCTCCCATTACGCAGGCATGCAGACTGATGCTTGGAGAGCTATGTCTGTCCTGGGTTTATGCAAATATTAAGATGATTGTATTTAAAGCTGTGTACTGTTGCCATCTCATCATGTGTTGCCTGTCCTGTGCCTGACAGTGTGACAATAACGTAGGTTTTTTTTGAAGCTGCGGTTCCTGAAACTGATTCCATTACTAAATGCATATCAAGATCCGTCCCTCCAATTTCTGTGTCTCCCAGGCTTCTGGATAGAAGCTTGGAGACTGAAGTGTAGGTCCATAGCTGATTGTCCCCTTGCCAGTGTGAACAGAAACTCTGTATATACACCCTATGATTGCCTTTGCTGCTTTCAAGGTTCATTCATGTATTTCTTGATTAGAATGGGGATGTTGCATTGTTTCACAGGGGCAGTACTGATGTGATACCTAACAGTTCTTCTTGAAGGTCTAGTCAGAAGTTTCAAGCTCCAAAAAACCCAATCCCTGATAGTTCATATTTCATATTCTTCTGCATAAAGGGTGACAGTGGCAAATTTTAGCTTTTGTGTGCCACTAATATTTGGGGCTCAGCAGAGCCTATGCTTGAGGTTTCCTGGACGCTATAAATAAAGCTTAAAGCCAACTGCTAAATGTGCAAAATTATTGCAGTCGGTATGCTCATGGCTTTGTTTTCTTATTCTTGCATGTAAATGCTGGGTTATAAGATTGAAAGTACTGTTTTATCTTGAATTAATATTTTGAGCTTTCTTTAAATAGTCATTCATGGCTAAAATAGATTTGCACAGTGTTTACTTGATATTTCTCTCTCAAAAGTCAGTTGTCAGGTTAGTCAGTAAATGAGGGTTTTGTGACAATGTAAAGCCGTTTTAAAATTAAGATGTACTTTGTTATTTTCTTAAAAAAAATTGTGTATTTTCTCTCGAAACATGGCCTTTTTCAAAATGCCAATGAGGAGGATATTGCTTTCCGTGGAACAAGTGGCGTGTGTGTCTGTAGCTTAGCAAATACATCTCAATTCGTACTTAGAACGCCTTTGGCTATTTCTTAGACCTTGAGGGCGCGCGTGTGTGTGTGTGTGCGCGCTTTTCTGATTAGGATGTGTCTCCAAGGATCAAGTAAGAGGGCAGAGCTTCCTCTTTTACTTCTGACCTCATATCTGAGACAGGTTTCCATCTGTAAGGTTTTTTAATACAGAGAATGCTGATTTCTTTTGCACCCAATATGCACAGTGAAGGGGTGAATGGCGAGGCGGTTGCAGATTGAATGTAACGTCCCCGGTATCCCGTCGTCATTGTGGGAACGCTACAGACTGCCCCGATGGTGAAGTTGTCTGCCCGGCCTTCTCTGAGCGTTGTTGCTACTAACGGGTGCTATTAACAGTTCAGTTGCATTCCTTCCACGAGCTGGGAAGGATGTTGTGTGTTCCTGTACCTATTAATCTTTTCCAAAAGAAATATCAGTTAGTTTACTGTGAAACGTAGAGAATTAAAGGCAAGACAAAGCACTACAGTGAAAATAACTCCAGTAATATTGACTAAGAGATTTTTATTCCCATATAAGAATGGGGTTCGGTGATTTGATCCTGACACCCATTTTGTCCAGCAGGATAAAACCTTCCTGTTGGGTTCATAATCCCTTGCAGTTGGTGCCAGAAATCATGAATTTGCCTAGTGTGTGTTAGCGTAGAAGCAGGCTTACCAGTCACAAGTAGTCATACATCTTCTACTCCTTAGTATTTGCTTCACCCTTTCATTCCTCCAGCGTGATATTTCTTGGAACTTTTCGTCTGGCTAAATAGAAGGATGGCTAGTTGTCTTCTGTGAATTTGATGAAGTCCAAGTCTCTTCTCACAGGCAGAAGTACCTTTGCCACCTAAATCAGGTGCCCTACTGTCTAGCGTACCATTTCACACAGATTTGTGACCTCCATCCGTCCTGGAAACCGTGCTGTTGAAAAATTGTTAGGAGTGTTAGTATTGGAGTGTACCTGAAATGAAAAAAGGAACCAGTTGTCTTTTTTGCACCTGTAGTTTGATTTGTGCTTCGTAGCATAATGCTCTGCTAAGTGCTTGGCTGAATGCCAGGAATTTGGAAAAATGTTTGTAAATCCTGAAAGCTTCGCATATTTCTCCTGAATGATTATTAGTTCAAATATTTATTCTGTGAAAAGACAACAGTCATTATTTGTTATTCTCTTGTTTAAAAAGGTTGGTTGTCCAGTTGGGGCACTATTTTGCAGTAGTGTCTGCGGCGACCAGCCCCCAGGTGATTTCTGAAGCTCCACTCGCGTGGCTTGTATGTGATAGCACTTTTGCCGTTAACTTGCAGGAAGAAGCCTTAACAGCAAAAAGCTGAAGGGAACTATTTGAGAAACCAATGAACTGAGTGTGATTACTCCGACCATTTAGCAGATACTTAAAAAATGAAACACATTCAGAGAAAAAAGAATCTGTTAGCAAAGTTAGGGGCTAAGTTTCTAATGAATATTATCTTTAACCATTTGAGTCTACAGTGAATTTCAGATCCAAAAGCAGAGGACCTACTCATCGGGGCCCTCATTGGCATGCTTTTCCCCATGAAACGTAGCAAGGGCTCTTAGATTGTTGGGGATGACATCTAGCAGATTATGTGTAATACTTAGGCAAATGTTAATTCATAGAGTCCAAGAGTAGATTTTTGGGTCTTGCTAGCTGTGCAGAAGTTGCCGTATTACCCTCAGTTAGCATCTTATTTAATCCTTCCCCCCCTGCTCTCCCTCCCCCGTTATTCTGAGGAACCACAAGAGTAAAGTCTGCATCCTTTTATATGGCAAAAAGCCTGAGAAGGATCCTGTGCTTGTTTCCATTATGATAAAAGACAAAACAACTAAATTAAATTGGAAGCAATCTCTGCATTACAAAAGTCTACATACTCCAAAATTCTCAAAACAAAAGAGGTGCAGGGGAAGCCAATCGCCATCAGAAAGGAGGAAAAAAGTGTCTCTGGACTAGAACTTTTACTGTTCCTTAACTCAGAACTGAAATATTTTAACTCCTCTGCAACCAGAGCCGTTTAAGTTGCAGAATGCAAATAGCAAAGCCAAGAAAGTTGCACTGAATCTGGATGTTACCCGAATTTTGTGCTGTTAAGAAATTACATAATTTCAGAGCAAATATGCCTGTAGTTAATGTCAGTGACTTTGCTGCGATGGGACTGTCTGAAGCTTCAGTTTGCACATGTTCACCAGGGAGATGTGTTAGCCAGCTAGAGGGAAAATGTGCTAGTGACTTGGCAGTGTAAAAATGCAGAGGAAATCCAAACTGTCTTCTAGCACTTGGATTTTTTTTCCCTTAAAAAAAATACAGTCGAAACTTTGAAAGACTAGACTATTATTTGTTATGGTTAAATTGGCCAATGACCCACTGGCATGGAACAGAGCCTTTTGCAAAAACTTGTTGCTAGATTTTATTTCATTGGAAATGGAGGAATGGAAAAGTTAACTGATCAGGTATCTTGCCTCATCCAATTTAATTATTTTAAGCAAAAAAAAAAAAAAGGTGGTTGTGGGGGAGTTTCTTGGAGCTCAATTCACAATGTTATTATCAATTCAAATTCAGTGATCTTTTCTATCCCTTGGCTCTGCATGACACCTGATCTTATGAAACAGAGATATTTTACCTGATTCTGTGTGTGCGCCCATATGTGCGCTGAAAATTATTACTAATATTTTTAGCCTTCTTTAATCTGTGTTAGAAATAAATGGAATCATCTACGTTAATTTTTTTATTATGTTGCATTATTACTTTACATTAAAATAATAAAGATTATTTGCATTTATATAGGTTTCAGAGTGAACTTTCAGCCTTTTGAAAGATCAGAGATGTTCTTTGTTGTCTACTCGTGAATTAAATTTTCAAAAGGAACACAGGGATATCAGGTCACACTATGCCACATACTTAAACCCATTGTTAGTGAAAACCTTTGCCAAGATGATACCCGTAATCTTTAAGGAACTTTAAAGCTCGGTGCTTAGAGAAGGGGAACTTTTGTTGAACTCACGGACTGGATGGGATGCTTCCCGGAAACGCGCTCGGCACTTTGCGGGATCGTTCTGCAGAGCACTGCATGAATCAGGACAAGGACTGGTTTCTGCTCGCATTAAAGAGGACCTGAGTGCCTACGACAGAGATCCCTGTCAGTAGGGTTCAGCTATTTATGTAGCCCCAACAGCAAAAAGGAAAGATAACTTTGCGGCAAAGGCTTTAAAATAGGATTTAGTAAAAGCAAAGATAGTTTCCTAGCCCTCGCTCTATCACCTTGGTCAAATCACTTCATATCTCTACAGTTTAGTTTCTTATCTGTACCACTGGGATAAAAATTCGGCGTTTTTCTGTTTGTTCAAGTCTAAAGTTTTTCGGGCACAGATGTTGCATAGTTTTTGTCTCCATGGCATCCAGCACAAGACGGTCTTAATCTTAGTTGTAGCCTGTATAAATGATGTTACTACACACACAAGCTATAGTTTGAATCGGGGCTAGGTGCAGGCATTTGAGGACAAAACCTGTCCCCTAAAATGTGTATGCAAATACGTGCAGGATACCTGGAAAATCTCATGAGCCTGCAGTTCACGGTCCTGAATTTTCCTCCCTGGTTACAGCTGACAGCGTCACCAAAACCAGCACAGAGTGAGAGCGTGGCTTCCTCTTCTGTTTTAGCTGTAAGTGATATCAGCAACTGTTTGCGGAAAAAGACAGAATTTAGAATTTGGGGGTCGGCAGGTAATAATTCACCTTTACAGGTTTCTCAAGAAGCATTTTTTGCAGTAGATCATTCAGCGATGAGACCAGCATGGCATTGTGTTTAATAGATCTTGAATTATCCAGGATGGGATCAGAGGAAAATGGTGCAGGGATTACAGACCAAATTGAGCAAAAACTTTGTTATTTCTCCAGACTTTCCTGTTTGAGATGACTACGATAAAATGTTTCTGCAGAAGTGATGTAACCCCATAATAAGTTTGTGATGAAAGTGCAATTTGCCTTTTCAAAAAAACGGGGGAAAATATTTGCATTTGAAAAAATAAGTCTTGTTTTTTAAAAGCATTTCAAACAAGCCGTGAGAATTCTAAGTTCTGTTGATAGACGCCGTAGTTACCTGGCTGTCTCTCCCTCGTGACTGATAAGTTACAGCTTTATTTTGATAATGTTCAGTTGCTGAGATAACTGAGACAAAGGAGGGGCTTTCTCCTCTGACATAAGTGGCTCCCCTCAGGTAAAGCAACTCAGTTGTTCATAAGTTGACCCATTGACCTTCTAATCACTGACAAATTATCCACTGCTTTATTCTACAGTCTTCATTATGCACTGTTATTAAACAAACTAATTTCTTTTTTATTAGGACAGGATATCACTGAGGTGCAATAATGACCCTTTTCATCAACTTCAGTGACGGGTTATGGAAGTATTTCTGTGATTTTTACATAAATTTTAGTGTATTGCGATAGTTCCCGTGGCGGTTTTTCAGACATTTGTGGTGCGGAGAGTGCCACTGTGGGCTTTCAGGTGGTGTATTTTATAAAATATGTTCATGTTTTAAAGGCCGAAGTCCCCGTAGGGGAAAAGTCTTCATACAAGGCATCCCCTGTCCCAGAAATAAGAAAATCCCGCAAGTCACTTCCGCAGCCCTTCCTCCTTCCGCGTGCGCTGGAGCCGCAAGCCTGGTCAGCCCCTCTTTGCAGCGCTGTGGCCTTGTCAGCAGCAACGGAATTTGCAGCTGGTTTTGTGTGTGCGGCTGAACCGGGTTAAGCTCTGCCCACGTAGACCTGCTGCACTGGCGTGAGCTGGAGCTGCTTGCTGTGGTCACTGTGCCGACACCGGGGCTTTGTACAGGTGAAGGTACCTCTACAGAGGGAGGTTTGTGCACTGGCAAAACCCCGATAGGAGTGACCTCTCTAACCGCTGATTGACAGAATAGTCTGAAGCCTGAGCTCGACAGCAGACTTTAAGTAAGTCTGAAGGGAAAAAAGCAGGAAATATGTTTTGCCTAAAATAACAGAGATAACTTGATGTTGCTTGCATGATGTTTTTTAACGTTTCCCATCAGTCTTTTCACTAAAGCATTTCCAGTTTTTCAAAGGATTTATTGTGAAGGTATAGGGAGCATGGGGGAGGGCAAACAAATTAGGGGTTTAAAATTACTATTAAGTATCTTATTTTCAACCCCCTTGACTGAGATCCTTAGTTCAGAAGGAAAGAAATCAATGAACCATAGTCTACATTTTGAAAGAGAACTAGTGAGCTTAAGTTTCCAATATTAAACATCTTAAAAGAAACCCAGTTTTTCAGAAAGCTCTAAGTACCTGCATTCTACACAGACATTTCCTTCGTGGTGTTTCCAGTGGGGTAGCAAATGCTGGCACATCTAAAATCAGTCCTGAAAGCTCAGAACAGTATGTTCGATAAGCATTTATTTCCCAACGTCCTTTCAGCTATGAAGCGGTGGAATTTTTTGTACTTCATAATGTACGAGCTAAAAAAATTCCAAGTCTATTTCCCCAAAATTTATTTTAAAAGTTGATGACTGGGAGAAGTTACCAACACCGCTGAGTGAACAAGTAGAGCAAGTCAGAATTTAGCCCTTACCAGGCTTTTGAGAAGCTTAGTATTTTACCTTTCCTCCTCCTTTGTATTTATTTGGATTCTTTTGACTCTGAGCTGTGTCATCAGGAGCAGAAGCAGAATTGTTGGATATTCAGATGGGGTATATTCAGTATGTCCTGTGCATAAAATCAAAGTATTTCACAAATTACCGTGCAAACCTTATCTGAACTTTCAGAACAAAATTTCCACTGTTCTGGGGTCTGCTTTTCACCAACTGCGTTGGTCCTTCTTTAGTCCCTCTTATTATTGGCATTGGCCTGAATTTATGATGTAGAACCTCAGCAAAACAACCTGGCACGTTGTAAGAAACGCCAGGTAGAGAAATAGAAACGGGGCTCAGGTGACAACATGTGGTACGAATGCTGCGATGAAGTGCTCCTCTTTTGAAGGACAAAGGCCTAAAGTGCGAGAACCTTTCAGTTTATGAGTTTGTTGCTAATCCCTTTAAAACTGGGAGATTAACTTTTTTGTCAATGGGAGCAGGAGTAGGTGCTTAATCTGTATTGTTGTAATGCTTAAATGGCTGTATGTTTAAACCCTCCATTTTCAAACACAGAGTCTCAAGTGCCTAAACCCATAGTGATGCAGGAAATACAACAGAAAGCGCTCATTTTTAGACATTCCAGGTGTGTATTCGTTCCGGCACTGCTCATCCTTCGTATCTGTGCGGGGCTCATGCCTTCCTGTAAGCACATGGAGAGAGAATCCCGGTGAAATCTTTGCGGTCCTGCGCTCCATCAGTAAGTGTTTGTAGGATTGAGCTCAATCAGAGCAGCATATACTCTCTTAGAAGACTGTCAGTGAAAAAGCACAAAACAAGACTAGATTTGTTGCATAGGTGAACTGCAAATAATTCAGTCGATTGCAGCGTAAGAAACGAACTGGTGATAAATTCTTGCAAATGGGTGGGTATTTTTTAAGGCACTGGTAGGTGTAAGCTATGGGTATTTTAGTCCTAAGTCTTTTGTTGCAAGATTTAAAAAAAAAAAAATCAAAGGCTTGGGTTTGCATGATGGGAGCTAGATGGAGATTGCGTCTGGTGATTAGCGTCTCTCACAAAAAGTACTCTCCGTTCAGGTTCACAGAATTATTTCCCTGTTATCTTTGTTGTCGATGGCATGATTGTATATAGATTTCCACAGAAGTGTTCTGTTATTTTGGAGCGAAAGGGACCTGTTGTATTGTTTAAAACGCACTTGTTCCAATTCTGAGTACTTTCCATCTGTTTTCCTATTTCCTTCCTCTTGATAGGAGCAGCGTTTCCTCCCCTTCTTATTCTGTCGGAGGGGTGGAGAGGGAGATTCTGTGCAAAGCCTTGCTTAGCTCTGTGTTATAGGATGGTGCCCAAGATTTAAGCCCTGTCTTTGGAAGAGAGAAAGGCAAAGAGGGGAGAAGGAATCATTTTTGTTCGCTTGTTTCATAGGCTTTTGGAGAAAGCATATCCGGAAGGCTTTACAAAAAGGGAGCCTAGATAGAGTAGGATCACCGTTTTTGTTACCTTAAGAGCTTGTGGGTGGCCCCCGTGATACAAGTTTGGGCCCTAGTCCAGGTCACGGTGAATTAAGGGCCCACAACAGAAGGACCCTTCTTCAGCAAGTGCTGATTTCTCCCTCCTTCCTCTCCCATCACCACACACACTTCTCTTTGCAGTTCCAGCCGATGGCCGAACGTGCCGAGCTGGCGAAGGAGGAGCGTTTATTCTTCTCCCACCCTTGATGTGTAGCTCCTTCCATGCCCCTCTGTGGGACTGGGGAGTAATCCGTGCTTGAGGCACACTGGTCATCTTTCTGCCCGTGCTGTGTCCAGTCTGAGGCAGGCAGAGCTCATCCAGGCTGTCAGCCACCTCTTGCCTGTGTTAAAATAAAAGCGAAGAGGGGAATTAAGAGCAGAAGAATATGAAAGAAATGCAGATTTCCCAGAAAGGCGCCCGGGAGACTGAGCATCGCAGGGTGACGGCAGTGGGGCTCTGTCTTCAGCTGACCCCCAGCTGCCTATAACACTTCGTATGTAACCTTGTCTTCCCCTCAGAGCTGTATGCTATAATGGATTTCTTTAAATTAATAATGCGTAAAAGGAGATTTACACCGCAGTGCTAAAATATTGTCTTTGCCTTTTATTCGTGCATTTGTCACTGTAATCTCTAATAGAGGTGTTCAGTGGGGGGATAAATAATGAAGGGTAAAAAACTCTGTCATAATCCAGAACCATTTGCAAATTCATCACCAATATTCTTTTGGAAGCAGAGACAGAGGGAGATGAAAAATATATGCTGGTGCTAATATATCTCACTGATTTCCATCTCCTGTTTATTCAGAGAACCTACTTTGAGCTATGATAGAATGTGAATCCTAGAAATCGCCATTCCTTTTTAAAGATGAGTCTGAGGCTGCTGCTGGGCCTCTCGAGCAACAGATTAAATAGAGTCAATGAATGCTAGGTTAATTTACTTTATAGTCAGACATAATACACTAACCTTGCATTTTTTGATTAATTAGGCTTTAAGTTATCGTGTCCAAAAGAGTAAGGAAGTTGTAGCAATTCTTTAGCATTTAAGCTGTTGTGAAAGCTTTTTAAGACATGTTTAAAAAGGCAAGGAAATAAAAACAAGTATTTTAAGGTAGAAATCCTGTAAAGAACTTTTTATTCATTATTAAAAGTAAGAATGACTGAACTAAGTTAGAAGAGCCGTCCTGACAGAGATGCAGTTTCTCATGAAGTTCGGATTCCTTTAACCTTCATAAAAAAATGTTGCAATTCCAGAATTTTGAAATTGTGGTCTTGGGACAAAAGAAAATGTGTTATTGCAAAAGAGCCTGTCATATTCCCTGACCATCTAAGCCTATGAATTATGACAAAATTTAGAGGGTAAAGACTCTTTTTTTCACGGATGATGTGGGGCATTATGTGGGGGTTATTTGGGTAAGGTCAGGACGTAGCATAGCATGCTTATGCATTAAGTTAAAACTGAACGCAGGCCATTTTATACTGGAGCCTTTATGACTGCCCTGGTACCAAACTGGGTAGTTTGATGGAACCCAAATCAGCTTCTACAGCGTTCCCAGCATCCCAGCTCGTGGGCTGCAAAGGAAGTGGCTGAGAACTGAAAGAACAGGCTCGGTTTGTCGGAGGGGCTTCCCTTATCAGCAGAGAGCGAGGAGTATCGTCCCCGCGCTGATCTCTCGGCAAAGACCCGTCTGTGCTTTTTCTGACTTCATCGGGCGATTACACGGCAGCGGCGCTGCAACTGGGGTGTAGCGGTGGGAGATGTTTCAGGGCGTGAAAAGTTTGGGCCTAATATATATACTAAGGTAGTGACATTGTGCTTTGTAGCCTGTGAGCTTCGAAGTGCCTGGACTTAATGGAATCGGCTGTTCTGTGTGCGCTTGCTCCCTGCTGCCAAGCCGGGGCTCAGCTAGAACCAGCAAGCAGAGTGAAAACAGAATGTAGTAGCACTCTGAAAAGGGGGAGAAGATGAAATATATCACAAGATAATAAGAAAATAAACCATTAAAAGGCTCTGTTTCCTATTATCATGTGGTTTTATGTTAATGAAGTTGTTCCAGGCCTGTTTGAGTTTAACTCAAGCAGGGGAATATGAGTAATATGAAAAATATGTGGGGATGAAGACCCTAAGTTAAAAAGTCTGTGAAACATTTAATGTTTTCATTCACCATGCATTTCAGAAGAAGATATAAAGCAGCCAGAAAGTGGTACGAAAAAAAAATTAAGCACCAGATTTTCCTTTTTGTGATTGCTGGATCTCTGAATCTTTGTTTACAAAGCAGGGCAAACTGGACACGGATGCTAGTGTGAACAACCGTGGAGATGGTCAAGTTCAGATTCATTTTCTCAGTTTACCCATATTTACGTAAAGGCTGTGATGAATCTTAGAATTCCAGCAAAGATGACAAGAGTGATAAATTGTCATCTCTGTGTAGGGTATCTGTCCAGATTTAGTGTTGGGGTTTTTTAAACAGCTAATTGATTTATAAAAGAAGAAAAAAGTATTGGAGGTAGAATTTGGAAAGCAGCTTCGATCAGAAAAATGGAAAATCATGAACATGTCCAAACAGAGACTTGAATGTTTTTTATAGTGTTTTATTTCAGAAAAGCTAAAGAATTCAGCTCTGACCTGAAATGACCTAAATTTAAAAAAGGAAAAGAGAAAGCATGAAAGGACTGAGATGTCCCAGATTTAGAAAAAGAGATTCCATTGTGAATTGAGTTTTTATTATTTTTTATTATTTTTTTTTCAGTTAATTGAAAACCTTGAAAAAAATCTGCTGTCATTTGATATGCATTGAGCTCTTTAATTTTTGCTTTGAGAATGAGCTAAAAAAATCACGATCCAGGATAGCAAGGATCATATCCAGGAACTGGTTGGAAAAGGTTTCCTAACTTAGCTTGTGGGGCAGCAGCAGCATGCTTTCACAGCTTTTGTCGTTTGCTGTACATGAACATCCTAATTTTTGCTCATCATTTTTAGATCAGCAGGGTGCAGAGCACAGATCTAAGAAACAGGGAGGTCCTGCAATTAAAATCGTGAGCTGAGTTGACTGGAAGAGCTCTCAGGAATGGCTAAGAGCTGACAAAAATAAACAGAGGGAAGCTGATTTCATTGTTCAGTGTCTCGGAGAGATACTGGCTGCTAGTCGTGCATCATACCTGGCATCTCGTCAGCCAAGAGAGGTTGGGGTTGGTTTGGTTGGTTGGTTTTTGTTTGTTTGGGGTTTTTTGTTTTTGTTTTGTTTTTTAAAGTAACTTTGCTTTCTGCCTTCCTGCTGGATATAACAAGAGCAGTAAAGCTAGGGACTTTGAATCTCCACCTTGCCTCAGGCAAGAAAAAGATGGTCTTTCTCTCTTTCAAAGCCAGACATCTGTTTTCTCAAAGAAAAATCTCTTAAAAACCAAAATGGAGATAAAGAACCTATCACTGATTTAAGGAAAGTAATATTTTAAAATGTGATTTCAGAAAGAGAACTTTCTGTAATAACTTCCATGCATGTAGTATTCTAAATTGCCTGCAAATTAAACAATAGGTAACATAGGAAGAAAGGCACTGAACACAAAGTCAGGTAAGAAAAGAGATTTTCAGGTGCGATGCAAAGTGACGTATTGAGGGGGGGATAGAATGGGAATGGCCATGAAAGGAAAGTAAAAGGAAAGGCTTAGCACCAAAGTAGGTGCAGGCGTGGGGTTTGATGAAGTTTGGTGCTGTGCAACCTAAGTTTAAACACTGAAAAGACACAGAAGATACAAAATGTGAAATGTATTTATTTATTTCTTTTTTAAAAGTATTCTTTACAGGGTATAGAGCTTTCTTGAGCATCTGGAAGAGGTTTTTTTGATTTTGTTGTTCTGAGTGGATGCTGTTTATTGATAGACAATATTAGAAGACAATAGTTTTATTTAGTTCTAAATAAAAATAAAATGCTGGTTTTGATTGGTATATTTTCAGTGACATCTGCATTTTTCCTGAAAAATAAACAGTGAAAAATAACAGTCATTTAGACACCTGGTTGAGAGCATAACAATTTTTCCTCTTAAAGAGAAAGCTTTAAGTTCCCTTTGGTAACAGTTAATATTTCAAACAATGTGGGACTGTTGCTGGCCAGTCAGAAGCAAAATGTAAAAATATTTTTATCTTAAATATTTTTCTTAATAATAGCTTCAAAGGCAGAAAAAATTGCTTGTTCAACTGCAGTTGACTGTTGTATGCTGTGGCCTGGCAAAGTCCAAGCTGTGGGGAAGAGAAGACCTTGCGTTGTGGTGCTGTTATTGGACAGCCTGGAATGTGAATCATTTTGCCATGGTATATGGCCGAACAAAAGTATTTCTAGCAGGAGTGATACAGGAGGAAGAAACGTTGTGTTGTGTAGATCTATGTGCAGAGATCTCTTCAGGACTAAAAGAGTTGTATCAAGTTTTACAAGAAATCCTTCTGGATTTAGCTATCAAGTCTCAATGAAAATCTTCATGATCAATAGCAGAGAGTGTAACTAGCCTAGGTGCCAGTGGGCTGAAAAGATGGTGGAATGGAGAGGCAACCACCAGCTGCTAAATGGGACAGTTAACTATTTCATTACTTAGACCAGTGATCTCCTGCCCGTGAGTGAGGAGATAGGGATGCTGAATGTAATGTTACCGAGGAAGATGAGGACTCACGAGGTAGAACTGTAGGGGAGGGTGTAGTAAGGCTGAGCGTTTCTTTCCCCATCTCTTTCCGTCACGGCCTCTAGCAGTTGTGCTCTCTACGTGAGTCAAGGAATCGGACAGGGAGGGTGGAAGGGCTGCTGCCCCAGTGAGGCGCATGCTGGGGGCTGCCTTAGAGCCATGATTTTGCGATCATCTTTAGAACCTGGCTGGACTGGATGACGCTGCTGAGCTAGTCCTGAAGCAGATGACTCCAGGCGGGTGTTCCACGCAGCACAGATTTCAAGCAGAATGCTGCTTATTAGAGTTAATGCCATTTTTGCATCAAAACCAAGTTCTTAAAAAATGAAAGGTAGTTGATTATAAGGCCATAGGAACTTTGCTAATCCGAATGGGTGAACAGTCCGCTGTAGAATCAGGGTTAGTGGTTTGCACCCAGGCCGGTTCTTGTTCCTGCTTTGATGTTTAAATTCGTAGAAGTTGTAAATGGCACAAAATGGCTTCAGGGTGGAAGAGTATAAATTGGCACAAGGTGGGTACTTGGTGCTGTCAGTAGTGCAGAGAAAATGGCAGCAGATGGAATCCCTTATAGCCCCTGGCTATTCTATTACTGTATCTGAGTTGCAACATTAAACAGGAATATCACCTTGCCTTCTGTTTTGCTGAAATGAATTAACTGACAGGAAATCATGGATTTCCGAACCCAGCTTTCCTTACGACATTCCTTGCTGCAAAAGGAGAATTAAACCGGTGAAAGTGAGTAACAAGAAACAGGTTCTAAAATTATTCTGTATGGTAAGAGTGAAACATCACCAACCTGTTTAGTAGCAGTTCCACTGCCTTTAAGAAAGGGTTTTAGAGAAAGATAAGCTGTGACTGAGGGAATTGAGAGTGCAGAGAATTGATTAGTAGATGGTGGGTTGCGGTGGAGGCGTAATGTCTATTAGAGGTGGTAATACCCTGCGAACACCCCAACAACTGCTTTGTAGCACTGGTCCTCGCAGTCTGTATTGCAGCAGTCCTAGGTACAGTGTTTTGCTGTATATGGTTTCACAGTTGTGGGGGAAGAATCCACTGAGCACTTCTGAAAATTCTCCGCTAAATCCCTTATTAGGTCATGAATGGAAAAAAAGCAGTAAAAACTTTCGAAAGAGATTTTTGGAATTCTCACCATGGTTTTATTATCTTCATAACTTTCAATGGTCTTACTGTTGAAACTGCTTTAGTGGGAGTTACGAACTGATGGTACAGGGCAAGACTGAAAGAATGCAGTTTCTTTGCCACTGCTCGTACAATACAGCAGGAACATTGAAAACTATTGCAAAGATTTGTTCTTTGCTCTGTTCTTCCACTGCCGCAGAGCATGTGTAAGTCTCCTTCCTCATGCGTTTGTACGGGAACTGCATTTCTTCAGATTTCCCTTTATGGCTGTTTCTGCTGACACTGCTTTTCAATTTAAAAATTGCAGTCAAATACGTGTATTGTTTTTGATTACTGCAGCACTGTCATAAAGAGCACAAAGACTGTGCCATTTCAAAAAAATTAAATTTTCAAAGAATTGTAGTGGTTGGGTTTGGTGTGTATCTTTTCTGAATATTTTGCACGGTGTTCAGAAACTTGAAATTAGAAGCCACGTTAAAGGAAAAAAAATGGGGCTATGTGCCAGAAAGCGCCGTGTGTTACGCTGACAGTTTCTTTCGAAGTGTTTCCAGGTACAAGTGGCTAGTGCTCTATGATCTGGAAGCCAACAGCTTTCAGAGACCGTTATTTTGGAAGTAGAATAGGAGGATTCGTTCAGTTCCCTATGAAATGTGGTTACTTGAAATCTTCAAGGGCCGAGAGGAGAGGCCTTTGGGAATAAGCTTTGATCAAACTAACGGTGTCTCTAAGGATTTCCAAAATTGGCCCCTGAGAAGTGCTGCTGATTTAAGAGGTTACCATTCCTGCCTCCTCTCTCTCTCTCGAAGTTACAGGAGGGGTGGCAGAATTGGCGGTAGGTATCCTTCTCACCCAAAGCATTGCCTTACCTGCCACCACTGCTTTTGGTCTCTGCTAACGCAGAAAGCTGCAGGCTGCGTGAGAAGGAGCGCTTGGTGGGGAGGGGAGGGCAGCTTGAGACGGAAACTTGAAATTGTGCTGCTGCAAGTCACCACAGCTTGGTTGGAGGCTTGCTGTACCCTAGTGAAAGTCAGTGGAATGGGCACCCTGAACCACCTAGACAATTAAAAAGAAATTAATCCATGGTGCTTAATGGAAGTACTTTTGAGTTACAGTAGGTGACTTGATGTTTCTCCTTCTTTCCTCCTTCTCTTAGCGCCTTTGTGCCTGCCTCAGTTTTCATGTGTAGCTTGCTTCTGCTCCACTGTTAGTATCTAATTTCTCTTTCTCTATCCCTTTTTTCCTTGCCTCAGCAGCTTAAAAAAAAAAAAATCCTTTCTTTCCTAGCCCTGTGGCTGTGCTCTCCTTTCCTCTGCTCGTGTCCCAGAGCCGTGCTCGGGTCAGCAGCAAGCTAACGCTTTTGTCAGCGTGATTAATAGCGCTGTGGATTGTCGTTAATTCACTGGCTAATGACTGCAACTCTGGCCGCTCCTGGAGTAATCGGGTGATGTATGTGGGGAGCGCGCACCTCATGGCAGAGGTGAAAATCATTTCGACAAGTCAAATATTGTCACAGGGAACAAATGGCTCTCCCTGTTAATAAAAATTAATGAATTTTTTTTACCACTGGCCTGCTAAATGAAGCTGTGGAGTGACTGAGTGGAGGGGACAAGCTCGGTGGAATTAAGCACTTTATTTGATGGTTAAAACTATAAACATCTTTATTACGGTTGTGATAGGATGTGGCAAGTGTTGTTGGGGATTTTGTTTGCGTTCCAGAGAGGTTTGTTCAGATGCACAGAGGCTTTTTGAAAGTTTGTGTCTGCGTTTGCATTGGGAGGGAGAAGAGTGAGACAACAAAAGAGGTTTGATCTGCTATAGTGGGGATGAATGTTTAATATTAGTAAGTAGTGGATCCCTGCCTCCCTTCATTCTTTCAGGGATGTATCCAGAGTGCCTTGGGCACCGAACTTCGGCAAAGCCACCCCTCTGTGCTTGCCGAGCGCTGGTGGCCAGCTTCTTCCTTGCCATCAGTTCCTTGCCCGATCAAGCCTCCAATTACACGAGTATTCAAATCGCTGTTGACACTTGCTACCAAGCCTAGGCACGGAGTGGTCCCCCGGGAGAGGTCGTTCGTGCCCCTGGTGGCTTTGGAGACTAGGCGGGAGAATGGGGTGAGAGAGGAAGAAATGACATGGCAAAGGCAGCATCCTCGAAGAAGTCAGCAGAATTTTTTGACGCTGCAGCAGGAACCGGTGCTTGATTACCTGTTAACTAGTGAGCTACGTCTTGTAGGTAATTAGAAAAGAGTTTAGCTTGGTTTCATGAGGACTTTTGATTCTGTCTGCTGATGAGAAATGTTGGGTCCTATGAGCGAGGTAATTGCCTTATAGATGCAATCTATAGAGCATACGAGTCTCGGTGTGCAAGGTGCAGCCCAGCAGTAGCTCAGCTGCCAGGGAGGCTGGTGGGAACACTGCTTGAGTCCTCGGGGTGGTGGTGTGCGGAACCGCTGTAGGTAGAGGCACTCTTACGGAAATGATCAGGGAGCTTTGATAACTCCTTTTTGCTTGCATTAGCTGCAGTTGTTACACTCTTGCCAAGCTGACTGATGAAGGACCATTGGAAAATCCTAGTATTAAGTAGAAAACAAATGTTAAATAACCCTGCTATAAGGCCTTATTTGTTTTATCAAATGCATATGGGAAATCTTCAAGCAATTTCACCATTCTAAAGTCATATATATGCAGAAAAATACCACTTGACCTGTCAGAGATCTTTAACATTTTCCAAGTTATCATATATTTGACTATCTAGGGAACAGAAAAACAGAGGGATTAGAGAAGGAAAACATGGGGAAGCTTTAAAATAAACAAACAAACAAAAGACCTCAGTGTTATGCTGGAATGAATGTGAAGTGACCAGGTTCGCTTCGCAGACGTGGGCACAGCAGCAATCCTGCAGCTTGTGTGTGGTGTGTGTGTGCGCGCCCTAGGAAAGGCTGTCTTGCGTGCTTTCTTCTGTTTTCTGCAGAGATGCTCTGACAGAGACCATCTCGGTGAACACAAGGAGAAATATTTATACTACTTAAAAATACATTGCTTTTTGCAACAAAGTGTAGATACTATCTTGGGAGAAGTAAAGGCTTTGTATACTTTTGGGTTGTGTTTCCCTTAATGAACTTTCTTCCTGTCTGAATTTAATTTTAATGTAAACATGTTTGCTGCATCTAGAAAAACAATCTCAAAAGAAGAACCACAAGGAAGCAGAATGTCATTTTTGTGATTTTAATCCACTTTATGCGCGTACAATTTTATGGGTAGCAAAGTTTAGAAATGTGTTTAAATCGCTGAAAAGTAGCGAAAACTTCCTGCATCAGGGATTATTAATTGCCATGTAATTCAGGATGGAGATGCTGTCTTTCAGACTAAACACTAAGCAAAGTCTTGCTTGGCTTTGACTGTTAAAGATCCCATTAGGACTGTAACTCCTGTTTCCTATGCGAAAAAAACAGTAGTGTATTGGGTAATGATGTATTGTCCAGGTTTCATGTTTTTCCTCGAGGTGAAGTGTTCTTCCCTTATGCTTTCAACTGTGTGCAGTCCAGACATGACCAGTTTAGAAATGTCTAAAAAAAATACTGGAACAATGTTGGAATTCTTACATTGTATTGGAGACTGTGGGGATTGTATAAATGCAGGACAAGAGCAAACAACGTCTTGCTGCAGCTTCTGCTTTCGAAGTGTGTTTTACTGGTGTACTTGAACGCTGGGTTTGGCGTGTATTTCATAGGAAAATCTACCCTATTTGTCAATGAGAGAGACAGAATAAATTAAAACTTGATTAAGCAATCCCAAATCTGGGTTAAGCGTTACTGTGTTTAAAAACAAATTCTTTGTGGTACATAAGAAACAAAGAGCCTGTCTTTTGAAAAGACTTTGAAAACTGTAAATTTAAACTTAGTAACTAATGTAGAAGTCCATTGGTACTTAATTACATAAAACAATACTGTATTAAATAAAGTACACGTTGTTTTGGCCTTGTCTCGGACACTGTAGATCCATTCATATTTTTAATAACATATCTGTGAGCTTATACACAGATATCTGGTGCTAGGAAATAGGCCAAGAACCACGTGTATTCAATTGTAAAATGTTTTATGATGGAGCTGGACAATATTTGTTGAATAAATCTTAATTGCCGTGTGGGAGTTTATCAGTATTATTTAACTTCCAACGAGAAACGGAATTTTTTTAACAAGGCTAAAATGTTGGTTGTTCCATAAACTTATGCTGAAATATCTTGAACTTGAAGTGATTTGCCAATGTTGAACTGAAATATTTTGGAGCATGTTATTTAAAAAAAAAAAAAAAAGAACTTATACCTTTCTTCCAATGAAATAAAATTTCAAAGCTGTATCATTTTTTATGGGATTGCCTTGAGGAGTTTTGAAAGAATACTATTTCTCCAAGCGCTTCCCGTATCGGTTCCTTGTTCTGTAGGTACTGATGCAGAAGGGAGAAGCCCTAGCTGCACAGCAGAATTTCCCTGGTTCGGCTACGCGTGACCATTTAAGTCATATGAGTTAAGCTTTGGATCCCATTTCCAAGCTCTGTTTCATAGAGGCTGGCTGCCTCGCCTGGTACGAGGGCTCATTGCTTTAGTGCGCTTGTACTGCTGTAACTCGGTATTCCGTATTGCCGCAGTTTGTTGCTTCTGTTGGACTCCTTAGAGGTCCAGGAAGGTCCCTGATCAGGGCTCACGGCAGGATTGGGTTTACGTCTTATTTCCAGAAGAGGAGGCTGGAAGTGTAATGTTACTTGGGAAAAGGCTTAAGTTTTCCTAAAGCAAATGCCGTTATGGTGAATCTCCTTAAAAGAACCAGTCTAGCAAAAGAATGGTGAAGCTGTCAAGACTCGGGTTTCTTTTCTCTGTTGTCCTGGGTTTTTTTTTTGTTTTAATTGTAATTTTAATCATGCCTTTTACTTGAGGGAGCCCTATTCTCTTTATTTAGGATCATGGGCCTCTGGCAGCCAAAGTCTGCTTATCCAGTATATTTGAGCCCATTAGCTATCTGTACCATTCTTTTTTTTCTTTTTTTTTTTTCTTTTCTTTTTTCTTTTCTATACTTTTGTTAGCCTGGACTTTTTATTTGAAGAGCACTATATATATATATATATTTTTTTTTTTTTTTAAAGTGTCCATACTGTTTTTTAACTTACATCAAGCTGTTGCGATACGGATCTCTGAGAGAATTGTTTTCAGTGTGGAATTGGAGCTTCCACAATGACACATCTAAATTCTTGTATGCTTCATTATGTGTTTTTTCCATTTATGTTATAATCTAATATACTCTTCTGCAATTATCCTTGAGAAGTGTTTTTTAAACTACATAAATGAGATTGAAAGTTGTCAGCTGAGCAGAAGATATGAATTTTCAAATTCATAGTAAATGAATACATGGCTGATTATGCCTCTTCCAGAGAGGGCTGAATTTGCTTCAAATAGTAAATAACGTTAGCCAGAGCTGCTCCGTCCTGTCTTGCTCTGAATCGCTGCCGTCTCCTTTGCCGTAGCAGACTGACCAGTCCTGACGTGCATCTCTTTAACGTGGCCATGTGACTGTTAAAATCCAGGAGTTGAAGAGTTAAGGCACAAATAAAATCTCAAGTTCAGACTGTCAGCTTAGATAGTGCTTAGCAAGGGTCGAGGAAAAAAAGCCAGTTGTGATTTAGAAGAAAAACAGTGAGATTTGACCAATTCCATGGAATACCTTTCTTAGCCCCAGGGCAAGTGGAAGTGGTATATTAACCAAGGAATAGAGCAGAGGAGGAAAAAGGCCAAATCACATTTCTTTGAAACAAAGAGGCTTTTTACCAGGAACAAGCCTTGATAAAAATTACAGTGGCATCGCAAGTCATTTCACCCGCTCTGCCTCAGGCTATATTAAAGCAGTGAGGAAATAGGGGATGCAGCAGCCCTGAAATACAAATACAGTAGTCCCGGGAGCGTTTTTAGTATAAATAATCCTTTTTAGAATAATGTAGTGGCTTTAAATAGGGCCAGGTGGTGGGTGCAACACCCAAGATTGCTGTGGAAAAGAGCGGAGGGAAGTCGGATGGCGTACCTCTGCCTGGAGGTGGGTATGTGCCCTGCAAACACCCCACCTTCCTCACGCTTCCACATTGTCCCATATTCTGACTTAAAACAGAATCTAATAGAATCGGCTTCAAAATCACTTTAATGGATCTGCCAAGCTAAGCCATAAGAATACTGTGGTGTGATTGTGAATTGAATGGGTCTAAAAGTACCGCGCATTTCCCTGGCATTGGTTAAATTTCTATTGGAGAACATGAGATTCCTACGAATGTATCCACTGTTGCTTGACGTTTATTCACAGCTTCTTGGGCAAGTCCTGGAACCCATCTGCAAAATGCTCAGGAAACCTACCTGTTTAACAGGATTTGTTCACAAAGCGTTAGGGAAGGATTATATGTAGTGTTATGTCCCACTGTCATTTGTTCAACTTGCCGTCGTTCCAGTCCTACATTTTGTAGGAAAAGTCTAGGAGCGCTTTCTCAGTCAGAAGTGACTTGTAAATAGACTTCAGTGGAAAAAAGCACTAGGATTAAACATACGCTTAGTTCTTTGTCAGGTACTTTTGTTTTTCTTATAAAGAGGAAAGCCTGTCTTTAAAGAGCACTTGAGCGGTCAGGAAAAAAATGCCCCAAACAGTAGTCTCTGCAGAGGTGCTCACAATGCAAACACTTACCGAAACGTGAATTTGAAACGTTTTGAGGAGAAATAAAGGTCTCTGCAGAGAACGGGATTTAAAAAAACAGTTGTGTTTCTTACTGGCATTGCTTGCCCCATTAAAATTCCATTTTTTCAGAGTAGTTAAACATTTCTGTAATCCATCAGAACACTGGTAGCTGGAGGAAAGGTGCCTGGCCCAGGAAAGGAGTTCAGTTTTCTTCCCATAATATCAGTAACTTGACTCCTCAGCCTAATGGTGGGAAGTATTTGGTAGACCTCTAAGTCAGTCTGCTGGATTTTCCTTATTTGCACGTTTGAAATCTGACAGGTTAAACCTGAGCTGGAAGTTGACTGAATGGATTGAGTTAGAGGTGCGTCTCAGCCACGAAGGTCAGATACAAATTTAAGGTTCGGTTGCTGTCGTAGCGCTTGATTGTTGCAATGTTTTTCCCTCCATAAAGCTGCATCATCAATTTATGGGCAATTACTGTTAAGAAAAATCAGTTGATAATTCCTGCTTTTAACGGTTATGAAAAAAGGACTGAGAATGCGATCACAAGGCTCTGTAGATGTCCAGAAGATGCCCAGGACACAGAGGGAACCCAGTTACTTGTGAGACTCCTTGTGGTTTCCAGGCCACCGCTAGGCTTGGTGGGCTCCAGAGGCACGTTAAGGATTTGTGGGAGCACTGAAATAAAACTCAAAGCCAGTCAGGGGCCGGCTGTAAAACCTCACAGCATTCCGTGTGCTTCGGAAGCGAATCTGTAGAAAGCGGGAAGGCCATTTCCCGTTGGTTTTTGAACAGAAGCCTCTGCTCCCAGCCCCCGTCTAATCTGAGGAACTTGTCTCTGTGGTTAACCCTCTCTAGGAGGGAACTCTTCACAGCCTGACCAGACAGCCCTCTCTGCAGAGCCCTGTCAGTTCTTAATCACAGGCTCGGGACAGTGACGTGGAATTGTGGCCAAACCACGCTTTCTAATAAAGAAAAGTTGAGGGTTGTGCGTAGAAACTCAGGAGCAGCAGCCAAAGCCAGAGTGCTTTCCAGTAACAGGTAGAGCAAGCCTGTGCCCCCCAAACCCAGGAGTTAGCTGGTCGGAACGTACGCCTCTGGAGCCAGAAGCAGTCAGATCTGCTGCGAAGCCCAGGCAAGCAGGCGGCGCATCGGGGAGTGACGGCCCGGCCCCGCGTCCTGGCCTGGCATTCAGGCCCTGCCCGCGCGACGTGGGGCAGCCCGGCTCGGAGGCTCTTGGCGTTCGTCGAGGCAGAACCAGCCCAGAGGAATTCGGCAACAGGGGTGGTGCAGTGCTCTGTCCTAGTCTGTCCCCCGTTCTGGTGATCATAAAGTTTGCTGTCGTCTGCGCACAGAGACAGTGCGTGTTCTTCCAGCGTACCAGTTAATGCGGTTGTATAAAATCTCCAGAGATACAAGTTTCAGCTTAATGTTTGACAGCCCTTGGCGTGTCCTGTTTGGGGAGGAGGTCGGGCAGCCTCTTCTGTACAAAGAGGAGTTTTCGCACAGATCCTCATTTGACGTCCAGGTCTGGAAAAAACACGATTCTTGGGTCAAACTGAAGTTTGAGGCTGCTGCAGAAATATGTCCTTGAATTTTGTGAATAAGAACTCCGTTGGTCGTACGCAGCTCTAGGAGGACTCAGATCAGCGACCGAGTGGGTTTTATGTTCTGCTAAGAGGTCTTGAGCTGGAATGGTTTGATTTGGTTTAACCAACGCGGACATCGTGGGGTGGATAATTTGGGAACCTCTTGAGCAATAGGACTGAGCATTCTACTTTTGCTGCTCATAATTAAAAAGTGTGTGAGATAATGATAAAGGCTTTCAAAGACTGAATTTTAAAAACTTGACTGGCCTAATCCATTAGAAAAAATGCAACAAGTTTTACAGATTTTTTGGCTTTAAAATAGAAGGGGTAGGTGGTAGAAAATAGCCTGAGTACGAGGCAGGCTTGAAATACAAATCTAGAAATCTGGTAAATTTGTGCATATCTGAATTTAAAAAAAAAAATCTATATGGTGTTATGAGTGTTGAGGAAAATACGGTTTGCAGAGTACAGCATTACTCAGGATGGTAAAAATAGTATGGAGCAATTTTTCACTGTTTTTGCAGAGCTCTGCTGTTTATTATGCGATATAAAAATGGTGAGCTTCCCTGGAATTTTTTTGGCCAGAGGTGGAAAATCCAACTTATATTGTAGCGTTAAAATGTGTGCCTCTGTGCCTCTGAAAATAGAGCTCTGCTTTTGACACCCACCTCACGGCTCAGTCCTCTGTCCTGCATTGATTCACTGATTCCCTTTTATTCTGTATAGTCTGTTGACACTGTCCCTTTCCTTGCTCTGCCCTCCCTCCTCTCCTCCGTGCCTGGGGTGTGTTTGTCTGGCTCATGTTAGGAAATATAAATTGTTATCGATTAATATTAATATTTAGCATGTTTGTGAAAATGTCTTTTCCCACTGCTATTAATCTGCTATGTTAATAATGCCAGGACTCCTGTTCTGGACCCTGGGGAACCCACAGTGAGTTGAATGACAATGAGACGGTGACAACAGCCGAAAAGCTTTCGCTTGGCAAAGATGTGAATTCCAATTGCAAGGTCTCCTTTTGGAGACTTACAAATGCTTTATTCTTGTTCTATGGTTTGACATCCAGGACTGAGAGAAATATCCAGCATCATTTGTTAGTTTTTGGAGAGCTAGTCTAACTGCATTTATTTATTTATTCTAAATAGGTAACATTTCTCTTAGTGGAGAATTTATCTTGCAGTCATTTTTAAAGTTCCACTTTACTGCATTTCCAGCAAAGAAATTTCTGCAGAATTGGAGCATTTCTATAGCTTTATAGATTTTTAAAGGGGAGGTATTTTGTAGCAAAAATAAGCAAGCCACTGAAAAGCAATTATGATTTTTCGTTATGAAGTGGAGCGCTTTCTTTAGGCTTTCATCTCTTCCTTTGCGGATTTTCTTTCTGTCGCATTATTTCTATAGATTCTTCACAAATGTTTGTTACGACTGTATGTGTAATACACTGTACGTTTCTTGTGATGCTTCATTGGAGCTATTATGTTGTAAATAGTTCAGAGACAGAAATCCCAAAGGCTAATATTTTTTCCAGTGGCTTTAATAATAAGATAGTAGAACTTTTTTTCCTTAAAAGAACCTAGTTTATCTGCTGCATCCAAATGTGCATTGAATTAATTTTTTAACGTAGCACAATTTGTAGAAATGTCATCTTGAATTCAACTATAAAACAAAATAATGAACACAGAGAGATCAGGTGAAGCGTGGTTATGGACAGCAACATTCCCTGAAAAGTTTGATTCTAAAAGGATCTTATGTGGAAATATTTTTGATGCCTGGTTGAACTAGATAGACTTTTACTGGAAATATAATAGTGGCATTTAGTGGAGAGTAATTTGGACACTTTCCCTGCTGGTTTTACTAGAGGAAAATGCGTATTAAGGAACACACTGAAATACTGTTTCAGGCTTTATTCTTCATTTCTGCCAGCAGAAATCCCTTAATAAAAGAAAATACTTAATTTTTTTACTTTAAAACCAAAAGCACTTTAAATCCTTAATACCTGTCTTCTTACAGCCAAGTTCTGAAGCACCTATTTTTTAGAACGTTTATCAAAAAATACATCCAATTAACTCTTCTGCTCTGTGCTCGGTCCTTATCTGTGCTTACAGCTCACTTCCAATGTAGGGTGTTTTCTGGTCCTTTTTAATAAAAGGACTTGAACCTGCTTTGAGAGGCATAATTACAATCAAGACAAAACAGATCATAAATGTGAAACCTGAAAAATGAATATACAAATTAAACACGGAAAAGGTGTTATGTTTGCAAATGTTTCGTTTTTATCATAGTCCTTTTCGTTCTCCTGTCTCCTTCCCCTGCCTCATCCCTCACTGTCTCCGTCTCTGAATAACTCTGCAGTTCTTGGTATTCTCCAGGACTAAATTGTTTTTTAATGTATTCCGCAGCAGTTCTGCATTAGACAGAGGTTCAGGGAAGTTTCATCTATTATGTCCTTAAACACCAATTGCAAAGACGGAGTAATTTGAGTGATAGGCTAGGACACTCAAATACAGCAGTGACTGTGAAAGTTTCCTGTTGTGAGAGCAGCGTGCATAGCTTGCTCTTTTCTGAAATTTTACACTGGAGGTGTGTTAAAACTTGTGTCTCCTTTGGACTTAATTTCAATGACATCTATAAATAAAATTTTCCATGAGTAGTCCTGCAAATGCGAGTGTTTTGGGATGGCGTAGTTTGCATGGGTTTGTCAGACCAGGTGTTAATTGCCCCCCAGTGATGTTACTGAGTTACAGCGAGCTTGGCAATCGGGTTTTTGAACAGCTGGGTCTGTCCGGACTCTGTTACCTGACCACTGATTTCCAGGACCCTTTTTACAAAATCAGCATCTTCCTGCTTCTTGAGCATTCCTGAAAGACTCTGCTTGGTAGTGTGTAAGTAAAATATAACGACAGTGTTTTAAGGGAAAATGCGGACCAACAAGCTAAGAGAGCTGGAGTTTGGGTGGCTGCTAGAGCTGGCTAGGAAGGGCTTATTATGGTACCAGCTCAGATCTGACTGTGTATTCAAATGATTTGAGGTTAGCGGAATCTGAATCTGAATTTTATATGCACACCTATTCAGTGGAATTGAGCTGGTTGGTTTGTCAGTTGGAACAAAGCCAGTAACTCGTGACTTAGCCTATCGCAATGGTGCGACTGTCGCGTCTTGAGCAGGGAATATGAAATACTAGCTCTTCACCTAGAACCGTTTTGATTGTCCCTAGTTCCTTTTAATTGTAGCATTTTGTGTGCTTTCAGATAATAAAGTCAGGGAGCCTGTGGAAACCTATGGATATGTTCGAAAGAAGAACCAAGCTTGCTTCATTGAGAAATATATCTAACGTGC
The DNA here is from genome assembly GCF_047370975.1 of Nipponia nippon. NCBI lineage: Eukaryota > Metazoa > Chordata > Aves > Pelecaniformes > Threskiornithidae > Nipponia > Nipponia nippon. The sequence continues at coordinate 8,355,901 of NW_028262335.1, forward strand.
TTCATGTATTTGTGTTGTCTATTATTCAAGGCCCAGAATTGGGGGGGGGGGAATCAGAGGTAACTGAAAGGAAGGAAAATATTATTTTAAGCTGGATATTTCTAGATATGTTCAGCATCTATGGAGGAAAAAAATAAGCAAAATCACAGCAAGTTATAGCAGAAGTGCCCATTAAACTAAAAAATTAAATAGAAGGTTGTACTAGCAGTATGATTTCTCAAAGGTGGAAGCGGACCGTGTGGCACTCCTTTGGCACAGTGGCATGTTGGCAAAACCACTTCCCAGTTGTGACCACTTCCCTCCCTGTACATTTACTTCCCAAGTTTATTTTTCAACTGTAGAACTTGTGAAGACGACGGGTTTTCATGAATGAATGAAAGAGAAAAAAGACATTTCTAAATGTTCATTTAAAGCAGAATTTACTTTTCCTCCTGCTGCAGTTAGAGTTGCATGGAAAACCTTCCAGAGCATCGCTCCGTAGTCTGAGAACCGTGCAGACGACTGGCCCCCGCGGGCGTACGGGAGGTTGCTCTTGGGCAGTTTCTGCTTTGGTTGCTGAGTGTGTTGCTTTCTGACCAGCATCCACTAGCAAATGCTGTAGCTACTTACCAGTACAGCTTAGATGGAGGAGAAAGGTTCTTGCAATGAATGGAAGGAAGAAATTGTGTGACAGGCTCAGGAATCTTAAGTGACTTGTTTTCCTTTCTCTACAGCCATTAAAATTAATTGAATATTGTCTGTGGATGGAGGAAAAGCCATTTTTGTATGTCTGTGAAGCATTTAGTGCTTCAGTCCCATCCTTAATGAAAGAGGAATAATTCTTGTCACCACAGTTTTGGCACTAATTTGCATCCTTTCTGGCAGAAGGCAACCCAAATATTTTAGACTAGCTTCCAGAGATGGTCTTGCACTGAATTTTTGGTCTTTGGCTTACATATGCAATGTCTTGGAAGTGTTACTAGTACCAGCCCTTCTTTTCTTTAGTCCGAAGAGTCCCTGTGTGTTGAGGGGAACGTGCCTTTGGAGGTGAACTGTCTTGCCAGCAATTGGGAGCTGGTTACCTTCACCAGTAGGGTGACTGGGAAACCATTCCTAGATGAACTGAATAATGGAGTCTTATTGAGGATTGTGCTGGACAGCTTGACTTTTTTATTGTGATGCTGCCGTTTGCAAAGCACGCTGCAGAAGACCTGCGCCGTAAAGAACGTGAGCCCGTGTGAGGTGGCATGCCAGCTCCTGGTGCTGCAAAGTGCTTGAAATTTGTGGAAATCGGGCTTTGTAACCAAGGCCAGACAGATTCAGTCCAAGTAGGGACTACGTTTCTGATTTTCTATTGTATTTCAGCTGTGGCCATCAGGTGGCAATCTGATCACTAAGATCATTCACTGTTCTGAAGTCACTGTTTGGGTGGGTGCCGTTTGGTGCTTTCGAGTGTCCTTTGTGATTTATAGACGTGTCTTCTAAGTGTTGGTCTGTGCCTGGCTGTCAGCTTTCCGCCCTGGTCAAGATGAAGTGAGAGCGGGGAGCGAGGTTCCTGCAGAATTCCGAACGGAGTAAGGCAGGGTACAGGAGAGGTACTTGTTATAATTTACCTGAAGTAAATTATAGATGGGCAGCACAATATTCGGAGGTAATGAACCCTGTCAGTTGTTGGCAGTAGTTAAGCATATACTTGCTTAATGTAAGTATTTGCACTCTTGGCTGAATTAGGCTGTGATGTTGATGATTCGTTCCAGCTCTGCTGGTCTACAAATCGGTCATAAAAATGTCTGTTTTTGCTGATGAAACATGCGGAGTGTACAGCAAATAGAGACAGAATCCCATCACCCCAGAGTTAAAAATGTAGGTGGTCTTGTTTTCTGGAGGTGTGGAGTATTCCATGCCCTCTTCCTAACATATCACTATATCTGGAATTTTTTTGTTTGATTATTTTATTTTCTTCCCTGGAGAATGTTTCCAAAGGAAAATCCATGCAGTGCAGGAACCTCGATACCTTCCGTGGGGTTGTAAAGGTGGTGGCCATGTCCCTCTTTGGGGTGGAAAAGATTTTTGAGGCTACCCACTGCTCTTCCTCTGGCGTCAGAAAAACGGAACAGAATCCCAGGGAAGTCCTGGCCTAGTGGGTGTTTTTGTGATGATACCAGTTATATTATAATAGCCCAATAGGAAACAGTTCTAGACAATGCTACGGTTTTAATACCTGTATGCATTTCTAAACTTACAGCTAGGAATGAGTTGCAAAATTTGAGTAACTAAGTAAAAAAAGCTTTCAACAACCAATTAATCCCTAAAGAAAAAGAGTCTGTCACTGTGTTGTTTCAGTCTTAGGTACGAAGGCACAATTCTGCGTGCATATTTGTGTTTTCTAGTCTTTTATTAAAATTATTTTCTTGGGCCTGAGATTTCAGGTTAGCTTCTGAGGCAAAGTATTGAGTTCAGTGGGTGCCGTAATTCTTCTCCTTGTTGTTTAAAAATGAAAATACCTGCTTTTTTTACACATAGGTTGTGTTAATACAGACCAATTGGACAAGAGCGTCCTCTGACCTGGCAGCATTGTGGACTGCAGCCTGTTGCTGTTCTGTGCACAAGTAAAAATAAGCTGTTTTCTGTGGACATCCCGTTCTGGAGCTGTCTGCCAAATTTGAGCTTGGAAGTCACCCGTGTCAGCCAACAGCACAGTGCCACGGAGGCTGACAAAAGCGTTACGGGCTCAGTCCCGTGTTCTCTTTGCTCTTGATATTCCCATTGCCCTCGACGGGAGTTCTGAGTACAGTAGGAATGTAGGATCGGGCCCAGTTTTATATTTATTTCAAGGTCAGCGAAATTCAAGGCAGATGGTGCTTACTGATCAGACATTGGTTGCCCGATATTCATTCATTCTTGGCCTATTCTGTAGTGTCCCTAGCGAAGGAGTCGGAGATGTTCTTTGCACTGTCTGTGAATGTAGAAGATGCTTAGTCATTTCAGAGAAGTGGATATTTCCTTAGCATAATTTTATATTATATCATATTAATAAATGTATTAAAAAAATACAAAACCTACAAAAAACCCCACCCAAAATCTAACGCATTGTTGCTTCTACCACCATTTCCTTTAACATCAGACTTTCTTTTTCTTTCATTACAGCTGCTAAATAGATTATTCATGAGGTCTCTCACCAATGCTAAAGCATCACTCTCATTGTTGCAAGAACCTCATTGGTGTCACACAGATTTTAAGCCTATGCCCATATCTGATTATCTGTGGAAAGAACCTTTCAATGGGTCTTTTTATTGAGTAATTTTGCTGGTGAGCTTTGAAGGACTAATTTTAGTTTCATGACAATAACAATAAGGTCAAGTTGTATTTCTGTACTGCTTTTCACATAACCAGACATTCCAGAGCATTGAAATACTTGCCATTAAAAGAGGGACAGATGTAGGACAGCATGGTTGTCATCAGTGAATGGCCACATCCCACATACAGCTCTCAAAGAGCAGCCAGCTAATTTGTGATGAAACTCAGTAGAACTGAAGATTGTTCCTAAATATCAAGATGTTTTCTGCCTTTTTTTTTTTTTTAACCAGTTGTGTTACATCTAGAGTCATGCTGAGAGGAGCACTGAGGTTGATTAACGGTACAATATGCAGTGAAGGCAATCTAGAAGATTCTGCAGTGCGATGATTATAGGCCTATCAGCAATGCAATAACCAGAAATTAAGGAGGCTAAATCAATACTGAAGAAGTAGTGCAAGTAGATGGACTTGTCGCAGATGCTTCAGCTCTAATGAAAACTGAACCCCAGCTGCTGAATTTGCCTAAAATCTCTGGAATAAGCATGACGTGTGGAGAAGATCTGCTAGCACATCCGTATGTTTTAGTGAAGTCTGCCTAGTATCTCTGGAGGCTCTTCCGCAGCAGGGCATGGCACTTCAGAGCTAGACGCAGAAGGCATGCTGCCTGGAGATTTCCCCGGGTGAAGTCCTGGACAAGGCAGGTCCAGCTGATGGGAGCTGTGCTGTGCGAGCGCCCGCTGCCTCCTGCGGATCCTGGGCAGACGCAGGCCAGGTGCCCGTTCCCCCGCACGGCTCTGCTTGGCAGTGCGCACAAGGAGCGACAGGTACAGGGCTGGCTCTGATTTTCTCTGACAGCCCTGGCTGCTAATAAATACCGTGTAAAAGCTATTGATCTTAGATATTTGATTGTGGCGACAAACCCGACGTGCATACATATGCCTGTTTGGTGATCCTGGTCACACGGATGCCATATGGTATCTCTTGTATCAGAACTACCGTGACCTGAAAATGTTCTGTTTCATTGTCATTTCATGACTGTTGCCAGTCCCTGATAACTGATTTTAGCAACTGAAAAGGCAGAAGGAAAAGACTACCTGTGTTTTATGATTTCTCTTGAAAGAGGAGGTCAGTCAGATGTGGGTTCAACTTTGAGTAAATTAAAATTTAACCAGAACTGGCCTGATTGTCCCATAGAAGAAATTAAATTAACAGTGTTCAGTAGCGAGGTGTCTTTATACTTCACTTGTATCATTTGAAAATTTTCACAGGTCGTGCTCCAATAAATCTAGTTTTGCTTTTCAACTCAGTTGGAATTCCTGTTTCTTAAGTGCAAAAGAGGCTAATCATAGAGTAGAAAATAATTTGACTTGCTAATACTAGAAGAGAAAACATTTACAGCAACCACAAGTATTTTCAGGATTATGGAGTATATCATACTTAGGAAAGCCTGTTTCTGGTGACATGTTTGAGTAAGGAGGGTTGCACTTCTTAGCAGAGGAAACATTTGTAAGCTGTAGCAGGCAGTTCTCTGTATTTCTGAAAAGCTGGAGCAAAAAAATGTTGGCAAAGGAATCAAATCCTCTTCTTCAGTAAAGTCTGCCACCAGGTTTCTTAGGCATGAACTCAGGAAAATCTTTATTAGGCATCAAAAAAAAAATAGAGGAGGAGATGTGTGTTCCACACAGAAGGTGTATTCTGGGGTTACAGAAGAGGTGTAGTATGTGTACCTTAAGTCGAGCCTTGCTTTTTCGGCTATTCTTCCCTGATGGTTTCTATTTGGCAGCAAGAACTGTCTTCCATGCTGCAGTGAAAACTGTAATTTTTGTTGGGTGCTGTTTCCCCCCCCATTACATCAGAGGTCAGTCATTAATATGCACTGTGGGAGTCCCTCTCGTTTCTGCGTGGTCCACAATGAGGCGGTTGTTGGACTTGTTATCATAGTGGAAACTACTGTGCAATGAAAGCACAGTCATGCTGCCTCATGTTTAATTGAGAGATGGCAAATCTGTTCCCAAAATACTTCAACTACTTGTATTGTATGACAAATGTGTTTTTCTTTTCCCTTCATCTGTTTCCCTCCCCCCCTTTTTTCCTTTTTGGATGAAAAAAAGCTCCGTTTTCGTTGCATATGAATGTTGTAGCTTAGCAATTGACTCCACTTGGAAAAGTCCCCAAACATTATTACCCTCAGTCTACAGTTTTCCCTCTTAAGCTTCCTATCTCTTACGTATTTCAGGCTCCCTGGGACTTGGGCCACCCCCTCCCCCTTTTTTTATTTTTCTTTAGCATGTTCAGAACTGGTTGTGTAACTTGCTTCTCGAGCTTATTTCACGTTCATACTGATGTTTGGCATCATCATAGGTGTGTTCTTGTAGGACCTGGTCAGCAGGGATGCCTTCACGCCTCTAGAGGGTGAGACAGGCCACATCCAGAGAATTGCCCTGGAATACTGTATACTTCGGTGTATCGCTGTAGCCTGTATATATGAGGCCTGGTTCTCAGCTTATTTACCCCCCCTCTTTCTTTACCTACCATAGCTCTGTTGACTCTTTCTAGTAAGCGTTCATGTAATGAAATGCTGGGGCCTACTGAAGGATGCTTCCAAATCATCACCACCTGTCTGATGGGAGTGCGTGGGATTCACTTTGGGTATTTTCTTGGAGGAGCAGTTGTTCAGCCTATGCGTAATTTTCTGATTGGTGAAAATTATTTAGTATTAGATTAATAAATGAGACCATCTCTATACCAGTTTTATTCCTATCAGGTGGAATTTCCAGAGTCAGAACTGGAAAGCTCAGCTGATATTTTGGTCAGTGCTGGTCACCTGCCCAAAGCTAGCCATTTTCCAAGTCGGTATATTCATCCAACTCGGTTGCTTGCCACTTCTTTTGCATTGTTCCCTCTGTTAAATCTGATTCTGCATTTCAGCGTGCCTCTTTTAGAGGTTCTGCTCCGAGGCTTCCCTCTTCGAATAACATTTTGGTGCATAAGTAAGCACTGTTTGCAATTCCTTGAGATGCTTTCCCTTTCAACAGATAGGGTATCTTTTGTTTAGTGTTGAAAAAGTTGGGTATAACAAACATCCCTTTTTGCTCTGTGAACTACAGAATTGGAAGAAAATAATAATCCATGCTGAGTTTCAATTAATGGCTGAAATTGTATGCTACAAAGCTGATGCACTAGCTAATGGGAATACTTGCATTTTTGTTAATTCAGATTAATTTGTGATTAAAAACTATGGATTTATTATGGTATAGCTGCAACTAACTTTCAGTAAATGCAATTTCATGTGGACCATTTTTGCTTTACACAATGAATCTTAATTTTTTTACTGACTGGTATTTTGGAATATTACTTTAACATTTTGCCCAGCTTTTTGTTACAACTACAGTTTTCTTGCCAGCTAACTGCTGTGTATTTAGAAATAACCTAAATTCTGCTTTGGTTTGATATGAGGCATATGAATATCAGTTCATCACATTTAATTCAAATAGAGTATTCTGATATGCTAATGAGCACTCCAATTAATGTGACAAAAACTTTGAAGATACATAGTAATTACATTTTTATTTCCTAGTAGCTTTCAGAGAAGATTTCTGAAACTTACTTTCTTCTTAATCTCAAACCATTAGAGTGAAAATACTCTTTTTTAGTTAGAGGGACATTTCATTAACGGGCTTTGTGCACTGGGAAGTTGGAACTAAATACATATGTATATAATTTTTCAGATATAGGAAATATGAGGTGTAAGAGCACAGCTCTGATAACTCTATGTTTAAATGGTTTATGGTGCCCGAATGACTGTTCACTTAAGTGCAGTGTATGATGTTAAAGTATTACACTTCGTATAATAAAGATCGTAAAATCTGTAAAAGGTCCTGTTTAGCACTAACAATCTGAAGAGGTGAATGCATCCCAAAGATCAAGTCTGTTGTCCTTAGTGGAGTTCCTCTGGAAAATTTCTCTCTGGATTTAACACTCACTTGGATGATCCTGGAATCCTCTAGCTGGTTGTAATATAGATAGTTCAAAAAAGTTGTTGAAAAACCACAGATGGTTCAGCCAGGAGTCTTTAAAGGCTTGAAAACATGCATTTCAGTGAAAGATATTCTATCCTATGTAGCTCATTCAAGAGGTTAAGAGGTGACATCCTCAAAAATTGAAAAGGGAGAGATGTTGAATGCAGAAGGTAAAAAGGAGGCAGACGGCTTGCCAGGGAGAGCGGAGACAAAGGGGCTTCTAATTCCCCCATTAGCGCTCGCGTCGCGCTGCGCGCTGTGTCTGGGGGGGGCCGTACCCCCTTCCCTTACCAGCGGTCGCTACTGGGCAGCGGCGTCGTGCCGCAGTGTAAATGCGGAGCAGTGTACCAGGGCTTGTTGGCCACTGCTGGAAAATCTTAAAAGTAGGGGGTTTTCAGCCTAAAAGATAAACTATGTACTACCTTTTGATCTTGAAGACAGAAATAATTCAGAGGAGTCCTGTGGTCTAAGTAACGCAGGAGGTCATATGGAGTTAGCACAAATCCTCTTTTCTGACCTTAAAATCTATCAATGACGTATCTATTTGCAGTTCCGTTGGTTTGTTCCCGATACATCTCTGCATGGCTGTGTAGGCGCTCTCTAGTGCAGCAGCCCAGCTTGGCTCGGGAAATCACAGTCCTCAAGGTTTTAGAGTCAGAACGCAGATGCTGCAGTGGATAAGAGAAAGTAGTGACGTGGGCTTTGGTTTTGTTTTTGAAACGGCAGCTTGCATATTTTTTTCTGTTCACCTCTCAATTGCCTCTTTTGGCTGCCCAAGGAATGTTTCAGAATGATCGCTACAATTAAAAACCTATAACATCAAACCTTAAAAAAACAAAGAATTTCAAGATTTCATAAATGTAAAGAATGTACTATTGTGTAGCATATTTTTGGAGTCTTAGAAAGCACTCAAGTTCTTGACTTTCCAGCAAAGTAGGAGTGATTGGAAACACTTCTGTCATAGCTGAAGCCTGGTTAGCAGTGACTGCAGGCCTGTGTTTGGGTTGCAAACTATGGCGATTACTACAAATTACCCTGCTCTGGGTTTGTACACTTGCTGGAAAAAATAATCACCTCCATTCATAGTTAATATAGGTGTTTGTGAGGTAAGAAGTTCTGGTGAAGGCGCTTTCTTCAGCAGGACCTGTAATGGCAATCTTGCGGACTGAAGTCTCTTTCCTTTCTGTTCTGCCTTTGGAGCGAGCAGGAGGATGCTTCCTCATGGAGGGGATCGGCTAAGAGCCGGGGTTCCTTTTCCACCTCTGTTAGCAGCCTGTTTGTGCTCTCTACGGCTCTGTCTCTCGTCTGTAAGACTCTATACGCCGTTCCCCCTTCTCTCTCTTTGTAAATTCTTTGAAGAAGGAGCTCTCTTCTAAGCAGGGCTGGTTAATCAAACTGAATAGGAGCTTTCAGCACTAGTATCACAACAACAACAACAACAACAACAATAATAATAATAATAATAATAACAACAACAACTGCATTTCATAAGAATAAGTGTATTCCAAACACAAGTGCATCAGAATGGAGTTTGATTCTGGGAATTTCACTGTATACAAGTCCAAGGGAAAGTGGGTCAAAACCCAGAGTTTTCTGTCTTTGGGCAATGTTGTAAAAAATAATAAATTTTTCAAAATCATTAATTTTGTAGTCAAAAGACTTAAATTTCAAAATTTTGTATGGTCAGGAAAGCGAAGGAGGAAAGGGAACAATTCATTTTGAAATGATTGGAGTGTTTGGTTCTGAAAATAGAAAAATGAAATGTATTCTTGGCTTCCGAGATCTGGCACCCGCTCGGCTGCGATCCCCGGCATTCGCTGGCCCGGTGAGAGAGCGGGCAGAGTCAAGGCGGAGCTCCAGCTCTGTTGTCCAGGCTCCTGACGTGGAAATGCGGCCGAGTCTCTGTCAGAACTCGAGGTCCGGGGCACTTGTAGAATCCCGGCTGTACAGCGGGGAGTAGCCGGAGGCAGCCCTGAGAGTCCCTGCGGCCTTGGCAGACTGGCCTTGTTGCTTGATCTTGAATGAATTTGGAGGAAATGTGGCACTTTCTTAGCAGAACTGCACTCAGCAAGCAGAATTCTGCCGTGAAATCACTGAAATGCGTGTCTGAATGAAGCATTTCGGATTCAGCAGACTATCATTTTCCAGTTAAAAGTATTTTTCTGAAAACTTCTTAATCAAATCCTGTGCTCACAGACTTTTTTCTTATTTGGTTTTCTTTCAGTGCATTCTGGTAAACATGACTCAGATTATTTGTTTTTGGCAAGTGATGGAAGGGGAAGGGATGTTTGAAGAATTTTTTTAGCTTGTACAAGCCTATATCAAACCAGAAAATAGATGCATGTTGTTACAGGTTTAATAATGGGATTGACTTGTAATTCTCTGAAGTGTAATACTTTGTTGGTGGAAAATTAAGCTTAAAAATCCTTGCAGGATTAAGGGTATTTACTTTGGGGGCAGGGGGGATTGTTTGTTTTCCCCAAACACACACACGCTCCCTTCCTGTCCTCCAGACTAATTTGAGTCCCAGTCTTTTGAAGGCGCTGAGCTGAACAGTGCTGTGATTATACTGAAGATGCTAAGCATGAAAGATTTGACATGGTATTTCTAACTGGATGCAGTTATCAATTCTGGCTAGTAATGTTAGCTCCTCCTACTTAAAATTATGCCTTTCTTCTATGTACATCCCTTTCAAATCTTCTTATGTGTGGTTGTTTTTTTTTCCTACTACCTCGTACAGCTGAAGAAGTTGAGGCATAGGAAAAACAGCTGCAGTTCTGCCGATGCTTTTGTGGAAAGAGCACACGAATCATTGTTTTGAAAAAAGGAAAAAAGAAATAGTGACTTGCCTCTGAAATTCTTACATCCTGGATAGTATGAAATGAAATAAGCATTTTAGGCCCCCGTTTTTAAGTGCTTGCGTTTCTTTTTAAAGAATAATGCTATAATGCTACTGGGGTTAATCTGTTTCTGTCTAGTTTATGAGATGTTGCGTGGAATAGGAGGAAGTGTACAGCTTTTCCCTAGCCTTCTCTTTGACCGTCGTAGCACTATTGCCAACCAGGTCCCCATCCTGTGGACTCCAGTGAAACAATATCTGTACTGTGGTTGAGAGCGTAGCTTAAAACGCTCGCTGGTTAAGCCTGTAGGACACATTAGTTTTACAGTAGTATCACAAGCTAGTGATGCTTTTGTTACACCTGAGAAGGTACATTGCTGAGATGTAGCTGGGAGGTCACATCAGCCACGGCTTCTGTTGTGTGACACATCGAACCCAAGAAACCCAAATACTAGGCAAACATTTGTTCGTGCCAAACTGAAGTTGGGTTTTACCTTAATTTCTCTTTTATTTCCTCTACAAAATATACTGAGCCAGTTAAAACAATAAAGGGTTACAGAGAACCTCAAACACCTCTTCTGTGTTTTCTTCCCTCTTTCCCGTATTGAAAGACAACCGCGACAGTAGCCCTGATCCAGTGTAACGTGACAGGCCTGCAGTTAGCTTCCATCTCATCCTTCAGTAGCACTGAATACTGTGCAGCCAGTATGAATGTTCTTACCTCAGTTCTACCTGAGTTCTGTAGGTGAGGATTATCTTTTTTTTCTGCCACTACTTCTATCCTTAAAGCATGCGAACTAGGCTTTATGAAACTTTGTCCCAAGAAGAGATTACCTAATGTTCACGTGAGTATTTCAGTGTGTTTTGTTCTGCTGTTTCCCCTTTTAGGTGACAGCGAGATTGTAAATAATATGTACGAGACCGACCCTGATCTCCTTGCTGGCGAAAGTGCAGAGGAGGAAACAGAGGACAGTATTATGTCCCCCATTCCTGTCGGACCTCCATCACCCTTTCCCACCAGTGAGGACTTCACTCCCAAGGAGGGCTCACCTTATGAAGCTCCCGTCTACATTCCCGATGACATTCCAGTCCCACCAGATTTTGAACTCAGAGAATCTTCGATTCCAGGGGCAGGGCTAGGGATTTGGGCCAAAAAGAAGATTGAAGTTGGGGAAAGATTTGGACCCTATATGACAGTACGAAGGAGCACATTAAAGGAAACAAACTTTGGATGGGAGGTAAGCATGTTGAATGTGATAATCACATTCATTTGTCTTCTGTGCAAACTGTTCATAAAGCTAGACTGAGTCCTGACTAGCCTGGGGACAGAAGTAGTGACTTTGCTAATGCCGTATTTCCTTGCGTTATTTTGCATCCCCCATTACATGCAGTATTTAAAAGGCAGCAGAAGTCCTTTTCAAGATAGCTTCTTGGGCTACAAATACTGCTCTAGCACCATTTTAGAAGGTTGGTTTTAAATGATGTTGGGTCACTTCTTAAAGTGCTTGTCATTTTCAAATTGTGTTCAGAACTTGTCACAATGGAAGAAATATGATTAGTCGCATCATGTTTTGTAGTTGGGTGTGTTACCTTTGACTTCCAGTCCATGTTAGCTGTGCAGGCATTATTAACTGGTCATAGAAGAATAGCATGTACCCATTAACACCCTAGATGTTCTTGAGTTCTCGTTCTGCAGCAAAGATAAAGAAATGTGAAAGTCATTTTCCCCTAAGAGCTAAACAAAAAACGATCTTCAATAGGAAAAGCACCACTATCCCAGAACTCGTATCTTTCTCCCTGCTTTTCTGGGGTTGTCCCAGAAATCATCTTAGTCTCTTCTGCTCCTCTATTCTTGATTTGAGAATATCCATACTCCTAAGAATTATCATAAATTATCGTAGATTTTGTGAACAGTGAAATGTAGCCTAGGATTTATGCTTTGTGTCCACAGTCCGATCCCAGTGCATCCAGTGTCCATTATATAATCTATAACTGCTGCTCCATCGCCGCCCTAATGCCCCCCCCCCGCTGCCCCTGCTGTGCGTCGGAGCTGCTGGCTGTGGTCTTGAGGAAGCGGCTGGGTCTGGGGCAGCCGGTTCAGGGGGGTTTGGCTGGCTGGGACCCGCATGCTGTTTGATAGGCTAGCCCTCTCCCTCCTAATATGTGGAAGCGGAATTTTACCTCCCTTTTCCCTGGGTGAAGCAGTAACTTGGCCCGTTTTCTCCATCGGCCACTAACTGACATGAAGCCGTGGTTTTAAAACTATTGGAGTACAGAGGTGGGAAGCAACTAAGGGATAAAACGGTAAGACTTACCAATTGGACAAGCCAACAGTGCAATCACAGAAGCCCTGTTTTCTTAGAAAATGAGGTGAAAAAGGCCAAACTTAAGCATTAACATTTTAAATTGTGTCTGATTATATTTACACTCTTGATTGTGAAGTCTGAAAAATCAGTGAACAGTTACATTCTGTGTGTCCAGATGTTTTTGTTTACTTTTTAAATGTGTCGAAAGTGCAGGAAAAAGCAAAAACCACTTGCTATAAAAGCAAAACTCAATCATGTTTTGTCATTCTGCAGTAGGAAATGTCTGAAGAGCTAAAATCAGAGTTTGGTTGAATGAGCCAAGAGTTTCCTTTTCTCTCTCCCCTAATGTAGGGAAAGAAGGGAAATTCAGCTGAGAGTTTTAATTCCCTCTCCCTCTGGCTGATGGCATTCCTCAGAAGTTCGTCTTTGTGTTAGTGCTTTTCTTGTGAATATTGTTCCAGAATATTTGATTAGTGTTACTGTATTAGCTTCAAAACATGTTTTTTTCGGGGGGGGAATCCCTGTTAATATACTGGAAATACTTGTGTGGTTCAGGGAGGCTGTAGGTGTGAGGTGGCTTGAGATGTACTGGTCACCTTAAGGTGTCTCTGAAACAAAGCACGATTTTCCTCTAGGAATATGCAATACTGATTATTTGTAGGCTGCAGTGTGGAAGTGGCTCCTACAGAAAGGTGAATTCTCTTTTTTTGAGCCTAGTATTTATAGATGGCATTTGGTTTTGTTTTGTTTTTGTTTTGGTTTTTTTTTTGTTGGTTGGGTTTTTTTTGTTAGACAACGATTTTTTTGGAACAAAGCGCTATCTTTGGCTGCTAGAAGTCAGACCAAATTTGAGTAATGCAAGCCTTTTTTTCTATGACCTTGGCAAAACTTTGTCCTTCTGTTTTACATTTCTGATAAAAGTTTGTATTTACATTAATGTTTTTAAGACATGTTCCCTATGTCCATTCTGCACTGAACGCCAGGCCTGATATAAGCCGTATCTATTAACAACAGTCTGCGTTGACTTTGCGATACTGTTTATTTTTGTAGTGTAATTGAACAAACTTTCTTTCTCTGTGGTGCTTCTCACATTTCAGCAGCATTCTTTTGTTCCCTGATTTGGCAGGTACGTTTCATACCTGAAAGGAAGGACTATTTGTCCTCCATCAGATGTCCTCAAACACTTAGACCCACCCTGACACTATCTCTTTTGACTTTGCTTGTACTTGCAGATACCTCTTGAAGTTTTCCACTTCCCAGTATGTTTAAAGAAAGTTCAGAAATCTGGTTCTAGTCACTCAATACCTTCATTATTTCACTTGGGAAAAACATACACAAATACCTTCATGTGCTAAACAGGAATTCATGTAATAAATACTATCTCTGCCTGTGTGTTGGTTTGTGAGCCGTTTCCTTCGGGTGTAAGGTTGGAAAAGCCTTAAAGAGATGTTCTAGGCAGCTTTACATGATGGCACTTGTGCTAGAAAATTGTAACTTGGGATATGTTTCCACCCTCTGTTAATAAAATTGAGTAGCCAGACAATTGGCAGCAAGAGAAAAAAAGGGCGAGTTTTTTGTTACCCTATAACTTGTTGACTAGACTTTTGCCTCTGTATCTTGTTTCTTGCAATAGTGGTGAATCTGACAAATCTAGTTTTTGTAGTGTACGAGGAGAAGTGTTCCTTATGCAGTTTGGCATTTTTGACAATACTTCTCTAACGTGTAGATTTGACTTGCAGTGACTTGAAAGTCCAATGCTGTTGTAAGACTTCTTACACATAACTCCTTATTGCTGGCTAATGGAGATATTACTATTATACTTGAATTGCTTATTCTATTAGTTATATTAGTAGTTTTACTTCAGGAAAGATCTGTTCTTCAAACCCAACCTTCTTTATTCGTATTTCTCAGTTCATTTTCTATAGTTTATACTCTTAATAATGCCACTTCTGTGGACACCCCACCCCACCCACCCAAATCCTGAAAACCTGGTCTGTCTTTGTTTTTAGTAGCCATCAGTTCCTTAACTGTAATAGTGTTTCTGCCTTCTGCACAGAAGGTTCTTGCCCTTCATCACAGGAAATTTGTTGTCAGACTTTGCCTAAACTGAGTGCCACTAGAAGTGGTAATATCGAAGAATGCCTCACATCACATTTTAGGTGGGCGTTCATTAGCAACATGTCAGTTTTGCTAGAAACTGTTGTTTATGTTGTTCTATAGGACGCATCTTTGTGCTTAAAAATGCGTATCTGGCTTCTGAACATGGGCAGTATGCAAGTTTCTTAATGTGTTTGGACTTGTGCCCCTCTGTAATGGGCCCCCGTCTGCCCTAGATAGCATAAGGGATGAAACAGTGCTGGAGGATGTTGGAGTAGGGTCTTGGTATGTGTAGGTGTGTAGGAAGGCATGTTTTTATTGCTCTTCTGTGGATTTTTTTAGTTAAAGCTTGAGCATGCTAATTCAGCATATCCAAATACAATAAAAATTTAAAAATGCTTCAGTTTGTACGTCACAATTAAGATCTACTTCTGATTTCTGTAATTAAAAAAAATCGGGGGGCTGGAAAATGTGCTATTAAGGGTTTTGATTTGAAAATGGATCTCTCTTCTATCCAAGGCATTAACACTGCAGAAATAGCTTTTTCTTTTCAAACCTCAGTAAGACCAGATTTGTGAAAATTAAAATGAAACAAAACAGTTAACTGTATTTCTTCGAAGTCCTCAAGAAACACGGGCTTCTGTTTGGAGGTAGGGGCCAGCTCTTTTTTCGTCTAAACTGTTTGATTCCGTGCTGCCTCTGATGTAAAACATCTAGCTGCAGGAGGTAAAAGAAGAATGCTATTTGCTGAAACTTTCAGCTTTACTCATTATTTCCCCTAATAACCTAAAACATCATAGGGAATACAGAATGTCGTGTCTTAGTTGCCATATTTTGAAAAAAAGATGTGTAATTTTTTTTCTTGTTGATGTTTTTCCTCTTAGCCAGACAGATGGGACTGGGTTAAGACCGGGTGAATACGTGCCCTACTTTATCTGCAGCAAGTCTTTACTATCTTGTTTCTTTAGATGTTTTTCCTCCAACGTTTGCTTTGTGGAATATGTTTTAAAAAATATTCTTTAAATTAAACCACACCTATTATTCAAGAGCTTTTTTAGCATGAGATGGCAGTGAGTGATTCATGCTCATTTCATAAAAATAAATGAGATGTGTCGGTCTTCCGGCCCTCGCCCCCTCAGAGGGATGATTCAGTAAGCGCTCGTACGGGATGGTGTGCCCTGTGTTTTCCCTCTGTGCCTCCTTCCCTGACACTACTGTGCTGATCGTGTTCATCTACCTTTTTTTCCTTAAAAGATACCACCCAAACTAAAAGCCTTGTGATTATTTAGTGTGACGTGATTGCATTTCTGCTCTGCTCTCCTGATCCTATTACTTCCTTGCCTGCTGACACAGAACATACCATTCAGAGTACCCCAAATAAATCACAGCGTGTTTTCACTTATTGCCCCGGGACCTAAAAAAAAAAAAAAAAAATCGCGTAATGATTTTGATCACTTTGTTGAGTAAATAATGATATTTATCATAGCACTGTTTATTTTGCTAATTGAGAGAAGAATGGGAATCGTGTCCTGGAGGGAAATTCAGCAACTGAATTCTAGGGAATTTGGAAGCAATCAGATATGATTTTAGCTCAGTTAGCTTCACAGAGTAAATACCATTAATAAAAGATAGTTATTAGTTCCTTTTAATTTATATTTTAAGAGAGATTATTTGCTGAAACACGAGAGACTTCTCTTACACTAAAGTGTAAGAGGCAGGGTGCTTCTTTACATTTGAAAAATAAGTGCTTTCATTTAATACTTTAGGGTGAAGATAGAAGCGGTCCCATGAAAGACAAATAACTGGAAAAAATAAGAGCCGGCAGCTAAGGATGCAGCAGGCATTCTTGGCTTCATGTCTCTGCCAGTGGAAAACTCTGCTGTTTTTTGAGCATGCTTTATAGTGGCAGTGATTCATAGCAGTTCAACCTCCCCGTTCCCACAAAATAGAATATTGAAATTTTGGTGTGGGGGTCTTTTTTTGTTTAGTTTGTTTGTTTGTTTTTTAGAAATACTCATAAGTGCCAAGGAAAATTTACTTCACGTGACGGGCCTTGATTGCCGAGAGGAGAATTATATTGTATTTCCTTGAGTCTTAAAAATATTAAAATAGGAAGGAGACTCTAAGCATTCTTTTAACTGTGATGGTTTTGTCATGCTTCCCAGTTAAAAGAACATACAACCCAAATTCCCTCATTTCACTTTAAAAGCCGATACGGTTTGCTAAAGAAGCGTGTTCTTGTCTGTCCTGTTTTTTAACAAAAGATGCTAAAAGAAGTATGAGTCCTTTAAATGAGCAAAGAAGTCCCAAAACCTGTTTGCACTCATCTCCTGCTAACGTTCTTTCAACTTTTAGACTGAAAGGATGTGATGACATTTCCTTGTAGTTTTTCTTCGTGTGTCTTCTGATTCATTCATTTTCTCTGGCCTCTGCCTTTCCCTTTGGCTTGAGAATAATGTTACTATAACAGCTTCTATCGCTCAGGGAAAAAGAACTTATGAATTGCTGTTTTCAAAACCACATCTAATGCGCTTGCAGGGAATGAGCAGTCTTGGAAATTGCTGAAGAATGGTGTGCATGGCCATTCCCTCGATGGAGCGCGTTACCTGCGCAGAAAACATTTCCCATGCAGGGTTACTTCACAATTTCTCAAAGTTTTGTTTGGCTAGAATAATTTTGAAAAAGAAAGAATCTATGGGTTCCTAAGGTAAACAGAACGTAAGAGCACTCTGGGACTGCCCAGATATGCCCTTGGCCCCTAGTAGTTGCTAACAGGCATCCGTAGTTAGAATGTATATGTACGTGCATTATAAAACTGCAGATAAACTTTTGGTTTAGACCGAAACCTGGCACTTAAGTGAAAAAAATTAATCTCAAGGAGGAAAAAGAACTTACTGAACTCTAAATATTCTAAATACTGTGCAATTTTGGGCCAGTGTAGCTGCTCAACTTTGTACGTGCTAGATACTGTCGCCTTTCCAGAGAACAGTTGTGGTGGGAACATCAACACTTGAATTTTCTCCACAGTATATGGCCTTTGTTCTGCTGTTAGGAGACCATCACGAGGAAGGGGAAGAGTCAGCTTCCAGGTCCTGTCAATTGTTAGACTGCTTCCTATGCCGGTATTAAAAATGTGCCGGTAGGCACATGCTACTGGCTTTTGATTCAGAAAAAGAAGAGAAAGAAAAAGCGGGGAGGGGCGCGGGGGAACGGCTTATTGTATCGAAGGCAAAATCCCGTTCTCTACAACTAAATCTGTTTGGGGGGGGTGTAATTTATTAATTTCAACCCTGGATAAAAATGAAAAATACACCTTATGACATCCAAGTGAAATGACTGAAATTTGTACCATTTTTTGATGTTTCACCAGATGCTTCAATGTCAGGGTTAAAAGAGTAAGTCTTTTTTAGGCCCAAGAATGCCAAGATGTCTTGCTCTATCTTAGGCACTCCTCTAAAACATGGGTATATAAGGAATTAAGGAAAAAAAAAGAAGAGACAAGGGAAGGGAATGACTAAGAATACCTCCTGATATTTCTCCTTTATTTCCATAAGGGGTAATAACTCATGAGCAATCCGGCAGAGGGCACTTTCTTTAAATAGAACATTCTGATTCACAAGCAGAAAAAGGAAATAAATATTTTCTTTTCGTCTTCGAGAGACATCCATGAATACCAGCTTCTGAAACAGTATTTTATCATCCACGCTTAAAAAAAAAAAAAAAAGAAAAAGAAAAAAATGAGGAAAAGAAAATCCCACTAATAGCTCAGTGGTGACCGCAGGGTTTGAAAAATAGCTCTTTTCGTTGTCAAAAGCCTTGCAGAATACAGGGCACTACTTCTTCCTCTGGAATGCTAACCTACGTAGAAATCCAACCTTTATTTTGTCCGTTCCCAGAAAAGCCTGGCTGATGGAGCATTGGAACACAGTAGGCTTTTGTAAAGGAAATGATCAATAAGTTAGAGTTAAACCATAAATATACATGGGACTTTAAAGGAGGCATCACTCTGCGGACTCTTCCAGTTGCAATTTCAGAAGGCAGAAGCAATGCAAAATAACTTGCTTTGCAGTTCTTAGGCTGCTTCTACATGGTAATCAGGGATGTGTTGCTGTTTGAGAAGACAGTCCTTGTGCTACTTACTAGTGGGTAATGTACATCTGATAGTATGGCATCGAGGAGTCCAGCATAAGCTAGCAATACAGAACGTACCCGAGTTCTCTAGGGAACCTGGGAACTGCCTGCCGAGGCCTGAGCTGCTCCACCTTTCCTGCTTAGAGGTAGGCTACCCACACCTTGCTTGTACCGTCTTTTGCTGTGTGAGGGACTCCGACCGGGTGAATGTTTTAGGCGTTCACCCAGGTATTTTCTGGGGTCCTTTTTCTGTGTCGCTTATCCCTGACCCCTGAGTTCCAGGAACCTTGTGCTAAGACATTCGAGAAAGTCGTTACTCAACTTTGAGTCAAGGCTTAAATACTTAGAGCTGTGTTTAGACTCCAAAGGTTTGTGACATTAGCAAACCTTTCAGTGAACCTCATTTGAGTTCCTGGTTAATCAGGAAGTCTGAAGGTTTTAAATTAAATTTCTTTAACTCAATCTGTACAATACAAGAAGTGGCAACAATGAATTTTCCAGAGTAAAATGTTATGTTAATTACTTTTAAAGAAAGGGGAAATCACATTCTCTGCATAATTTGGCACCATCCTCCTCTTCCCATGGCAAATATGGAGCAGCACCGCAGATTTGGAGAACTGCTAAATGTAGCAATTCTTACTTTGTGGGATTTAGCACTTCACACATTTTGGCACTTCGATTGCTTCTTATTTGGCTCTGGAAATGCAAGGCAGTTCTGTTGTTGTATCTAGAGGTGACAGTGAAAAGCCAGGTCTATTGCTATTCCTGAAGTAGTGGAACATAGGTGGGTCTTTGTCCTCCCCTTGTTAAGATACCATTTAATTAGTCATCCTTTCCTCTTTTTGTGTATTTCATCACAGCAAAGTACTGGGACCTGTACAAAATGAGACAGTCCTTGTACTGAAAGTTCACAACTTTGAAAAACACGGGCTGTTTGTCCAAGGAAGGTGTGAAGCTAAGTTTGAGTCACATTTAGAAACACTAATGGAAGACGCACGTCTGGCGGAGGAGGTCTGGTGGTCAGACAAGGTGGCAAATCGGCCAGGTGGAGTGGAAGGAGCATTTCTGTGCATAGGGTTGTCTTTGGAAATTTTATTACTAATCGTGTGCTTTGCTTCTCAAGTTGTGACTAAGGCCAGCTGCTTTGCGAAGCGTCCTTGTGAAATACCCACCTTGACTCACTGGTGCAGCTCTCTTCATTTCCCGGTTCTCTGTCCTCTCTGAAAGCAAACAGATAACGAGATTGTCTGAGGCGCGGGCCTAAGTGGGAGCTGGTTAGCATAATCGGGTTCCAGACTGGTAACAGTATGCTGTGACCATTTAATGTGTTTGCATTGATCAGAGACATGCACATTCAAGTGGGGTGTGTAAATAAAGGAGAGGCATCTCTCTCACAAGGAAAGTCAATCTGTGTACACATCGGGACGCACAGACTAGTGAGGGTTCGTCAGAACTTGCCATCACTTACTCTCTTTTTCCCAGAAATGCACTAAATGTGCTTCAAAAAAATTAAAGTGCTTTTCACTGAAGAGGACTCTCACCCAGATGTCCTGCTCGTGCACGCTCTTTAGTGGGGCTTTTTTAGGTTGCTCTTGGCAACATGTTGCTCGTGAAGTAAATCTCCGGTGTGTCCTGGAAGCCATCTAATGTACAGTAAAGGATGCAGTAGCTCGGAAGCCCTGATCTTTAAGAATCACCTTTGTATTTAATGTATTTCATAACCTTTCTGGTATAGAAACTGCAGCATTCAGCCCACTCGTGCCTGCATTTGTACTGAGGCAGTTTGTTCAGCACACAGAAGTGGGTATTTTCTTCCTTTTGATCTGATTAGCGAGCAGTATGTTTCTTCACTTTCAGATAATGCCTGGGCAAGTCATTGCTTTAATTGTACATCTTATTGTGTCATCCCTGTTCAATCATGTTCAAAAATACCTACATTTCACCCTTGTCCCCCACCTCCCTTTTCCCATTTAGATCTCACTGAAGTCCATTCTACCTTATCAGCACAGTAATTTCATGAGCAGAGCTAGGATTTCTGCCGTTTAGGCCCCGGCCATTGTCTGTCGCAGCTGCAGTCAAGATAAACCCTCACCCAGAACAAAGTTGGAATGACCTTTTACAAGCAGAATCTGCCTTGTTTCCCTCCAGACTAATTTATCAGCCTTCATTTCAGCCTAGTCTCTCAGCAGAGGCCTGAAAGAACATTACAGAGAGCATGAATGAACAGGGGGATTAAGATGCTTGGCTAGTCCCTCTTTTTCATCAGACACCTTCTGGATTTACTGAGATGTAAGCTGTAAATGAC
Organism: Nipponia nippon; assembly: GCF_047370975.1. Classification (NCBI taxonomy): domain Eukaryota; kingdom Metazoa; phylum Chordata; class Aves; order Pelecaniformes; family Threskiornithidae; genus Nipponia; species Nipponia nippon. The sequence continues at coordinate 8,376,873 of NW_028262335.1, forward strand.
CGTAAGTGGTGAACTGCCTTAAACTTGGAGTAAGGGAAAGGGAAGGGGCGGGGGGGGAATCACCAAAGCCAAATGTTTGGAAAAGAAGAGTGATGTGGGGAACTGGATAAACCTCCTGTCTTGAAGTCAGAAAGTGGTAGGTCTGAGCAGTAACCGAGTTCCCCCGGCTCTGCTGGCCGTTGCGCGGAGGGCTCCGTGTTGGTAGGCCAGTCCGTCCCCGAGAGGTGCGGGGAGGGGTTATCGGCTGTGCAGAGAACTGCCTCACGGCGAGACGGGCTCTGGCGTTTTCAGAACTGTTAACAAGGGGTTCTTGCAAATTTAAATCCAATTTACTGATGTAAAGCAAATTTTAAAAACGGGATTACGTATGTATGTATTAGAAGTACTTTTGTGCAGCAGACCAGCAAAAAATTTACTGGGAGTGTGATTTTAATGCTGCAAGCGCTGAATTTTTTTTAAAGTGAGCTTGACAAGTGTCAAAGAGCTCAGTATGAAATGAAAGATCCACTTTAAGCTGACAACAGCCACAGTCCAAAGGACTTGCTGTGAGGAGAGGAATAAATATTTGTCTCTTGAAGGAGGGGAGAGTTGTCACCTATGGTTTGGGTGAATATCCTGGCTGTACAACATAGGCGGCTGTTGTTAGCTTCAGTGGAATTGGATAATTCCACCCCTAATACCGTAAGACATCAGATATCTTTTTAGTGCTTATACCTTTTAGCTTTCTTCATCTTTTATATAATGAAAGAAAGGGTTGTTTAACAACTTTGAAACATTACTGTTCAATTACAAGCTGCTCAGTTGGGGGGGGGGGAGGAATCCTTGTCTGTAAAACTTGAATCATTGTGGTGGATTACTTTAATTGAGTTGACTTGAAAGCTTTTGCAAGGGAAGAATTAAATACAGCTCCAGTGACTTAGCCCTTGATATTGGTAGTGGTGGTCATTGCTAGTGCTGTATTATTGCACCTGTATGTTGTACCGGCAGTCGAGGAGCGCGGCCGAAGCACAAAGGCAGGCTGGGAATTCTGACCTCGCCCTGCGGTAACGCTGCTGCGCGCGTGGAATGGGACTGCTGCGTCCAGCCAAGTAGCAGAAATGTCTACATATAAAAACTTAATGCAAGCAGATTTTACACCTTCAGTAGATTTGAACTTTTGATATATTTGAATGTTTTGGAATATTTCAACTTCTGGTGAAAAAGAAGGAAGCAGCAAAGGATGGAATCGCAGGTGTGGGGGGAGCGTGGAAGCAGTCAAGTGAGCAGCAGGGCGAAAACATACTGAAGAGCCAGCTTGTGAAATTCATATTGCGGTGTCTAGCGATGGCGAACATCAGCCACAAGATGTTTAGAAACTGTGTGCAGATAAAAGACCAAGGTTTTGAAATTATTTTAAGGTTATGAGGAGTTTAGCCTATTCGCTGGACAGGCCTGGCATTTTGGCTACGAGACTCTCGTATCTTCCTGTGACCGTACGCACCAATAAACCCTATGGCGATAATTGATATTTTCCTTTCTGAGCAATAAAAGCCCTCGAAGCGCAGTGGCTTGTGACTATAACAGAAACATCTAGACTTTTCTAAACCTTTGGAAGACTTCTGATTTAGTTTAGATATTTGGGTGAAAGTTCAGGCTGTGATTTCTTTATATCTTCTGTGTTGCTAACCCATATTTGTGCCTTTGCAGTCTTTTAGCTAGTAATATAAAAGTCGTAGGATTTTTAGGGTTGATGCAATCTTGCTTGCTCTCAGCAGTTGCTGTGTTTCATCTCTTATTGAGAGAGCTTAATAATGTAAAAGTACTGCACTGTTATGAAGCTTGCACCTTGTTGTATATTTACGTGCTTTCAAACAAAAGATGTGTGCAGCTCATCTCTTAAATACTAACTAAACTATTGTTCGAAGTGCTAATTTACAGACACTTCCACTCTCAGAAGTTAAGTATCTTTTGCTATTCATAAGTGCTCATATCATCTCCAAAATGAATTTCAGCGGTGTGGAAGGGAGATAAAAAGGCTACCTTTCTGGAGAGTTGTTGAGGCAAAATGCAGATACTTACTTTAAACAGGACAGATTATTTTTGGCTCTTGTCCAGTTTCCTGGGAAATGGACAGAGAGAGGATTAATTTCTTAGTCCACTGCAGCTGTGCTTAGGTTTTAATAAGCATACAAGCTTGATTTAAAAAAAAAAAAAAAAAGCCAGGAAGTTCAGATTCTTGTTGAGTTGTCAGTGTTCTTTGGGGCAGAAATTGGGTTTCACTGCTAAGTGGACTAGCAGTACTTTACAGACATAAGTTAAGCTTCAAGGATGGTGCTGACCGAAATGTCAATAACCCTGCAAAACTTAGTGAAGGGGCAAAAGTGATTGCAGGTTAACTTCCATTTAGATAAATGTAAGGTCACGTAATTTAGTGTATCCAGGGAAGAGTGTCTGTGTCTGTGCGATGCTGAACTTCAGACTGGCAGACAGAAGGCAGGGAAGAGAGCTTGCAGTCCCTGCTGACAGATCTCTGAAATCATTGGCTCAGTGTGCAGTGGCAGCCAAAAAAGTCACCAGTGCCCTGGACTTGCCGGGAGGATGCTGAGAAGGCAGCAGAGGACATCATCGTGCTGCTGTGTAGACCTTGGTGTGCCTCTGTCTTGCAGCTCCGGTGCGAGGAGAGGTAGAGCAGAGTTGGAGGAAGAACAGGGGAGGGCAGCTAAAATTTCCAAGAGGACTGAGCAGCTGTTCTAGGAGGAAGAACTAGAAAATCTGGATTTGCTGAGTTTGGAGAGGAGAAGGTGTAGAGTAGAGTAGATGCTGTTGAAGTTTACAAAATCCTGAAAGCAGTGGATAAAGTGAATTTGGAATTGCTATCTAAGAAATAATATAATACTTGGAGTAGCAGCATTTGATGAAACTAGTAGAAAAAGTGTTGAAATTAAATACAAACAGGTACTACATTATGTAGTGAAAAGTGAATTCCAGAACGTGCTGCCTGCGGAGACAGGTAGCTCAGAAGGTTCAGAGAGGCCTGGGATGGTGTGAATCCAGTCCATAAATGGTTGTGTCAGCAGGAGTAGGCAGGGGCATCCTCTCTAATCTCTCTTATACGATGGCTCTGGACACTGGAGGGCTACGAGGCGAATGCAGTGGAAATGTGCCAGGCTCACATCCTCCCTAAATACCATCTCCAGCTTTCATTGTCATCACTGATGTTCTCGTAAGGTCAGGCAAAGACCAACCCTAAAAACGTCCTTGAAGCTGTCCTATGGGAGAAAGGGGCATTAAGGGGAAAAAAAACAAAACAGGGAGAAATTAAATGTTTTTGGGTGATAACAAGTGACATAAAGTTGTGGGGTCAAGGGACTAAAACAGGGAACACACCAAATAGTGCCCCCAGATAAGAGGGGGACAGGCAGCCCCCCTAAGGCTGCTGGGCAGGGCATTGTGCTGGCCCGCTCCGGGTGTTTCTCAGGGCGTAAGGAAGACGCAGGTCTTCCATTCCCTTCCCTGCTCTCGGGCAGTGCTGCACTGGTGTCAGTGGTGCACCAGTATTTCTGTTGCAAATCTCATTTTCAACTCATTATTATTTTTGTGGATTTTAGATCCAAGCCAACATTCACAGTGTAAATTTTCATCTTGCCTGCATTTTATTGCAAGATTTTGTAGTAATCTGCTGGGAATTTCAGATTTAGAAATTTGAGCCGAAGTGACTTCTTTTCCTGCCTTTTCCTGTTTTTCAAAGTTGCTTCATTTTGTAAAGGGCTTGTGTTGTGTGATATATATCAGTAAATGCATGTGTAAATTTACTGCTTGCTATAAACTGTAATTGGCAAGAGTAAGAATATAGCAAATTCAGAATGTGAATGATAAAATACTGATACTGTATCCTTTAATTTATTACCTGTATTATCCACACTCTACATTTTCCACTCTGTTCTCTCTCCTTCATGAGTTGTGTTTTCACTAGACTGGCATTTTCCTACTCTGATGAATTAACTGTCAATTGAAGTTAGTGAGATAAATCAAAACAAATGGACACACTGCTCCATATTGACTTTCTCACTGCCTGATTCTGAAAACCACTTTCTGAGCACTGTGCTGCTATTATGCTCACTTGGTTCTAAGCAAATGTACAAGAAAGAATGAATTGGGGGAGGTAGGTGTTTAATAGCCATCAATTACATTTTCGCTATCTTTGTTTTATCTAGGATCTTGTCAACAATGAGATCTGTGCCATTTACCTAGGAAGAGGATGCTTAGCATTTTGTCAGAAAATGAAATGCTAAATGGCTCTCAGGAAGCATACGTTGAAGTTTAGGTCTTTTAAAATGGGGTCTTAATCTACACTAGAAAAAGAGGTTTTGGAATAACCGCAACAGTTCAAGTGAAAAGGAGGACACTTCTATCAGCACGGGCTATGTGCAGACACTCACCATAACAGAGGAGGGACGAGTCTCTAGTCTGAATCAAGTGAGGTTTATTAACATTTGCTGTGGGAATTTTCTGTAGATAATTACATGGTCGTTGGATAGGGGACTTGAAGACGTTGAAGTCTTGGCTTTTATCCCAAGATAGCAGAACTGTTTCTAGCCTGGATTATTCTATTTGTGCAAGTAGGTGATCAGGCACCCAGTGACTAGGACCATCTATGTCCCTGATCAGACAAAACAGTACACTAAAGTGATAGATCTGAAATACGGATGTGTTGAGGACTGCTGTCTCTTGCAGACATGGTAAAACTTTCACAGTAAAGAACACATGGTTGCATGGGTACAGCCATTCATTTTATTGTCATCGAAGTTATAATTGCATGATAGAAAAGTGATTGATTGTTTTTAAATAATGAGAATAGAAAATCCATCTACATGTCGTAAGCAGTGCTACTGCAGGGCTGTGTAGATCAAATACCAGCCATGCCTCTGGCTGACCTTAGTTACTCTGCACGGTTTCAGTAATAAGAACAAGCATATGCCTGTCATACAGCAAGTGTGGAAATTCTTTTGTTATTTGTTTACTTGTATCTTAAACATCTGCGCCTCAATGCTTGGCTTTGAAATGCATTCTAGATCAACCAGATTACTTTTTCATAGCTATCGCCTGATCGTGTGTTCTGTCTTCCTGTGTAACCAGCACCACATTTAGCAAATAAATTTAACACCTTCTCACCTGGAAGAGATCTTATAAACTTCAATTCAAGAAGTAAAAGGTTAAAAAAATGTATGTGCAGAGGAATGGATGGTGGAAAGGGGTAAAGCCTCTCAGCAGTAGGTTAATTGGAGAGTGGCATACCAGTGTAGATGGGAGCACATAGTTTCCTTGGACAATGTGCTAAAGAACTGGGAGCTGGGAAGGACCAGCTGGGATTGTTAGTGAATTAGCTGAAGTCAGAAACTGCTGAATGGAGCAAAGAAGTAAAGGGGAAATGAAGGTTAGGGTATAATTCAGTCTAAATTAGGTGGGCCATTCACAATGCATAAAAGGGCTCTGAGCTTCCTTTCTTGGGGAAAATGGGTAGGAAAGCTCACTTTTATTTGGATGCGTGTTGAGTGGTTGATTTTAAGAATGTGCATACCTAGAGCCTACTTTTTGGAAGTGCATTATCCCACACGAGTTTGGAGGAAGCATTGAAAATGCCATGAGCCTGAAAGACAACAGATTTAGTAAGAAAGACTCACAAACGTTATGCTGCAAAAGCATGTAATTTTAATCTCTGAAACAAATTCTCTTCATTTGGTCTATCTTTGCTTGCTTGTTATTAATGATGAAAACTCTGTATCTGATCACCTCGGAATCCTGGGTGCTTGAAATCCACTCTAGCTTTGGCCCATCTCTACTTGTTATTTTTGAAGAGGTTTATTACAGCATTTGTGTACTTTTATTAATTTCTAAGTTTTGTTTCTAAATGGTTATACCATTGAAAGTGATGCGGCAGATGGCAAACGTTCTTGGAGGCTGTATTTGTTCTACCTTAAATTATGAAACACTAAGGAAGCCCCTCTCTCGCATGAATTTAATATACTAACAGCTAATTTCATATGGTGCCTCAATGACGCGTAAGGCATTGAACATGCAAGGGGAGCAGCTAGGTGATTTGGTAAAGCTCTGTAAAATCTCATGAACTTAACCAAATTAGGAAGAAAGGCAATAAACATTTATTTATTTGTTATTAGGGAATGGCAAGTATAAAAGCCTCCGTGATATTTATTGATATAAATCTGTAGAGGTTAACTCGTGGCCTCACCACAACCAGAAAGGTCGGTGATGAATGGGAGCAGCCAGACTCGCACAGCTGGCTGGCCGCGCCGTTGCTACATTCACAAGCAACATACCCATTTCAGCATCCGTTTTCTTCACCGAAATCCTGAAGGAAGGAAGGGATTCGCAGCATCCTTGGAGATCAACAAATGTTGACTGTGTCATGTAAAGTGGATATAAACATTTCAAAGCTGAGGGTTTCTCGGGGCAGCCTGCTAGAAGAACCTTCTTCTCCTGGTCAGAGCTGACCCATGCCTCTGTGGACCAAAAGTGTATAATAATCGGGTACAGTCACTTGAGTCACCTCTGATGGCTTCAGTTAATTCATCTATTGAATACTATTTTGGAGTAGGGGTAAATACAAACAACATGCTAAAAAGTTTATGCAGGGTGCATGCTTAGTACAGGATCATAGAGGTAAATGCAAAGGAAGTTTGGTTACAGATGTTTTTCCTTTTTCATGTTAAGAAAGATACCTTCCAACGATACTTGTCTGTGGTGCATTGCTTTGTAAGTTGATGGGAAGAGTTTTGCTGCATCCCTTCTGGTGTTGTGGCATTAGGTTTCTGTGTGGACCTTCAAACTCGTTTGTCCTCAACTTGCTTAGTATCCCCCAGAAGTACCTCATCCGTTTGGTGACAAAAATTTACCATTTTTCAACTTTGCAGATATTTCAAAACTCCTTAGAGATCAGCGTTACTCTGATCTGTATGTTGTCCGTGAGCGCAAAGTGATTGCAGCTTTGGTTTAAGTAACGTGGTCTCTGTGGCTGTGCAGAGCATACCGAAGTTACGGACCCCTTCGCCCCACAGACAGTTTTAGAAACCTGGGTGATGCTAGATGTTCTGTGTGTTATGAACCTACCTGCAGAGACATTGTGCTGCATCATTAATAAGATAAAGCCTGTCTGACGGTTGGTATCCTGGTTTTATCAGACATAAAACGCTTAATAAGGAATGTATTACCTGGCTGATTTTACCAGCGTGCAGTTCCAGAAGTGCTGTGGCTGGAGGTGGAACTTTCTTCCCCTCGTGCCGTACCTGACGCAGCCCGGACTCATTTCTGTGTTCACTCTAAAGGCTTATGTCAAGCCCAGTCAATTTAAATGAGATTCAGAACTGGAACAGCAATAAGTGTTCAATCAAAGTATTTGATAAATCACTTAAACAATCTTGCAGATTGCAAATTCTGTAAATGCAAGTTCTGCACTTATTCAAAATTAGTGAATGTGACAAGACTAAGAGACAGCAAAGTCAAAACAGCAGGAAGAAAAACTCAGATTCTTTGATGAGATTAAAATACCAGCAATTTAAGTGGCAAGCAGGTAGGACTATGTTGCTCGTGTAGCTTTCTAACCAATACTCGAGCATTTACAAGGAGAATATACAGATGGGATAAAGAAGAGAAGGCTGATTTGATGATTGCAGTATAATTTTACCTTTACTTTGGGGTATGTGTGTTTTCCTTAATATCTTGAATGGCATAATTTAGATGGTCAGGAAAGTTTTCTCTGTTATTAAATGGAATGACAAGTGACTGTAAAAGTAGGAGAAGGGAAATCTCAACAAACCCCAGATTGCTTTGAATGCTAAACAATTTTTCTTTGGTTAGTCAGATTGTAGCATGAGCTTCCTCAGGGGGAATTTATTCTCATAAGTGTCTCCACATAAAAGCTGAATACAAAGTGTTGAAACAAACTCTTGGGCTTGACTTTAAACCGGTTCGTTACCCACTGCAGCCATGAATATGTCCAACTATGTATTTAATGAATTTTTTTTTTCCTGCGATTTTGATTATCTCAAAGCAACATGGAAGAAATTAAAGTGACTTTTTTTTTGAGTAGCTTCCAGAATGAAACCTTGCATTTTCTCCTTTGACCTTTTTCCTTCTTATTAATGGAAGAAGTTTAGCAGATTATGATGGGAGAGGAATACAATTGTAGTCAGTACCAGCACAAAGGCAAGAAGCAAGATTTGAAATAACAGTTTTCATGGTTACCAGAAGGAAAATGAAAAATTGCATCATTTTAGACTGTAGCTAGTGTTGATGTTCAGCATTTTAGTCTAAAAAAGAGTTGTCAGTTTTGTGTGTGGCTAGTTCAATGTTCTCTTATCACCTTTGTCCTTATTCGTAATACTAGGGGTGTTTTTATTAGGATCCTGGTGCCAAACTTTTGCTTACAGTGTATTTTGCTTGCTTCCGCCATTAATGTATTTCTAATCCTCAGAAATCAGGAGCTTGATCACTTTTTGTTAAGGTTACAGTAGGAGCCAGTTGACCTGAAATTCATGCTGGTCTCCTCCCAGGCATTTATTTCCGAGGACATTAGCAAATGACTGATCTCTTTGTCTCCTTTTCCCCACCTGTTTTACCGCAGATGTGAAATGTCTTAATTGGTGCTTAAAACGTGCATTCTGAAAACATATACATCTATTTTCAGACAGCATGAGGCCTCATTCATGAAAGTTTTTAAGGACTTTGAGATTCTTGAATGAAAACTACTGTACTAATCACAATGTATTACAAATTACATGGGATAACATTTTGTCCAACTCTGAAGATGGACAGATTTGCATTATGCTAGACTTACATACATACATACGTACATATATATATGCGTATATATACACACACATACTTAAACGTTCCAAACGAAAAATGCTAAATGGTTCCTAGAGGTTTTTGCATCACTTCTGGCATAGGCTTGACGTGACCTCCTGGTCTCTGAGAATGTTTCAGGCAATTAAGCTAGTTTTCCAAAAGCTACCTGAATACAAATGATTTTAATAAATTAGTAAAGATTTGCATTCTAGACCAGTAGATACGGAAATGCCTTATTCTACTAAAAAAAAATTTTTTTTGAAACTACACTAAAATCTACTTCACACATGTGGATATAATTGTTAAAAAATATTTCCCCTTTAACTTGAAACCAATTTTTTGCTCTTAAAAAGAAGGTAATTTTTAAGACTTGCTAGCAGTCTTTATTCTCTCTCCCATAAAATATGTACATTTAGCACATTGAACACATATTGGTTAATGGAAATCAGCAGCTGTAAGGATTCATATAAAACTATACGGTGTGTGCAAAGTTGAATTATTTTAAAATCTTGATTTGCTTGCATGATGCCAGTGCCTTTATTTTCTGGTATGTCTATGGCTGTGTCTAGCAGATTTGGAGAGGTTAAGCTCTGTGTGTGCGTGCAAGCGTGTGTGTGCATGCGTCTGTTGTTTCTTTCTTCTTGAAATGCTTCACCACAGTAGGCAAAATGGATGAAACATAGAAAAAGAGAGACAATAAATAGTTTCCTAACCTGGCTTGGATAATAGAGAAAGTTCGTTAGATTTATTAATCCTCATTTTCCTTTGGACTGTCAGGCTTAGAGTGACAGTAAAAAAGCTTGTGACGACTTTGGCTAATTTGCACTCCATTCACTTTCTCATGAAAACCCATCAGGATGACTGAAGAACTGCTCTGCAATTGACCTTATTCAATGGCAGAGTGATATACTGGGAAACAGGCCAGTTTTTACAATGCCGAAAAGAGCAAATTGGACGGAATCTTTGTTCCTCTCTTTTTTTCTCTTTCCTTTTTATGCCAGTCTTGCTCTAGTTAAGCTCTCTCATTTGTTCCAGCAGTAGCTCTAGGGCTCAGGTCACCCTCTGTGGCTGCCATTGCAGGTGATCGCTGGCCTGCTTGTCTTGGATGCAGAGGGGAGAGAAAGGGAAATGCTGGAAGACTCTGCCGCAGTGAAAAGGTCGAAGACATTGCGCTCAGCCAGATGTTCAGGGACAGGGGGCTGTTTTTGTCTGTGCACGCAGAAATCGCTGGTGCTCAAACAGGTTGCGTGCATCTAGCAGCCAGGAGGCAACTGATCTCCACATGTTGTATTTTCATGTTATTCTTTGGGTGCGGCTTTCAAGCTGGTGGCTGGCTGGTGGTGGTCACGGCAGATGAGAGACAGGGAGGAGATTCGGTACTCACTGTGAAACTTTTCTGCGTTCCTTTTATATACACGCCAGCAAGCCCGGGGTCTTTCGCTCTCCCCCACATGAAGGGAAAATGAGACACACTTAGAGCAGCCGGCAGGCTGGTAGTGAGAGCTTTGGCGTAGGGTGTAGGGACAACTGCCCCCTTAAATGAACATTTAATGTTTTATGCAAAAGCGAACAGCCATGAATGAGAGTCTGAGTCAGATTAGCACATGAACAGTCAGTAGTCTGGCAGATATCGAATTTATCTGGGGCGGTGGAGAAAGGCAAAACAATTTGAATTTGAGTCTGAGAACTGGGCTGTTGCTGTTTCGGGGTGGATTCTCTCTCTCTGACTGAAATTACTGAAACTGCAGCTTTGTTTCCAGGTTTCATCAAGAGTGGTTTCTGTAAGGATTTCTGACTAGTAAGATCTTGCTATTGATGTTTTTAATAGTAATAATTCCAAGAGGCACTGTAGGTCCTGTCTGTCTGTACTGCTGTACGAAACGTGCTGTATTTCACTCCTAAAGCAGCAGGTTTTCACTTGGTGGCTACCGTGTTCTTGATGCATCACCTTATTTGATGAAGCCCTTTCGAGGAAGCTAACTGAACGTGACACAGATCAGTGTAAAGCTTTCAGATGGCTTTTGAGCACTTCGGTGACCGTTTCAGTTCTGTCTGAGCCAGCAGGCTTGATCTTTCTCTGCAGAGGGCAGGATCCAACAAGACAGGCATAAGAGTTACTGGTTTGAATGAATGCTCTTCAGCTGCACCTTGAAACAGCAGAATAAGCGAACACTTAATCTATTTTCCAAATACTAGGAAGAGACGTGTGACAGCTGTCTGCTTATATCTTACGCTGTGTTGATGCACTCATCTGGTGTATCCTAATCATCCAGCGTCTCACCATGTGCGGTTCCCAGACCCGTGGTGCACAGCTCGGCGCACTGGCAACCTGGGAGCAGGAAAGACCTGCAGTCAGTCCTGGAGCGGGGTGGAGAAGAGTCGTCTCCGTCAACCCTTCTGCCTCAGGCTCCTTGGCCAGCCTCTCTGGGGACAGCGCTGCTGAGCAGCAGCAAGTTCTGCTGCAGAAAAGCGCCTGTGGGCCAGCTGGAGCACCATCTCAGGGCTTACGTGTCCTCGCTGTCTGTCTGTAATCCTAGGCCCGGTGGCATGCCCGGCATTTATTATTTGCCGCCTTAGAATTTGTATTGGGTTATTTAACACCGTTAGGAATTCCTCGATTTTACTTAGGATATTATTTTCAATTCATCTACAATTGCGATTCCACAAAATGGAGACCCAGCCCGTTCCTCTAGGCCATACTATGCCTCGTGTGGGGAACCACCCCACCGCTCTGAAGTGCTAAATAGACATGTAAAATTTGTTCTCCAACTAGTACGCTCATTTGCCACACCTAAGGAAAATAGTTATTTTGCATTCTTGTATTTTGAAACTGAATGAGAATGTTTCCATGTGGTCAGACTGGTCTTTTTGTATCCCCCTCCTTCTAGGAATGTTACACATAACTTACAGAACTATTAAATCCAATATATCTTGGATGTAAGATTTTTGTTACTTAGACTTAAGTGTTCTGCTAGTAGTGTAGAACATACCTGATAAGAACACGTATACCGGCACCTCAGTGAAAAAACAGATAAGAATGATACTAAGTTTGAAGCAACAAATTTCAAATCCTGTTTAGTCATATTTAAGTGCTTTTGTCTGCTACCTTATCAAAAGAAATCTGAAGATTTTTGTGTGCAAAAAAAATTTTACCGGATCTTAAGGGATTGCAGTCATTTTTCATTGTTTGTTCTGCTTTTTGAATTTTTCTATTATACACTTAATTTTTTTCCAATTTAATACAACTAAAGAAAACCTGGTGACTGTATACTTCAAGCTTCATTAAACCTGAACCACCCAGCAAGACTCAAGAAACATGTTTTTCTTCTCCCACAACTTCACCGAGTGATTAAGCACATTGTAGGCCTGTACTTCTGAAGGGGGAAGGTGGGTTTCTTAAAAAAGTAAGGTTAAAAAAAAAGCCACGCCACAGCCCCCAAACGTTCAGCCAACCAAAAACTTCTCTGGCTTTTCAGTGTTTGAACATTACTCTTTTCTGACCAGCATCAGTACTTCTGATTTATTCGCGTGAGACAATAAAAGGCATCCTACTGAAATAATAGGATTTGGAAAACTCTCTTCTCTCTCCAAAGCGGTACCAACCTAACCCTCCCCTAACATCCAGACAGCCTTGATCTGAATGTTCTTTTTAGGCGCAGTCGTACGTGTTAGAGACTCCTGCAGTAAAGGTCACAAACCGCGGTGCATTTAGGTTTTGAAAGTAAACCAACAGGGTGGAGACTGAGGTGTGCTTGAAAGAATCGAGGAAGCAGCAAAGCTTCTCCTGCCAATATTTTTGGGGGCAAACGTTCACACGAAGGAAAGGGTTGTGTTGACACAACGAGTCTTGACATGCAGGATAAACCTGGAGAGAGGTGTGATACTCTCTGAAATGCCCCGCTGTCGGTGTTAGGTCTTTCTCATGATAGACGAAGTCTCGCCGGCTCTTTTGGCTCTCTCACGGTAGATGGCCCTGAGTGGGGTGGCTTCCGCCGCTCGCTGTTTCCACATACGCGCGGAGCCACTGGCATCGTTCTAGTCTTCTCTCTGTCATCTCCTTGCCCTCCTCCTTCTGGTGCCCTCAGGTCCTCCAATTTCCCCTTCTCTCTCTATCAAATTCTGCCCATGTCCGCACCCTCATTAATCAATGTCAAGTCACAGAGTGTACAACAAGGGCTGTATTCTTCAACTGCCCCCTCAGCCCTCATACATCCCATTGTTCCAAAAAACTGATTCAGATGGCAAGAAAACAGCCGATGCAGCACATAAAAGAGATGAGACAGAAATGAAAAGAATCAAGGAGGGGAAAAAAAAAGAGGAGGCATTTTTTTCCCCTGAAACACTCGAATAAATACTCAGCAATGATAATTTAAATTATTCATACATTTATGAAAACATCCATTGAAAAGTGAAGTGTATGATGCTCTTTGTCTACTTTACTTGTCTCTTGTTTGTGATTAACCTTTACTGTAACTTGGGCTGGCAGTGCCACGATCACAAAGACCAGACTTTTCCTTCCATGGGAAAAAATGTTTCATCGTATCCAAATGAAAAATTAAGTGGAGGTATTTAGTGCTGATGTGGCAATTTGTTGCAAAGCATTAAAGATGCAGTATTATCCATGTCTGTAGTCCAAACACTGCCTATTAAAAAAATAAAAAGTAGACAAAGCCAGCTTTTAACAGTGTGTTCCCTTACAGCGTAGTTTGACATATATTCTACTTCCAGTACCATGACGTCCTTCAGGAGCCAGAGCGCTTGACACCACACAGTGTACAGGATTTGCTGCCCTCAAATAAGGAGAATCTGTATATAGATGAACACATACGAACAGTCTCAAAAAATGGAAATCGAGAAAAAAACAACTTGATTATTTTCATTACAGCTCCTAAGACGTGCAAACTATGTAAGACTTATTCATAGAGTAGCATTAATAATTTCATCAGAAAATGTGAGGCATTTGAGACCTGACAGTCTGTGAAAGTCCAGATGACATTTCTTTTGCCTTTTAGATAGACTTTCTTGCTCAAACTTTGTGGTCACTGCCTTACTTTAGAAAACCTCAGTTTGTGGCAAGATGATGATAGAATATTAAATGCCAATAGTGATAAACCATCTAATATCAGGAATAACAATAATAACTTGAGAGGTTTTGGAAAACGCCGATCTGTGGGGCTTGTGTTCTTTTGCTATATCTCTGCAAGTCTTACTTTTTTGCAGCGACCAAGAGAAATAGTCAAAGCAAAGCTTCTCTTATGACATTTGTGTCTTGCTTGTAATTCATCAAATTTCTATCCAACTTCCAAACCAGAGAGGTCTGGATAATGTCATATAATTTATAGATAATCATCCAAACATTTTTATTCTCAAGTGAACATATTTAGTCCTGCGTGCCTTTCCATAACCGGTTGATTACGTGGGAGGGGGAGCCATTGTCTAGCAGTCAAAGCCAAGGGATTTTAGCAAAGATCTCGTTACTCTTCTGTTGACTCTGCAGTTGACTCTGTGTGTGACCTTGGACATGTCACTTATACTCTGAATGCTTCACTTCCTTCTGTAAATGGATATAACAGTTTTGAGTACATGCAGAAAAGTGTGTCTGGAACTTAGTAAAGCATTTTGAGATTTCCCTCATAATAGGTGCTATTGGGTCTTGGCAATTGAAACTAATAGCGCTCTTCAGTAGTGGGTTTTTGTTAAGCGTTATTATTGCGGCACTCATCTCGGGAATTTTGTAGATTTTCTTTCGTGCCTTTTTCAGTCACTTTCCACTTTTGCATTTTGTCTTCTAGTTTTTTAGTTCTCCTACCTAGCAATTTCTGTACAAAATGACTCTAAAAGTTTTTCTTCGCATCCGTCTTGTCTAGGATTTACGGGTTTTGTATTTTAATACTGTCTCTGGATTTGTCTTTTGCTGAGGTGAAGCATGTGCCCTTGTTTCAACAGAGAACATTTTTAGTAAATCCACTAACGGATAAATCTACTAAAAGAGGCTGTCAGCCATAGGATACAGTATTTATATAGAAAGTGTGGTGGAAAACTGTATATTAAAAGAGGAAAGGAGCTGGAGCAAAAGTCCTAAATCAGACTCCTGGCAATATACTGTCTTGGTGTGTATTTCTTGCTAGGCTGTGATTCCTTTTTCTTGGAAACTATCCAGAACTTCCTGGCTCAGCGATCTGGGATACTTTTCAATATACTGGATATATGTAGCAGTGGGCAAACTTCAAACGGTTCTGAGATTTTTTGGGGTATGGAAAGACATCCAAAATATCGGTTCCTTTTCTCAGCTGATTTGCATAAATCCTCCTTCCCTGCTTCCAAGCCTTTCTGTAGCTTCTGTGCAAGAAACAGGCATCAGATCCCTCCCTCCCATTCACACAGCAAACCAAATTGTCGTTGGGATCAGTCAGCCAGATGCAGAGCCCACTTGTCCTACTGCAGGAAGCTTTGCACCTCAGCTCTGCTCACTCCTTCATTAATGAATGGGCAAAGATGTGGCCATGCAGAAATAGCCTCAGTTATACTAGCTGGCAACAGGAGCTGTGGGAAGGATAATCTCCTGTGCATTCCCACCCACAAAACCACCTCCAAGCTTCTCCGTTTCAAGTTTCGGATGAGGACGGCTTGATTGGGTCTGGTTATTCTAAGCACAAAGTCGTCCTATTACTTAATTGTCAGTGCCTGTAATTTATAGGTAACCATTGCACCTCTTTTTTCTGCTAGGCCTTTCTAGGCGGAGGAATTAAAAACATTTTCTTTAATTCCTCGCGTTAGAGTGGTTTAGAACTAATTCCTGCGTAACCCGTTCCCTCCCCGGCCGCGTCAGGGCAGCCCGGGCGCCGCAAGCGCGGGTCTGCGCCGGCCCCGCTCTGCGCGGCCTGGCAGTGCCCCCCCGCAGCCCCCAGCACGCCTTGCCCATAGAAGGTCTGGAGATGCCTTGTTGTGCAGCGCTCCCTCCTCCCGCCCAGCCACCAATGGTGGGGTCTGGGAAGGTAGCCAAATGCCACTGAGGACACTGGAGCAATAAATCATCCTCCTTCCAACATCTGCAGGCCCCAAAGGCTAGCCCCTTGCCGATGATGATCTCGCCTCCCACCCCCTGCTTTTTATCCTGTCCCTCTCTGACAAAACACCTATTGTCACAGCCTGAGTGAAGAAGAGTCCTTTTTCCTTCACAAAGGCCCTCTGAAGCCAAGTTGTGAGCTGCCAGAGAAGATGCCTATGTCTCGGCGGGGAGTCTATATCTCACTCTTTTTCTCTGTAGTTCATACTTTTTCTCTCTCACGGGGGTCACCCAAAGCCTTTCACTCTGGCTTCATATTCACATAAAGACATCAAGAAAAAGAAAAACCACACCAGAAAGAATTATTAGGCATGGCTGTCAAATGCTTTATGGGGAGGGGGGTGTCGGGGGAAAGAACAGTAACTCTTTATGTGCTGGCATTGTTATAAGAGCTAATGTACTACTGCTCGAGTGCGGTTTGCAGGAAGGCATTACATGCCTTAAGAATTACGGAGACATCTTAAACTAAAATATTGTATTTCAGCAAAAGGGCATTTTGCTTTCATTTCTAGTTTCTTAGCAGGTTTTTCTAGACTATAGGAGGCTCTTTCCTGATCCCGCTCTCTTGAAGAACTTTTTATTTGAAGAAGTCTTTATTGACTGCCATTTGCATGCCATTTCTTAACTGCAGTGATTTTTAGGATCAAATAGATCAAACTGTCCCCGGTCCACTTTTGCATGTGAAAGGAGTTGAAAAATCCAAACACCATCACCACCAAACCCTGCCCAAAGTATTAATATTTCCTCATTGAATGGGCCAAGCTGCATTAGTGCAAATAAGCTGAAAAACTGGAAGAGGAGAGGCTCCTTGCCCTCTTCCTTAACAGCAGAGAGACGGGGGCCGGTCGTTACGCTTTGTGTTTGTTCAGAGCGCAACTGCTGCGCAAGTGCGTGGATTCAAAATTATGAAATTGCCCGTTTGTGGCAGGTTAACGCTGAAAAGCATTCCTGAATCTGCTACCCATCTCTCTCCACCATGCTCATAGGGAACTTTGGAGAGCTGTGAACTGAAGGCTTTGCAAACAAATCGCCTGCCCAAGGTTCATCCAGATGCCACGTACCCATGTATGTTTTTAACCCTTTGGAGCTGTGTTCCTTTTCTTTGCCTGCTGAGAAGTGGGCAAGCTGTGCTAGGCACTACTTTAAGAAGACCCTGCTGCCTTGGAGAGGAAGATAAATTAAAAACTTCATTTAATCCTTTGGAAGGCTGAGACTGTAAAGTTAACAGTCGAGTAACCTATTAAAATTTACAGTGCAAGGCATCAAAACAGAAGAAAAGTGCACATGTATAAAGTTTAAAGCATCCTTATAAAAAGCCGGAAACCTAACACTGCATTCCTACAAATTATTCCCTTAGCAAACATTTTTATTTCCAATTAGTAAAAGAAAAATTGCTAATTTGCTGCAGTTGGACAGGCCTGACGTCTCAATCTGCAAAGTGTCAGTGCTGTGAAAGGAAATGTTTCACACTGTGCTGGAGAGAGAGAGCAGCTCTAAAGAGGGTCAGGGCATTGGGCCCAGAAACCAGATTGACTGGCCATAGTGCTAAATTACTCACACAAGACATACATTGTCTGCAGTGCCAGCTACAGAGTACTCACTTTCTCATTCTTTCCCTTTTTTAGTTGGTGCTTGTGGGGGAGGTGAGGGGATGGTAGGGTACAGCAGAAGGGGGGCACGGGAGAGAAAAGGGAGGAGGGCTGTGTTCAGCCGCAGCGAAGTGCGTGGTCTCATCCTCCGCTTCTGTCTGAGGACAGAGGCCCCGGATAGCTGTAGCGAGGCGAAATACCGCTCTGAGCCATCTGTAACCGTTTTGGGAACCAATCGGTACAACCAGGCACCCTTTCTTACAGCACAGATATCAGGTGGACTAAAGTTAATGTTGTGCCGGAGATAAAGGCTCGGGCTGTTGATGAACAGCCCCTCCGCATCCTTAACAAAACAAAGTGTCACCCAACAGCAGTAGCAGTTGTTTTTTAATGACAGTAGTAGTATTCCTGTGTATTGCTTGTGTAAGAGGAAGAGATTTGTATGGTACGTCTCACCACGTGAAGAGCGTAATCCTTGCGAACTGCTGGAGGATGCCAACGCCAGGACAAAGGGCCGAGAGCGAGAAAGGAGCGGGCAGAGACCGGTGCAAGTCTGCAGGGCTACGGAAGGCAAATAACGAATCTGTCTGTGTTTTTCAGCACTGTTGTGGTTCTCTGTTTAAAATACCCATGTTGGATTTATTTCATGGTCTCATCAAGAGCCCTTGAATGCAAACACTATTTTGATTGTATTGTAATACCTTAACTAGGATGTAAATCTGGATTTTATGAAACTCTTTAGTGATCTGAATCGTTCACGCTGACCTTCGAGAGATTCAGAAGGCACCAGCTTTGATTTTTATGGCTTCACCTTGATATTTTCCTGTTATACAGCTGCATTGAGCAGAGCTGAGGCTAACAGATTGACATGGCTCATTTTTATGTTATACAGGCTGGTATTTGAATTTAAATAATAACTATAGTTGTTTTATTAATCATGTAACAAAGAAAAATGAGACAAGGATCAAGTTCACAAATAACTACTACTTTTTAAACGGCTATCTTACTATCTGCCTGTGAAAAAGTTTCTTACGCTTTTGGTTCCCGTTTCCCCCGTGCTGCTCCCAGCCCACCTTTTGCTCTCGTTCCGCCTATTGTGCAGGCTAATTAGCTGAACATGGAACAGTGACGCTGAAGGTGTGAAGTGCTTGTAAGCTTCAGACATTTATTTGATTCGTCACGATGGGCAGCGCGTTGCAGCGCTCGGGTGCGTAACAGGGACAAACTTTGTGCGCTTCTTAATCAGCTGCTGGAAAGTGACATTTTAGTTTGCTAGACACTGGAACCTCTTGTAGAGCAACTTCAGTGTGCTAGAGACATCTGAATTTCTCTTTCCTTTCTACAAGGCATCAGCATGTAAGGCAAGCACCAATTTATTTGTTCTAAAAATCTTACATGTGGGCACAGAATTCCAGTTCATTTGGTGGAGGAGACTAAGGTACAGAAGTAGCTTTCAGTTTTGCCTGGAAGGAAGCTGTTGCACCTTGACATAACAATCTCCACAGCCCCCTTCTTAACTAGACAGGTTCTGGGTTTCTTTCTACTGATAATCCCATCAGGACCTTTGTTTTCTGATAAAGTTAGATTCCGCTGGGGAAACCTAAACACATTAGGGGCTCCATTACATCCTCTGCATACTTCTTAAAACCTGCCCTGCGCTTCCTGTGCGTTAAACAGAGCAGATGCCTACTCAGTTCCTCTGTGGCATAGTCCAGTCCAGCCGTCACAGTTATTACTGATAGCTGTGTACAGCTGCCATGATAAGACAGTAACATTTTCAATGTGTCCCTATTAAAAAAAAAAAAAAAAAAAGGGACCTTGCCTTTAGTCAGATAATGCTGAAGTACAAACGTGATGGTTTCTTTTTGTCAGGAATGAAGATGCTATTCTTAAGAGTCACTTTTACAGCTTCATTCATGTGAATCTCAGCAGGCGGTTACTTATGATTTGATATGAAAACAGTACTACTTAGTTGATATGAAGAAAGGGAGAGAGAAAAAGCAGTTTATTTTGGGTTCCCGGTTTGAATGTTACAGAATGGAAGGCCAAATATGTGTTTCCTTTTTGAGACAGGCCTTTCACAACGCTCACTGCCAGAACAGGGAGCTCCAGCACTTTTCGCATGAAACCAAGCCCTTCAGTGAATCCAAGAATTAGTTTCCTGCGAAGAGGCACATTCTAGCATCCAGTGCAGGAGGGAAAGGAAAGGAGAGAGTGATTCAAACTTCTGGGAGGATTTAGGAAGTTTTTGTTGGGGCTGGGTGGAAAGATCTGTGAGCCACAGTCTGTACTTGAATGAGTAAGCAACCACTGTTGCCTCCATTTCAGTTTTCATTTTCTTTGCCTTTTCTGGGGCAGAGCTTTGCCCAATACAATTTGAAAAATAACTTTAAGAAGAATCTTGTATGGGAAGCAGCAATAAATGCTCAGAAAGTTATTCCTTTTTTTTTTTTTTTTTTTAATCATTATCCTGCTATCCAAAGAATGCAGAGAGTGAGTAGTGGTGGATTGAGCTCCTCAGGCTGCTCGGCTCACTTGCCGCGACCTCCTGTGTGCATTGCTTCAGCGAGGAAGGCATTTGTGGACAATCGCTGCTGAAGGGAGTGGTGCTCATGGTTCAAAAATTTTTCAGGGTGAAGGAATTTGGTTATTTCTCAAATCAAATGAGATAAGAAACACCAAGTCCCCTTGAGTCACTTGGTCATTTTTTGTTTCTTTGTCAGCCAGCGTAAAGAGAGTGCTCAAAGCACGAGCCAAGAGCGATATGGGGCGTGCTTTCTCACTGTGCGCAGATGTGGACGTACGCCCCATGCCAGAAGCCAGGCACGGCGGCAGAATTAGCCTGAACACGGTGTTCCTCCTGCATCCTAGTGCACGCACATTTTTTTCAGTTCTGTAGGACTGGAAGCAGTCCAGGCACTTTACATACGCAAACACCTTCACCTCCGAGCTTGCTGCTCCCATCAGAACGGGCGCGTTCTGTCGGTCAGTCCGCGTCCGTGGGGCAGTGCAGTAACCCTCACCACAGAGGGTTCCTCTGAATTTGTTTCCATGCATCTGGGAACTTGTGATGTGTGCTAAGGAGGGAGGTCGGTGCCTTCCATCATATGGGGTTTCCTGCCTTTTTTTTTTTTTGGTCTTTTTTTTTTTCTTCCAGGCCATTAGTGTCATCCTTCAAGCCAAAAAAATACATTCATGTTCTCTACAAATTGTTGCTGTAATTACAACTGTGCATGGCCACACAGAGATCCTTTAGAAACCAGATGTCACATTTTCTAACCTCTGCTGCAGGGGTAGTGGCTGGCCACAGAAACTTTACAGTAACATATATATTTATCTTTTTGTGGAAATAGCCTTGATGTTCAGAAACAGCTAAGCAAATTGGCCTTGCTCTGTAGTTTTAAAAAGAGTTTGTCCTAATTCCCTGTTGCTTGTGGTCTTTCTCATACTCTTTTTTTCTCAGCGAGCATCACAGTTCAATAAACCAGCACTGGCTACCCCGATGGATGGCTGGTAGTTGTGGGGGCCCACACGTCCAGTGCTGGAAAACACCTTCCAGCAGCAGGAATCCCCAAGTGACTTTTCTGAAGCCTCATCTGTGGCAACCAGTGCAGGTGCTGCTGCTGTACCAGTGTGTTTACCTGCTATTACAGGTCAGCCGGGGTGGGTCTAATACTCTGAAGGAAGATATTTAATAAAAAGCCAGGGGGTTGCAGGGATCGTGTCGCTTGTTCTTCTGAGTGAGTGCCCCAATCTATGCTATGTTCTGATGAACCCAAGCTATTAGAGAGTTGACTTTTCAAGTAGCGGTATGTCAGAAACTCGTAACTGGTATTCACCTTGGTTTGATGGCCAGATTTAAGCCTGGATTATTACATTCTGCCTTCTCAAGTGCAGCCAACGCTATCAAGTGGAAATGCTACTTTAATATTTGCCCCTACCTCTTCTGCAGGGTTGTTTTGCATTGTTAGATACTTGCTGTGCTTCCTCTCTGAAGTTGGTCACATTTGATAGAATCATAGAATTGTTTAGGTTGGAAAAGACCTTTAAGATCATCATGTCCAACCGTTAACCCAGCGCTGCCAAGCCCACCGCTAAACCATGTCCCTGTTTAATAGATTCCTAATACATGCAGAAACGATAACACACTTTGGGCTTTGCCAGGATGGAGGCAGAACATAGCAAATGTAAAATAGTTAATTCTGACCTGAGCTGCAGGGATTTTGTTCTTCTTTTTTCTTCCTTGATTGTTTGTTTTTTTACTCGGATAGCTCTGTTAGTTATAGCGGAGGGGACAGTTACACTACTGGGAGATAAGGCAGGCTTCGAAGTCTGAATTGATGTGTGTATAATTCTGAGCTTACTGGGGTCAAAGGTGTTTGCATCTGAGGAGGAATGACAGCCTTATTGTTAAGATTAGGTCTAAGGAGCTTGAAACTCAATTTCTAAATGACAGAGACTGTGTGATTTGGGCACGTCACCTAATTTCTTGTCTCAGTCTTGTCGGTAAAATTGGGATAGTAATCCTTCTCTTTTCCTGTTCTCACTGTTTATCTATTGCATTTACTTATTTCTCAAGGTCTTTTAGGCAGACTCATCTTCATATTTTATGTATCAGCTAGCACAGTTGGGCTTCAGTCTTTTGTCCCGGGTGCTCCTGATAACAAACGGTGCGAAACTTGGTCAGGTGTAGTGTTGCGCCAGGCAGTTCCGTCACAAGGGTATCTGACGTGGTGCTTCCCCGTTGCTTGGAAATATCAGATGTGGGGAATAATGGAGAAAAATTAGTCCCTGTCTCAAATTTAAAGTCAATGGTTTATCAGCACTGAATTTCTTCCCCATGAAAATGGTAGGGCTTGTTACCGAGATTCTCTAAGTCTGCCTGCTCGAAGAGAAGTTTTACATCTTTTTCTTCATAGCTAGCTAGAACAACACATTAAGAGAATTATGATTTTCTCATGCTGATTTCCTGCATGTCATAAAACATGCATAGCTTGCTGAGACTATACGTGGTTTTCAGCCAAATTCGCTTTTTGAAACAGACTGAAAGAAACCGTCCTGTGCTTTGGAGAGCCAGCAGTGGAAGCTGGTGCTAGGTTGTCCAGCCACATAAGGCATTTCTTCAAGTAAATTATCAGATAAAGGTCAACTTGTGTCACCTTAACCATGACGCACCTAACAGAAGCGTTGTTTGTGAAGCAGCTGCTGATTATCATTGGTGAGCAAATGTCTTTGAATTTTATAGCTCCTGTTATCTGAAACTAATAAAAACACAATGCCAGTGATGAGTCGAAGGTCATCTCATCTCTCTGTTGAGGTGGGTAGTACTCAACGAAGCTCAAGATTACACACGCTTTTTGTCTAATATAGTCTGTAAATAAACGTTTTTGAGGGATGTGAATCAAGCATGTATTCTGTCCTTCCATTAACACTTAAACAAAAGTTTTCCTTTTCTATTTTCACATATTGCTTCCTAAGCTCTGTGCTCCAGAAGATAACGGAAAACAGGTAGTGTATTTCAGATGCGATCAGGTGCCATTTCAGTTAACCAAGCGCTGGGATGGTTGTGAGCCACTTTTGAAAGATCAGATGTAATAGAAAATCTATTGAAACAGTCAAAACGCTCACCTTCCAAAGAAGCCATTGTTCCAAGTGCAACGTAAAGAGATAGCAATAAATCACCATGCTATGCACCTCAAATAGATAATCAATTTAATTGAAAGCATCAATAATCATAGTTTGACATTTATTACCCTGTGGATGTTTTATCTTTTAGGCTAGGGGATGGCGGGGCAATGATGAATACCAGTTCTGCCATGGAACACAATTATGTGGTGCAAGGAAAAGGATTTTATATTCTGCAAAAAAAGCAGTCAAATTTGTAATTGAACCAGATTGCACGAGATCAGTGAGAAATAAACGCATATAACTCAAATGCGTATAACTTGAATTTTAATGTTATGGCTCATGAGATAATGTTGCAAATGCTGCTTTGTGTATTCTTTTTAACTGACCTAGGACAGCAGTTCTACAGGGCCAAATCTCCCTCTACAGAATATCGTCTTTTTTCATACATGCGCAAGAGAAAACGAAAAGTATGGCTGGATTGTTCCTTCTTTGGCTATATTTTGTTGTTTGTGCTCAGCTGGTCATTTCATTGTGCATCCTCAAAGGTGAAAAATAGCATAAACGTTACACCGGTTGTGTAGACAGAAGGGTCTGAGAGCACAAGAGGGATGGAAGTGTTCTCTCGTGCTTACTTTCCAATAAAGGAGGAATGTTCGTTTTCACCTGAAGAATTGTTTCCCTGTAGAATGCCTGCAGAACGCCACCGATGTACGGCCTGAGTAAAACGCTGGAGCAGGTATATCCCTTGAGCTTGCTGGGAAAGCCCCCAGGGCTGCGCTGCGTACAGCCCTTCCCGACAGATCCTGGAAGGCTTTCAAGAACCTGAAAACCCCAAACTTTTAAAACTTAAAGTTGTGGAATAAGTTATTCCAAAAAACTAAATTGCCTGTATGAGTTTGAATCATGCGCTTATTATGCACCAGTTGAAGCAGGTATTTTACCTTTTTGTTTGTTTGTTTTTGAGGACTCTTGCTTTAAATAGCTTTTATTTTCAGAAGAGTTAGTTAATCTCTTAGTACTTTCACCAACTAGTACAGCCTGGATACGTTGTTGCAAAGTTCTGTTTTCACTTTTGTTATTTGAACCAAAACACAATTTAGAAAGCGTATAGTCTGGCAGATAATGCCGTTGTCATTGCGCTCCTGGCAAAAGTGAGAGCACAAAAGTAAGGCTTTTGAAGGTGAGGGATTAATCAAGTTGAGCTCCTGTCCTGGCTAAATGTCAGCCAGATTATTGCTTTGGATATAATTTTAACGTTTTTCTAACCAAAAGGCTGAATGCCTGAAGTAGGGAAGGAGGATATACAATTGTGAATTAGAAATTTACAGTCAAATTTGACAGCCTTGGCTGGAGCAAAATAGGTAATTATATAATATACTATGGGGTTTTTTTCTTGGTTCTCAGCTTTATGCCATTGCTTATCGTGATACCAGAAATTATTATTTCATTGTTTTAAACAAAAAAAATTAAATGCAAGTTACTTCTGCATTATAAAAATGCACATCTTAAATACAGTTGTGATATATAGGAAGCCTGGAATGGAAGGGTGTGGTGAGGAGGTGTCTTTTGAGAAACGGAAGACACCACAAACTCGTCCCTTATGGGACTGTCTGAGTGTTAGCACAACCTGCGGTACGATGCCAAGTATTTAAAGCAGCAAAATAGCCTTCAACAAGAAATGTGTGAACGTTCGATTGAGGACGGTCGTGTTTTTCTGTGTAAAAGCCACACTATTTGTTTTATAGCCGTTCGTCTGTTTGTGCTGGGAGGAAGAGCAGCCGGGACCGTCTGACTTGCCAGGTTTTGGTCCGTTTCCAACTTGGTCCGAGCGGGTGCCATGGGCCGATGGGGGGAAATCACCGCAGCCTGTCGCTAATGAGTTCATCCTTCCCTTCCTTAAGTCAAACCGGGACCAATTGACCCTGCTGACCAAGCAGTACAGACTGACAAGCACTGGGGAGTTCTGTTGCTTTTGCAGTGCTTGCTTTACGCTTTCTCAGTCCCAAGAGGTTTAGGGTGTTGAGGAAGACAAGAACCAAGTTTATGAGAACGTTAAACTGCTGCTATGTTATTCCCACAAAGCAACAGTTTCCTTGATGGCACATTCAGATTATTTGGTGAGTAAGATAGGATCTCTTAACTATACTCAAATCAGTGATTATTTACTTTGGGCTGGCAGTTAAAAGATGCTTTACTTCATTAAACCCTCTTCAGTGGCTTAAATACATTCAGTTTCCAGCATCTGGATGCATTAGGGACATTTCTTTGTCTGTGATCTATTGGTGGTAGTTTTTAAGATGCAAACAGAAATGCTATTTGGCAAGATCGTGTATGGAGCCATCTTTTAACCTCAATGTTCCTTTTGGCACAAGATTAAAAAACTCCTTGTAACCAGTACTCAGAGCTGGATCTCCCAACATTTTCTTCAGAACTCTACTTGGAGTGTTTAACAACCATGAGGGCTGTGCATGCTTTTCAAAACTTTTAATGAAAGAAAAAGTCCTTTTTTTTCCTCGTACTGTTCTGAAAGAAGCTCCAAATGTAGAATCCATTTTAATTGTGGTAGCAAACAACTGGAGTAACTAGGGATAACGTATGGAATTTAAAAAAAAAATCTATTAGCCGTTTGGGCTTACTTCAGGAAGACGTTCTTTCTTCTGCAGAGATTGCAGAATTTTCTGAGCACGCACTCTGACGGCCGGGACCATTGCTTGAAGCTTGCGGTCAAAGGGGGGGAAGCGTTTTGGCAGGTGTCTTTTTGAAGTGGCTGGCTGTGAGGTCTTTTTGCTGAGAAGATGTCTAATCAAGAAAACCGAGCAGACAGATAATGGTCAAATTCTCCGACCTTAAGAAATGAAGTGCTCACTGTATTTATAAGCTCATTTCTCTTTTAATCAGTGTTCTGTCTAGATGAGGGCTCGCCTCTCTCTTGGGGAATAAAAGCCCCTTTCTGTCTTGGAGGCCAGAGGTGGTCCTGGAGGAGAGGGTAGGTGCTTCTGGTGTTCTTGAAGAATGAGCAAGCCTCGTTTGCTCCAGCAGACACGCGCCTGTGCCGGACAGATGGCTCCCAGCTGTGTGCCCGGCGGCACAGGGGGTCTGTGCACCTCTAGCAGTGCCGCAGGGTCTCCTGCTATAGGTGCAGGGACAGATCTTAACTTTCTGGATCCTATCGCTTGCAATCACCCCAAATCCAGAATTTGTGCAGGAAGTGATAGTTGGGTGCTTATAAAGGAGAGGTCATGTTTTCTAACCCTGTACATTTTCTGGAGGCTCAGTGTATAGTAGGCTTTCTCGTGCAATGGCGCCTGTTGTAACTGGTGGTGTCACCAGTAATCAGTCATCGCTCTTGACTCTCCGTCGCATTGGCAGTGTGGTCTTGCTGTTCAGGGTATGTTGCTCTCACACCTCCGGCAGCTCATCCGGAAAAGCTGGTAAAAAGAATGCAGCAAAGAAAATTAAAGAATTGTAGCCTCACGTTCAGAAGGATCTTTTTGATAATCAGAGGTGCATTAAAGCACTGTAGAAAACAGAATGTGCAGTGTTCCACGGCCTGGAACTCAGTGGAAGAGGCATCCATAGTGTAAGGGATCCTAATGAGCTCAAATCTTCACATTCCTTCATCTCTGAAATTCTTGAGAGGCCCAGTGCATCCTTCCACATCTAACCAGAAGGTTTTAGTCTTCTCTCCCAGAAGTTACTTAAAAAGCCTTTGGGGGGGGGGGGGATTTACTCTTAGGGTTCCATCCTTTCTAGAAGCTTACTTGGGACAAATGCCAAATATCTACATAGATAAAAGTTCTCTCTCTCACTCTTCAATTTTTTCCTACCTTTATTTTAGGAAGTTTTGGAAATGGGACCAAACCAACTAACAGTCTAGTAGCCATGATGTATTGTGTCTCAGTAACTGTTTTGTAGAGTTGAGAAAGCGAAAACCGCGTGCTTCCTGCTAAGCTCGTGATACACAGCATAGCATATGATATGCTGTCATACATTTATTTCGAGAAGTGATTAGTATTTATTGTTTATAGAGATGCTCTAAAGATTAAAGATTACCTTAGGTTTATTTTTTTTTAGCTTGCAGTTGTAGTTCGTCGATTTGTCAGTTCCTGAAGCGTAGCTGGTTTACAAGCCAGATGCAAAGTGCCGCGCTCAAGATGGCATTCCCTCCAAAGGAGCACTGGAGCTATACCCAGCCCTATCCTATCGTGCCCTTGAACACTCCAAACACAAATTCCTACCTGTGGAAGACATCAGCAGCCCAAGAAAAAAACAGAAACTTATTTCCATTTGGACTCCCTGAATTCCTGTCTCAAGAAAATGCATTGAAATTGCCACCCACTCTCTGTCTGGCTGATTAAATAAAATATTGACCTTTTCCAAACACAATATTATCATTCCAAGCATAATATTATCCAGTTCTGTCTGAGATTGTTTCTACAGCTCTTAAAAGGGAACTCACCTGGCACCCCCTATCAATTCAGAGAAAACAACACTGTATGCTTTTTAAATAAGAAACTGATTGTGCCGATGTCTGAAGTAAGTCCACAGAATAATTCCGTATTAACTTTTCTTTATAGAGAGTATCATTTGCTTAATATTACTTCTGAATAAAGGAAGACAAAGTGCCCTTTTCTGTCCCTCTAGTGTTCTCTTTCCTTGCACAGAACATTACTACAGGGAATTCCTCTCCAAGTTAACTTACCGACTCGGAGTAAGTACTTGTTCCGTATTTGAGCAGCCGTGTGTCTAGGGGACAAGTGGCAAAAGAGTGGCATATACAATAGCAGAAGCTGTTCCATGTGGTTAACACAAATCATACCACGGAAGAAACACACTAGTACAGAAAATTCCCCTCCTGTCTAGAGCCCATGCAAGGCTCTTCATATCTTCAGTTTATCAAAGACTTATTTTGCTAAATTAAATGAGAGTGAAGTGATGTAAACTTCCTTCAAGCTCTCTGTGGCAGGCACCCATGGTGGCTACGGTAGTCATCGGCATCTTATTTTTCTTTCAGAAAAGATTGTCCCTGCAAAGGAGCACCGAATATCTGCGTCTTCCACTAAAATAAATAGGACTTGAACATCTCATAATCAGCCTTATGTTTCTCTTCCAGTTCTTCTCAGGCTTTAATGGACCATTTTTCTTACTGCATCACACTGACTGACTATGACCTTGTCATGCTAAAGTGACAGTTAGGTCATCCTGCTGATGGGTATCAAACTGACATATCCCATCCTTTCTGTCCGAGTGCCAGGCAGGGATACATTCCCAGACAGCCTACGCTCCCCCTGGACGGTACCAGCTATTAGGAAGGCTGCTGTTTTCATTCGCTCCTTTCACAGTGTGAGCAGCAAAGCTAAGCTGCTAAATGAGACAGTGCATTTCCCACTTTAGACTTTTGAAAATGGTGGGAACGTTGCATGTTGGCTTTATTTTCCTTCAAGTGTGATTAATGATCAAAAATCTACATGTCACAGCTTAGCTATTTAGCTTTGGTGCACTGCTATGGTTACATTGAAGGCCATTATTTTGATGGAACTGAGGATAAGCTCTAGATATAGATGCAGTTTATTGAGCTGGATTTTTTTGGCAAATTCTGTATGCAGTGAATTGCAAGTTGGCTTTTATGTTTGTGCTTGTGATTTGAAATGCTTGCATGTGGGGAACTAGAACGCTTTCAGTGAGCTCAGCAAAGTTGTGTGTTACTTGGGCAGAGAAAAGACTTGGCTTTTGAACCAAGACAGGCAAGCATGCCTATGAAAAAATTTATTCGTTATATATTCTTTAAACGTGGTAAAACAATTCATAATTCTTATCAGCGTCTTTTTAGGCTGCGAGGAAGAGAATGAAATGAGGTCATTTTTCTCTGTTCTGTCTCAAATTCGTAACTGTATAATTATTACATTTAAGTAAGGATGGAGGCCGTATCGTTCAGCATGGGTGATGGGAGAAGCCAAAGCCAGCTGGCCCTGCTCTGTCTCTTGAGACCTGCAGCAGAAAATCTTTTCCCTGGGTACATCCAGTCCTAGTCCTCCTCTTTGGCAACCGTGCGCATGGGGAGACTGAAGTGCTGGGACTTTCCTGTTTCCGATAATATTAGTGCCAGTCCGTTTCAGCGTCGATGGCAAGACTGTGTCTATGATGGGGAGGGGGTTTGTAAGAAAAAAGAAATAGTGTTGGTGTTGCCGTATAGGTTTGAAGGTACGTAACCTCTGCCACTGAAGGGAGAGGGGCAGGGAGTTTCTGAACGTCTTGCCGATGGAATTGGAAATGAATGCCACCCCAGCGATACCAAGAATGAGGCAAATAAGTCGATTAGCTGTACATGAACCTCAGCCAAAGGCAGGCATAAATGACTGCTGTTGCAATAATGAGTAATTCTAGGGACTAGATGGTATATTTGTTGAATCCATTTCAATACACTTCTTCCCTTTGAGGGTATTGTCTAAGATATCCCAGTCATAACAGGTACGATTAGATACTAAGATTTGAGTGCATTGCCTTATATAGATTTATATGTCGGTGCGCGTCCTGGATAGAAAGGCTGCAATTTAATATGAAGTATGAGCTCTTCAGCTGAAGCCCAGAGGTCCCCATACGTCAGATCAAGTGCATGTCAGCACTGCCATTACAAGATGATGTATGATCTCTCTTTATTTACTTATGATTATTACTGATCATCTTAACAAACAGGTTATCAATATATGAAGTACAGAGGAAGTTCATTTATATTTTTCTGTCAATATCAAGGTCATTTTTATAACTAAAAAGGGTCGAGAACAAAAGATAGATGGATCATATGTGACTAAAGGTAACCGTCCAATCCATTTACATTGCTGCAAACAGCAGAGCTTTATCTGTTAACCAAAACATTACACTTCACTCTTCGAGATGATTTTTTGCTCCGATAATAAATAGCTGTAGATACATTAAGTGATTGTGTTCTGTAGTTCTGTGGCAGACGGAATTGAGGGTTGGTGACCCTAAGCTTCCATTCGACTGCTATTTTCTCTATGGTTAGAGTGAAGATGTAACTAGTTTGTGGTTCAGAAGCATGTTGTGTCAGAGGATCTCATATTTTATTTTGCATAAAAGTCTGCTAGGGATGTTCCCAGGTTTGAAGAGAAACAACCCGAGTAAATACAGATACAATTCGATACTTACAGCTTGTTTTAATCCTTAGACCGTACACACTGCTCAGCGCTAGACAGAGAGAGAAGTGTCCCCTTCATCTTTTCAGAATTCAGTTTTATAACGGAATTTCCCTTCAGGAAAAGGGGATATATAGATAATATTTGTAAGGGTATTTTAAAAAGAAAGTCATAATTAATTTAAACTTTTTTTTTCCTCATGTGTACTGTTACCTATTTCTTTCTTGGGAGGTGTTTCAAGTAGTGAGCAAAATACTAGACAAAAGATTTACAGGCTTACATTGTTAATGGGACTTACTCTTCTTTCAGGAACCGCTGTATGTCGCAAAAGGGGGATGCAGTGGGTGCGCACTTACTATGTAAATGTTTTGTCTCCACTCCAGGGTCCTTAAAGATCTCATTCTCTGTAGTTGGTAACACCTGTTTTCTTCGAATAGGAATAGTAAATAGATGGTTGCTAAAGGTGACGTTGGATTGCTGAAATGGAGAGAAAGAATAGAGGGAGGTTAGATGTGGTGCCATACGAAGGGGAAATGCATCTCTAACTTGGATCCAAGGAACACATGTAATGAATGAAATACGTTTTCTTTTAGCAAAACTGCCAAACTATCAAGTGCTTTCTCATGCTCATTAACACTGGACTTTAAGAACCCGATAAGAATGCAATATAAAATCAAAGAGCCCCTAAAGACTGTGAGATTATATTTAATACTCTCCTATCACCAGTCCCTGAGTGCTTGGCAAGAGAAACGGTGACATTTACTAATCAGTACCCTCTCTTATTTGTCTTGGCTGAAAGTCTCAAGTCCTCAGCTTATTGAAGTTATTACGAACGCTCTCCATTAGATTCTGTGTAACTTCCTGGTGTTTGCAGTTGAACTTGATCACAATGTCACGGAGGAGTTATGTCTTTAAAAAGGGATACAGAAGTTGCGATACCGTGTATGTAAATTGCATGTTTACTTTCTTTCTTGTGCTCTTTGTTCTTAAACATATTCTTAATGTTTGACATTCATTCTTCTTAACATTAACTGCCCCTGACGTTTTCCTGCACCTTTCTGGATGCGCAGAAGTTTGGTTTGTGTGATAAGAAGGTGCTATTTCTTACTAAAAGATGTCTTAGGATGTTCCTTTCTTTTGCGCACCCTTTGGAGTAACCTGTAGTGATTCACGTCTGTAAACTGCATTTTGTTCTCCTGAAAGGTGGCAAACAGGCAGAATTCCTCCGTAAAGCCGTGCAGGACATCAGGCAGGAGCAAGTGCAGAGGTGTTCCCTGCGGCAGATTACCAGAAATTTGGGGCCACGGATCCCTCCTTATTTTGAACGTTTTTCATGCAGCACTGTACCACCTTTTTGTTCAGACTTTCAACTGAAAAATAAATGGTTATAAACTGGTCTGTGGAGTGCATACCACAGCTTTACAGACTGTTACTGGTCCACAAACCACAGTTTGGCTGCAGTTTGGCTGCTCTACAGCGTTCCCAATTGTGCTGGGGTTGCCCTTAGCAGTGAATGGTTGGTTTATTCTTTATGCTCTTTTCAGCCCTTGGCTTGTTTCTTGCCAGTGAGAGCAGTGCTGTTCATCCTCCTTCACTCACCAGCCAGGAAAGGAAATTCTTCCTCTCAGACAAGAGCTTTCCTCCCTTTCCTCTTAATTCCAGGCACATTCGTTTCAAATTCCCAAGGCAGGATATTGAAAATTTCCTCAAGTTAATAGGGCTTCACAAATTTACTTATTATAGAAAATGTAAAATTTTGGTAAATTGTTGGCCAGAAAGTGCTATAAAATCCCTGTATTTTAAAAATACAGCTAGTAGAAAAAGTTCTTAAGTGCCGAAACGGTTTTCTGTGGGTTCTTTCTCCCTCTGGCTTTACTATGAAAGAACATCATCTCTGTGACTTGGCTCTTCTGGGGCTGTTAGCCGGTGTCTTTTTAAAGGACTGTTCCAGCTCCTGAATGCAAAGTGCAGCAACGTGCTTGCAGGCATCACCGGGGTGAGCCCAAGCCGTGCTATTTGCAGTTTTCAAAAGCTTGTCCTGCTCATCCTCCTTGCGCCGAACTGCAAAGGAGGCTGAAGCGTTTGAATAGGCTTATTCTTCAGCAGTTCGTGCAGTGGTGGGACAGCTTCCCAGTGGAAAACCAAATGACAGTGAAGAAACACAACGTAAACCTGGCGATCCCAGATTAGGGTTATGTGTATTTTATATGTATTTTCTTTAATACCGTGCTCATATGGTTCTTCTGTCCTCGTGAGCCCACATGCCTTCGAGGTCTGTTACCAGCAGAGTTAATCTGGTATGCACAAATAGCATTATAGTGTTTTTTAATCCACTCGCTTGGCCTACATCAGCATATATAATTTCTGGCCTTTTCCGTAGCTCCACCTTGGGGGGGTCTTGAGATGATCGTGTTTTAAAGGCATTCGTGGGCAAGGCTTTCCTAGCCGAGTGATGTTATATTTATAAGGATAAAAGCATCGAGTATCAAAAATGGGCATTAATCATTACAGTGTTTAAGGGACTTCAGGAAGCTCAGATGAAGAGTGTCTCTTTGTGCTGGCAGGTAAAAACAGATAGGCAAACTACAGGTGAAAATGTTTACACAGAAAGCATCTGGATTAAAAGTCATATTAAGCCAGCTCATTCCCTGCCAGTACTCACGTAACATCACGAGCTGGATTGACGCCCTTAGTGCTTTTCGCACGAGCTGTTGTAGCTCGCGAAGCGCTGTCTGGCCATCCGTGTAACGTTCGTGCCGAGAAGAGAACTGATGGTTCCGTTTGTATTGCAGGACTTGATAGCGTTGGTGACAATAGATCAGATGATTAGTTATTCCAGTTTATTCAATGGGGAGGCTCCATAGTCTGTTAGCGAGGGCAAGCGGTTGAGAATTTTGCCACTGATTTACCAGATAACTTCAGGCAACTTTGAACCTCAATTTATAGGCTTTTCAAGTAGATATTTTTTTTCTGTGGAGAGTTCAGAGCTTACAAAGTTTACTGTTTACTTTTTTATATTTATGTAATGATTGTTTGCAAATTACTTTAACAGATTTTGTATTGGTTCTGTGTGCCCTTTTGAAGTTCTGTGGTATCCGGATCATGTTTGTGTTTGGTTGCTGATGTATCTAAACTATGTGAGAGAAGGAGTGGCTGCGAAGCAGCGCTGCCTTTGTGCTAACCTGGCTACAGCACAGGAGGTTTTTACACGTAATGCCAAACTTCATGGAGGAACTAGAACAGCAACAGCGGTTGTGACAGTGTTACATTTTGCACAAATCAGCTTTTTGGTTTCACTTCAAAATTGGCAAATTGTTAATAAACAAACTAACCCTTTCCTGCTTGTGTGTTTGCTATTTGCAGTCTCCAGAGCTGTTAATGGCAGAGTTGATTAGCTCTTTACTGCTGCAGCAACAGCATTTGTCAATATAATGAGTAATGGCTTTTCATGTCTCGGGCAAATAGTAACAATGAAAAATACTTCACGTGCCTTTTTTTTTTTGTAAAGTTGCCCTTGGGCACCAGGGAGTGAGAATGTTATTGTGGTATTTGCTAAAGCCAGACAGAGACAGGCATAAAGTTGTGAAGAACGTCCGTACGTGTTAGAGGCACGTGAGCCAAGCAGACAGTTGAAAAAAAGATTCATTTTTCCATACCGAAACCCCCATATCCCAACTCGAACCCCGGCTGGATCTGCTACAAGGGGAGTGTCCTGAGCACTGTCCCTTCTCCTGCGGGGACTGAGGTGCTGCAGCGCGGAGCCGAGCAGCTGGCGGTGGGAATGCTGTCCGAATGCCTGGCAGGAGGTTTGATGCTCTGTGCTGGAGGGCCGAACCCACAAGGTGCTTGGTGCTCCTGGCCTCCGTCCAGAAAAGCGCTTCTGTAGGCCAACATTTCTGTTTCTATTCATTTCACTGATACTGCTCGCTTAAATACCTGACTGGGTCAGGGCCAGCACCCTCAGGACGTTGCAGGATAAAACTTTTAAAGGAATAATTAATGGAAATTATGAAGAACAAGATTTGTAGCTTAATAACAGTGTTCTCTTCTGAGCAGAATGGGAATAGAGGTGCAGAAAGTAGGTGAAGCGTGTGAATACTTGAGCTGCTGTCTGTGTTGGAGAGGAGAGGTAGCTCCATGGAAATACGAAGTTGTGTTTTAACTGGTGCGTATTGCAGCTGGTCAAATGGTTTTGCCTACTTAGAGACCACATCCTGGAGGTGGCAGACACCGATCAGGATTAGGATGCACAGTATCGGGTTGGTGTGATGGCTGTGTGGGCATGACTGTCCCTCAGTTGCACAGCTGAGAGGGGTTTTTAAAGCCCGTAACGAGCTGGCTGGAAGATGTTTGCTCTGCGTGTCCTATTGTTTGCGTGTGCACCAGGTGATCGTGCAGACAGTATAGCCGTCGCATCTCAGTCAAGCAGGGTAACCTACCTATTAACAACAGTAAATTAGGCACAGTAGGGACATAGCCTGTGATTTTATCTGAAGTATTAACGTGAACTTGTGTGCAAGTAAGAATTGGATTCCCTTGCCTAGTTTAAGGCAAAATAAGTGTTTTCAAGATAGTTTTTTTTATGATCCGGCTGCGTGGTGTTCCCTGAAGAAGAATCATAGAATTGTTAAGGTGGGAAAAGACCCTTAAGCTCATCGAGTCCAACCATTAACCCAGCACTGCCAAGCCCACCGCTAAACCATGTCCTCAAGCACCACGTCTGCCTGGCTTTTAAAAGAGGCAGGTGTAAGACAGCGCAGGTGGCACAGCCTGGGTCCCCAAGTCGAAAGTGATGCCGCCGTAACGCCGACCAGGGCTGGGCAGGGGAGGGGGTGCAGGGGGCCCTGCAGAGCGGGCATGGAGCGGGATAGCCTGGGAAGCGCGCGCTTCAAGAGCAGATACCTGGGCGCTGGTTAAACACTGAAGTGCTTGCTTAGCTTTAAGTCTTACTGACTTCAGTGGTGGTGTACTGAGGTCTTACTAAAGAATCAGATGACAATGAAGAACAAGTTATTGAAAAAAGTGCTGTTTTCTGTATACTGGCTTCTGTGGAATTATTGGGCGTTCTCTTCTGTTTCCAGCTTGGAGCAGACGTGGAAATACTTCTTAAAATCAAGGTTCACAGTGATACATCAGGGGCAGGTTCTAGTCTGTCATCTTCGTCGCCGTTAGAGTTTGCTGAATGCGTCAAGCCATGCCTATTTAAGCTTTGGTTTTGGTGTGGGGTTTTTTGTGTGTGGGGTTTTGTTTTTTTTTTTTTTTGTTTTTAAATGACAGTTTATCTGAGCTCAGGGAATGAATGGATAACGTTACTATTTACATAAGCTCATTGTGATCTGTCTCGGTAATGTAATCAAATTAGGGTTAACTGCAGCTGGAGAATGCCAGCTTGTAAACTGTTTTTCAAAAAGAATCACATGGTGTTACTTGACATGTTTAGTATACATTCAGGAGGCTTTGCAAAAATTATAGCACATCCCTAACTAATGTAACTGAGTCAGGATTCTGTTGCCACCAGTTCGCTGAGCCCAGGAAATGAAACGCGGTGAAATTCATCAGCAGTCGGAGGAGATACACCTCCGACCGGATTCCTGAGACACGAGCTCTCCTGACGTGGCTGCTGCTGACATGTTGGCTTTCTTTTGGCTAAAATCAACATATCAGTTGATAGAAAAAGCATATGGTGTAAATTTTGAGTACATTTAAGAACATCTGTGTTAACTGCAAAAATGCAGCCCACTGTACATGTCAAGCACTATATTTAGTCTCATGGCATTCGCATAAGATGAAGTCCAGCCTGAGCTAAAATTGCCCAATGAGTAGATTTTCAAAGTATCTTTTGTTATTGTTATTAATAAACATCGCATCTGGTACTTACTTTCCCTCTTTTTCCCTTTGTCATTTAACTAGGAGGTACTCTTTACATCACGGTATTGCGATCATCAGGTTCTCCTTTTGCTGCAGAGCGCGATCTCACAGGACAGCCTTTGCTCCTCAGAGCTCGCAGCGTGCAGGCGTACCTGATCCGACTACTGAATTTTCATCCATCTAGAAAGGTGGTGTCAGACAGTTTTCATTCCAAGCTGCGAATGCACAAGAATTTGAAATTTCCCCCGCAGCCCGGGAAAGTTTCCGCAGGCTCTGCCAGAGCCCTGGCAGTGGTTTGGCAGCAGGAGGTTTTGGTTTCTGTCCTCTGCCCCTACACACACACACCCCCCGCCAAATAGCAAAACCATTTCAACATCAAACTCAACCTGTTCCACTGATGGGGGCAAGTAGGAAATTTAGGCACATTCAGGGTATGGGCCACGTCCAAGCTAATGCAGGAAGCCTGTGGCAGAACTTAGTCCTGTACAGTTGCATTTTGGACGTAATCATCTTTCTTTTTTAAAGTCCAGTGTAAAGGAAGGATGGAAAATACCATCTAAAAAGAGTTCCTAACCTCCCCCTACTGCTAAAATATCTTTTCCCACACGTAAATGTTCTGATAGTTTGAGTGTGGAGATGGTTTCACCAAAACTAAAATTCTTCATGAAATCGGGATTTGTTTCCCCGGAAGTTCTGTAGTAGAAGGAAACTGAAAAAATATTTCACCTTGTCAAAAATCAGCCATTTTGAAATATTCTGAACGAACAGCTAGATAAACAGCCACTGATGCTTGTCTGTAGAAGTACCATTTTTGAGTATGTATGAAATACTTTTTACAGAAATTCTGTTCTCTAAGAATTTTGAAATTTGGGATCTGCTATGAGTCGAAGGAAAAAAAAATACGGTTTGAGAAACAGAGCTTGCCCCTTGAGCGCAGATCTATCCAAACCAACAAATGGAAGCTTGTGTTGGCATTTAGATTCAGACTCAGGAATTCCTGACTCTTAAGCCTGTTTATATAGGACTATACCACAGCCCAATTTGCACTTCATTTTGATTTTTTTTCCCCTCTAACGTTTATGGTCATGTTGAACGGGTGGATTATGCACTCTGAATGCACATACTTAACTAATTGTATTTAAAGATTTTTGCATATAATAATTATAGTTAAGCATCTTCATTTGGAATCAGCAGTGTTCCATGAAGGCTTTCAAGTCATTTAGCATAGGCATATTTATATTACAGCTCTGAAAGTTTCATGGCCTAATTCTCAAAAGGCTTTTGAGGGTCGCTAGTTCCCTGGGCAAGTAGCGGGAGCTGGGAGTGCCCTGCACCTGAGAAGAGTCAGCAGTCCCCCAGCGGCTGGGTGACACGTGCTTCTGATGGCGCATGACAGATATTTAACTGCCAGTAATTCCGGGTGAGGTTTCAGCGTGTGTATGTGCACACAAGTGCAGGAACACACAGATTTTTATTGCTCTGGTATTCACCTCGTGCTCCTATTTGCTTTCGGCTACTTTCTAAACTGCAATTTCAGTATCTATTAGAGCTGTTGTAAAATACAGAATGGTTTAGAATTCTTACTATTTAAAACACGACACGTTGTTATTACAGCTGAGCTTGGAGATATTTGCCAGCATTTCTGAAGTTTGTAAATTGGTCCATCTCACCTGGGCATGGTCAAAGGGGTCCAAGAACTGTGTGCCAAGTCCTCAGCTGTTGGCCTTTTTTTTTTTTTTTAAGTAAGGTTCCTTTGCAATGTATAACCATTCTCATTTTATCCTGGGTTTCCTTGCGTTTTGATCTCTGTTCCTTGGAGCCTTTTTCTGCTCTTTGGTAGCCAAAGTACATTGCTTGGGCCTGGAAGTCCCGAGTACCTTGGCCCACCCTAGCACTTGAGTGTGTGTTTAACTTATCCGAGATCCCCACTGAGGTCGGGGAAACTACTTAAATACTTGGAGTCCGGCTGCTCGATCAAGTCCTTGTAGAGGATGTTTATCCTGATGGGGCTATCCAGTGTGATACAAAGTTTAGGTACTTGACCTCCCTGAACGCCTGCTGACCTAGATCTGATCTGAGGTAGAACACAGCAGCGTTTTAATGGCTTGTATCAGCACACCTCTATTGGAGGAGGAATTAAAGAGGTTCCTGCGCAGCTGCTGGAAGCGCTGAGGCACCGAAGCACCCCGCGCCCCTGACCCCACGGTCAGTCCCTGCCGTTGGGATACAGCTACTGGTGTGCTGTGAAGTTCTTGGCTGAGCACCTGGAGGGAGAGCATTCGTGTTTGTGCGGTGAAAGGTGCCTCCGGCGTCACACGGGGGTGCCGGGAGAGCAGCCGGCATCAGGCCTGACCCTGTCACCGCTCCTCGGCCCTGGCCTGGCGGCGGAGCGAGCCGTGGAGCTGGCAGCTGGCTTTGGTCGCCCGCTCCGGAGGGACTCGCTTTTGGAGAGCCCACAGGTCTCCATCCTCTTAGTGCCCATATGCTGCATCACCTGCCATTTGGGAAAGACAGACACCTTCTCGTCAGCCAAATCTAAAGAAATTATTTCTAGAAGCTACAGAAAACCTTACAATGTATGGGAGAATAGAGTAGTAGTTCTGGTATAAGCCTTCCTCCTAGCTTCCAAAACATCTGCGTCACTCTCTTGCAGTTGAGAGTTTTGGCCTTTAAAAATCATCATCGTTATTTTATAACATTCTTAGTTGCAATTCACTTTAATTTTTTTTTCTATTTTGTTTTTTTCCTAGCAAATACTGACTGATCCCGAGGTGACATCCCAAGAGGGCAACATAAAAAAGGTAGGATATGGATCAATCTTACGCAAGTTGTTTTACTGTCTGGCTTTGAAATACACCTAGACGCTTTTTTCTCTCCTTACTTTTGAACAAAGGTGTGTATTGCAATAGCATCGTAAAAGTTTTCCAATATTTGCTGTTGCTTTTTTGGATTAAGTATTGTGGTTCCGTTGGCATATTTTTCTGTCTTTTTGTGATTCCAGTATTTATGAAAAAGAAAACAATAGTTTCAAGTGTTCCTTGATTCAGCTACAGTATAAACAGCTACCAGTCCAAATCGAAAAACCTCATTTACCTCTTTTCCCGTAAAAGAAAATGTTGGTCCTTTGTTAAAAGTGCTAAATTTTTAAAGGTCACTTCACCATGTAAGTGTGGCTTATGTAGAGTCCAAGGGAAAAGGAATAGATGTATAAAAGGATAAAATTTAACTCCTATGAGGTATTACTGGTGCTTTTCATCACATTGTGATGCTTAAACTGTAATACTGACCAGAGAAAAATGTGTTCCAAATACAGCCCAGCTGTATAAATTTCTTCATAGTAGCTGTGAGGCAGCCTCAACACTACATATTTCAGTAGCCAGTCTACTATTTCGGTTGGGGTTATTCTCAGTAATGCTAAAATGGCATTCTTTCCATGGCTATTTTTTGGTTAACAGCTTTACTAAAGTAAAGTGTTACAAGTCAGATTTGATTATAGCCTCTCTAGATGTCTAGAGGTAGTGCGTCCTTCTTGAAATAATGAGCTAGCTGTAATTCTTTTCAGATGCAATTGTCTTATAATGGGTATTCACAGTCCTATTCATAAAATATGAGTTTTTGAAAGTGGAAAATATTTTAAATTGGAACTTGCAACAACTGCCGTTTTTATTCATCCATTTAGGCGAGCTTTAATGCTGTTTCTTAACTCTGAAAGCTAAAAGGAAACACTTGTTTCACTCTGCCAAACAAAGTGAAATATAATACTTGTCAGGCTCCAAAGTTAGTTTGGGAAAAGATACTTAGACACATGTCCGGGATGGACCGTTCCATTCTTACCATGTCGAGAAAAATAAGCTTTTATTTTAGAAAGCCAGGCTACCAGTATGAAACGTCCTTTGACCATCCAGTGACCTTGCAAAGGTCCTACCGCAATACTGCTGAACTTTTTACCTTGTTCATCTCCATAACTCATTTGGTGTTTGTCTCTGCCTCTGTGGGATCCTTTTGTCTGAACAGACATGGTGACAAGGTGGCAGGTTCCTATTATCACAACACACTTATCACAAGGATGGAGTAAATTCTCCATGGCTCAGGACTGCTCAGCTATTTCTTTCTCAGTCTTTAATTACAATATCACAAATAAATTCTGCATCCCTACCTCGCAGAATCTACATTACCCTAAAGAGAGCAGGCTTTGTATGAAACAAGGGTAGAAGGAAACATTAGACTGGCAGCTTTCTGTGTTCAATACGTGGTTTTGTATTTAAACTTCATTGCTTTTATTTCAAAGGAGAATGTTGCAAAAACTGCAGGTCTTTGAAAAATACTGTGTCCTTAAATATTTTCCTGTACAGCAGGTATAAAACTGGACAATTATGATATTTGACAAGGAGGGAAGGACCGGCCTTCCACTTCTGTCTTTTAAATGC
Source organism: Nipponia nippon (assembly GCF_047370975.1). Taxonomy (NCBI): domain Eukaryota; kingdom Metazoa; phylum Chordata; class Aves; order Pelecaniformes; family Threskiornithidae; genus Nipponia; species Nipponia nippon. The sequence continues at coordinate 8,417,443 of NW_028262335.1, forward strand.
ATTGTAGAGAAGCACTAGTGGGAGTTTATGAGGTGATAAATTTATTGAAGGATGGGCAGTAGGGTTTTACAGCTAGGGTAAAAAAGGTCAAAGCAGTAAGGTAAAGAGTTCAAGTCTAAACTTTATGGCTTGTGAAAAGACTACTGCTAGACAGCTTTTCAGTCAGAAGAAAATGAAAAATAAAGAATGAAAAATCATTCTGTACAATTTTTGTAGTATCTTAAAATTGTTTGCAAGTAGTACCCTAGCATTTTGCTCCAGTGGTACAAAATCCTCGTGGGAGAAGATTTCCTTTCCCAACCTCTCTAAATCATTCAGTTGTCATATCCCTGAAGACACAATAGTTGAGATTTGACTTCAATTTATTCCTGTTCCTTCAGAGATAAGTTGGTGGTGAGAAGGTGACTGAAGACAAATGTAACTGTAGTGGGTGGGCTGATTCAGCCTCGGAGCAAAGGCAGGCAGAGCCGAACAGAGGGACCAGAACTTCCAGTGGCTCGTTCGGCTGACTGCTGTGTCACAGGTTCGGAACGGGGTAGTAACAAGGACTAGAAACAGGAAAGAAATCTCTAGAATGCAGAGAAAACCTGTAAAAACAGTAAAAAAATAGAGCAGGGGAGGGAAGCGCCATAGCAGTGAGAGGTACGCGAAGATGCACAAGAAGCAATCTCTGCTTAAAAATTGAGCCCAGTAGTATTTCTGCTGTTAAGCTGCCAGGAAAAAAATGCTCTCTTAGGTAACTTTTCATAAACTGAAAGGCAGCAAAAAGTCTGAAGCTGTAGCATAGCAGACGCTATTACATTGTATAATAAAGCAGGCCCTTTTTTGGCTTGGAGCAAAATACGAAGTATTTCCCCACTATGTCCAGTATTTTTCAGTTTGTATTACTGTTATTTCTGCTGGGACCACTAACACCAGGAAGCTGATTTGTTTGTTAGCGGTCGTCTCATAAGAATTAAGATTTCTAGCAATATTATTACCTGTATCCAGGGTCATTTTTCTGTATATGGAAATGTGCTGTGCCATAGACTAGAACATGGTGTACTCCTAACAAGTTTTCCTTTTGTCTGCTTTGCTTGCCGATATTTAGCTTGCGCAAATATACATCAGCTCCTCATCCTGTTTGTTTAATTGTAAGTAGTCGATTGTGAAAGTAATGCTAAGATGGGAGATCCACTTTTTTCAGTGAACTGAACGCATACATTCAGAGGTGTGCACAAACATGTCAGTTATACCTGTGGGTATATTGTCCCATATTCCCAAACGTCTTTTTTTCCAAGCCATCTTCCCGCAGTCTGTTTATTTTGCTTAGAGAGCAGCTCACGTGTTCTCTGAATTGTCTAAGCTTCTCCACTGCATTTAACACATTGGAAAAATGGCTTCTTACCATTATCTTCGTTGTCATTTTGATTTAACTCTGAGAGGGAGATGAAAGATTTAGACTTCCTCCGGCAGGAAGCCAGGCCAGTGTCCATTACAAGCCACCTTTTTGTCCAAGGAGCAATGCTAGGTGTATTTCTCTCTCCTCTAAAAGTCACTTTGGATGAAGGTTTGAGAATCCCATTGAAGGAGGGTCTGTGTATAGAGCTCCTCGCCAGCCGCCTCTGGATGGGCTGTTTTTCTGACCGTGGTGACAAGAGACCTCAGGGACTTCTCTCTTCAGTAGACTCTCTATTTAGTTTCTGTTTACTTAGAGGGAACAGCCCGAGGGGCTACTGGAGAGAAAACATCTGTGGGAGATAATCTATAGAGTTATCTATCTATCACTCTTGTCGACCCTGTCTCCCTTGAGAGCAAGCTGAGAGACTTGTAATAAAAAGGCATCGCTGAAGAGGCTTTAGGGACAAATAAAGAGACATGTTAAGGGCCAGCTGAAAAAGGATAGAAGACATTATTAAAGCTCAATAGCCGTCTTATCAAAATCCAATAGGATAGGCATTTGGCAAAAGGCTTTAAATTTATTCTTTGACTTTCTCGAGAGCTTGAATTTATCCATTAACAAGAATGTACTACACAGGGAGCGGGAGATGCTATCGGCTTCAAAAGAGTTGGATTCAATCTGGTATTGTACAAAACACAACAACAAAAACTGAAGACAAAACCAATTTTTTCCCCTACTTTGGCTGACTTCATACCTACATTGCAAAATACTAGAAGCTGGTAATACAATGCTGATGACACTATAAACTACAAGTAATTTAGGCAGCACAGTAATTTATTCTCTACTCCCAAATCACATAGGTTTTTTAAAAGTAAAGTTACTGTTGGAAAACTGGATGAGATTAGAAATCTTGACCTCTTAGAAAGCATCAAGCAGTAAACAAGAAACCTAGGTAGATGGAAAGCTTTTATTCCTAAAACAAAAGTAAAAACCAACTGACGTTTTGTTACTGCAGATGCGGAGCGGGATAGGGCCATAAATCTCTCTAGGTTTATTATTATATACAAAATGCTACAGGTCACAGGAACCATCTGATACTTCAGAAACACATTGTTCACACAAGATGATTGATTGATAATTATGATAATTTGCAAAATGATTATTTGGGTATTATAACCATAGTTCGTCCCACTGGATTGCTGTGAAGACATTTTCTATATCATGGGCCGTCAGAAATGGCCTCTGGCAACAAGGGATATGGAAAGGTCTGGTCGGTCTCTCCCAGTGGGATCTGTAGGACTGATGAATGATGACCCAGAGGAGTAAGAAATCAGACTTCAATAAGCAGTCAGGAAGGTAGTTAGAGAAGAGCAAGGGAACTGTTAACTGTCTTTTGTGGAGCAATTACTAGCTGGGCCATACACCCTCAGGCCTAAGCGCAGTCTGTCGTAATATTATACATGCAGAGAGAGATTGACCTAGAGATTTTAGCAGGAGCTGTTTAAAGTTCCCGGATTCGCAGCACTTCGCACAAAATACATTTGCATTTCTGCATTTTCAATATATTACGAATATATTTATTATCTATATCTAATAAAAGGTGTTCCAAAACTGTTAGTAAAGATTTAAAAATCTAAATTTCAGTGATATTTCTTCATCTTTCCGTTCTGTATATTGAAGAATCAACCCCCCCGTTTTAGTGGTTTTAAAACAGTCTTCATACTTATGGAGAATTTACACTATGAACCAGGTGGCATTATTTTTAAAATATCACCTGCTTTTGTATGCTTAAATTTAGCTTAAAAAAGGAGAGCGTGTTCTTATAAAATGTACCAGACTATTGAGAGCTCATGGACAGCGCTGCGCAGTGACCAAAACTGGAGGTTAATGATGCTTCACAAAACCCCGTGAGGCTGTGTAACCCTCCCAGTTATCATAGTTAAAGTCCGGTTTCAACACAATCACTGCCTTACAGTTACTATGTCAGAAAGAGCTTTAGTTTGCTTGTTTTATAGGTTGTATCTTTATGAAATAAAGGTATGTTTAGCTGCCACAAACAGAGGCAGCTTTGAGTTGATTTTTATAATCTTTTCCTGAATAGACTTGCGTCATTCCAATAAGCCCTGGACAAAAGAGTGGACAGTTGTCTGAGAGTCTTTTTTATAACATTTCTCTCTTTCCATTGTTAGAGAGCTGCTAATAAAAGAACCAGGAGTCCATTAATTCAGTGAATGAACATATAGTAAAGTCAGTTCCCTCTTGAGAACAATAATGTTGCGGTCAGCTTAGGTTTCCATGGAAACTAAGTACTTCTAAGAAGTTTGCATCCTTGATTTTGCTGAAATGAAGCATGTAAAGTAGAAAAAAGGTGTAAGGCTGGCACAGAAAAGTCGGCGAAGAAAGTGATGGTTAAATTATTTTGCAGGAGTAGCATCGTGCATTTAATTTCTGTGATACAGATGTTTGGGCTTGATTGTATAGTGTGTGCATGACAAATGATTCCATAAATGATTCCTCTGGGGGTTTTGGACCCATAAATCAGGCCAAGTTAAGATGACTAGCAGTGGTTAAGTTTGCTCTCTCCGTATCTCCAGTACGGTCGAGTCAACTGTAGCCACATGCATCGCAGCAAGATGTAAACAGCGTGCCTCAGCACAGGTCTCTGTTTCCAGCAGTTTCAGTAGCACAGGTGATTAGGGTGGTTAATGGCAATTTACCGTGTTCTCTGTTGGCAAGTTAATGCAAAGTATGGGTACGGTGTGAATGCCTTGTACAATTTTAAATCAGACCTTTTTGTAAATTAAGTTGGTTCTTTTCCTCCCTTCCGCTCGAGGCGAGTTCCTACTTAAATCACTGCAGCCACCACTGTAAACCAAAGAGCAATGACGTTGATTTGTTCTTTTAGCACTAATTTATAACCTGCTGTCCTATTTTCTTGAATAAGTGAATTGCTGTAGCTGAGAGGGAAGTGTCCGAAATGTATCGCTGAGCTATTTATACACATTGTTCCAAATGACATGCATCTCTGTTGAACAATATCTCTTAAGATAAAAGTGTCCGCTTAACTTCAGGCATAGACAGTTATGAGAGGTCACCTTGTCTCCCAGTAATGCATCTCAAACAAACACACAGACTTTATGGTGGCCTCAAGTTTTTAAAAAAACCAGCTACACGTTTTTGGACGTGAGAAGGCGGGAGGCTGTTCCCTTGACAAAACAAACCAACCCACTCACATCGGTCTGAATCGGTGATCTGCTGCATCCCTGGCTATGAAGTGTGAGCAGTAGAGTCAAGTCCAAATTGCTGTCGTGTTTAACCCCTGTGCCCGACCGGTGGTCTGCTTGAGGGGGCAAAAAGCCCAAACCTCTCCACTAGTAATTTATAGTAAGTGTCCGAGTGATATTTCAGCATCAGTGCAACCTCATCTCATTAGGGCAGAAACGGCAATTCATTAGCTAGCTGGTCAAGTAATTCATTCTGTTCCTCTTTTTGTAAGTGGTTCAGAATATCTTCTGTCGATGAGTGTTCATAGAACAGCACGGTCAGCTCTCTGTTATTTACGGTCCCGGCCGTGCTGTGCCGCTGGTCACTCACCTGGAGAGCGGCGCCTTCCGAAGCGGCCGGCTCGGCTGCGGGGTCAGGCGGTTCTGCCGAACAACACGAGTAACGGAGACCTGTTAGGACATTTTGGCTGAGTAGGTGGTTATGCTAAAGATGTATGCAGATTTAAGATTTCGAAAGTTTTTTATAGCAAAGAGCTTCCTAAGTAGTGTGAAACCCACGTATCCTAGCGAGTGGGCTCTCTTTACTTTGTGTTTGCGAAAACGATCACAAGCACACATTAACAGTTTTAACGCTTTTCTCACAATCCTGCTTATCTCGAAGTGTACATATAATTAATGATTCCTTTTTGAAAAAACACATGCAGTAGCATATGTGAAATTAAAAATACTCTACATACGTGCTTATTCATTTGAATCGAGATATGTTTTTAATTGTTTGCATACCTTTGAGCACATACTCTTTTTTTTCTGCTAACAAAATGAACTGCAAACTGAAAGGCTGGCATTTACGTACTGCCTGTAAGACGATTACTAGTGAAATAATATTCTGGATGATTAGGAGGTATTACAGCCTCTACTCAGTTTAAAAATGCCAGAATGCCCCAGAGATCCCCATGAATCTGCTGCCAGCCGGCCCCTGTCAGAGCTGAAGGCAGCACTGTCTGGAGCCCAAAATCAACTTCAGGAAGGTCATGTGAAAGAAAATCCTCAGTCATCAGGAAGCCCTTGGCCTCGTGGCCTTTCTGACATTTTCTGACAAACCTTAAATCACCAGAGTAGACAAAACATCACAAATTTTGGAATGATAGCCTCTGGGATTTCAAGACTGTATGTTAACTTCGAAGGTAACCCCCACCTCGGTCCGCTCTGCAATTCCTCCTTGGATGCAGAGGGCGAGCGTGCCAGGAGGTATTCCTGGAATTAGGTCTGGATTCAGAACCACACATGGGATGGACTGGGAGCGCGAGGAGACTGTAACCGATAGGGCAGCCAAGGAGGGAGCTGCAAGCACACGCGCGTGTGTGCGTCGCCACCAGTTATTTACGCAGTACTGGGAATATACATCAGTGTTGCAAGAATAGATTGCGCTGAGTAGGACAGGTTTCTGTTCCAGAGTGAAATTTGGAATCGGGATTTATTGTATACATTACATACATTATAGAAGCCAGATGGTTCTATTAATATAATCTGTGATCTTGAGGTGTGTGCAGTATTCGGTTAATCACATTTTGCAGCTATTAAAGAGAATATATATCAGGTAGGAGGCCTATTAGAGCTCGCTAGCTGAAAAGAAAAACCTGGACAGTAATTGGGGAGGAAAGAAAGGTGGGGGGGTGAATAGCAGGGAGAGTGGCTTGAAGTTGGCTCCTAGCACCTATGGTGCTGCTTTAAAAAGAAAAAAGGAAAAGCCAAAAAGCAGGGAACTGGATGGCAGTGACCTATGATTAAATATATATATCATAGCAAACCCCCAAAATGCCTTCGTTCTTCCCCCCACTCCCCACATTTTGCTCTAGAAATATATCAGGGGTTTACAAAGCAGTAAAGATATGACTGTTGTCCCATGCACGTTCCAGGAGTGCAGTATATTTTGATGATGCCAGTTAGATGGGGTTTTAGATCAGATGAGGTTTTTATGAGATTATAAAATATGTGTTCTGAAAAAAAGCCCAAATTTATTTTTCATAGGGCAGTTTTGAGAGAAAAATAATTACTGGAAGTCAGCTATTCAGTGATGTTCAGTAGTGCCTTCTGTTTTTACCCATGGCAATTTCAGCATGCAGTAGCAGCACTTCCTAAGCAAGTTAAGTTCGTTCCCTTTGCAGTAGATACAGTAGCTGCATGAATGAGTGCTGTATGCTAAAACCTGCAATATAAAACCAGACTTATTTGAGGGTAATGAGAAAATTCTGGCTCCGCATCTTCAAGATTGTCCTCAAATTTTTTTTTACTCAATATGGATGTTTCTTTTCACAACACCATGAGTTTTCAAAACTTTATTTCATTTTGAGTTGGGCCAAAAGTATTTTACTTAAACCTAATTGAGTTATACTTTCAGATTATTTCCTTAAACTTGTGATAAATTTTAATATCTGTGAATACTTCGATTTAATCAAGTTGTAACTTTTCACCAAAGTAGTTTTGGGTTGGGAAATGTACAATCAATCCTAGTCTTAGCTTTAATTTATATCTACAATAGCAGTGAGCATTTATGTAGTATTTAAACTGCTGAGGACTTGCCAAGTTCAGAGTCCAAAATCCCCTGCATGCTAATTCAGAGACACAGGAGCTTGCAGGGCTGATTTTGTCCTTCCCAAGGAGGAGATAAAGCAGCAGTTGAGGAAATCGCAACATGTCCAAGATTCTACGCTGGCATCGTTCATTCTCAGACCTACCAACTCAGTGTTAGCCCATGCTTGCTGGGGTAGTGATCTGTTCTGCCCCGGGCTGTGAGCTACAGCTGACAGCCCAGACTGCTTAGCATCCAGAAAAATAGGACGTAGCCTCTGCTTGCACGGATCGACTTCTGATTTTACGTTCAGCAGGTTCAGCATAAGGTTCAGGGGACCTACGGCTTTGGTCCTGCTAAAATTGGCAGATCTGAGTATTCTTTCATGTGCGTGGGTATTTCTCAGAGTAACAGTGAGAAAAGAGGTACAAAGTCTGAAAAAAACTAATGCTATTTATGATTACCTCCAAGTTGTTGAAGATGACCTGTGAGTGAGTTATTTGATTGCAACCTGGAAGTCAGATATGCGTGTTATTTTTCTTCGCCCCACTAGCTGGTGAGCAGTTTCTAAATTTAGCAGCTCATTACTGAATTCGTAACCAGTGCGAAAGGAGCGCGGCTGATGCGAGAGCCTGCGCGGAGGCTGAGCAGCGTGCAGCTGCGATAACCGCCCCGGTCCCCTGGATCCGCGCTGAGCCCCCCCGGCTTTGCTTGCGCGCAGCCAAGGGGCACGCCATCGCTTGCGAAGCTTCGCAGCCCCGCGCACCCGCCTTCTGATTGTTAGCAATGTGTAATTCCCTACCTTGGTGCCTTTGCTTTTACCTTTATTGAATTAGCAGTAATTTCTTTCTGGCAGACGCATAACCCTATAGATAAGATAATGGAAAAAATAGCACGAAATGTGAACTTTATCCTTCCATCTTCAGTTGTGACTTGCGTAATTTTCACTGAATTTCCAGCTTTAGCTTGATGTTAGGTGTTGAAAATCCCCTGATTAAATTCCTGAGCCGAGAAGAACGAACATTATCTCTCTCAATGCTGCAGAGGTGGTTTTTGTGACAGTTTCTGTCCAGTGGAGCAGCTGTAGGGATTTGAAGTCTGGTTACTTTTCTTTGAAATTTACAGTTCTGCCTGTACTATCTGCCCAGCTGTTAATGCACACAGAAAGGAGGCACATGAAAAAAAAAAAAAAAAAGAGTAGTGGAAGTAGTTAGAAGTTAGAACCTAAGTTAGTAGTTAGAACATAAATTAAATGCTTAAATCCTTACTTGGCTACGCAAGTGATCGGCTTTTTTCCCTTCTTTTTTTTTTTCCCCTCCTTATTTTAAAGTACAATACAGAGGTATAGGAAAAAAGTATAGAAAGCTGTGGAACAGATTATAAACTAGTTTATAAGCTTTAGTGTAAGTTTTCCTCATGCTTCTATTTAGGCTCAATGTGTCCTACAAATAACTGAAATTAAGAAATCTTCTGTTGTATCGAGGCATCCTATCTCCTAATCTTCATTAGTTACCTGATTATTTTAGGGGTTTGTTGCAATGAATGCTGGCCTCAGAGAAGAGTGAGTTTAGCTTGCTACTGAGCATTTTTCCAGATCGTTAATAATTACTGTAGAGATAGTTATGCATATCTGCTGTCAGAACATTTTAGACCCTGGTTAGTGTGATAATTCCTTCTGTTCCGGAAGAATAAATCACAAGTCCTAAAGGAATTGTTTCTCTTAATTTCCACTGCAATTTCAGTAATAAGCTTCAGCTTGCACCACCCAGAAGACGACTAGTTCTTCCTTATATGCAGGCTGGTGGAAGCTCTGGAAGTTTACATACATGCCATTGTATCAAGGTAGTTTTTATGATAGTGCTAAAGAGGTATAATTCTTCTTTCCTTAAGAATTAAATTTAAAAATGAATCAAGAGGAATTTTACTTTTTCATATCCCCCCCTGAAGTTACATATATTTATATATAAACCCAGAAAAGTATTGACTTTCACTGGTCATTCCCTTCCCTTAACACCTGGTTAACTTTCTTCCTCTTTCTGTAGTTACACCCAGAAATAGCTTGGGGCTACCTGCTGAGTTATATTGGCAAATTCAAGTAGTCTCTTACCAGCTGCCGCTTCCTTGAAATGGAGATCTAATAATTTTGTCATGGGAATCTTAAAAAAGGTGAATCCTGAAAAACTTATGGAAAGAGTTCAGATATGATGGGGCCCAGGTTGCCATGTAAATCTACACACTAAGAAAAACACTGTCAGTCTTCTGAGACGCTCAGCTCTACTTCAGGCTGTCTCGAGTTACAATGGTCATTATTCTGACATAATTCTTTTTCTGTTAGCTCATATGCTTAATATGGGTGGTTGTTTCTTCTTCACCTTAATTCCTGTTAGGAAGAGAGGTCCAGAGCAATCCTGTTGGGTTATTCTGTCCACTTTCCTACAATCGCATGCAGTAAGGATATACAGTCTTTCGTAAGTAGACCGTGCTCCCCTTCAGTAAGATAATTTCTTTCAGGCTTTTTGTCTTCTGATGACTAGAACATGTCTTCTAAGTTCCAACGTAAATTTATTCCTGGCAGTTTATATTTGCTGGTCTTTGCGCCAATAAAAACTTCTAATTTGAATGGTGTCCCATCTTCCATTCCAGTTCTGATGCTCACCATATGCTTATTTGTTCTTTGCTCTGATAGGCTTCCTGCAGGCAGCATCCTATCTCCTGCTAAGCAAACCTCCGTTTATCTGTACCGCCCCTGGTAAAAGCTGGGCAGCCCTGGTGTACAGAAGTGTTAGGCTTTAAGATCATACTCATTTTTCCAAGGCATTGCTGTATCGGTAGATGTCTCATGTCTACAGTAGTGGCATCCAGCTAAAACCCATCCTCATCCTGAAGCTGGGATGACTTCAGGCAAAGGACTTCACTTCTTTGTGCCCAGATTGCTATTCACACAGCTGTATGATGAATTTTGCTTTCTAAAGTTATATAAATCTAAGAAAAGAAGTCGTAATATTAAGAAGTAGACATTTTTCTTATTATTATCCAGATAACAAGATTTTCTCAGAGTAATGAAGTCAGAAAAACAAGGTTTATTATTTAATCCTGGTATATGTCTATGTTATTTCTGAACCTGGACCAAGGCTTTAGCCATTTGCTATATGAATGTTTGTGTTCTTGTGACTTAAAAGTGTTACACAGATGGAGGCTAGTAAAATGGCCGTGACTGTGAAAGCAGATTATTCTGAGATGATTTTTAAATGGCCCTTTTTGCTGTGTGATAGGAAGGCTGGCAAACAAGTCACTGATGAATGTCAGAGTTTGCAGTCTGTTTGGTTTGGAAACTTGCTCAGAAGTTTGGATGCATCTCTGAAATTCATCAGAACCCTTTGGTCTGAAAAACATTGATGAAAACCTTGCACATGACATTTTTTAAAAATTAATTTCTTCTAATTCCTCATACTAACTGGGCTGGAAATAGCCAAGAAATAGGTTTCCTTGTTGTATTTTCTCTGCTCTGTTTGCAATGCTAGCCAAAGTCTTAAACTGTTAGAAGCTTACGTACGTAAATAATGAGAAAAGAAGCTAATGGATTTTTTCTTTTTCCCTGCAAGTTCAGAAATGCTTTTTTAGAGCTGGACGAGGCTTTGAGTGTGTGTTTTCCTTCTTGCAGAAGTTTAGTAGAATTAAAGAGCAAGGACTTTTTCTTTTAGTATATCTAAATGGATTGTTCCATAACAAAGGAGAACCACAAACATAGATACGGTTGGTCTAGGGAGCAGATTTTAGAAGAGGACTAGATAGTAAGTGAATGGTAAATATTATGAATAACAAATTCATATGCCAGTGATTTATTCCAAAAAGGGATGGATAACCAAAAAATGCCTGCTTGCAACACTGGTGGATTTGGCCCCTGCCTCAAACTGCCTTCAGATGGACGCAGTCCTGCGCAGATCTATTCGAAGGACTGGAAACAATTGTGTTAATTGTGATAACACTATGCCAGAGGAAAACCCTTTGCGTTCTCATGCTTTGAAGAGGGAGAATATATTTTTCAGATATGTGGTTAAATTAATATTTAGTGTCAGAAAATGTGCTGGACTCTCTTTGGGTGGGAAAAAAAATTCTGTTGATTTCATTCACCGTATCATCCTGTATCTCTGCTTGTGCTGTTAGGCTTGTGCTTTTTGTACTCTTTTTCTGTGCTGCTTAAATTGTGTCAAACACTGAATTATAACAGCCATGTGTTTGGTTACTATCTTTCCCATTTGTGAATAACCATACCTCTTTCTTTATATTTACACAGCCATGATTTACCTTTGTTAGTAGCCCTTCTTCCCCCGGTTTGTTTTCACTCACATAAAACAGTTCACCTGCATTTACTGTGCTTACACAGTGCTCCCCCTTTTCATGCTAACACAGCACATCAAATATTTGTTTGATTTCCTTTAAATATCTACCTAAATGAATAACCATTTCCTTTTTAAAAAAAAGGAAGAAAACTGCTGAGCATCTTAATTCACGGGTCACAACTGCAGAGCCAACATGGGGGCAAAGGGAAACCCTCTTTAAAAGAAACAGAAATACTTCAAATAAATAAATTCGGTCTGATCATGCTTCTACTGGGAAATTTCTATAAGATAAGCAGATGTCATTCTGTAAAATAAAGCTAGAATTCATATTCTGCATTAACTTAAAGGGTGATCATCTGGATCACACATCCATCAGAATAAGATGAGAAGAAGCCAGCCTTGTAGCAAGAAAGATTTGGGTTAGATGTTAAGAAAAATGAAATACTAGAATAGTTTAGTACCTGAGTAGACTCTCTAGGGAGGAGGTAAAATATCTGCCACTGAAGGCTCTTAAGGGGTTTAGACAAATACCTGCCAGGCTGGACCAGATATACACAATCCTGCATGAGAATAAGGGATAGCCTAGATGACTTCCCGAGATCCATTCTAGCCTTGCGGTTTTTTATGGTGCTTATAAGTTTATCTTGTTAATCAGTGTGAAAGCAAGCCCTGGCGTGAACGGGGCAGGGAGGCTGAACCTGTCCTTTCATTCTCGGGGTAGGCTGCACGTGCAGGCTGAAGCATACTGAAAAATGCGAGATGGGGGCAGTGAATGCTTTTCTTCCTATTTTAGACTTTTTTTGCTTTTCTTTAATGGTGCCTGCTAAGTGTTGTGCTCTTTGTTTTCAGTGTTCCTTATCAGACAAATATTTTTCTCTATTTTCAAGTGGATTTGGTGCTCAGGAGGGCTGGCAGGTTAAGAGAAAGTTGATCTGAAGGACTGAGAGTTACCTCTAAACTGCTATGTAGTTGAGTTTCCTAGTACGGAAACTAGGTGATCCGGATTCTAAAACATGTATTTATACACACCTGAATAATAGAAAACCAGAGAAAGAGAAAAGAAAGAAGCAAAAAAGGCAAAAAAAGGCCAAACCGTATTTGCAACTGTAAGCCAGAGTTCTGAATTAATACAATAAGGAAAAACAAGGATGATAGAATGTGGAATAACTGATGCAATAAAGGATAGCAAATCAATGCAGAAATGCATTGTGCTTTTATAAAGAAGATTTAAGGTGTCAAAATATTTTTCTGTTTCAACATGGAAGTTATTTGTCCTTGTGGCTGACATTGCTTAGTTTCTATGTATCGTTGCAATGGGTGGAAACATCCTTTAACTGCCAGACAGCACTTAGCGATAAGCCAGCCAATTAATAATGTTGATTTGAAAAGCCCAAGAATAGGTGAGAAAGCAAAGTCCTTTGGTAAGTCATATTTGCACAGTATTAAGAGTCCCCTTTTACCTGATCTAGTAAACATGGTATTAGGAACTCTGTGCTATTGAAAAGTTGAGAGACTATAATGATATGTGTAACTGATAATTGCCACTCCTAACTATTCAGCACCCACTTATCATGCCTTTGTACATACATACCTTTGAAATAGACAGCTTATGGCATATGTATTTCTCTTTCCTAAATACTGATGGGCTGATTTTTTTTCTGATACATTGACCTGTTTTATCAAAGAAGTAAATGTAGAAGAGGAATCAGCATTTCCTTCAAAGTCGGAGGCCCTCAAATTGTAGACTTTACGTTAGGCCCGGATATGCAAACAACAACGCTCTGTTTGCTCAGCTGATGCCATAGTCTTCTCTTGTTGCATTGTTGTATGCACTCAAAAGACAGGATGAATACAGTTTCTAATGAAAACAAAAAGTGATCTAAATCTATAAGCAAATGCAAAAGCAATTCACCAAGGAAATTGTAACTAATTCCACACAGCCGCCGCTTGTTACCTTTGGTCTTTGGCATGAATCCGCTGAGTCTCAAGCAGCAGAAATACTAAAGATGTAAGATAGTGACACACAGAACTGGTCTTAATCATGAGGGAGGCTTGAGCAGAGTAGAAGTTGTCAACTGGCAGCAGAATGTACTCCTTCATCTGTATCTTTGTATGTTCCTGTACTCTTAAAAAGGCATAGAAATGGAATTAATTAGAAGTAGATGAAGCTGTTTGATTAAAGGGCTTATTTGTTGCCTAGACGTATGTATAGGTATAGAAATGCAATTAGTTTGAGAGTGCCATTAGCAGTGTCAGAGACCAGAAGTAATAGAGCTTAACCCTCACAAGAGCTGCGCCGTAAAGCTGTGTGTAGTTCGATCCCCCGGTGCAGGACGCACGTTGTGCAAGGGCTGTTTCTACCTCTTAACTCTTTCTGTGGGGTAACTTCCAGCAAGAGTCACCCTGTTCTGGGAAAGTACACACGGTGCCAGCTCTCTCCTTCCTGCAATAGACGGGTGAAAACACCAAGTACGTCGGAGGCTTTCCTTAAAATATGCAAAATACATACATTTGTCAGCTTTCAAAAATCCCTTAAAAGTACGGCTCTGAGGATCACGCAGGGAAAGGCCCTGCTTACGCGTCTGTTCATGTATCATTGCCCTGTAGCTATTTGGTGTGAGTACGAGAGCCTGATTATAACACATAGGGGATTAAAAAGAAGTCTTTCAAAAGTGACGATATTCGGGTGCTCTACAGTGCTGCTGCCTTCAGCAATTTAACTTTATCAGTTGCTGCCTAAGTTCACATAGGTGGTACTAGAACTTATCTGCGTTTCTGGTCAGACAGTGGACTTTGAATGCTTCTGTGATCTGTTTTAATGAGCGTCGCGTAGTCTTTGTGCTATTACTGTGTTGTCTTCCTGGAGCTGCAGGGTATGAAGGGGGAACACTGGCTGAATGTCACCAGTGCCAGTGTTGTACTTGCCCTGGTAGAGTGACTTTTGAGGGTCAGTATTTCTGCCCAGTACATTGCGTGTTGCTACTCTTTAATGAAAGCACTATTGACTTAAGTGCTGTAGCGTAAGTATTCAACCACACGATTCACCGCTGCCAACTTAGTCCTGTGTTGTGACGGTCCATAGCTGTGAAATACTGGAACGCTTTCTGGGAGAGAAACACCAGTGTATGTGGTACCCGTCATGTGAGCAAACGTTCACCACCATCAGTCAAGGTTGGAACAAACCCACCCTTAAACATCAGAAATGTATATTATATATATCTGTTCTTTCCCTTGAGAAAGTGCCTTACTGTAGATGATGAAAAGAAATGCACTTCATATTTCAGCTGATAATGAGAAGTTAATAAAATTGGGATTTTGTGCAATGCAGGACCTCTGACATCTTAATCTTTAATAAAGAGACTTAAACTACCAGGAACTGCTGGTGCTGACTGGCACAGCCAGACTCGAGAAACACCAGGAGAGACTGGTCAAATGAACTGTTAAACAACTCTTCCTAATCCATCAGGAAGAAACAATAAGTGCTGGAAACATCTATTTACCATGCATCAATCACGCTTACCTAAGCAATTTCTAAGTAATTATATTTCTGTTATATATAGTTCCTGAGATGACTAGTCTGAATGAGACATTTGCTTTATTAAAACAAAAAAGTTTACTTTAGTTGACATATCAAATGTTGTTTTGCATTCTGACAAAGTAGTAATTTTACTGGACGTGACCTCTACTAATTGTTGTGTTAAAATCCGATCTGGAATTCAAATAGCTACTTTTCCCTTTTAAAAGCTTGACAAGAGGAGGGGTTTAAAATTTTTGAAGTGGTGGAGATTTTGGCTGTTGAATTTTGCTAAGTCAGTAAAAAAAGTATTTGGACCAGCTTGCCAAGATGTGACCTATGGGAAGGTAATATTTTGGGGGTGGGGAAATAAGAATTGATCTTTGCTGCAGTAAAAGCTTATTGCCTTTTTTCTTTCTTTCTTTCCTGTTTGGTTTTTTTTTTTTTTTTTTCTTCCTTCCCCTGCTTGCTTTTATCCGAAGGCGTCCATGTCGGTGCAGGGAGAGATGCACTTCTCTGAGACTCTGATGGTCTCCAGAACAGAACAAGTTGTATACATCTCGCTGGTCTTGTTCCTAGTACTGAAGGTTTAAAAGTTTTGCTTATGTCTTTCCTGACCAATATAACGTTCTAGACTGATAGATAAATTAATGAAGAGCAATTTGTATCTTCATTTTATATAGCTATACAGATATAATATCTTGTGTCTTGTTGACCTTTGATGTTTGAACATTGTGGAGTTATAAAAACATATATATATATATATATGTGTATGTGTGTGTTTTACAAACCCATCATTGTGTGGGGCTTTGAAATGTCGTTTTCTAATCCACTCAGAGAAAGGGGAGGGATAGAGTCTTTGTCAGTATCCAAGCAATTAGGATAATTAAAAAAGAAAGCTTATTGGGTAAACATGCTCTTAGATTGTGACCTCTTAATTAATGGACTACAGGGAGAAATTACAGCAGTGGCAAGATAATTAACACATGCATTTAAAAGGAACTGTTAGACAAGGGTATTATAGGATAGTAAGACAGAGATTTGAATCACCGAAGGACTATGGAGGTGAACAAACACAGTTGAACAAGACAAGATTTGCATGTATGAGTGCCCCAGCACACAAGAGGGAACAGATTAGGTTAACTTTGTTATCACATGGAGGCGGCTCTTTTAGTAGTACATTCCCTTCAGTGAAGTATTTTAGGAGTCCATGCTGATTTTTGTGCAGTCTCCATGGAGGAGAATTCTGCCACAGAATGTGTTGCCATTTCTAGTAATTCTGAATCTGGCTCGTAGAGTGTTGGGAACGCTCTCGCTCTGCTTGCTGCGAACGTTGACAGCCTCCCCTCGGCCTCCGGGATGCGGCAAGGGCTGGGGGGTCACAGTGAGTACCCGAGCAAGGCTCTCCTGCAGCATCTTGCACACACCTCTCTGGTACTGTTGCTCTTACTAATTCTAACACTACCAGTAAATATTTTGGAAACTGTATAGGTCATTTAAAAAAAAAAAAGAGGTTTAGGAACTAGATTGTTACGTTTAAAAGTGTTCTGTAGTGCCAGGAGACAGAGGTAATCTCCTGTCACCTCAAACTTTCCATGCTTTAAGAGATCTTAAGCTTTGCAGCATCACAGACACGTGTATATTTTTCTCTCCCTTCATCTCCATGCTGAGGCATCTATTTAAATTGAAGCTTCCAATACATTTCCAAAGAAAATAGAGTAGATTTAAAAAAAGTCCTTCTATATTTTTCAAATGCCCCTGTGTAGGTGTGTACCATTTGTATACGGCCAGAGAAGGCTGCCGTAGGAGCCAGGCTGCCGCAGAACTCCCCAGTGCCGTCCCTGGGGCACGGAGGAGGAGGGACTCCACTCACGTCCAGAGGGGGGGAATTTCACAGGATTTTGGTACACCCAAATATCCCATTGCCGGTCACCGAAAAGAAGCCGATTATGATATTCTTGGCTGTACTGAGAACTTAGCCCTTAGGAAAGTGTGGAAGATTGTGAGGATGAAAGTTAGCATATTGCTGACGAACCTGATAAAAGAGTATTGTGAAGAAGCCGTCTGCTAGGAGAGGGATCTTGGGAGAGCTTCCTTAAAATTACAGCCTTGTACCAAAGGGAAACTGGAGATCGTTTTCCTGCCCCAGGTAAAATCAGTCCATTACTGGGTTCTGCGAAATCATCACTGCTGAGAGTAACGTGAAGCTGCCTTTTTCAAATGTCCCAAACTGAACACGGCCCCACTTTATTGGTGTATGTAGTGGATCTGATTGACGCTTTCTCTGCCGCAGTTACCCCGAGCAGGGCCCTCTGGGGTGGTCTGTCTGAGCCTAGTGCGGAGGGAAGCTGGCTGGGCGAGACACCCGCTCATCTGCATCCCCAAGAGAAGCCATGAGTGCAATGGGCAGAGCCCGAGTTGATCTGTAGCTGCCATCCCGTGTGCCTTCTGGGATGCCTCACTCATCGGCAGTTAGAGCCGACCCCTCGGAAAGAGAGATGAGCGACAAACAATCCGCTGTCCTTTTGCAGCTCCGGGTAGCTCGAGGAAAGCGGTGCGGTATTGGTTCGCATCTAAACAGTACAGGGAAGCAAAGCTCACGCCGTCAGAGCTCGGGTCTGTCTGATGGAGCATCAGGTGTTTCACAGCGACCGGTAGCCAGTGTCTCGGGAGGAGTATAAAAGCATAACAAATATGTGATGGCAGCACATAGGCTTGTCCATGAATCAAGCTAAAGCTTGCCCAAACTGCAGCCAGCCTGCAAAGGAGGTCTGGACTTTGGATGGGATATGGGGGTGGCTTGCCCGTGTAGAATGCCTCTCGTATACATAGTATACATGACAAAGCAGTTTTCTGTGCTCTCTAATCATTAAATCTCCTAAACTCTAATTCATAAATAGAACAAACTGCAGAAAAGTCTAAAACCAAAATGATTTCTGTTCGGAGCTCAAATGTCACGTTATAAATGTATACACGAGCCAAAGCCAAACGATTATGTACAGTTTAAGAACATGTGATTTGCATAAGTCCCCACTCCTCACAGTATCACGGGGAACAAAGAGATGCTCTGCCAAGCCAACATTTCACATATCCAACCGTGCACTTATCCCAGATCCCACCCACTTCTTGGTAAGTCTTAGTTTTGCTTCTTTTGTCTGTATATAAATGTTCCTGTTCAGTACAGTCTTCATCCTACCTGGAACGTTAAAGATGCATGTAGACAAAAAAATAATAAAAAAAAGCTTTGTGAATGTTTGATTAGTGACTTGGGCCCCAAATTTTTAACTAATTGAGTATATTAAATAGTATGTCTCTGAAAGACTAATACAAGACACTTTTCAAAGCTTCTTTAATAAAAATTCTATTTGGGATTTGACCATAATGGCTATCCTTGCTTGCCAAAACATGACTTCTTAGCAGGTGACTTTCATCAAGTACATCTGAAATAGTACCTAAATGAATTAGCAATAAAATGGACTTAGGCCTAGCAGTAGGAGCCTCCATTAATCTTGGGTTAATCACTAAAGAGATGCCATTCACTTTTCTTAAGAAGTCACATTTTTCTCCCCTTGCTGGCGACCAGATTTCATAAAGTAACATATTTCTAATGAAAGGGCTCTGCTTGAATTAAAACCCTGAAGGTTTATGCAGATTTTAGTTTTGATTACTGCTGGCATGGGCTCTTAGCAGACTCCGGAAGGTAGGTCCGCAGTGAAAGAGTCCCAGCATGCAGTTCATAATATTCTTTGAAATAAAATAGTGCACTTGTACTTAGTGGCTTTAATCAGCTCTGACTTTTGATAGTCAAACAATAGCTAATTACAGTAACACCTGCCTTCTAAGTCATGTCATGTAGGTTATTGCCAACAAGAGACCTTGTATCTTAGCTGCATGATTATTATAGAGTCTAAAACCTATCTGTTAAAAAAAGAGGCGGGGGAGAAGAACTGAGTTTGGTAGCCATTATACGTATTTTGATTGTCTGATGCATTTCTGGCTTTTCTGTTTGCAGTTTTCTGTGTTTGAAAGGCAAAGAGTTGGTGTTTTTGGCCAGATTAGAGATCTGAGTTTCAAGGAAAAGGATATGGTTTTGCAGCTCTCACTTTTCTGTGAAGTAACGATAGATAATGCTGAATGTATACATTTCTAAACGTATTTGAATGTCTCTGAATTTTCAGTGTAACACAAAATTTAAAGTATGTTGTGCGTTGTTCGTATCATCTAATCTCTGGCGTGTAGCCATAGAGTAGAATTTTATTTCACTGTCATTAAATGCAATGGTACGGTGAGGGGGACAAAGGCCTATTTATTTCAACCTTCATCAAATTTGGAAGGATTTCATAAAATAAAATACCCAGCTAAGAACCTGATTGTGAAATAACAATGTTTCTGAAAATAAATCCACACCTTTTTTCCCCTATTATTTCCTTTTACTGTGAAGAATATAGTCAGATGAATTTCACTGTACATGCTAGCTGCTGCGGAAGCCATAAATTATTGTCTCATTGAAGACTCTTTTCTCATTAATTTTGCTAGCAAATAAGGCTTCGTTTTCACAAGCTCAGTCAAGTGAATAATATCAGATGTTCGCCAGAGGCTCAACAGCCACTGTAACAACTCTCCAACAGTCAGAAATGCAGATATGCGTGCTGATGCTGCGAGGGGCGCTCCCTCTTCCAGACCCAAAAAGACAGCGGGTCAAATTCTGCTGCAGAGTACGCTGCTGCCTGTGAGCGTGGTAAGACTCCAACCTCAGCGCGTGATACAGCTCCCTCCCCTAGGACAGACCAGTTTTCTGTCTTTCCTGGAACCTGAGCCCTTATCTTAATACAGATTTTGCAGGTTTATTTAACGCTTTATACAAAACTTTGGCGTAAAGCTGTACGCTGGCCACTCTTCCCGTTTTAGACAACTGAATCGCAGTCTCACCTGATACACTGCCTGCCGTATGCGACAGAAAATGAGCCATGAAACAGTGCGTTACTTGCACTGCCAGCCATCGTATCCGAGTACTGAAGGTGTGCATAGGTGCTTTAAATTTCTCTTTACAATGAGGCTGTATGTTTAAAAAAACATTCCTTCTGGATTATACCAGGAGTTTGCAAGGGTTACCTTAATGAGCAGGGAATATGAGTGCATGTTAAAAGGAATTGCTGTTAACTCTGCTTCCCAAAGCTACTTTTAAGTTCAGCCTTTAATGGGCTATTTTTTTCCCCTGTAAGTTATTCTTTCTCACTCTATCATTTGTCATGTTAACCTCAAACTGTGCAGTAAGAAATCTTCTTTATATCAGTTACCATGTTTGCCATATCTGATCAGTTTGATTGATCATTGCCTCAGCCACAGGTTGGTAATAAGCTGTTTTGAGAGAGACACACATTTCCCAAAGGACAAAATTGGCATGACAGCATTATAAACTGGCCATTTATCAACCTTCTCCCTGGTGGTCACTGTCTGAACACTGTTAGGCAGGCAGGCAGGCTAGACTTCGGCGGCAGTACGGGGGGGATAGAGCCGGAGCCAGCGGGCACTGCGGTGCAGCTAATACAAGAGGCAGTAATAAATGACACTGTATTTGAATCAAAATTGTTAGTGCAAATGTCACGCTTAAAGTCTACCGACTTCCTTTTCTAAAAGCTGCTCTTAGATGCGTGTCAGGCTGCGCTGCTTCCTCAGCTGAACAGTCCTGCTCCAGATGGGAGCAGGTCAAAACTATCAGCACAGGGAAAGAACTGCGTCGCAAGAAACGATGAGATGCCTTTCGTGTACCACAAGGTGATGATACTCTCTGTGCTCTTTGGAATACTGCCTATACCAGACTCATTTTAGTTAAAGCTCTGCATGCCTCAGGATTTTATAGGCTGTGTTTGTGTACGTGTGTGTGTGTAGAAAAAGAAAAAAAAAGACACACCACCTTAAAACTGTTATGCAGCTATTCTTCACTTACATTTTTATTTACCTGAAATCCAGGGATGGAGGGAGGTGGTGCAGGGCCCCCGGTGCAGCGTAGTACGGTCAGGCATCCCCCCCTTGCCTGTTGCTCAGAGAGCAGCAGCAGCTCCCCCCGGGGAAGGGCAGCAGGCCTCCTTTTCAGAGCTGGGCCCTGGGAGAGCTGGGAGTTCTGCACTCATCTGTCTTCCACCTTTACGCTTCTGCTGGGCGAGCTGTAGGTCCCAAGGGTCTGGAGGGTCGTAGTAACTCCTGGAACTGTTACTGCAGGTACTGCGAAGACTCGGTAACCAGCCTTGCTTTAGCTTCAGGCAGAGGCGTAAAGAAACAGTGGCAACAGTTGAAGTGATGACTTTTTCCTTTCTTTTTGTAGTAAGTTTCAAAGTGTCTTTTTACCAATCCATGGTCTGGGCAGTTCTTTCATAAACAAAGAATTATTAGGGAAATCACCCATCCTACTCTCAGCAATGAGCGTAGAAAGGGAGTGGGAAAAAGAACAAGAATTCAATTCCATGACTTCAAGACGTGGGTCCTGAGCTGCAAGCCTGTATTGCCTGTATTTTAATTAGGCCTTGATTAAATTTGATGCAGGAGTTGAAGAATCCCTTTAGTTAGAACTTCAGAATGAAACGACTGGAGAAATCCACAGTTCCCTTTAGTGGCTGCTCCTACGCCTGTCCTGTTAAGTCTAAAAAACCCATCCTGTTTCTCTGCTCCATCCCTTAGCTGAAGACATTACGTTATGAGTGCCCTACAGGTGCCACACTACCCAGATTAGCCGCGGGACTATGACTGGTGCATCCTCTATTTACTGCTCTGCACGAAGGAAAAAGGATGAGTAGAAGCTCTTCCCCCGTGGTGCAACTGTAGAAGTTCAGTGGCTGGGTCCCACGAATCCTGCCCAGTTCTGGTTTGTTCCTCATTAAATGGAAATAAAGGTAGAATAAGCTAGAAATAAAACATATCAAAGCAGCACCCTCAGTATAAATCTTTGGAAAAAAGTTTTTCTAAGATCTACTCAGTACAGTCTGTGAAGCACGCTTGACTTAATCTCCTTGCAGCAGGCCTTGCTGCAATCTTGAATGATATTTTTTATTGAAAAAAATTTGAATATATTAAAATTATGCAGATTCCTCATTTATTGCCTTACTCTGCAATACACAGACCAAATAATGCTCCTAATTCACTAGAAATTCACGTATTTTGCAAGAGAATGTCTGCATTGCAGGAATAAAAACAGTGGGAAGCTGACTGCACTCAGATGCATATTTCATAAGATCTTTCTTGATCTAGAAGGGTGTTTAATCACATGCTTAAGTTGACTCCAGCGGAACCGCTTACATGCTTAGAGGTAACGCATACGCAAGTTCTCTGCTGGTTCAGAACCCGAGTTGTCATCGTGTTGTACGTCGTGCTTGCTTTAGTGACGCTTGTGTCCCAGAACCCTCCAGTACGTAGGGTTATCAAGTGCTTTAAGAAGATCTTTCCCTGTATCTTGCTTTTCTGGACATCTTTGGCTTGACAGTATGTGAGATGCACATTAGAAGAATAAATCCGCCTTCTGAACAGAACTGAGTAAGGTGTTTTCAAAACTTGTCTTCTTTTAACCTGCTCTCTGCGTTGTGTTTGTTCCCCACAGAATTTTGGTAAAGTGACTTTTATTTTACAGCTCGAGTGTGAAGTTATTCCCAGACTGCACAAACTGCAATTTTTAATCTTAACGATAGATTTAGTGACCACTGAAGTGTAAAATAAACTACTGTGGCCTAATCAATCAAATCTGCATAGTTCAGAGAAAGCACCTGTATGAGGCCTTTATATCAGAATGTCTGTAATGGTAATAGATGTTTATTAGCAACCGTAAAGCTGTTTGAATTTAATATCTCTCTAAATAACACCAACAGCATTAAAACAAATCTCTAAAGCAAATGCAACTGCGCCATAAACAGCCCACAATGTAAGGTTTAAAAGCCATTACAAGAATCCTGCGAGATTCATGGTTTGTTCTGTGGCTTTGGCCACTCAACTGTGAGTGAAAAACACTGCAGTTACTGTAGAAAGCCCCTAGAATAAAGCATTGCCCAGATATTAATGAATTGATAGATTTTGTATTTTAGCACAAAGTGTGTACGGCTATCTTGTTAAATTGAACAGACAGTGGGGGCTTCTAACAAGGCAGTGGTCACAATTCAGCTGCATTGGAAATGTCTTCAAAGATCAGGTGGTAAATCGTATACCATCAGCTTTTAACCCCAGAACCGGCTCCTGTGAAGTGCTGAGGTTATTTTGAAACACCAAAGAGGTTGCAAGTACTGCAGACTTGTGAGATGACTAATCCTTCCTAGTTAGAAGTCAACAAGAAGTACTCATGACCGGGTTTTAGGTTTTCTTGGCACTTTTATATCTGTAGAAAACATATGTATGGTTATAAGAAAATAGCATAAAAGCAAAACCATCAATAAACCAGTAAGCCCATGTTAATGCACTTTTGAGGATTTAAAAAATATTCAGGTTTTTAAGAATTAAAAATAGGTCAGGTTTTCTTCTGTTTCATCACGAGTGCTTCTTTGGTCCCTTGTTTTACTGGAATTTTTAAAACAACCTTGGAGATGGCTATAAGCTGGAAAGTTCTGAGACAAGCTGCTTTTAAATCCTGGTCTGCTTCTGCTTGCTTCTCGGGTTTGGCCTCATACAGCGAAATCCAGGGCAGGGTTCTCGGTCTCCGTTTCATTACCTTAGCTGCTGAGGCAGAAGGTGATGGAGCATAAGCTCTTGTTTATGTCCGTGCCTTCTCAGCAGATCAATATTCTAAATTTCGTCTGGGCCCATTTTTAAAAACTTACCAAAATGCAACTTTTTTCCCCTGAAAATACAAATTTGACTGAGTGAGGCTACTTGTGGATAAGGCTCTGAAGTCTTTGAAAAACAAGTAAGCCACCCCAGGAATTTTGTGTGCTTGGCTCCCTTATTAAAGGATCAAGGATAAGAGGGAAGTTTTCCGCATAGATGCATGGACAGTGGCTGGCTGAACCGGGTCGATGGTGATCTTAGGTGTGTAAAGCTCTTCTCCTTGAACGGGGAAGACAGCTGCTGATCTCCCATACGTTTATAGGATATGGAAGCGAATAAAACGTTGTTTTGTGATACTGACGCAGTCTGAGGTCGGGGCCCCCGAGAAGCAGTTGTTTTTTTGGGTAAATGTGGTCAGATCAAAGCGTTCGAAAAGAACAAGACATTCAGATGACAGGAGGTCATGGACGCGTTGGAGAATAAGGGGCGATACTGTTCGGCCCGCAGCTGTGGTTAGCTGCCGGCAGCTCTGAAGGTAGCGCTCGCCGGCGGGTAATGAGCCCTGCCCGTGAGCGAGGGGAGCCGCGCCGGCCCGCACAGCGAGAGGGAACATTGAGCCGCTCTGTGCTTTCAGCAGGGGCCGGACAGAGCCAGCACACAGGCCGCCGAGCTCCGTCCTCTTCGGGAGGGTGCCTGCTCCCAGGATGGCCTTCGTGGCGGTGAATTGTCCAAAAGAAGGGAGGCCCAAACGGGGATTTTTTTTTTTCCCAGCACAGAGGAGGAGAAAAGAAAAACAAACAAACAAACAAAAAACCAAACAAAAAAACCCAACAAACCAGCAGCCTTTTACTGGGAGCAAGCAGCGAGAGGGCACCTGGTGCTTCAGGAGCGGGGCTGAAATCTTGTCTCTTCCCGGGAGGGACTGGAGTAGGAAAGAAACTCTTTTGCAAACAGGGAAATGAAACTTCGCGACAAGTTTTTTTGATATTAAAAAAACCAAGTCAGCCTCCGTAGTGCTTTCAGCTGGTGCGCAGGATGCTCGCAGCTGCCTGTCGTAGCTGTCGCTCCCAAACACTGACCCTGCTCTGCGAGGAGTCTGGCAGACAACCGTATGCAATACAGCGTGTGGTGACCGGTGCGGTGCGCCCTTGGAACGCGCCAGCTTTACGTCTGTGCCCTACGGTGTGTAAAGGCACCGTCTGCACCCAGCGGGAAAACAGCCTGGTCCCGCTTCCAGGGATGGCACAGAGAGCTGCAGACAGTTTGGGGGAGGAGGTGAGAGACCGAGAGAGAAGCCTATCACGTACGAACTCCCAAAACAACTGCGAATAATCAAAATGAGTGTTAGTTATCATTTATAGGAAGTTAAGGATTGATATGGGCCATATGGAAGGTGTTAAGAAAAAAAAGCTGTATGGTTCTGCTGTCTGTCTCCTCCTGTACAGGAGCAAGTGAACAGCTTTTCCTCAGCTTTTTAAATGCAGCTAAGTAAGAACTCTGTGTAATAACAGAATGGTTTCTGTTCTAAGAAATCATTCTTATTTTGCTATAAATTACCCCCCCCCCCCCCCAAAAAAAAAAAATCTGACTTGAGCAAAAACAATTCCAGGAGACAGCTAGCAGTGCTGCCTTAGCGCGATAACAAGCCATGAGCTCAGCGAGGGAAGCTGAGGGGGAGACGGTCCACCAGTACCAGAGATTTTCTTTTCCATCAGAGAGAGAAAAAAATTTAAACAGAAGGCAAAGGAGGGCGAGATTGGATACTAGCAGCCGTAAACCAGAGAGTGAGCCAGTAATTGTTTCAGGGAATTAAAATAATGGAATTGGTACTCGGAGGAATACATTCTGTGTTTTGTTGGGGAACCCACCAATAATAGAGCAAGTACTTTGTGCGTGTTTCACGTATCCGTCTGTCAGACTCTTCACTAGAGGCAGGTTTACGTTTTGCCCATCGTTTCAAACTGCTGTTAGTTTTGTGCCGTGTTCGTCCTTGCACCCACTGGCTTTTTTTCTGATCAACTATTAAGTCCGTGAGTTTGCCGTCATGCCCGGGAATCTACCAAGTGCGATTGCCTGTCGTGAAACCGCACGTGAAGTGCTCGGGAGCGACACTGCAAACCCACGGTGACCGGAGTGGCTGGTTCATCTCCTCCCTTCCCTGCTTCTTTGTGGCGTCTTAACTTTTACGTCTTGCTTCGCTCTTGACTTACTAATGCCTTGAAATAGGACCTATTTTCTTTGTCACTTGGCTACTCGGCATTTACGACAAGGTGCCAATCCTCGACTGAGTTCCCTAGGTGCTATGACGGTATACTAAGGAATGCTGCAGGAGCTTCTCACTGGAAATCCAGTTATTTTTTGTGAGGCAAGCGTGGAGTGCTGAAGACAGAAGCAAGATGTTCTGGGTCTGTTAAGTGCTTATTGTGTGAGCATTTACAGTTGTGTGAATAGCTGGGCGCAAAGCTGGCATTGTGTCCGCTGGTTTTCATACTCTCTGCAGGATGATAAATGAGTGAACTGAGCCCAGCAGGTAGCAGACTTATCTTGCAGTGAGTGCATCAGGACGAGGGAAATTTAAGTGAGGAAGAAATGGAGAAACTAGTGTCCAGCCTTCCCCGAGGTGTAGAAAGATAATTCAGTCCTATTTTGTTTATCCCTGCCTTCTGAACTCACCTTTTAAAACAACTTACCATTTTGTACATCTTGTCCAGAAACATAATTGTCACCGTGTCAAAACATGCACCGTTTACAAAGTTCCAGTATTCAATCACAGTGCAGACCAACAGTTCAGAACGCTAGTATCCAGTCTTAAGCAGGGCACCTTAGCGTGTTACTGGATGACAAGCATCATCATTTTACCTAATAATGAAGTTATTACCGGTGCTTCAGAAGGGGGAGAGCTGCTTAAGTTTGGGTAGTTAGCGCAGGAGAGAGAGGCAGCCGGTAGTCTGAGGCTGGGGATTTGGGTCCGTGTCTTACCCTAGCACAGATCCGCGTTGTGAGCAAGGTTGTGGTGAAGCAGTTGGAGCGCGCCGCAGAATGACGCTCTAGCATGGCGACTACAGGGCACGGTGCGCCGCGGATTCGCAACGAAGTGGTGGTGTCCCTGCGATGCGATGCAGCTAAAGCTGTATAACTGTAATCTAAGAGACTTTATATGAGTTTTGTGAAAAAACAAACGCGCTGTCCAACCACAGCACTCATTTTTCCAAATGAAATAATTTGTCTTTAAAAAGCATTTTTTCTACTTCTTCAAGTAGAGCCAAAGGCCTTAGTCTGCCTTCAGGATTAGCAGCCAGTACAATTTCAATTTATAAATGAAGCCCTTTTTGATTTGCAAATAAAAAGCATCTGAAACCACTAACCAACTTGGCTATCATTTTTATGCCTATAAAAATGTCTGAACCATTTGTTTTTTAAATTTTCTAACTGTAAAATGTGCTCCTATGAGCAAATATGTCCAAGTTTCAATTGGAAGAGAACTCTCTTTTTCGATGAGAGGAGTTAAATCCTCATGTTTGCAAGGAAACTCAGAGCAATTGGTCCACTAGAAGCAGGCTGACAAAAAATTTAATGTTAAAATAACCACCCTTACCCTGTTGCTGCACCTGCGTTAGTGACATGAAGGGCCAAAGGGCTAGTTCTACTTGGATTCAAAAATTCGGGTGCAAAATTGCGGCCCAAGCAATGCAAGGAGGGGTTTTCAGGTGGATTTCAGTGGGATTGGGCTTTCAGTACGGTGAGCTAATCCCGCATGTCTGGAAGGCCTGTGCATCTCTCTCGAGGAAGCGTTTTCACCAGAGCCATCGTACCCGGTGTTACGCCGACAAAAAAACCACAGGGACTGGGTTTTCTTACCACATTTCTTTGGCTCTGTTTGCCTGTGGAGGCATTGAAAAACACTAGAAATACTAATTTACAGCAAAGTAATTGCAGTTTGGTTGCGACTTGATCAGCAAAGCATCGTGCTGGCGTAAGAAAGCTGACCAGCAGTACGTCGCGCGCGCCACGCAGGTGAGCGCTCCTTGCTGGAAGGGCTGCGCCCGCCTGCCCGCTTCTGCTGGCCTGGGAGCGCCAGTCCTGCTTCGTGCCTCTTCTCTGCCCCGATCGACGCAGGTATTTTAGGAATATTTTTGTGGCCTTGGTTTCATATCAAAACGGGAAAATAAAAGGTGCAAAACCCAAGACAGTGACTGCTTTTTAAATGTTAACAAGTTGATCTGGGCTGGGGCTGTGGTAGAAGTTCAGGATGGCTCCTTTTCCGGTTTTTGTTTTTCTTTGTCTGAGTCAGAAAGATTTAAGTAGTTACCCATTTTCCTAGGTCCAATTTCATAATATCTGAAACCCCAGTTTAAAAGTGGTTTCTGCTGACGAAAGATGAACGTTGCTGCGCCAGGCAAAACGCTTGAAACGGCCGAAACCCGTTCTCTGCTAGAGCAGACCTGAGGCAGACACACCGACAGGCTGCAGGATGGCACGGTCTGCGTTTGTTTTTACTTGTTACTTTACAAACAAGTTTAAAAGGGGGGAAAAAAAAAGTATAAACAAACAAAAAGTCGTTACTTCCAGTTTGTTTGTGTTTTCCCAGTTCCAGGCGGTTACTTTCACTCTCTCCGCAGCTGGTTCATCAGTTTTAGCGGTGGTTGTGTGCATCCCGGGAAGCATCACTGTAAACCCCCGGAACAGCCGGAGGACTCTGAGGTGTGCGTAATCCCTCCAGGCCATTGCACTTCATTTCTTCTTCTGAAACGGTTTAGATTTCATTGTCTTTTAACACTGTTTTAAAATGTTTTTGTTTGGCCTGCCCTGCCCTGGTGAATGATTCCTTATAAAAGATGTAATTTTTTTAACCCCTGTTTAAAACCGGTTCTGGGAAATAAGTGGAAGGGCGGCGTGGAGGAGTCCTGCCCTCCCGCTGGCGTGGGGCGGTTGCCGTGACCCGCCGGCTGTCCTTTCCCACCTGTGCTCCTCAGCTCCTTGGAGGGAAAGCCCTTGGGAAAAGTTCCCTTGGCTCGGCCCTGCGGCGGCTGACGGGTGCGAACCAGTCCAGGCTTTGGCGTTTATGGAGCAATGCGTCAAGATACGGTAGCTTCCGTCTAGGATTAAGCTGAACTATTCTTAAAAGAAATCAATGCGAACCTCATTAAAGTTATATGCTATTAAAACATAAATGGAATTTCAAGGCGTCGCGTGAGATGGAGACTTTAAACAGACGCGTGTAGCGTTTTTATAGTGCGCCGAGGTCGATCCCCCGCTCCGGCGGGTGTACTGCTTTCTGGCACTGAAGGGCGGCGGGGTGGTGCTCGGGATCTCGCAGTGTTTCGTTACCGGGGCACCCGGGGAGGTGCTGCTCGGCTCGCCCTCCTTTTCCCCTTCCCCTTCCCCAGCGTTGCACGGCGGGCGGAGAGGATGCCTGCTCTCGCCGGGAGCGGAGCGAGGCGGCCGGGGGGCGCCCCCGAGCACACCCCCCCCCCCCCGCCGAGCCCCCGCCGGGTCCCCCCCGGCCCCGGCCCCGCCGCCCCCGGCCCCCGCCGCGCCCCGCCGCACGGCCTGTGCGAGGGCGCCCCCTGTGGGCGGGAGGCGGGCCCTGCCGCCAGGCCGCGGTGGCCGAGCCGCTCCGCAGCCCCCGGCCGACGCCTTTTTCTTCCCCTTCCCGAAGGGCTCGGCTCCGGCGCTGCCAGCGTCGCTTGGGCCCTCAAACCGGAGCGGAGCACGCGTGCGTTCCGGCCGGGGAGTGAGCAGCAGCACGCGCGGGCTGGTGAAGGACGGCGGGCCCGTTCAGGCAGCGGGCCCGGGGCTGTCGTTTCCTTGGAGTGGGGTCTCCTGATAACCCGGGTACCCGGCGGAGGGGTGACTGCGCTGCCGTTCCGGCTCTGGAGCACGGCGTCACCCTCCCTTCGCGCTCCTGCCTCCCCAGCGGCTCTGAGTTTTGCTCCTTGTTGGGAATTTACCCTCCGGGTCTCGTTCCCGGCTCTGGCGAAGTCAGCATAGAGAAGCCCGCTGGCTTCAAAAGAGTTGGGACTTCTCCTAATTTGTGTTCCCCTGCGGGTGCCGAGTCTATCCCCTCCTCTGCGCCAGGTCCCGGGGAAACCGAGGCAGGTCCTTGGCGCTGGCTGAGGGCTTGGGCCGTGCTGGGAGCAGCCCGCGGAGCGTTTCTCAAGGGGAGGGAGGGAGGGAGGGAGACCGTCGGAGCGGACTGAGTCTCGCTTCAAAGCCGGTCTCCTGTCAAGCAAAATACGCTTTGTTCCAGATGTGAACTTTGAGATAACTTTTTTTTTTTTTTTAATCTGCCGGCCTTTGGCTTTAAGCAAAACCATAATGAAAAGTAGCCGGTGCCTCCTGGCAAACGCAAGTGTTAAAGTTCCCAAGGTTATGGTCAGTGTAACTTTATTTCTAAGTTGTCCTTTGGAAAAGGGAAAGTCCCATGTTTTTTACTTACTTTTGCAGGTGTGCTTAGAGATACTGTTATTAAAGGATGATGCGGCTAAATTCTGGTCCTGGTTATTTCTTTCATTGGAAGAGTTGTTCCCTTTTACATTGGTCTAAGTGGGAGAAGAATTTGCTTCAGCAAATACGCTCTTTTGTTTTGAAGTGTCAGCTTCTGGGAGGGTTGGGTTTCAAAGGAACCGTGTAGTAGTTTATGTCTCTATCAAGTCCTCAAGGATTGTGGTTCTGTTCCTAATCGTGGATCTGTGAACACTACATCAAAAATGACAGCACTTTTCTGGATATTATTATTCCAATAAACTAAACTGTTCCTGGATACATGACTTCAGGGCACCGAGCGTAGAGCTGTGTGGGAAGATTTGTTAGAAATGAGATACAGCGTAGAAGTTCATTTGTCCACGTTTAAAAACAAACGCTAAAACAAACACACAAACAAAACCCCAAAAAGCCCTATGATGCTTTTAATATTAAATACTTTAGTTTTGTGCCAGAATGGCGAT
Organism: Nipponia nippon; assembly: GCF_047370975.1. Lineage (NCBI taxonomy): Eukaryota > Metazoa > Chordata > Aves > Pelecaniformes > Threskiornithidae > Nipponia > Nipponia nippon. The sequence continues at coordinate 8,448,157 of NW_028262335.1, forward strand.
TTTCAATTTTGCCAAAACAGCAAAAGATTTAACTCGAAGATTCCCCTGGAAGTAGCTAAATGTTGCCTTGTAAGTCAGTTTATTACATTATTCCAAACACTGTTGAAAAAATACCACTTTTTGCATACCAACGGGAAGAATTTGGCAGCCTCGCTAACGTGGAATTTTTTGCTTTGTTGTATGATTATATGTTCCTTATTGTATTTGGGGGTGTCTCCGAGAGGGGAGATGGTACCGTGACGTTGGCCTGCCCCGCTGTGGGAGCCCGGCCAGAGGATGCCAGCCCCTGCTCCGTCCGCCCCGCATGGAATGGGAATGCGGAGGGAAAAGGCTGTAATACAGATATCGAGTGGCTTTGGTAGTAACAAAACTTTTCTGAAATTCTAGATTGATTTCTTGAGATATTAGAGCCTGCAGTATTTTGGGAAAAGTTCCAGGTTTTGAGAATGTTGAAATGTTGTTAGACATGTTCTGAATTTGTGGTTAACTTGGAGCTGCCTGAACCTTGTTTTAATACTTTGTGGATCCCTTTAACCCCTGAACCAGAGCAGAATAAGGCCCTAAGCTAACAAAATAACTGTGAGTACCCTGTTCCAAATTGCTCGGATTTATAATGGCACTGGATATATTTCTATGGCATGTGTGTCATATTTGCTAAAATTTTATTAGACCTACACTTGAAAATTAATTCACAAAGGGCAGAAGCAGGAAAATCTTGATGAACCATTAATCAGCCCCTTCTTAAAAGCTAAACCAGCCCCATGTTTAGGTAACGAATGTATTCAATGACAGTTTACTTTATCTGGAAGTACTCTTTCTGTTTCGGAGTAATGGTGAATGCAATTCACTTATTACTACTATTTGCAAAAATATGTTTGTTTAGTCTTTTATTTTTTATAACTCTTACTGTCTGGAAATACTCAGACGACTTTGTCTTCTGTCGTAAATGATAATACTTCTGTATACACGCATGCATGTACGTAGGCAAATGCGCAGGTATGTGTCAGTATTTATAATACTTCCAAGTCATCAGCCAGGGAGTTTGGCCTCTCTCCTAACATTCATAATCTTCTATTTTCATGAACCAAAATTGATCTTATTTAACGTGAGGGACATTTCAGCTTTTATGAGTTGTGGGAGTAGGGAAAGCTGCGCGCCTGCGGATCCGTTTGAACCACACTGCACGCTTCTGGGCAGAAGCCTGAGCACCATCCACCTTCGGCACTTCGCTCTTCTGGCCCCAGTTCACCAAACTGGGAGATGTGGTACGTTTGCCCAACAGGCTGGCTTAACGGGGCAGCAGCCACAGATGTATCTGGCCCTGTATTTCTGCTGAAGCGGAAGGTGGCAGATCACAAAGTGGCAGTCTTCTGCTGGTGATTACTGTTAAGCCTTTGGTCTTCACATTGATGCGAGTGATTTAAAAGTTATTAATTGCTGACGTATGTTACCAGTATATATTCCTAAAATGGTGATTTGTGACTCGGTAACATCACAAACCCTGGGATAGTTCAGCGAGGGTGTGTGTGCGTCATCGCTGATCGCTGACGGGAGCGAAGGGATTCTGAGCGTGCCCAGGAAAGCTCGGTTATAAAACCCCTCGGTTACTGTCCATTGTGTGCGAAAGAGCCACTTCTGTTTTAGTCTAAATAACTTGAATGGTTCATTATGGGCCAACATGGACTGAGGAACTGCAAAATATTGGGCTTTATCCAAGTTTGTTCCCAACCAAAAGTCCCTCTTCAAATGTTATATATATGTTTGTTCTGGTTTGGGTTTATGTTACTATGCTAAAGACCATTTGCGTATACTAGGCTTCACAGACAGTTACAGATAACAGGCTTCCAGTATGAGAGATTGCATTGAGTTCAATACGAATACAATACAGTGTACTGCAATATAGCACAACAGGAGGAATATATTCTCCTTTTCTTGCATTTTCAGCTTGCTTTCCATTATTTTATGAGACATTTTAATGCTATTTTTATTTTAATACACCTGTAACAGTTGGCTTGAGAGGTGACAAACCTCTGTTGCAGATGCCCGATTTATCCGAGTGTATTGAGTGCAGAACTGCACCCAAAATCTGCTGAGTAGAGGCTGGCCCCTGGAGATTTCTGCTGCATCCATTTTACCTGCACATGAAAAGCACAATCCAAACATCTCTTCTAGTGTGACTTTCCAGCTTCCGTTAGGCCTGAGGAAGAGGCGCAGAAATGAATTTGAACCTCAGCAATGTTTATTTTCTGATCCTCTTACGTTTTGTCTGAACCAGTTTGGTAAAATTTTGAAAAAATCATGCTTCATGGAAGTGAATTTAATTGGAAATAAGCAGAGAAAATGGGAGGTAAAGGACCTCAGCTGTCTCAAGGCAGATTTCAAGCAGGTTTTCTCAGTGGAATTAGCAGAGTTTGTAAAGACAATTTCGGGTCACTTAATCATCAAAGGGTTAATTCTAATTTTGAACTTCCCAAATGTCAGTGCTCTTCTATCCAAAAATACAGCAACTGGCTTTATCAACATATGCTTTTCATTACCTACAAGACTTACAATATTTTTGGTGTCTGTATCAGCTTGATTCAATTACTGGTACCACTGCGAGGGAACATTACCTCCAGGGAAAGGGGGTGAATGCATCAGTGCCCATGGATACAGTGTACAGAGCAGATTAATATAACAGATTTACATCAAGACTGCTGACTCCATTACTTTAAAACTCCTGTAATTGACTTTTTTAAAAATGACATTAGCATTTAAATGGTACTATCGTTACAAGGGTGAAGGTTCAGCAGAATATGATCAATTTATTGAGCTCTTCAAATGTTCTTTTGATATTTATTTCTTGTTGTCATGCTGGAGGGATTTTTTAGTGTTTTGTCAGACACAAGAAAAAGTCTATACCATTGAGATCTTGGTCTACGCAGCTACTGACTAGAAATGCATGAAAAGCTCACCTAAACCAGTGTGTGACCTACTCAGAGTTTTCTTTCTCACCTTCATCCCCCAGACCCCGCAGCTTTTCCTGATATGTAGAATTCCAGTATGTCAGAAAGAAATATTTTACAGGAGCTGTCTTTGGTCTGTGAGAAGGGACCGGTGTTCATGCTGCTTATACAGAAACCAGCCAGGGAGATTATCCACCATGAAGTCCCTTTTCAGCGTTACACGTCAAAATTATTTCAGTTGCATTCAAAACCCGTACAGCCACCAGTTCGGCCAGTACAGCTACCACGTCCAGGCAATTTTGCCAGAAATTTCACATTGGCTTGGGAGAACGATATGCTCCGTATCCCATCGCCTTTTGGTCAGAGTTGGATGCCTAATGCACTGCGTACCTTTTCGAAATCTCCGCACAGTGCAAATTTTCTTCTGGGACGTTTGTTCTGTAGAAGGTCCGTCACAATCTCGTCTGCGGGCTCTCGGGCACGTGAAGTACTTTTCTGCAGGTGAGAAGCTCCATGTTCACCGAACAGACAAAACTCTGAGTTTTACTGCACTAACAGAAATGTGCAATAGTTTCGTTAGAGCAAATGACTTAAAACCGGTAGTAGATGCTCAAGAGGGTAGTCTTATAACACCTACCGCTTTGCGGTTGTAACTCATTAAAGACTGAATTGTCATAAAGAAACGTTGTTCAGGATGCCTTACTAATCCGAGTGCATGGCTGCAAAGTGCGCTGTGAAAAATCCCTCTAATACGAACACAGGACAGAGCCTGTTCTCCTAGGATTTCTAACCCAGAAGACTGGGATGGCCAACAACCCATACCTACCTGCAACGTTAATCTCCGCTAGTCGGCACTGATATGTATGTCTAGAGAGGTACGTATGTATCTGTACCTGAGTGCAAGTGTGTATGCATATGCATACATATCTGTAGAATCGGTTAATTCTAGTCTAATATTCTGATGTCATCTGTGATGTAAAGTTTTGGAAATCTTTGAACACAGATCAAGGACTACTCATGTGACTGAAATGGCCTAAGAAGGGCATCTTTTTCAGGCCTGCAGACTAGGCAAATGGTGGGCATTTAAGAGTACGTTTGCGGTACCTTACTTGAACATACCCATTTGTGGATAAATAGGCTTTGAGTCTTTTCCTCCCGAGCCATCTAATCTTGCAAAACCAAGCATGAAAATGTAGCACTCCACGGGGCTTTGATGAGTCCACTTTGTTTTCTCCAATTTTAAAAAGCAAAAATCCACAAGGAGAAGGAAAGAACAACTGCTTTGATTTTTTTGTAGTTTTAGTCGGTGGCTCTTTGGCTGCTGCTGCTACAATTGATGGATCCCGGTCCCATTCAGTGTGGAAAAGCAGGTCTGGGACGCAGAGCCAGAGTTCAGAGGATAGTGGCAATAGGTAACTCAGTATCCTTCCCGCTTGCCTCCCTATAAAAATGCTTGGTAATGACCCAGTTCGACCCTGCCAGTTCTCTCTGACCTTCTCCTTTTCAGGATGCTGCTTAATTTGCACTAATTACATTCCATTCTGACAGGAACTTGGACATTGTCTCAAGCTTTCAGGTATTTTTCACTGCCGTGTTCCAATGCAGAGTACTCTTGAGGCTGAGTACGAAATGGCAATAAGTAATTTAGGAAAATACACTTTGGTTAGTATGATACATAAGTAGTTTGCGTGTACGGTAATCCATAGGCATAAATACTCCTTCAAGTTTGACTTTGTGCTTTAATCTTTAATTCTCACTAGGATTCAGGAGGGTTGGTTAAAGCCAGCAGTGGTAGTTCTGAATAATTAATACATTTGTTGGCTTTGGGTGTTCTTTTTTTTTTTTGTTTGCCTCCAGAATCCGAGGTCAAATTCCTAATAATAATTCTGGGGTTGATGACCACTACAGAAAATGCTGCTTCAAAGAGGTCGCTAGCATAGGAAAGATGTCCTGCAAAAAGGAAAACTTAGGACACCGATTCAGCTTTGCTTCTTCTAAAATCAAAGTTGAATGAGGGCATCTGTACGTATGAATATGAATAGATAGATGGAGAAAAAATTCATTTAGATGTTTTTTTTGTTTTACAATTGAATGAATGAGAAACCTGTCCAACAAGTTGTTCACAAAATTGAACTGTGTCAAAATGTCTGCTTTGGCCTAAATATAACCTTTTTACTGAGGAGGGATCGGGGGGCCTGGCGTGCGTGTGGGTGGGTGGAAGAACATGGGGCTTCTCTCTCTTGCTTTGCAGTAACACAGAGTTTCTGTTCCCTGGTTTGCACGGAGTTTGGCATCCCAGATCGCCCTGCATCACAGAGAAAAAGTTTGTTAACAAAAAGTTCCAGGCGCTTTCCTCCTCGTTTGGGCGCGCGCCTGGGTCCTGCGGCCAGCTCAGAACCCGCGTGTGCTCCTGGGTGCCCGTTTCAGAACCAACAGGCCACAGTTGCCTTTTGCAAAGAGTAGGTCGGGTGTTTCAGCAGTGTGGCAACCAAACACGGCCCTGCCGTAACAGCCGTGCCTGCCGTAACAGCCATGCAGCGATGGAGAGCGCCGCTCCTGGGGCAGCCGGGAGGGCGGGCCCACGCTCCTCGTGGAAGCGGATCTCCGTACGAAGTCTCAAAGCGACGGATAAAAAAGTATCAAGCACATGCCAAGGCTTTGTATTGCTTTCAAAAGAATAAGATACGAGCCATTGTTGGAGCTGCGCTAAGGCTTTTAGGCACAGACAGTATCATTAAAGCAGTTGCATGTTTCAAAATATTGTATCATTTTAAAGTGCAGCGCACATTAGATCAGTGAAACGGGATACGCCAATTTGAACTGTGTCGTATAATGCAGCTCTGTGTTTGGAGAGACAGAGGCACCCCGGACCCAAAATCCCTGGAGCTGTCTTTCAAAGAGTGATAGTTACGGAAATTAGCAGTGCAGAAATCCATACTAATCATTCATCGGGAGTCTTATTAACTGTCTTACCAGTGTTATTAGGAGAGGGCCCAGCCCTGGAGCGGGGCAGAAGGCCGTCTCTCCCGAACCGGCACCGCTGGCTCCCCTCCCGCATCGCGGCCTCTTGCTCGCAGTGGGAGTTGTTTTGTAAACGACTGTGGCATAAGGGAAGAAATGATCTCGTCTTCACGTAAACTCAAGTGATGCCTCGTTGTGCCAGAGTCTGACGCAGAGTGCAGGAGGTGAGACTTAATCCTGAGGACGAGCTCCCTCTGCTCCTCCGTGAGCACCCCGGGGCCTCTGCCCATCCTGCCGCCCCGGGAGGGTTGGCGCGGGGCTGCCTTGGAGGCTGCCAGCTTTGAGAGGACTCTGGTTAACGGCACTGGCCGCCTGAAGCCGTTTTAGCGCCTGGCGCCTGTAGTTCTACGGGGCTGGTGCTGGCTTTGAGTAGTCATGGCTGTAAGTGGGCAAGTGCCCTGAACTCACGGGCTGTGTCTGTAAATGCTGTATTTAATACACTGGGAGTTATCATAATGTCGCTTTACTTATTGACAAACTTTACCTCACTAGGCAAAACCCAAAAATATTTGGCCCAGCTGAGCTTCCCATAGGGAATTTTGCATTAAGCTTTGCCCTTAATTTTATCAAACAATTTTTTGAGTATCAGTTTGAGACCTGTTTCTTAGGAAAAAGAACACCTTAGTGTTTCAGGAGGGTGAGTTTCAAGTTTGACCCTTGGTATTCCCATCTGATGTTAGTTTCAAATGAAAGAAAATTAAATTACACACTTGGGTTCAAGGATTTAAGTCTGTGACTCTTACTCTAGCTAGTATCTCCACCATAAGGGAAACAAAGAACATAGGGGAGATAAATAATACTTGAAAGACAGAATCTTTTTTGTCTGCTTCTTTATCTGTAGTTTGACTGTGTTCCTTAAGTGTTGAAAGGGGCACTTTCTTGGCAAGTATGACACAAATAACCTTCACCCTTGACTGCACTGTCTGAGACAGTTATAAATTTGAGGCTAAAGGACACGAACAAGAGTTACTTTATATGACATTATCTCATGATAACAGGGGATGGAGAAATGAATGAGTATTCCCCTCGCACTTGGCCTGAGATTGTTTTGTCAAACAATCGGATTTATAGCCCGGCACTTTTGCTGCGTCCTCGCGACTTGCCTGCATCGGGTGCAGTTTCTGTGCTGCGGCGCGGAGCCCGTGCACGCTGGGTGGACAGCTCGTTCCCAAGTTCTGTCCTGGTACGTGCTCCCGTGCCCGTAGCTGATCTTCCTCCAGAGAGGGCCGCGCTGGGGCGGCGGGCAGCCCCGGCCCTTCGCGAAGCAGAAGTGAAGCATCCGGGGAAAGGAATTGGAGATCTGGTGGCACGATGGCGTCGAGTTGTAAAAACTCCTAAGTGTTTGCATAATTGAAGTATTTCTGGGTATGAACGTGGGTTTCATTGTAGTAGTCTCAAGGTCTGTTTGTGTAGTCCTCTGTACGGAACTCGGGTGGAGATTTCAAACTGCGTGTGAAGGAATCGAGTGCCCTGTCAGGGGCCGAGGCGGTGGGAAGTGCGTGCCTAATTCCTCTGGAGCCGTGCGGAAGTGTCAGCTGCAGTATTTCAGTAATCCGAGCTAGTAATCTTGTGCCCTCCGCTGGGGGCAGGGGGGAGAATTGTCTTGTCATGGGACAGCTTAAAAGAATAATTTTTTCAAAGAAAGCGTTTGTAGTTTTTAAAATTAAGCCTTTTCCGTTGAGGATAAACGTATAATCTAGAATTTCAGTGTCCCACTTAAGAAGGATATTATACACTAGTATATTGAAATAGTTCTAAACGAACGCAAACGGTTGAAAGATAGTCATTAAATTTATCAGTTAGATATTCTTAGAAACAATTTCATAATCCTTTTAGATACATTCAAAAGTATTTCTCAAGATTTTTCACTGTTCTAAACATTTTTGTTTAAATTACAGCAATCCACAGCATATGGTTGTATTTATGCTGTGAATAAGCTTTGTGTATGTTCTTTCTGTGTATTCCTATGGCAGAGCTTTATAGGGAATTTTTCAGACTTTTCTAAGTGCATTTTTAAAGTCTTTTTGAAGGATGATTTTTAGAGGAGTGCAGAAATCTGCATTAAAAAACCACCATAACATCACATGCTTGACAGAATCTTTAATCCAGAAGCACTGGCGTGCTCGGGGGAGCTCCCGAGTACGGTCTGTGGGTTTACTTCTCCTGTCTCGGTACTGGAGTCTGTGCAGGAGTGCCCGCTGCCGGAGCTCCGCTGCGGGGCAGGTACAGCCCGGCGCCCGGCCGGACCCCGAGAGTCTCTGCAAATAATCTGTCATCCATAGCACAGCAGTTACAGCTGAAAACATTCAGGGATCTGAGATATGATAATCGGCATAAACATTTGCATCTCGGCCCCACACCTCCATGTGGCATTATAATGAAACCTTCTAGACTCGCCATGGACACTGGTTTTGATAATAGTATCTGGCTAAAACTGCATTGGTATCTGTACTGATTCATCCATCTGTGAACCAAGACAAGGCATTAATATGAGGCGTAGTATCGCCAGGGGCAATGTTAGAGTGCAGACTTATCGAAGGCGCTGAACTTTGATTCTGCGCTTTAAATATAATTCCATTATTACTTCATAAATAAAGAGATTAAGGTATGTAGGCCATGAGTTGGTAATTGTATGGGAATGCAGTTTAGGTAAATTCATGAATAGTATTTGGTTTGGGGAACTGTTTGTCTCAAGTGATATTATGGACTTGTTTTCCAGGAGTTTGTTGAATAGGTTTTTGAGCAATTCTGTGCATCTGGAGCTTGGCAACACAGAGTACCACTTGCTTTAGATTCTCCATCCATCTTTCTCACCTGTTTCCTTTCCTTTAAGAGTTGTGATTATTTTTTCACGGGCCTTTTTTTACTGTGAAATCTTAACTATTAACCCAAAGTAAAACCCAAGCAAAGGCAATCCCACCTTCAGCTGTGGTTTCTAACTTGTGGTTACTTAAATAATAAAATCTATTCCCACAATGAAGAGAACTCCCCAAACGTTTACTCCTTAGCTATTTGCTCTACTCAAGTGTGTATGTTGCTTATCCATAATAGGCACAAGTACTTGTGAAAACACACACAGATATGTTTTCTATCCAGGTGGCTTCCTGGCCAGCCACTCAATCAGCAGAGAGCTTTTCCAGACATATGAACATATCAGTGCTATATCAACTTGGCTCAGATATATTTTCTTTAAGGAATATTAGGCAAGTATCACTGCGCCGAGAGGTGGGAAGGAGTGACTTGATCGCCTCTGCTCCATTTGTTATGTTCCTAGGTGATTGGTTTTTAGTGTTTTGTCCTCTCTAGTTTTATAAGACAAAAAATATGGTCCTCTTCCATTTCCGTCAGGGGTTCCACTGTCTGACAGTTTCACCTGGCAGTAAATTTAGTTCCTCACTTACTCTTAAAACCTTTTGGGTGTTTGTAAACTGACATTGCCGGACGTGCAAAGACGTGCAAGAAAATAACAAGTGTGCTTGTGGAGCTAGCAATTTTGCATCAAGAAAGGGGAGAGGGAGAAAATAAAATAAAAAGGTATTAGGCATCTCTGAAGCAAAACTACTCATTTTGAAATGGGATCTTTCATAACAGGAAAAAATCGGAAAGTAATTAAACCAACAGTGAAATAAATCATCCTGATTTACACCGTTTATATAGGGGCTGCGGGGTTGCCCGGAGCCCAAGGAGAGGAAGCGAGGCACCGGGTCTCCCAAGCCGAGGGGACGGAGGCACGTGGGACCTCGCTGTACGCCCTTTGCGGCCCAGCTTCTCCGGGGAGCAATGGGACCCATGGGACTAATTCTTATTTCTTGGGGAATGACCCCTGGAGTTGCCTTCCCATCCGCTGCCTGAAATGACGCCTTGCGGCTGTCGGTACGCGACTGTTCAGTGGTGCAGCTTGCTGGGCCGGGAGCTTGGCCATCCTGTGCCTCTTGGCTCTATCAAAATCCTGCTGCTCAGATCAAGGAGAGCCTTCCTCTGCGCAGCTTTGCAAGCAGGCGTTCCCTGCAGATGTCCCCACTGCTAGAAGGGGACGGTCAGTGAGCTCAGAGTTGCTGTTGAGCAGGTTTTCTGTTTACCATATTCCTGCGGGATCCCAATACAAGGTGTGCAGCTAGTAGATTCTTAGTATTTCTGGAAAGATTACATGCATACATGCATTAGAGCAGAACACAACATATACTCCATAGTTATTTTCTGGAGTGTTTGGATCTTTATTTTCACAGCGAAAAGGTTTCCCTAAGATGGGAGGACCTGTGCAGCCTTTCCTTCCAGCAAATACAATTGTCCTGCTTCCGAGAGAAATGCACTAGGACTTTCCCCCTCTTCCTTTTGTTTAGTCTGGACTGCATTTGGGTTTTAGGCTTTCTTTTTCCTCTAGAGCTCTGCAGGCAGAAGACAGTACGAGAGGAGCCAACAGTGACTCAATAAATCCCTACGTGGCAGCGTTCCTGTTTCTGCTCAGGGCAGGTCGTCCCTGGCTGCACTGGGCAGCCCGCTGCGTCCTCCAAAGGGGTTGTCCCATCCTCGAAGCACAACCTCTGTGTTCACTAAGAATCAACTTGCAAGCAGGTGTTAATATATCTCTTAAAGCATTTCATGTACAATAATTTAACCTTAAACTCCCCCTACACGTTACATTTTTCAGCTAGCCCTAAGAAAGGTGGCTCTTTTCCCAAAATGCAGCAGGACAAAGTCCTGAAACATTTCTGTCTGTTGCGAGGACTGTGCAAAATAAGTCTGTTTTGTGTATAGGCTTTTCTATAAGTATTTATTTAAAATATTTATTCGTTTTCATACCATAACACTTCAGTCTCAGTATTGCAAGTGATGGCTTCGCTTTGAGCATGTCTGTGTGCGTGTGTCTGTGCAGAATGGGGAGCAGCCTAGAACTCGGCTCCGAAGTACTCAGCAAGCTCTTTCCTAATTGCGCTTCGTAACTCTCCGTAGGAGGGTGTCTGAGTTCGGAACCAGCCTAGGATGCTTAAACAGGTTACGTTGTTTTGTTAGGAATTTGTTAAAATAAATTCCTGGGGGAGATGATATGAATGAATTTCTCACTTTACAAGTGTTTTTAAGGTTATAGAATTGATGCATTTACATTTACCCTGTTCATAATGAAAAAACAAATTCTGCTTTAAAACGTATTTTTGTTCCAAAATGCAAGACAATGTTTTAATACAAAGATTAATCTTACTTTATATCATCTCCAGCTCAAGTCAGTGTAAATCTATAAAGCATGCTTCAACTGTTCAGTATAAGTAGGAATTTCTTACTGTGCATAACGGAGCACTGTTTTCTAGGGCTTTGAGCCCTATAACAAAATGAAGAAGGGAGCAAATATTAGGGGGCTTCATGGCTCAAGCAGAGATGTTGTCCAAGTTTAGTTCTAACTTTGGGGTCTCTGAACAGCTGCTTCAGTTTGGCCACATTCAGGCCTTATCCGTTAGACTGCTTTCCTACTGTGGGATTATTTTAATAAATAACAATTTTCATAGTATTACAGCTACTGCTTAAGTTTGCTGGCAAAAATGTAGCAAACTAGAAATAACTGTGGTAACGTAGAGCTAGTAATGTCTTAAAACATTGAATAGGAAAGGAATGCCTTATTATGTGCTCTTCCAATACATATTGCAGTCTGCTTAACCTTCCAGGCTGGGCGATGAAGGAGGTCCTCTGTTTGTTCCTGATGAACTTCATTTTTTGTAGGATTATCCATAATTAGTGAGGCCCAAAATTTCTGAAGACTCAAATTAGGCAGTTAGAGCAAAGTATTGTAGGTCAAGGCTGTTCGGTTTCCTGGCACTGATCGGCCGCAGTCCTTCTCTGCACCTCAGTTCGCTATCTGCAAAATGGCTACGGTAGCCTTCTGTCTGTCTGTCAGCAGCGTAATTGTATTTAATTCATACTTCTAAGCATTTGATTCCGTTTAAGCATCGAGCATTCACATTTCTTTCCTAGGGTTTCTTCTGGCCCTTACTAGCCGCTCTTGGGAGCATGACTTGCCCTTGCTGGGACAGGGTGGGCCGGAGCAACGCGGTGCCCTCTCTGCGTGGCTGGCTGGGTGTCAGGGGAGCTCTGTCACAGGTCCCGGTCCTGCTCTTTCTGGGCAGAATCGTTCCTCCTTTTTGCCTGAAAAAGGTACCTTGCACGCCTGCTTCGGGGAAACCATGGCTTTAATGTGCACGAGGATGTTTATCATCTTCCCTAAGTGTTAAAGAAAAAAAAAGCCCACTTCATCTTTGATGGCTGTAATCTTTTTTTTTTTTCACTCTACGCTTCCACACATGTATAAGTTAGAGCAACACACCATCGTTGGTTTTGGTGGTTTTTTTTTTTTTTGAAAAATCCCCCCTTTTTTTCCTGTGATTAATTAAAGCTGTATTTTGATCTGTATATAGAATTGTATATATGGCTGTGTACAGAACTGTATGTTGATATAAAATAGATACCGCAGTTGAAATTGCAGTAGGAAAACAGAGAAACAACAGGCATTGCAGAGATGTAGGGCTGATTAGGAGTGCAAATTAGATTTAGATTTCCTGAATATCTAACAGCAGCTAAGCATTTTTTTTTTCCTTTGTGTATGAACATTTCCATTAAAATTTACAAAGGGTTTGAACTGGATTAGACTCCCACAGTCACTTTGAAATAACAAAATACAACTTGGCTGACAGGGGCTGTTTAGAAACCTTTTGCAAAAATTATCTTCAGAAACGTTAGCACTTAGCAGTTACAAAACGTCTACTTTTGTCTTGCCCCCTCTGCCAAGTTCCCTTTTTGTCTTGCCATGAGGAGGATAAATTATCCGACTTGCAGAGATAAACCACAGAGAGGTGAGATTACTGAAGCTGAATACGAGAAACTCCCAGCACTCTGTCCTCCTCTACAGTTCAAATTGAAAACCCTGTTTCTGGCTGTGTCAATCAGTCACCTAATGAATACATTACTAAACGTAGTTGTTTTTTTCCTTTCTAGAAGATGCAATTAATGTTTTGGCTTAAGACACCTAGTTTATAATAAATGTATGGAGTGCAGCAAAAGATCTTTGAAGTAATGGAAGGAATTAAAACAGAAAAAAGGCATACAATGCATTGCTTTGAAGAGGCTGAAATGTGTTGGCATAGGGCAAAGAGGGGGAAATGCTACCTTATACATGCTCCCATAAATACTTTACGACCTGACATACTGTGGTTATGCTAACCATGAGCTGGGGTTTGGGCTAAGGGCAGGAAGACGAATGAAAGCCTCTTTTGCTGTTACAGTCTTGGTGCTCCTTTGTGGCATGTGTCTACCAGAATGTGTTCAATATAAAAGGGGTGTGCATGTGTAAAAGGGTTTTTTCCAATAAAAGGAAGAGCAGGATTTTCCTTCCAAGACAACTTCTTCCAAAGAACCAGTGAAATGCAGGCTGGCTGAAACAGGAGGGTAGAACACAATTTTAGCAATAGGTGGTGACAGTTTCTTTTAATCTTCTTTATGTTCTGCACGTATTAGTTTAGTGGCTGACTAACAATATCTTTGCATTTATCTAACCAACAAGCCTTTTGGCAGAGTGATTTTTTTCCCCTTATTTATTTATTAAGATTTGTGCTCTGAGGATGCGATGGTGGTGACATGGGGAGGGGTCAGAGGCTTGGGGGGGCTCCTCTGTTTTTCGTGGACAGGAATGGCGCTAAGGGCAATGCACCAGGGCAGATCTGTTCAAAGCAGGTTAAAGATTAGTGGAGGTGGTTGTTGAACGGGGTGAGATTATAATTTTGTGTCTAAAAACTAGTCTGTGAGTAGTTCTGTGAATGGTGCCTTCCAGGTTCAGAGTGTTGGGATTGGTAGGGAGATGGCTGTTGGGAAAAGAGGAGAGGCCAGGAAATCTCATTTCAAGCAAACATTTTATCCCAGTGCATTCCGCTTAGCTTTTCCATCCCATGTAATCTGGAGGTGAATCAAACCTAATAAATAAAGCTTGGACAGTACGTACATGTTGTGTCTAATTCTGATATTTAGGGCCAGGCATTGACTGCAGTTTTCTTCTGGGTCTCTCAGACTGTGTACATAGTCTATAGCATCAGATCAGTCTGTCATTGATAATCTCGCCCTCTTTCCGTATTGGCTCCGCGTACCTCACCCACATTTTTCTCATCTTGACAATACTTCAGTGTTGCAGTGGGATGCTGTGTGGGAGTACAGTGAATTTGCTGCAGAACAAGGGGCTTTGACTATAAATTCCTCTTGGCAGAGACTGTGCTTGCTTGCGTCTGCGAAGAGCACCCAGAACAACGGCTCTGGCTCTGGGCAGAGCTTCCCGAGCACAGTGATGAGGCAGATGAGAAGCCGTAAGAATTAACTCTGGGATCACCACCGCAGCTTTCGGTAGTGCCCTCCTGAGTTTGCAAGCTTTTTGGCTGGTTTGCAGTGGACTCAGGGTCTGTAAAGGAAATGAAACCATAAGTTTCATGTTTCAAAACACAGACTTTGCACTGGTCTGTTTGGGAGGGTATGGTGTGAACAGTGCCATATAAAGGTAAGATATTATTTATAAAACTACCATGAGGAAAGTTTTAGGGCTTTGTAACCAGCTGCAGGTGATCTGATCTGCTTGCATTACCCTGAAATCTGAAAAACATATGAAAACTTTGCCACATATAACCTCGTTCATTTGGGCTGGTTGCTGTAAAATGGATGCATTTTGAAAAATCCTTAGGTTGACAGTGTGCTAGTACCCAATTACCATTTTTTAATGAGATTGTGTACCTCCCTTCAGGGCCTGATGTGTACTACACCTCTTTGGTCTATTCAGTATGAATTTTGCAGGCCTTGCTGTGTGTGGTCCCTGGACTGACTTGCTTTTAACGTGTTAAAAACAGCGGCAGAATACTTAAGTCCACATACATATAGTAAATACCTTAAAAAATTGAATTATACTTTTAAACATCTTTTGCTGACTGTGTTTATACCCATTCATTTATCCCATTTTAATTAATAAATAATGCAAATGATAGCATTGATATTGATGAATTCATTCATAAATAGAGAAGTTTCAATACTTGCATTGTTGTCTTGTGAAAATTTAATGGAGACGCTCATTTTTAGCGGGTCAGGTATGGGCGTTTTTATCAATGTAAGGAATAAGAACCAAATTTGAAATGAACTGCTTGCAAAGCATCTGTAAATCAAGAAGTATTCACAACCATGCACAAAGCCAGTAACTCTGAGTAGCTGAATACATTACAAAGTTTGACAGTTAATTCATAGAAACTTGTGAATAGAAAAAGAAGTTAAATTAATCCAGTAATTCATTAGCATTGTGTAACTGTGGGATTTTATTATATCTGGAGAATGTGAAACTTGGACTGAATACAGAACAACAGTTTACTGGTGAAATTAGTATATGCTAATACTAATACGCTAGTATGACATTAGTAAATATATAATTTAAATTAGTGTATTAAAATCGAAGTTAGCAATTCAGAAGTTTTCGCTGCTAGCTCTGAGTTTGTATCTCCCTAGTAATTAGTTCATTACTGTGTAATGTTTCGCCCGGCCGGGCAGGAGGTAGTAGACTGTGGAGGCTGGCTGTGGCCGCGATGGTTCTGGACCTGCTTGGTGAATGCCTTCACGGCAGCTTGCACAAGTGCCAAATTCACCTGGAGGGCGCCCAGCCGCGCAAAAGTCATCCTGCTCTCAATTTGGATGTGTGCTGGGTTTGGTGGGGGTAGAGTTCATTTTGTCCATAGTAGCTAGTACTGGGCTGTGTTTTGGATTTGTGCCGGAAACGGTGTTGATAAGGCAGGGGTGGTTTTGTTATTGCTGAGCAGTGCTTACACAGAGTCAAGGCCTTTTCTGCTCCTCATCCCAGCAGCGAGCAGGCTGGGGGGCACAAGGAGCTGGGAGGGGACATGGCCGGGACAGCTGAACCCAGCTGCCCGAAGGGACATCCCACACCGTACGACATCGTGCTTGGCGTATAGAGCTGGGGGAAGAAGGAAGAGGGGGACGTTCAGCGTGATGGCATTTGTCTTCCCAAGTCACTGTTACGTGTAATGGAGCCCTGCTGTCCTGGGGATGGCTGAGCACCTGCCTGCTGATGGGAAGGAGTGAATGGATCCTTGGTTTGCTTTGCTTGCGTGTGGGGCTTTTGCTTCACTTATTCTTTATCTCAACCCACGAGGTTTCTCACTTTTACCCTTCCCATTCTCTCCCCCATCCCATTGCGGGGAGTGAGCGAGCAGCTGTGTGGGGCTTAGTTGCTGGCTGAGGTTAAACCACGACGGTGTATGTGCAACTTCAGCCAATTTATAGCTGCAAGTATATATATATATATACACACACACACACACACACACACTCTCTCTCACACACACTCACTCTCTCTCTCTCTCCAGCCCATAATCAATTTCTAAATTCCTTCCAACTTGAGACCAAAGACAAAAGCTTCCCTATCTACTAAGCTTGGCGACAGACATTACCTGGAGTAGTTTCATACTGTTCTGCGTAGACTTTAGGGCCCGACGTAAGCCCGTTATCCCTGTGCGTGCGGTGCCAGGAGGGGCGCGACCTGGATGGCAGGCTCCGCTACTCCTCAATTAAAGGGTTAACTGCCAACGCAGAACACAAACAAGAGATGCAAGCAAACAGTCCCCAGCAGAAATTGGACCCATCACTTCCCTCTAATGAAAACCAGATTCACTCCTACAACAATCATTCCACTGTTCCTAGATACCGTTCCTAGCTAGAGAGACGCATTATTGTTGTTTCTATTAAAAAAAGAACCCAAACCCATACGTTATATTTCTAGAGTTGATCTATTTTATAATCTGGTTTTCTTTCTGGAAAAAATAAAATAAAAAGGGTTGCCAGGTCTGAGTGCTGAGTCTCAAAGTGAAAGAAAACGGGGGGGAGTTTGCAGTGCCATTGCTCCAGATCCTACTGTAAATTAGTTCAGACAAAATAACCAAAGTTACACTAGTTAGAGTCTTAACTGTGTCTCGCAGCCCTTTTTTGGGGCAGGGGACATGTACAGGGGCTGTTTGCAGAGGGAGTGTATTTCACTTTGTTAAGCAAATGTTATGCTCCTGCTATCTGCCCCGTTCCTTCCCGTCTACGAGCTTCTCCAGCATACCAGACTGCGCACCAGAAGGGAGACTTGACCTAAGAAATGTTTACTTCATAGCGCACAGTCGGACTGTCGGATTTTGGATGAAAGATTAGAGTTTTTCTGGACGGGATCTCCCAGGCCCTTGCAGGGACCAAAACACTTGTTTCTGATCTTGTTAGGCAGATGTAAAGTGACTACAACTGTGACAGAGATCCCCACCCCCCCCTTAGAAAAAAAGCCAAGTTTAAACCCAGTCTAGTTTCAGTGGAACCTTGAAAATACATTTTTCTCACACACTTTTGCTTGAATTGCAAATATTTTTGCACATCCTTGTTGGGATCTCACATCTCTTGTGCCTGTGTTTCTTGGATGACACGTGAAGGCTTCGGAGTGCTTTCAGCTAGCTGACCTTGTGAGCAACATCGACTTGGGCTTTAGCAACCTGATCAAAATACACAGTGCTGAGGCTTTTTTTTAGCTGTTGGTTAGATTTCATGCTTTGTAACTCATTTGGTAGAGGACAGGAGGAGATTCTGATTTGACTGCAAAAGAATCAGAATTCAGACTTTTATCTTACTGAGCATTTGCTTTAAATAGACAAATCAACTATGAGGTCTTTATAAATTTATCCTGCTCCTTGGTATCTCTCAACAGTCAAGCTGTTCTTCTGTGAAGGCTAGTATTTCAAACTTACGCAAATATTCCAATGCTTTTTAAACATGTTCCAAATAGACATTTATTTTGGCTGCAACAATATTTTCCTTTTATTGCTGTTATGAGATTCAACATTTCCAGAAATAACTTCTGAAAGCTGCTTGAGGGTCTTGGGTATAGGTGTTGCCAGATACAGTGGAGAAGTATTTTACAATGCACAATGTATACTAACATGTATTTTGAAAAGTAAGGCGTACCTGTGGGAAACTGAAATAGCTTTTTTCAAGATATTTCTTGTGAGTCGTGATGAGACAATATCCTTTCCCGCACACCCAGACTTGTTATTCCATCAGTTTGCTACGTTAGAGTTTGCTTGGTGCATCTGATGGTGGCTGACTGATGCTTGGAGTTCTGAGTTTCTTCTGAATGTATATTGGTGGTGTATATGTGATGGTTGGGATGCCATCTGTGAAGCTTTCTTTTGGGGTTAGATTTAAGGTATTGTGTGGTATTTAATTGGCTAGCAATATAGGAATCAACAGATTCTTTTCTGTCCTCAACCTAATGGCGTATTTGGCTCCTTCCATTTCCAAGGGACTGTGTAGACATCAGCTAATTCCCGTGTTGCCCCTATCACAAACCCAAGGATTAGCATCGCTTCTGACAGGTAGCGAACTGAAATTCGGGGGGCTTCAGTGACGGGCTAAAGGCCCAAGGGGGAAGGCAGTGGTAAAACCCCGAGCTGTGTCGCTCTGGGGTGCTGCTGGGTTGCCGTCTGCTGTTCCGCCGGCTGGGTAAGCCTGCCTCTCCTGCCTCCCGAGTGACGCTCGTGCGCAGCGGTTACTGAGGGATGACCTTCAGCAGTTGCGTGCCAACACACAGCAAGCTGCTAACGCATTCAGCCATTTCTGTACGGTGTCTTGCATTCCCCTGCATCCTTCTTGTGCGATCTGGGTTCTGTTAGGAGACAGTGAAGCTACCGCTAACTTCACCCAATGCCAGACTCCAGCTCTGTTCTCGGAAAACAGAAGCTGTGCTGCTTATTTTGATTTTGGTTACCAAGGGATTCCTCTCCCCTCGCCTTCCTACCCAGCCTTTGGGGGTTTCTCTAATTGGGCTCGCCTGGAACCAGGTAGTTTGGGCTCAGGAAAAATGAAATTCCCATCTACGCCCATTTCAAATTCATACCTGTGTCTGTTGCAAACATTCCTTGAATGCTGTGCAGTTGTGATTCTTGTGAACGGCTTGGTTAGTTTTTACAGAAGCATATTATTTAGAGTCATATAGTGGTACTTCTATGGAACGGAAAGGAAATTTGTAATGCTGCATTTCTGTACATTAATTTTAGGGGGGTTTATGCAGGGCATTACATAGGTGTGCAGGTGTGTACACCTATATATCTGAGCGTATAACGTAACGAACATACATTTATGAAGAGCTCTCACTGTTAGAGCCTAATGTTTAAAGAGGACTGCATCACTTCCCATTCATTTCTGTAACACTCCGAAATCTGCTGACCCAAGCCAAAACCTCTCCGCTCTCTCCTGCTCTTGGGGAGGAGTTAGGGATTTGTGAATGTGTGAAAGTATTAGCTGCCAGTTATAACTGGAATCAAGCCTAGAGGAACCCAAATCCTTCAGCGGGAAAGTTTGTAATACATTATCTCTGGAATTGGCCCAGCTTTCAAAACCAGGAAGTATTAATAGGAATAAATGTGAGCGCCATTAGCACTTCCAAAGGCATGATTTATTATCCATTTTGGTTGCAAAATATTGTTTAGTTGCATGATCTTGTTCATTTAAATAGGAAATGTCATTAATGGATTAGTTCATTAAATACACAGAGCTGAAAGCGAGGGAATTCCTTTCAACATAGAGCCTGAGCAGGCAGGCGCTTTGCACTGTCTTTGTAGAGTTGGCATTTACAACCATGCCGTACCTGCTTTGAGAGAGAGACAGCATTAATTTTTCTGCTTAGAAGAAATTTCTGAGCTTTTTAAAAGGAGTGAAAGTAGAAGAGAGCTTGGACTGAAGGTGGTAGGTGCAGAGTCCTCTGGCCGTGCCAGGTGGGGATGCTGTATGTGGGCATCACCAGCGCGGCGGCGGAGGGACCAGGCGCCACAGGAGCTGTGGGTCTCGCTGGCAGGCAGGGGAGGACGGAAAGGAGTGTGCCATGATCAGCGTGGTCTCTTCTGTTAGGTTCAAACTCTGGTTTATGCATCTGTGCACATTGCGGATGCAACTGGATATCTCATTCCTTCCCTGGCTCCCAGTAACAGGCGGCAGAGAACAAGGCTGCTCGGGGGCAAGGAACTGATAAGGGTTCGGACTGTTGTTGCAGGGTCGATGCTGCGACAGTTGCCTGGGGTGGCCTAGCAAATTGTTGGCCTCTCAAATCCTGTGTCCACTAAATATTCTGAGGATTGTGAAGATTCTCAGTTGCGGTTTTGTTTCTTCCCAGTAAATGAAAAGCAAGTTTTCTAGCACTGGTACGTGACTGGCTATGACGACTTATAGAGAAAATTTACGTAAATAAAACATCAACGTGTTCTACTTATAGGAATAAACGGTTGGCCAGTGATCATTATATTTAGTTATCTGCTGAGTTTTACTTGGTATCTGACTGATTCATGGAGGCAATGCTAATTATACTGGCTTTTTTCTATTCCAAGATATTTTTTTTCCCCCTGTAGTCGGTCTGTTCCCTGTAAAATCCTCTCCTTTCCTCTCCTCCTTTGATCTGCTGGTTAGGGTTCACCTCCTTCATTTCTTGCAATTACCAGTCTGGAGTGAGGATGCCCCTGACCTTTTACCAGCAGTCTGGCAGACACATGGGACGGGCAGCTTGGGTTTTATTTCAGGCTTTTCTACTGTTCGTCTTGGATGGATTACAACAGTAGCAGCTCCGACTGTCTTGGAGCCCTTTTAGCGACAAAGCGAAGGTAGCCTCACAGACAGAGAAATGTGCAGGCTAGCGCTATCTGATTTGGGATGGACTGAATGAGCGCACATCTTTGGTGGGTAATCAGATGCAATAGCCCCTCATGTTCTATATGTTGCTATACTGGGAAGAATTTCTTTTATGTCCAGTTCAGCAGCAGTTACCCTAGCGCGCAGTCTGTTCTGGAGAAGAATCTATGTGGATGTCAATACAGCAAATGAGTCATTTGCTCCAAAAAAAAGGACTTGCTTCTGTTCTGCTGCTGCTTTGCTGCATTCTTTTGCTTTCAAAGTTTTGAATCTACAGCAGCAGTGGAACTGGCAAAATAAATCAAACTGCCATAAATACTTTGCAAAAGATGAGGGTGGAGCTTGGGATTTATGTTTGAATTTCAAGAAGGTGGGTAGGTTTGTCATGAAGGAATGCTGTTTCTGCCAATCTTAAGCATTGACTGAATTGTATTTTTCCCACCTTGCAGAAGCAATGGGGAAAGCTGGCACTCTGTAGCTTACGTCAGTACGGCTTCGCAGTGAGAAGTGGCAGTAACTCTTACTTTCCCTATTTTGTTTATATAGCTTAAAAATAGCAAGGAAACCAGTTTTTCGTAGCTAGTTTTAGTAGACAGGTGATTAAGAAGCTGTGTGTGTGTGAGCTTGCTTTTCTGTTTTATCATTTCACAGCAAAACACAGAAAACCAGACAGGCGTCTCCAAAGGAAGAAAATGTGATAATTCCTTTAGAGAAGCTGTGATTTATAAAAACAAGAAAAAGTGAAGACAGGCTCATACGCGAGAGGAAGGGGGTGGGGAGCCCGAGAGATGAGCCTGTGGAATGACATTATAACTTTACCTGCTTGCTGAATGTATCTGTGGATTTAAATGACATCTCAGGGGACAGTATCAAACTTCCAAATTCCATTCATCCATCAGATGGGAGAACAAGACCTGGCTTTCAGTCGGGCAGGAGCTGGAGATTTCTCCTGGAGTAAATGAGCTCAGACCACACAGATAAAGAACGTCTTCTGTTCCGTTCTAAAACATTTCAGGGGAGAATCATCTGTCACTCGGCTCCGGGCTGGAGGCCTTTCAGCTCCGACCGAGGTGCGGAGGCCAGCGCAACAGGGACGCTTTTCAAACTCTTTCCAGTCCTTCATTCCATTTTAACTTCCAGAATTTGCTTCACAGCTTCTCATAGTTTAAAACAAACTGCCCAGGGTTCGAACGCTGCAGGTGGTGTCAGTGCACGCAGGCGTCCGCGGGCCGGGCCTAGCGGCATTCGCTCCCAAGCGTCTTGCAGAACTGCTCTGTTAGGGAGTTTATGTCCGTTCCCTTTTGTCCCTCTAGCAAGTGTCTTCCCATCCTGGCCAAAACCAAAAGGGAAATACACCAAACAACAAACGAAGTAGATTTTGTATGGGGAGTTAGTTTTCCTGGGTGGATCCTCAACTCGTCTGTGTTGTCTCGAGTTTTCTCTCAATTCAAATGTAATTCATACCGTTAGAATAAATGTATTAGAGTAAATCTGCCAGTTAATACAAATCCAGTGCAGACGGTGACCTCTGCCCTTAGTGTAGAATAATGCCTAGGGAAGAACTGAAGCTTCATGTGTTAGCCTAACGAAGAGTGTCTGCGATATGTTTTTGGAAAGTTTTACACATTTTATTCTACCGCTTGCGCTCATCTAGTCCAGACAGACCTGCTGGTCCTCCCCACTATGGCAGCCTTTTTTTGATGTTAAAAACTGTTTATTCACCAGGAAGTTCTGTTTCAGGAGGCTGAGGCTAATCACAGATTTGGTCAATTTTAATGGATATTTTTAACCAGAAGAAAGATGAATTTAAAAATGTCAGCAATCCACAGATGGTTTCAGAGAAGGGTCTTGAGCATGATTCTCCCCGTATCCTTTCCCTTCCCAGTGGCTTTAAGGCAGTCCCACTTCGGGGACTCTCGGACTCCCTTGTTTAATATCTCAGTTCATCTAAATAATGACGTTTTTATTTGGCTGAAGGGCAGATAACAGCTTTTACATAGTAAAATGGAAATGTCTGCCTGCGTATGGAGGAGAAGGGGACATAGGCAGCGTACATAGAAAGGAGGAGAAGCTAGTGACCTTTTATACCCTGTGCCTTATAACTTGCACCTTGAGGGGTAGGGATGGTGGAGACTGGCATTCAGATCGCCCTTTTCCTCGAGAAGAATCCTCTGAGCCTGCACCCCAATAGATGGCATGAGGTTATGTGGATGAGGTTAGGTGGACACCTGGGCTGTGTGCCGCTGCGGGCTGGGTGCTCCCAGTCGGCGGATCAGACAGCAAAATTTGCTGCTGCTGCATCTGCATGGGGCGGCGGGCTGGGAGAGCCTGTCCTGCTGGGGCCCGAGGGGTGTTGCAGGAGGGGGCAGATGCACGAGCACTGGTGTGGGCTTTGTAGCTCGTTTCATTGCCCTGAAAAGAAAAAGTGAGTATAGAGGTGGAAGAGGAGTTCTTCGAAGACAAACAGAAGTACATAAAGATCGAACCTGGTCTCTCTGGCTTCATCTTTAAAGCGAAGCAAAACCACCAAGGTGCAATGAAGTGCCCTCATGGTCCCAACCTGTCAAAACCAAGAATCACTGGAAAACTCTGTGTCTGGTTTTTTGTTAAATATTTCATCTTGATTTCCAGAACAAATGAGTTTGGGTAAACTTGAGATAAGGATCTGAAATGTGAATCACTGGCTCATTTCATTGAAAGCTGCCATGGAAACATATCCCCAGTTAACTTTACTATCTACAAAGGCTCAATCAGTACATATGATCCTAATGATTTCCACCCAATTCACAGCTATCTGGGTCAGACACAATTTATGTAGTATCACAAAAGAATGTGTACCTCATGTATTTATAGTATGTTTTTCCACGCAGAATGGGAAAAATACACTGTGGGGAAAGAAAGGGGGGGCATTTAAAGCAATATTTCATTTTAATTAAAATAAAAAGCAACTTTTCAAATATGAAATGTCAGGCTGGTTAACCTTGCATCCTGAGTCTGGAAAGATACATTTTCATCTTTGCAGTGCCTTAGTTAGTGGTTCCTGGCACATTACATTAACTAATTTGAGATCGAATTATCAAATTTGCTCATTGCTGCTAGCACTAATTTGAAACCTTACAATAAAGAACAGTTTGAGAGGCAGATGAAAGGTTGCCACCCACAGAGGCTCCAAGACCTGTCCCTGGTGTATCACAGCAAGGTTCGGAAAGATTTGGGGTAATTGCAGTCATGAGCTGGAGTTGATTGAAGAAAATTATACCCCAGTTTTTTACTACAAGCTTTTTTTTTTTCCTTTTTCTTCCTTTTATTGTGTGTGTGGCTTTTCCTAAATTATGCTGTGAAACACTGTTGCAAGGAAGACAAAGTGTTGCATTTTTAATAACTTTATTAAAAACTTTGCTTAGAACTCTTTCAGCTTTCATACTGCTGCAGTTTCTGAAGAACTCTTCCTATAAATGTGACCTGTATTTTCCAAGAGTTTTTAAATATTGTTGTATCCGAGGTTTTTATCTTTGCTAAACTTTTAAACTTTTAGGCAAAAATATGTTAATAGCTTTCAAAATGATGTCAAATCTTTTACATTCTTATTAGCAAAGATCTACCGGCCCTTCTGAGTCTTACAAGTTTTATGAGAAAAGCTTCTCAATTGCTAGGTTTACGAATGACAATTATGAACTGAAAGCAATTTTCTAAACGTCAGCATTTCCAAATTGTTACAAAAGTGATGCATCAGTTTCTTAGCTGGCTTGGTTGAATTACCATCCTCAAAGAACTTGCATTTTAACAAGTTACACAGGCTGAAGCAGTCGGGGTCCTGAGAGAGGCATTTTCTTTCTGACCTTCCTGAGATAAATAATTAAGATGGAGTCTAGATAAAGATCACTGTCAGAGGTGAGGGGTCAACCTGGCTAGCTGACCTGAGAGGTAAAATTGCCCTGCTTGCTGTAGCAGCAACTTGAAGGCAGCTGTGTGTCAGCAGGAAACAAAAGTTTTTTGCTCTGTTGAATAGGCGGAGCATTGAAAAAGAAGAGATGGAGGAGTAAAGGTCTTCTGTTTACAGTGTATATCCATCAAATGGTGTTTATAAAAAAAAATTTCCTTCTCTGGTCAAGGTTAAGGGAGCAGATTAGGGGATGGTAACAAGGCTTGAAATTTGAAGAGTGCAAAGGTTAAAATGTTCTTCTAATTCGGAGCCTGTAGGCATACCTGGGTTTAGAGCAAGCTTTTCAGCCGTTCAGATTTTGTTCTGTGAAATAAGTCATTATCAAACACATGCTTCTGTATTAAACCCTCCCCCAGGGTCTTTGTTGCAGCGAGCACGCTTAGACACCCCGTGCCTCCTAGGGATCGAGCTAAGCAAGGTTTAGCGCAGCAGTGGCTGACGCTTGCTGTGGGAACTACTTGCGACAGGTACCCGCCTCGTGCCCACGCTTCTCGCTTTGCAAGACCCTCGAAGTCACATTTTCATCTGGGAAGCATCCCGAGGAAATCACAGCAGGCTCTCGGGTGGGAATCACCTCTTTGAATTGCGCCATCGCTTCGTGGGAGGGAGCGCGTCCTGGAAGGAAGGGTGCGCGCCCGCAGCCAGAGGCAGGGGACCCACGCGCCAGCTAACTGCCAGAGAACAGCCGGGCCCGGCCCGCCCGCGCCCCCGCTGCCTTCGCGCGGCGAGGGCGGTGGCACCCGCTGCCTGTGCCGAGCTGGGCCCTGTGGCTGGAGGTCGTTCACTGACTCTAGACAAAGAGACATTTTATCCGAGTGAAGGTGCCTTGGAAGGAAAATCATCCCTCTTTGCCCGGCCTCCGAAGTTGCGTTGCTGTTCAGTGGACGTCACTTCATGAGCCGGTGGTCACTGAGCAGCGATTAAATTAAGCTGAAGGTTTAGGAGCAGTTTGGAAATTGTTTATAATGAGCTAATCCATTATCATTAGAGAACCAGAGTGTGAGAGGGAAAAACAGGGGGAAAGAAATCCACCTCCCCGCTCCAGACCCCCTGCGCCCCTCTGTTCCTGAGCTCGTTCCTGTTTGCAGCACTCTGCTTTGGGAAACGTTCTCATCAGACAGCTCAAATGTTGGGTTTACCCCTCTAATAGTTGCAAACGCCTGTGCCTTTGTCCCCAAGACGGAGCAAACCTGCATGTGCCACCTCTCCGCAGGCAAGCGTCAAGCTTGCAAGTGCCCCAGGTGGCTGCCATATCCCCATTTCTGTGCGGGGGGAAGCACGGCCGGCGCTGGGCTGTGCTGCACGGTGGGGGCCGTGTCGAGCCGCAGGCTGGCCCCCACCTTCGGCCCATGCAACAAAGGAAAAAGGAGCTGTGCCTTTAACTGTCCCTGCAAGATGTCTGCAGCCTGGGCTGCCTCTTGTTTTGAAGAGGGAGTGCTTGGGGGCTAGTTCCAGAGCTCAGTGACAGAGAGGAAACAGGGCCAGGAATAAATGGCCTGTTGATTTACTCAAGTTACATCATTTTCTTCCCCTCAAGAGCCTATAAATCTCACGCTCCTTGTAAAAACAGAATTTAAAAACAATTGAGAGCTTCTGAGACGACCCCATAGCTTCCAGCCGCTGTGGCCTCTGAATATAGAGCTGCCTTTCACAGGCTGGACCACTTGTTTCATATTAGATACTAGGGGAGCCCTGCTTCCAGCTAAGCAGCAGAAGCTGTTAAGATATTTTATAGTCGTCCTAGTGGTTTAGATAACACTCTCCCCATACATATCACGGGGCTTTAGCTAAATAGCAGGCTTCCTGGCTTGGCCACGAAGCTCAGAGAGTCATTAATTCACACGTTCAGGTTTCTCCTCTCTTCAATAGTATTTCTGATCAAAGACACCCAGGCTGGCAGAGGTGCCTCTGTTAAAAAGTGGATTCTTCTGATTATTGTACAATTTATGGCCTCTTTGCTCTAAGGGTTTGCATTTTAAGAAAAACACTCAATTGTTGAGCTTGCTACAGTCCTCATTAGTTTTGCCTTCAATCTTGCATCTGAAGAGATTTTTTAATTCAACGGGGATTTGTGTTTTATTGTTTTTTCATTGCTAATGGGATACAATGGGCTGCAGCTCTTTCCACAGCTGGGGTAGTCTTTTGGATGGTTATCAGTGTTCTGGAGGGTGAAAAAGGGACTTCAATGGAACGATGCATATTTTAATGTTGCGGTACCCCAGACGAGCGGCAATTTGCCACTTCTCGCCTATGAGCTAGATGCTAACCAAGCAGAGCTGGCATTTAATCTGTCTTGATATTAGAAGCCAAGTCTCGATGATAATTTTTATAATTGTTATATGGGGACATGGAGTTTACGGAGAAAGGACTGGAGTTACTAAAGCTGCGTGGGTCCTCCTTCCTTAATCCGTGGCAGTAAAAGCTCTGGTTCAGAAGTCTCCAGGAACCTTGGAGAAACATAAGGGGCTTTTCGCAGTCTATTTGCAGCCTTTTGCCACCGTAACAATGTGATATCTTGTGTAATGATGTCAAGGAGGCATTTCTTAGCCCGATCCAAGCTTTCTCATGGCTAACATCCAAGCCTTAACACCAAAGCCCTAAAGTTCTGCTCTCTTTATTGTAGCTGATAAGCTCTAAAGTGGCTTCTCTACTATTAGGTATGTAAACATACAAAAATCTGTAATTTAAAATACTTTCTTAGACATATACTGTGAGTGAAGATGGTTCTTTTCATTTAGTAAAGGGGAGAGTAATGGTTACTACACTTGGCCATGCTGTTACTGGCTAAACTTAGAGATGGAAGAGTTTGTATTTTACTTATCAAGGGGTCCTTTGATAATGATATTGTGGTTAAGTGCAGGAAAAGCAGAACTAAATAATGAAACCAGCAATTCCTTCTAGACTGATTTTTTTTTTCCCTGAGAAAAGAAATAAACATACAAGTTGACATAATTCAAAAATGCTAGTATTTGCTCGTTTCTGGCTTGCTGCCATCCCAGAGTTAGCACAGGGGTGAGGAAGAAGGAATCCCTGCAGGCACAATTCATATAAACTAAGTGGATTTACTTATCATTTATGAAAACAAAAAGAAGGTATCTGATTAATCACTTTGTGGATTGAGGTCTACATCGTGATGGTTTAAGCAGCAGCTTATCGTGTGCTGTGTCCCCACTACATTCTGATTTCAATTTGCACTTTCTTTTTAGAAGTTTCCAAACGACTCAGTGGCTGGATTAAACCATCTGGTGGATGCTTTCCTCCCCAAACCTTTTAGCCTGATGAAACTGTTAATGAAAAAGCATGCCTGTAGACATTAAGACACGTAGCTCATGTAGACATAAGTTTAAGGGAAAATTTATCATAGAATCATAGAATAGTTTGGGTTGGAAGGGACCTTTAAAGGTCATCTAGTCCAACCCCCCTGCAATGAGCAGGGACATCTTCAACTCGATCAGGCTGCTCAGAGCCCCGTCACACACACATACATATATATATATATTTACAGTGATACATACGTACGGATTGTGGAAGTCCCTGCCACTGGAGAACACAGTACAGGGCCCCTAGTAACAGAAAATGTGCCAAAGCAGGTGGACAGTGTGAGGAGGAATATGAGCACAGAGACGTGGCTTGGTAGACAAGCTCTTTCTGTGTCATTTCACCCTGGCCTCCATCAAGGTTGTGTTGTGGAGCCAGAACAATTGTTAAACATTTATGTGAAGGTGTGTAGCATGCTTTCTCTCAGAGTAAAAATCTCATTTGTATGCCTAAAAATATTATGGATTTAATACTACCCAAAGATTTCCTAACCCTGAAAACCTAGTAATTTCTTTAAGTAAAAGATGGTGAGGCCATGGCTAATCGCTCCTCAGCGAGAATTTCAGCTTCCCTTCATTAGGGAGCCGAATTTCAGTGAAAGGCATTTGAGGCTTCAGAGTTTTCAATTTATGTAGTGTCTCTACCTTGTAATGAAATAAAAAGGGAAAAAACCTTCTCTTTTCATGTATTATTAAAAAATATGCATGTGGAAGACAAGTTACTCCAGGTACGTCAGGGCGCGTAGTGAGGCGCAGGTAGGTGCAGGACGGAGCGGCACCAGATGAAGGGTCAGTGTTTCTTACCTTTCAAATAAGATGATGATAACTGCGGGGCTCAGACTGACAGTGTTGCGTTAAGGATATTGTTCTGGGCATGGGTGTCTTAAGACTTCACGTGGTGTTAGTTGCTTCTCAAGTCCTCACTATATCTTAGTATAATGTCACAGAAATGTTTCATTTTGTATAGTGAAGACTACATGGTGGTTATGACTGTAACTGCACTTGAAATGCCTGTCTGATATTATTGACTGACTTAAATATTTAACTCGTGTTTTGTCAAAGCTCTCACTCGGAAAACATCCACAAGGATGCATTGGGCTGCCCGTGAATAGCCAAGTCATTTTGTAACACGTGGAGTTAAGCCCTAAGAGAGTGGTAGGGACTACTGCAGATATTACTCTGTGTGTCTTTCTGCCATATTGTACCTGCACATCGTCCACTTTAAATAAATTATACATTAATCAATTAATACTCTTTGATGTAATGGATCCACAATTTAGCCCAGAGAACTCGTAATACAAACCTGATTTTTCTGTGAACCTTTTTTAAGGAAATACTTGCCTGCTACAATTTGGTGCTCTGGAATGTGGCGTAGACATACCTTTCTCATTTGTTCAGTGGTGTGGAGTCGACAAGAGGTAACGAAAGGCCACCCAAACTGGGGGACAGTCTGTCTAGGACAGTGGCCATCACGTGATGAGATGCTTCAGGAGCTTGTAGTGAGAGCTTCATGAGAAGCTAAGGACAAAACATTCCCAGCGGAGAATAAAAAGTTAGAGTAAACTTCCAGGAGTAATTTGAGAGTCTGGAGTCCGTGCAAATCCCCCCGTTCTGAAAAAAAGACTGTCTTTCCTAAGTAAGACAAGTACTCCTAACAGTGGTGAGCTCCCTGTCATAAGCTGCATAAGACAGGCTGCCAAAAGCTTTTGGGAGCAAAAAAGGCTTTTGGGAGCAAAAACTCTCTGCCAACTAATAATTTTGAACTTGACTTTGCGTTACCCTAATGACATTGATTTTGCATAGAGATTTGTAGGAGGGTGACATAGATCTGGACTAATCCACCTTACTCTTATATTCAGTAGTGTAAGAGACTGGACATTACAGTCATTTTCTTACGTTGATGGAATTTGCTTTCTCTTCATTCTCAAATACCATATAAAAATGAGGAGCATTCTCCATATATTTTATGTAACTTAATTACCTTCATACTTTCAGTGCTGTGAAAGGGAGTTTAACTTTTTTTATTGGAACGGGGGTGATTTTTTGCTTGTTTTCTATTGCCTACTGTTGCTAACGTCCTTGTTTGTGCAGCGTATTGTTTTATGTCTTCCAAAGTAATTGAAATGCGGAGGCTTTGTTAGGCGTGGCATTGAATAAACACCTTGACTGACCAGCTGCAGCCTCTGAAGCAGAGAGATGTGGATCATGTAAGAGGACTTAGCTCCTGACGGCAGCTGAAGATGCTTTTGGAGCCCACCCTACTAAACCACTGCCCAGCAGGTGCTATTAGGTAGAATCACGTGGGGGTTGGTTCCTTACAGCTGTGGCTTTCAGCTTATGCCAGGGAGGAGGACTAGTTTACCCGTTTCTAGCCTATCATTACAAATAGTAGTATACGGTTTTCTTATGTTCATCTATACCATATTTGATCTTTTTTAAAATACTTCTATAATTTTTGTATATGCTTCACTTACAGTTTCTATTCTGAAGTCAGTGCAAACTGCTTTGTTTATGGGTTTGTGTGTGACTGCAGTGGCAAAAGCCTTTGGTAACAAATGCAACTTCTCAGCAGCACAGAGTGTTGTCCTCGTGACTTTGGTAGCCGTTTGTAGTTCTCTTTGGGTCTGTTTTTCTGTCCCAATGAGCCCAGCACTGTAAACCAGGTTGAAAATCTAGTTCACATTCATGCCATACGCTGCAGAATCTGCCTCCTTTCCCTCCCCTTCCAAGAAGAACAATGCCTGTTTGCACATCTCCGGGAGCCACCCGGTTGACCAGCTCCCGGAGCGTTTGGTGAGGAGAGGCAGGTTCTGAATCCCACTGGTGCACACAGTATTTTCTTTCACCAGGGTATTAAAAAGCAACTAAGAAAGAGACCTCACAGATGCCAAGAGCTGTTGAGCATTGAGTTGTAGCCTCCATGGTGCTTCAGTTCCTCCGCTCGGTAGATAGGCAGCGTTTTTCATGCTGTTTGACAGTTATCTCCTCAGCAGCATTACTGGGCTTATACATCTCCTTTCAGCAGCTCCAGATAGAGCTGACAGCAGGGGTATTCTGTTTTGTCTCAGCGAAGAAAAAAAAAAAGGTGGTCTTTTGGCAGTAGCCAAGGCCACACTCAAGCACCAAGGGGCACAATGTCTCCTCTGTCTCGGAGAGAAAATAGCTTCTGACAGGAATCAGCTTTCAGTCAACTGCCAGGCATCTCTCATTATGGGAGGCCCGACCTGCAGGCTGCTATGTAGATAACCTGTTATCGTAGAAGATTGAACGTGGAGTTAAATTGCCTCGCGCTGCTGTTTCTGCAGGTTCTGGGGGAAAACCGTAAAATATTATCCTTAGGAAAATTTGTCAAAGTTGAAAAAATGGAGATTGAAGGAAGGCAGTGCCCCTCAGTGGGTGTACAGACTGCCAGAGCCTGCGTGTGCCTCTCCTTGTTTTAATATGCCGTTCTGATGTGTTTAGGACAGAAAAGCTGATCGTGTGCGTATTCAGTTTATTGTAACAGGCAACAGCGCTGCGTTGGAATGAGCTTGTACAGAGCGTGAGGCTGATATTTGGACTTTGAAATTTTTCTGATTGTAACATGAAAAGTCTCAGTGACTCAGTGTTCTCTAAAAATCAGTGAACTAGCCCTTGCAACACTCTTCTGAAATGAGTATAGCTACTTGGGTAAGCAGAGACTGGGAGAAGGGAAGGTCGCCCTTCCAGATGTGTCTCAATTCTGGCACGTTCCACTTGCCTCTCTGCGTGCTGAGGTTCTGTGGTCCTGAGCCGTTGCACAGGGGCATCTCCGTCAGGTTTCTTAGATGTGGGGCACGCAGCCCCACTGATAGCCACAGCCTTTCATGTTTCATCTCAGGCGTCTAAAATATCCAGGCACTCTGAAAAAAGGCAAACCAAAAACAAAACACAGAAAGCAAAACTTATTGTGGCTTCTGCGAGATCAACGGCAAATGCAGCAATACCTTATGGTTGATAGCTTTAGGCCAGCTTTTTGTAAATTTGCACTAGTCTCGATGCAAGTATTTTCTTTAATCCATGTGTGTCTGCATCTGGTGTGAAAGGAATCAGCTGCTGCACCCATTTCATGGAGCCCTTACCCACACACCCTTCTGTGCACTGGGAATCATTTTTCATTGAGGCCATACACAATTAGGGCCAACAAAGTTAGATGGGCCTATTATAGTAATTCTGTTTATGCTGACAATAAGTTATTTGACCTTCAGGCTGATCATGTTTCTGATACAGAATATATCAGCTCACTGACTTACCTGCTGATAACGTGAAATCCCTTGCAGCGACATCTGGGATGCTGCAGTTGAACTGTGTTTAGAGGCAGAGAAGGAGCATCAAGGAAGAATATCTCACCTTAAAAAAGCTTTTACATCCTCTAGTAAAAATGTCTTCTAATTAGGACATTTTTCTTTCTCTTGGCTGGGGAGAAAGGTCTTCTGAATAATTCATTCCAGATTAACCATAGTAGCTGTTTGTTGAGGCTGCCTGGAAAGGTGATAAACGAATTAAAAGGGGATGAAAGTGAAGCCGAAAGCTTCTGCTAATCACCTGTAGATGCGGTTGAACATTCATAAGTCGAACTGGGATACTTTAATTACAGCAACGTCTTGAAAAATGTGTGCCGTATTAATCTCACCGGAAGCATCCTTCCAAACTCTTCCTTCAAAGGCTCTGATTCTTCCCAAATGTTTAATGTAAAAGGGATGTCCACTCACAGCTCGTGTGTGTACTTCAGCGAGCCTTTCGGAAGGAGGAGCCTGCTTTTTGCAGGGAGTGCGGGAAGGTTTTGTCAGTATAAGGAGTGATGCTTCAGGAACGGAGGCTCCATGGCCTGCTGAAGAGATGGCCTCTAGCTGGCAGGCAGGACGTCAGCCTTGTGTTCCTCACTCACTCTCTGGTTCTGAGATTTTAAGCAAGTCACTTCTCTTTTCTTTGTTCTCTGTTGATGTGTACAAATTGCTACAGGATTCTCAGGGAAGGGGAGATATTTTTGAGGTGGTATTTATGTTTCTCCATCTTCATATTGAAGTAAAGGAAATATCTGTGCAGGCAAAGAAGTTCCTTTCTTCTACCGTGCGTCCAAAAGGACCTCTCTGAAATCCTTCTGTCGTGCCATCAGACTTGTATCAGTCGCAGCAGCAAATGTCTGTTTGTCTCTCTTGCCCCTCAGACCAAGCGCCTGGTGCTCCTTGCAACCCTGTCTTGATCTCTTTGCACCACCTGCCTCGGGGTCTGGAGCAGTTACAAAAATAAAGAGGAGAAAACACACAAAGCTCATCACGAGTTCAAAGGACCACGAACACTTTGTTAAATGCAGGCTCTTTGTGCTATCTTGTACATGACATAGTTTGCCAAACAATTTGGTGACTACTGTACACTGTCAGCTCTCACTGTCCCGCCATGGGACACGGGGCAGCTCTGAATGCAGCAGAGAGAAATGCTTTCATGTCACTTTTATCTGACACTGGACGCCTGAGACAAGTTTACAGAGGTAGCACCAAATTCTTTTTAATAAATAGTGGTGGGATCCTGCACGGCTTTCCTCGGGTGCCTATGTGCTGTCCTGTTTCACCGGGTCACTCATCTGAGCAAGGACCGCACCATCCTGTAAGATCATCCAGCCTGTGGGATGATCCCCTGGAAGAGCTCTTTCCTCCCGTTATCCAGGTGACGCTGGGTAAGACAGGACGGGGAACTTGCTGTACTGCCCTTAGGCACTGGCTGCAGCAGATGCTCTCTGCTTCTCTGTGGCAGCACAGGTATCGGGGTCAGCTTTTCGCTCCTGGAATTGCTGGAGGAATGGTTATCTCACCAAGGCGTTCCTTCTGCTAGGGACCTAAGCTGCGTGCACCAGCTGCCAAATCACAGATAGCTACAGCCATCACAAAAGGAAAAGAACGGTGGTAGGCGGCAGCGCCGCTCCGCTGCTGCGTCCCTTCTCAGGCAGCCGGGCCGTACCTCTGTGCCCGCCTGTGGGCAGTTCCCACTCGCGCTCTCGGTGCTGCTGTCGGAAGATGCCGTGGCTGCTGCCTGCTGCAGAGCCGGAGCCTCGGCAGCCATGGGCAGGGCAGTGGAGGCGCAGAGCCAGGGACCGAAGGTTGGCATGGGGAGGTCTGTCCCAGTAGCTCCCAGGGACTCTTCATTGCCAGGCTGGCTACCTGCACGTGGCCCAGATGGCCTGTCTTCACCCGCTGGGAGTTCTCAGCTCTGCCGAGCGTTCAGGTGTCTCCTGCGCCGTGCTTGCCGCTTGCCGTTGGCAGGCTCCCCCTTACCTGGCCTCTTCCACCAGTCCCAGCTTACGTCAGTGTTTTGCTTTAGCAGTAAGATATATTTTAGGAGAAAACAAAAGTTTTAGTAGCCATAAATATGAAAATCAATTTTACCATTAAGTTTGGAGGTTTTGTATGTTTTTAATTTGCAAAGTATTAAGTAGAGCTGCAGGCTGAATTATGAAAGTCCGTGCGCACGTAAGGACACTGCACTGCCACTAAGCAGGGACTGAGGGCAGAGCGTAAGCCCGTAGGGGTACCGCGTTCTTTAAATACAGGTTTGTAAAAAAAAAAAAAAAAAAAAAGAAAGAAAAAAGCAAAAATCCTTAGGCTTCTGAAGGCTAATAGTTAATTTTGAAGGGCAGAAGTTCAAATGTTGTCTCACAAGTAAATGGTTTTTCTCCCAAATCATTAACGTAACACATCTATTTCTGCCACTTTAAATTTTCATGGGCACTCATGGCGTAGTTACCTTAATTGTCTCGTGCCCTTTCCCCACCGAAGCTTCTCGGCTCAAGTGGTGTGGCTGCGAGATTTGATAAACCTCTTTCAAAGCCAGGCTAAGTATGAAAGTAAGTTATGATAAGGGCTGTTATGTAGTGCGTCTTCGGTGAAGAAGCTAGTCGTCTGACGGTCACTTTGAATGTTGGGCTTCAGTGAAAGAGAAAATTCACTAAACCCAACCATTTCTGTTGCTGAAAATACGCAGAATTCGAGGTGATTCTGATTTTAATGCAAATGTCCTCCTGATTTCTAAGATCTGTTTATAAAGGGTAGATTGTGTTAAAGGGCTTTTGCAGATCGAGATTTACTGTATTCAACACAACAAAAATCTATTCGCAGATGGTGTTTCTTTTATTCTTTAAAGACACAGAGCCAAAGGACTTTGTCACCTGTTAGCTGCCCAGCAGAAATAAAATCCTGTATTTGCAGCCATGATTCAGGGTCAAGAGGTAAGGAGATAAGGCCCGTCTTTTGTGAATGGGAGCTTGACTTTCAGAGAGCAGGAAGTGGGAATGAATGCGGGGAGAATGGCAGGAGTCAGGATGGTGAAACTCCAGCCTGCTCTCATCTGATAAGAAAGAGACACTAAACTTAACACTGACAGGGCGGCTCTACGCGGAGGCGAAGGAGAAAGGCAGCCACTGGCCTGCCGGAGTTTGTTTTGTGTATTTACAATCAAAGCAATAATATCATTTAGCCCTCGTCAGCATGAGCAGGGCTGACCCTGCTCCTCTCGCCCCCACGCCTCTTGCTCTCCCGTTCCGGTGACTGCTTGCCTCACTGCGGAAGGCTCGCGTGGAGCGCCGGGGCCTCAGCACGCCGGCGTCCCTGCGCCAGGGATACCCGAGCGTTATCACAGGCCACCACCTGGGTGCGATACCCCTGTGAATGCCCAAGTCTCCCTCTCTCCACCTTACGCCTTTTTCCTTTCTAGTAACGTTTTGAGTCTGAAGGAAGACAAACCTTCTGGTACCAGAGGCAGAAGTTTGAGAGGGAGGTTTCAGAAATCAGTCTGTAAGTTATCCCTGCGGAATAAGCTATGAATGTCAGCGTGTCTCATATATCACTCTAAGTATCAAAACCATCCTGTCTTGGGGAAGGCAGTAATGGGCTGAGCAGAAGCTCCCGGCCCCCGAGGACTGCGGGGTGGCAGAGAGCGCAGTGCTGGGCGGGTGTCCCGGAGCCACCCGCGTATCCAAACCCGCTCTGCGGATGCCTGCCGCGCCGGGGTGAGTCCCCGGGGAGAACCACCGGCGTGGGCTCGGTCCGCTTGTCACTGCTTGGGGGTAAGGAGAAACGGGGCTGGGGCAGCTTCCCTTCCCCTCCTCTGGTTGCAGACCTGTACCGAAACAGAAACTGGTCTAACGAAAATAACACCATTACTTCAAAATCTATAACGTGGTTTCAGTTTTTTCTTAGACTGTGTAAATGTAATTAGAATTTGCCTGCATCAAGCAGCAGTTCCCCAGAAAATCATCAATTAATTGATTCCAATTACTCGTAATTGTTTCTCATACATTTCAATTAGTCTGCTGTGTTGTTACCAGCAGTACTAGTCAATTATACAAGTAATCAACATGCCTTTAATAACTGTCATGAAAAGAAGTTGTGAAAAAGAGTTTAGGGAGGAAGGGCAACATTCTGGATGTCAAAAAGTGCCTATTACACTGATTTATCGTTCAGCCGCAGTGATTTCTAGAGACAGAGAAAATAACCAAACTGTACCAGTCAGATGTTATTAGTAGGCAAAGGATTCAGAACCCGAGCTAAGGGAAGGCACCGCCACATCCCTGTTATTCCACAAATAATGGAAGCGGTTAAAGCTGAGAGACAAATCAGCTTACTTGTAATTAACATAAAACACATTATCTCATCACCCGTGAAGGGCGATTATATTTAATTTATAAAGAAGGAACTCAAGTTTGCAAGAGGAGCGTAGGGGCCAGAGTTTCGAACCTGTCTGGAAGTGCTGTGTTTCCCCCTGTACTGTGGCCTATCATACAGGGCAGCGTGATCTATCAGAGATGTGAAAATAAGCGAATGCTGGGTTTGCAGACCTCCCAGTAAGTTAAAAAGTTAAAACACAAACCTATTTGAATGGAAAATGTTTCTAAAAACATTTTTATCCAACAGCTTTTAGCATGGTCTGCCCCTTCCAATTTTCTGTTGTAAAGGCATTCATTGTATTCGCAGAGAAATTAATTTACTCACCGCAAACCAGTTCATTTCATACCTGTTTCACCTAAAGTATCGTTGCAGCCTGTGAACAAAACAGCCGCCGCTGGGTCCAGTTGGACAAAAGCTGTAGGATTTTGTGCAGCTGTCCCAGGCTCTGTGTCCCTGGAGGAAGGGTGCTGCTGCCTGATGGCTGCGCGAGACTCCGTAAGCTGTAAGGTTTCGTTTTACAGGCGTTTTGCTGCTGCCTGCCTGGTGATGCCGGCAAGGAGCAAAGCGGGATTTACTGTGCAGCGTCTCTCATGAAGCGGTCTGCGGCCGCTGCAGGGCTCGCGGCGGGAGGACGCGTTCCCTGCCGCTGCGCACGCCGAGGCCCAGCACTCGTGTCGCCCGTCGATGTAACCGGAGAGGGTAGGAAATATTTTTGCTAACCTCTCCTAATGACAAGGCAGT
This sequence comes from Nipponia nippon, assembly GCF_047370975.1. Taxonomy (NCBI): domain Eukaryota; kingdom Metazoa; phylum Chordata; class Aves; order Pelecaniformes; family Threskiornithidae; genus Nipponia; species Nipponia nippon. Next base: position 8,485,517 of record NW_028262335.1, read on the forward strand.
AACACTTGCTGCCGGTACTTTTTCCATCTGTAGGGTCCTTTGGAAATAGGGAAAACACCTCTCAGAATAGTGCTGTGCCGTTCGAAAATGGGGTTTCTCTTTTGAGTGGCATCAGCTTGGCATAAAATTCTGCAATCTTTTTCTTTGAAGTCTGTTGGCCTCCGTGGCATTGCGGGCATGGCAGCACACAGCCTGTGGCGGCTGAGGGGTGGCCTTGAAGGCAGACCTGGGCACCGGCGGCCTTCGCCTGCGCTGCTGTGGGGCTCTGGCCTCCGGAGGCCTGGACGAGCAGCAGCAAGCTGAAGCTCACAGGGCTCCGTGTCCTCTCAAGGACCCTGCCTGCTCCCCTCAGCAGTGGAGAACGTGTCTAAAGACTGTATTAACTCTCTTACCTTAAATTGTTCTTATATTTGTGCCAAGTCCTTTGAATATGTAAAATGATCCTTTAGACTTAGTGAGAACTGGTCTATAAGAAAGGTGGTTTCTCAGTCACACCACCATTCATGAGCAAATCATGTAAAAATTATTTAACAACAAAACCAAATAAATGCCGTTTCACAGGAGCTCTGCAGACCTGTGGCATTTAACCTTTAAGTTTTGACTTTAAGAATCTGTGGACGCATTAATCTAAAAGGAAATTCCAGTGGAAAACCGTGCACGTTGCTGAATGTGTCATGTTAGGTTATTTCGCTGCTTATTTACAGTAGGTGCTTCTTAGAAAAGGGAAACGCAGGTCAGTTTTAAAGATTTAAAGAAATGTTAATATTCTTAAACATCTGCCTCAGCAGCCTTTAAATTAGGCTCTAATCTCACTCCACATCTTTTGTAATATAACTCAGTTTATTGCACTGCAGTTCTTCCAGATTGTACCTACGCAAAATAAGGCATCCTGCCTCGCCAGTTCCTTGCCCCCAGATGGCAAACATCTCCCAGCTTTGCCCCTGCCTCTGATCCATACAGAAATCCGAAGGACTGAAAATTCAGAGATTTATCAAACCAATAAAGCTAATGAAATAATTAACAGGAGAAGGATTGCAATGGTTATAGGAGATGTTTTCATATTGATTAGAGATGTGGTTTTATTATGACAATTCAGAAATCGACTCTCGGCAACGGTCGCAGGTTCTGCTTTCAGACGTTCTTAGAGAGCCGTTAGAGCGTAGGTCCCTGTGCAGAGCATTCGTTCTTCCACGCGTTACTGCCGTAGAGGAAAACAGCGGGATTGCACGTGTGAGGAGCTGTTGCTGGAGGGGGTGTTATGGCCCGCGTAACGAGGAGTGTTCGAACGAATGTAGAGGGGAAATGTTTCAAGTTTCTTCAAAGTCAGGTATTTTCCGTATTTGGGATATGTTCAAGAAATGGCAGACTCAGACTGGATTCGCTCACAAGTTGGTTAGACCTTAGAAATGCTGCAGTATTGAAAAATTCCTTTTCACTGGTTTTGCTTGTAGAGTGGAGGTAGGAAAGGAAGCTACGTTTATATTATTGTTGTTGTTTTTATTTATTTATTTATTTATTTACCCATTTGCAGTTGTTTTCGGTCTCCAAGTCTCTGTCGTTGTCTGAAAGAAGTAGATGGAGTTGGCTGGCATTGGCCCGTCCTCTCGTGAATAATTACATAATTTCCCATTGCAGTCATCGGTGGAAAGCAAGCCAGAGTGCTCTCGCTGTTGTGACAGCTAGACTTGGCTGTGAAGTTTTAGAAGAAAATGTCTACATTCTGAATATACTCCCTAGATTTGGACAGCACTGAAAATAGAAAAAGGAGGCATTCATACATCATGCTTTAAAAAATTCCCTTGCAAAGGTGTTCTCCCTTAGCTAGAGCAGCTTACGTCTGCCACAAATGGCTCTCGCAGGTGCCCGTCTGAGTCTGACACAGTGCTTAACCATGTCCCTCGGGTGCAAAGCAGGATCCCCAGAGTCTGTTCTGGATTCTGTAGTGCCGTGCAGCGCCCGCAGGAGTTGCTTACCTCGATGGATACCCTGTTCTGTCGCCTGTAACAGAGTTTTAGTAAATGTCAGGACTGAATGTTTATGGTATGCTGAGGTATCCCTAAAAACCAAAGTGACACTGATCCCAAAATTCTGTTACTTTGAGCCTGGTGTGCCAGACTTCGCCAGAATATCCGTGTTGCCAGAATGTCACGTTGCCAGAATATCCATTTTGCAGGCAGACTGCTGATATTTACGTATTTAATACTTAGGTTAACTATTTTTTCCATTAGAAAAAGAATGATGTAGAATCTAAATATATGTCTGTATTGGATTGTGCTGTGTGTAGATTTTTAACAGGTTTCTGACTGTCATAATGTAATAACCACTAATTCAAATAGGTTGTGAGTAAGATGAAAGAAAGTATAGTATTTTGAACATTGTCAGTAGAAGAGCGTTGCTGAGGCTACTCAGTGTGGCTTGAAAAAGCCCATTGTTCGGTAAAGTGATAACAGTCTCTGTGATTTAATTAATATTGGTGATTTTTGGATGTGTATGGACTCCATTCTCAACAGAGTAAAGATGTAGCACTAAACAAAGCCCGGGGTCCTTAGGTCAGGGACTGTCACTATGGAGCTGATATCAGTTACAGAACAGACAGGAACAGATTTCGTTTATCTGACACTGAGCATTGTGCTGGAAAAGTTGGCAGTGCTAATAATTAGAGATGTGAGTGCTCGCTAAAGAAACCCTGCTTAGCATGTAATCAATCTTTACGAAAAAAAAGAAAAAGAGAAAAAATGAATCAACCCACACCTGCAAGGTTGCAGGGAACTTAAAAGGAACGGGGAAAGTAAGATCGCATCTTATGCAAACACTAGCCGCTTTCTGAACATTCAACCCGCAGCTCTGAATACGTGAGAGAAAACAAGCCGGTTCACCTTTTCGGATCAATCTCCTGCGCTGCTCTTTGTTGTCGTTACCGGAGGGGCTTTTGGGTGATTCTTACTCATTTAAATGACGCTATACGGCAGGGTTGTGCGGTTCAGTAGTAAGGTAATTACAGGATTCAGAAACATCATCGTGGCGAGATCTACGTTCTACCATGTTTTAGTCCTTAGGAGAGTCAGGAGGAAAGGTGTCTGACCTGCAGGTGGGGTGCTGTGCTGCTAGAGCTCACGACACCTCTCTGTGAGGTGGGTTAGCAGCGCGCCCGTTCAGCGATCCCCCCGTTCAGCGATCCCCCCGCTCCGCTTCCCGGTGGCCTTGCCGCAGTGCTGAACTCATGTGCGCTGAAGACTCGTTTTCACCTTTGCTTTTGTCGAAATACCCTCTCCCGCTTTGGGCTATTGACCAAGTCTGCGTTCCTTGCTTGGTACTGAAAGATGCTCGGTGCAAAGGGGGCATCTTCTCGGTGCAAAGCTTAGTGCTTGCAGGCAGATACAGCAGACAGAGTAAGTACTTGGAATTCATTTGAGAGAGAGGAGAGGTTCTGGAGCTATCTGCCTCCACCGGCAGTATGTTTGCTAACTTACTTTTTTCATCTTCTACCTTCCAGCCGCATCCTTTTCATACAGATAATATAAAATTAAAAGTAGGCTACTGAAGCATAGATACTTACTTGCAAAATCTCTGAAGTTGCTAAGAAAACACCAATACGGGTAAAATCTTTGCACTTCCCAAGCTTCAGCTTTAAGAGGTCGGTGTATCAGAGAGTGTTTTGAACATTCCCTGAGAGAATAATTATTTTTGGCAAACTTGCATCGATCCAGTCTAACTTTCAGCAGTGTGCTCTGCACAGCAGGTATCCTTTGCACTCTCTTCCATGTCTTCAGGAAATAAAACTGACAGAAAACTCAATAAACCAACTGTTTTCCTATTGATCATACTTTGATTCAGAAAATTCAGCAGGCAGCACGGTGCTAAATTATTAACTAAACGTCATCATTCACGGGGGACATGTTCTTTTGGATGGTCTTTAGAAAAACAAAATGATCCTTTACATTTAATAGACAAAGGAATATCATCAGCTAACGAAAAGAACTCCTACCATAAAAACAAATTGGAATGTCTCTCTGAATTCAAGATAATTGTACAGAAGAGGACGAGACCGTATGGACGAAGCCACATACAGCCTGTGAGTGCTGTTGCACTGTTTCTGTTTGCAGCAGGCCTCCTGGTGACACTGCGCTTCCCAGGTTTAAACCGTCCCACGCTCGGGGCTGATGCCCAGTGATGTACGTTCACGTATGCACGTGCACCCACGCACGAGGGCTGTGGGGCAGGGGTGCGCGCAGTCAGCCTTCTTCACGTGGGCCTAGATCAACAGCGGCTAGCGTCTCCGCATCTTAAATCCTGGAGGAGAGCAAAGCCTCGTGGTACAACCAGTTGAGAAATTGCTGAGCTGTCCTGTTGCTCTGGCTCGTAACGCTATTGCTTGGCTATCAGGTAATTATGTGTGTATTTTGACTTCTAATAAAGGCTATATTAGGCCTTGGAGACATTTTACATCATATGAAAAATATGACATAAAAAAATTCCCCAACTATTCTAATGCCAGACAGCCCACATACCTTCAGTAGTAATGTAGGTGACAAGAAAAAGAAGAAATACTTCCATATTGAGGTAATTCTTCCATAATACTTTAAATTGTGTGGCCGTACAAAAATAATGATCAGATGGTCTTTTTTGGTCTTTTTGTTTTTCTTTCTGGGAAGAAAAGTTTAAAGAAGAAGGAATTGGAACAAGACATTGTATTTGTTATGAAGCAAAATGTCATTTGGGGATCGGGTTTTCATAATGGAGATGTGGCCAAAAAAGAGCGTTGCATTTCGGACGGGTTCCTCCTCGGCAGAGTCGCTGTCAGAGGTGGGCCAGGTCTGGCGTGACTTGGTCTGACAACAGATAAATTCACAAGGCCGTCATGGCTCAGCATGTCGAATGCGTAACGTCAGCGTCCTGGCGCGTGTCACGTCAGGGGCATGTCGGAGAGCTCTCCGAGACCTTCACGTGCGTCGGTATCAGCGCTTCGGGGTTCCAGAGCAGTTCCTGAATATGAGCAGTTAATGATGACACCCTCCAAAGGAGATAGGCGATGATTAATTAATGAATGATCGCACCATCTGAAGGAGGTGGACGATGATTAGTGGCCACTTCCAAGAACCACAAGAAGCTGAGATGCGGAAGGGCCGGGCGAGGCGCCTGGAGATGCTGGGAAGGCTGGGTCCCCAGTCCCCGCGGCTGCCTTCAGTCCGTTGGGCGATGCTGCCTCTAGAGCGCACAGAGGTGCATTGCCTCTGCGCGGATTTTAGACAATATGGGCTTTGTGATACACTTAGCTGTTTCTGCTGAAGTGGAAGCTTCTTAGAGCAGTGTGATTTTACTTTATTTTTCAAAAATGACTTTTCCTGGCATGTTGGGTATGGAAAATGTTTACCGGTTTTTGCTTTTGTTTATATCATTTGAGGAAAGTCATTATGATGCTCCTGGTCAGTTTAATCCACGCAAAATACGTCAGCCCAACATGTTTATGTTTTCTGGTCTGTGCATTTAGTCAGCCTCTTTTACAGCTTTCAGCAGGACACTGAGTTTTTCTGGCAGCTCATGTTCTGACATGGTGTTACCCAGCAGGGGAGAAATAAAGGGAGGATGTTTAGGTTAATGTGGTTTAATAAAAGATCTGGTTTTAAGTCTGGAAAAGGCATAGAGAAGAGGCTTTAGCCCGGTGTTGATTGTAAGGGATCTTTTAGTCTCCAGACTCAATAACAGGTTTGGGATACGAGAAAATAATATGGAGGTTTGAGTGATTTTTCATAGTTTAGCTGTTGGGAACCAAATTGTCAGACTTGTGAATTTTACAGCTGTTAGATCCCCCAAGCTGATCTTTCCTAGTGAAGCCATTAGGTCATTTACAAAAGAAAAAATGTAACTGAGGACAAGATGCTCTTTTAAAAAGCAGAGAATAAAAGACAATTAGAAAACAGAGAACATTCAAGTTGGTATGAAAACTGCATTTTGATACTCCGTGGATTTTAAAGCGGTCAGATAAGCACCCCTAATGATGTAAGATAAATTGTATTTTACCGGGAGAGCTGCGGACAGGACGCACTCCCGAGGTGGATTTCAGCTGCCCAATCCAGCGACCGTTTTCGACGAACTGTTCAGCTCACACACCGCCGGTGCTGGGCGGAGAGCAGGCAACGACAGACGGACGTTGTGCGATACGATGCCAGATCTCAGGGGGTTGTTTTCACTTGTTTGTTTGTTTGTTTTTAATTCTAAGCGGTGAACTTATTTAGCGAAATTTGACGTTTGTCTGGTGCAAAGTGATTACATGGTCTGGGGCTTGTGTTGACCGTAGCTGTCCCGGGTGTATGGTGAGAGATCACGCGATTGTTACGCGCTGTAACTGTATTTCCAGTTTTCAATCTGTAGAATGGGAATTTCAGGTTTTACCCACCTCCTGTAATCATTCCAGAATGACTACTTCTAGCAGCTGGAGGTCTAAATCAAGTCAGAGAAAAGATTATTAACACAATTTTATAGATGCAACGTTAAGAAAAAAATCACAAAACTCTCCCGACGTTGCCCAGAGCGTCAGTGACACATCGGGGCACGCGCCCGAGCTTTTTGTCATCCCAGCCCAGTGCCTTGAGCAGCAGATCATCTTTCCTATTCATTGCTCGAAATAGAGCGGGCTTGCCAGCTGCAGGCCCAGATAGCGAAGAAGGCAGGGTATTGTTCCTGCCGAGGTTTGACAGGATGCCCGATCTTTTCAGTGGCCGTTGCCTATTTTGGTCCGCGGAGCACTCCTGGCTTAGTCAGTAGTGACCGACGTGCTCACAGTCTGTGTTATGTTTACTTCGATTTAAATCTGAGGAATTGATCCATGCCTTCTGGGTTTGTTGATTTTTTTTTAATTGGAAGTACCATTTAACAGGCCCATTTGAGTTACTTTAAAATAAGCTTGCGCACTGTCTTTTGTTTTAACAACAACAACGGAGCGTGTAGAGGGGTCCCCGCGACTCCCTGAAGATGTGCGTGCTGGTGACTTGGCACCACCCCGTCCCTGCGCTTCGCTCCCTGCTGTGCTGGGTCCTCCCTGCACGTCAAGAGGAGAAGACACCGCTTCTGCCACTTAAATGTGCCATTTTCCTAGCAAGATACACCTATTAAAAACCATCTTCAGAAGAGTGATACTAGGTAAAACAAGGTAAAACATTCTGGCATCATTTTAGTCTCCTCTCCAGCTGTTTGGGAGCTACTGTATTTTGGGTGTGCTGCTTTTTCTCCCAGTATCCAACTTGTGAGAAACAGAAGAAGGATTTTTATGTGAAGAAATGAGGAGAAAATACCGTTACAATTTTCACATATGGGAAGAGAATTCCACCGTCCAGCCACCAGGAATAAGCCTGTATGAAAGATACTGGACGTTGCTCGTATAATGGTGATAACAGGAGAGTGAAGCAGCTGTATTCTGGATGCAGAGTGATGGAAGTGTCCCAGTAGCTTCGGTCTGAAATTACAGTAATAATTCTTAAATTATAGCAGTCAGAAGTGAATGTATTTCTGCGCAGGATTGTCAGTGGCAAACCAAAGCCCATTAATTTCCCACTCAGTGTTTGTTTGAGAAATCATCCCCTGTCAGCTGCTGCTGGTGAACTTGTCTCCTAGCTGCATTCCTAGACATGCTCTCTGTCTCCCAGCGAGGGTCCTATCCCTGCAGGAGATAAGATACAACCGGTATTCACTATGAGGTGTCAGCGGGCTGCTTTATGACACATGATGAGTGATAAAGGCTGTGGAGAGGTGCTGATGTGGCCACATTAGTTAATGAGGTCATAGCTGAAGTTGCTGCCCCACTGATAACCTGCAAATCCAAATAATGTGAGGGTATCACTAGGGTGTTTAGAAGTCCTGTCCCCGTATTCTCTCGCTGTCCATCACATTCAAGCACCCGATCAAAAAAAAAATGACGATGCTTCCAAAAGGATAACACTCATTCTTTTTGCAGCTCCCAGAGCTGGTCCAGGCTATGGGAAAGCAGTGGGATACAAGAAATTTCTGCACAGGCTCGGCAGAGTGCTGTCGTAGAGAGCCCTGCATTCTCCTCGCGTCCAAGAGAATTGTTACGTTGGATTAGTAGTTCTGAATATGGTTGAAAAAGTGGGGCTTCAGCTAGCTTTGTGTGTAGGATGTAGAGGGTGGTAAGTTCGGTTTAAATGTACTAAGGCCTAGTGAAATCCTTTTTGCCACTAAATGCGTGTCAGAAGAGTTACTGTCCTCAGACAATGATCTTTTTCATTGATGATTCTAAATATGTGGGGGGAACATTCCTCGTGCCTCACAAAAAAGCACTGGATTTCAATAACAATATTTTTAGGAAGGAGTAGACGGAGCCTCCCTGCGGTTCGGCGTGGAGGCTGGGAAGGAGCAGGCCCGGAGGTCGCCTTGCAGCGCCCAGGCAGCGCGCGCCGGGGCCGGGAGCGATGGGTGGCGTGGGAGCATCAGCCCCAGGGCTGCACCGGAGGCAGCGCGGTCAGCAGCAGAGCGTTCGGCAGATTTGGGAGATGCCCCGGAGTGCTGAAGCAGGCGGGGAGGGAGGGAGAAAAGCAGCTTTTTAGGACAGATCGGAAGGAGAGCTCCGCCGTCATTTTATTTGTTTGTCTCTCCTCCGCATGGAGGGTCCTTGGCTGGGCCCTTCTCCCTCTGCGGTAGCGGTTGTTGCTTGGCAGCTGTCAGAGCCCGGTGAGAGGGCACTGTCCTTGCTTTAGTCAAGAATCACAGCTGATCTCATAGATTTGAAAATTATATTGTCACTTAATAATAAAAAAAGCCTGGAATTTGGAAATCTGTTAAAACGTGCTAATTTCTCCCCTTTTTCTCTTCGTAAACAACTAAAGACCTAGCAACACCTTGTCATGCTGGTAGTGAACTTTCTGTCCTTCCCTTCTTAGCAGCTCAGGTCTAATTTATTTAATCATTGGAGCAAACTTTCAAAGTGCTCCATGCCTCCTCTTTTGTTTCTAAGGTTCAGATGTATTTTTAGCGCTTGTTACTGAACTGGGTCTGTGCATTGGAGAAGAATTAATTATTGTTTTGGGTTTATTGTTATTCAGACGTTCAAAAAAGGGGGGATTTAGAGACTTTGAACACCTCAGGGGCTTTGTTACATGCCGTTTGTATGTTGTTGGGGTTTTAATGATGATTTGGTTTTTAATATAAATTCAGCACTGTTGAAAGGTGACAGCCCTGCCCAGTGAAGCCCTCGGTTACCCACACAAGAGTTTTAACCCCAGCGGCAGTGCAGTCTTCCCCGGCGGCCCCAGCAGCCTGCCCGGGGGCTGGTGCCTGCAGACCAGCTCCGGACACGGCAGGAGTTCGCCCTCGCCATTAGGAGGAAAGAACTAAACTTCACTAAGCACTGTAAAAGTACCTGTGCTGTCCAAAAAGCGGAGCCTTCGCCCGGTATGCGACAGGCCAATAATCACACACTCGGGAGAGGTGTTGCTTATTTATTTCAGGTTTGCACAAATCTGGGTGCTCGGTGGTTTCCCACAAATCAAGCACACCTTCATACAAAACTACAGCATATTTATCCTGCTACGTGATTAGTATAGGCCCGCCCAAATTTACACTTATTGGTTAGTGATTAACATTTCATACACTATAGGTTTGCTGTATTTAAATTAGCCTCGCTTGCTATGTAAAGTAGTACGCATGCTCCTCTCAGGTCGGGGGGCAAGTCTTTTCGGTCCTGAGTCAAGTCGGTGGTCGCGATCTCCCCTCGCCACATTTACCTTTCACCCAGTTACTGCGGTTTTATCAGACTTCGTGTTTTTCTGGCCGCCATCCAGTCTTTGGCGCCAAGATGTTCCCTTTTATCAGTCTGGTAGCTCTTCTTCAAGGGTATACCCTTTAGTTTTCCACGGTTCGTTAACTAAACAAATACTTTAATATCTTTTAGCTCCCTCCCGGATTCCTTTCCCAAAGCACAGGTGGTTTGTAGTTTTGCTCAGTGGAAAATTCCACTTTCTGCAGGGTCTCAGCTGAAGTCCACCCTTTTTTAATAAACAAAAGTTAGTGATTCCAACAAGCTCTTTTTAAATGTTGGTAGCCTCCAGCGTTCCTAAATAGAGTATTTACCAGTTGATCAACATGCTATCGATTTCTTTGATCAAATCTTCTGATAATACTTTTGTTGGATGTTCTGAACCATATGGATTCATGAAGGCAGTTGATAAGACATTTGTGTGATCTCAGCTGTGTTCTTTTGATATCAAACTGAATTTTTTTGTTCCTCAATGAAGTGGTCGTAGAAAAAATGCTCCGGCTGGCCATCACACATGTGAATGCAGCGTGCATTTTCCAGCATTTGAATGCAGCTTTGTACAAAGTTCTTGCAAACAAATATTGACTTTGTAAAAATTTGTGGAAATTAGACTGATGGGGTACAAAAATGCACTGGGAGAATTCGTTAAAAGTGACTGAAAATTTAAAGGAAAAATACCTACAGTATTCACCAAGTTGTAGTTTTTATTTTGTTTCATACGTGTACCTGAACAGTGGATAGTGAGTGCGTCTTTTACACTTTCAAATACAGAAGGAAGAATCCAGATGTTAGGTAAATCTGGAGAGGTTTCAGGAAAACAGTGGGACGTCTGGATGCTTATTCTGAGCCAGGCTGTGGAAGTTGGTAAGAAGTCCACAAGAATGGGTGCGATGCGCGGCCTCTTTGCTTGGTGTGCCGTGGAAGGTGCCCGCTTAGTAGTTGCCGTTTGTTGCTTTTCAGCGGATGGTCACCTTTGAGGTCAACGTAGAAACTGTAAAAATAATAATAAAGTCCTAAGTCTGTGCTCACCTCAATCAATGTCCTGTTTATTCCAGCAAATACAGAACTTCGCTCCTTGCTCCAGTTCTTTCTTCTAAATTCTTTAAAAGATGAGTTGTGTAGTGAGCATGTTGTGAAGGCTTTTTTTTTTTATTGGTCACTTTCTTGCAATCGTATCAGTGGCAGGAGTACTTACAAAGGAGGAAGTCTTCTCTTGTTTGTTACGTTTATTTAAATTTTGTACGTGTGGATGAAAATAAAGAGGTGTAATCTGAAAGTTCACTGCCAAAATTATAAAATGGAAGATACGAGAGCAGTCACAGTATCTTGCTGGTGCTTTGCTAAAATGGAGGAAACGTGCTGGGGGGCAGAGGATGCTCCTCTGGCTGGCTGGGCCTGGTCCTCCGTCTGCCGGGCAGGGCGTCTTGGGCTGCTGCAGCTGCTGCTGCTCCCGGGAGGGATATTTCGGCTCTGCAGATTTAGGAGAGCATAAAGCTTTCCTGCCTGTAAGAGTAGCTCAAAAACTCACCTCCTGGATGTTTACCGTGTGGCCCTGAGTCTACACAACCTGTGAAAAGCCATGTTTTTAAAAGGCTTCGTTTTCATAAGTGCTAAGTACAGAACATTTGCCTTTGCCTTCGGTGGGAGCTGCGAAGTGCTCACCACTGCTGAAGACAAGCCAATTTATTGCGAGTCTTAATAGTTTTAGGAACAGAACTTCACCTGCCCATGCTCGTGGATTTTAGCCATTTTCTTCAAAGAATGAGGACTCCTTACTCCGTTTGGTATCGAGCAGCATTTTGCTGGCATTGCATCCTTCTTGCTAGCGTGCTTTGTACTTTATAGCAGACCAGGTGAGTAACGTGTAACGTTTTAATGGCCCAACTGGTCCCATAAAAGGTGTCACAATCCATTAATCTATTTCCCTTGTAGAGTTGGTCTCAAGGAGTGACAGCATCAAACCTTTATATTTAGCATGTAGATATTTTATAGCTTTTCTTCACAGTACACAAGCTACGTTTCCCACAGCACTTTTGTGTTTATGAAGCCCGGTCTGAGACGTGAGCCGGGGCTCGGAGCTGCCTCCTGCTGATGCTCCAGCTACTGCCCCTCTCGTCCCTCTGACTTGTCTTCGTCAGGAGGGCACGGAGCGCCGCAGCGACTGGCGAGATGCTGCTCGACAGCAGGGCAGATGCTGGGGTCTGAAATGCCGTGTCCGCCCTGCACGGGCACCTTTTGCTGCGGTGCTTCTCCCGGTTCTGAGAGGTGGGGAGCGAGTGCTGGGGTTGCTGTCAGGATTAGCCTGTATGGAACCTCCTGAGATCTTAATTGGTGGTGATGGCTTTATTTTGTCAAAATTACTATGTTTCTCGTGAGACAGCATGTAATCTGCTACTTGGTGGTCTATAAGACTATTTTCTGGATAATGGAATAAATACCCAGCCCTTGCTGAAGCTCCAGACTCTTCCGTAAGATGAACTTAGCATCTCCATGTGGTTGGTTTGGTTTTTCTCCTGTGGTGGAGAGTAAGTTCTTCTGTAGTCCTCAGCCCTGCACAAAACCATAGGGAAAACTGGGAAAATGGTGGCTAGGGTAACGTTTTGAGGGTTGTTAGGATTTGAAACCTCTGAACACCGAAGAAAGGGGTGAAAAGAAAACATTTAGCAAGTGGAACACCAGGAGTGAGATAGGCTCCAGCACTGTGTGCAGTACTACTGACCAGCCTCTAGTGCTTCCTCACCTTCTGGAGAACGCCCTTTGAGCAAAACTAGGTCTTAGCTCTGTTCCCTTGAGTTAAGCTAGGCATTGCTGTGGCAGTTTCTCCTTCTCCTTGCCCACTGCATGGAGCACGTACCTTCCTACAGGTGAGATGTGCGCTCACCTCGGTGTCTCTGTGGTTTCCTCTGTGCTCTTATTCTAAGAGAGAAGTGGCAAAAATACCCACTCCTGTTGCTAAGCACATTGCCCAGAGTTCACTAGGGACTTCCAAGCTCAACGTCCTTGTGTACCGTCCCCCCAGATTAGTTCAAATGAAGGATGCTGAATACATAATTGCACAGATTATGATACTAGCCTCACCTGGGAGATCATCTACAGTTCTTTACCGTGAGTCACTGATTGTACATCTAAGAAAGATGCTGTCCTGCTGTGCCAAGGGTCAGGAGGCTACACAGGATTCAGCCTCGCTACGCTTGAAGCTCTCGACGTTCCTGCTGAGTTACTGGGGACCTCAGTTGGGCCTGTGTTTTGTAATGAGGTTTCCAGCCACCCAGGGATGACTCTGACTCTATGAACTAATAGCAAGGCACCAAACAACAACAAGGACTTACTATGCCTTTCTCTGGGTGCCTTATTTTCTCTGATTTCTCTCCTAAACGCTGTTTTGACACGTTTTTCCAGGGCCTACTGCCACATGGAGCAGTAGCGTCACCTGTTCTGCTTTTGGTCTTATTTTGTCTTGCTAAAATTTTTGCTATTAGACCGTAAGTAATTCTCACCTTCAGCTCTTTGTTACTGTCTCGTACAGTCTTTCAACCTTGCCTGCTTTGGCTTTGAAAAGAGATTTTATGTTTGAATCATTCGTGGACAGAGATTTTAAAAAAGAAAAATTCACCTGGTTTGAGCGTGAGTTGAACTGTGCTCGCGTGTACCTCTGGTCTGTCATTCTATTCATTCTCTCCTTTTTTGTGTCTCGCTCTTCCTCCCTCCATGGGCCCAGCCTCTGTGATTAAGTCTGCAGCTCTCCTGCTGTTTTTAATAGGCCTGTAGACCTGACCATCTGATGAGAACCAAACTGCACAGCGTGCTCCTGAATACTTTCACTGGAATCTCCTAATGCAGGGTATTAATCATTACTGTCAAACCATTCAGGCCCTAAATATGTCCACCCAGTATAAAATTATACTAAACAGGAGGGGAAAAAGGACTTGGCCCATATTAAAAACAGACATTAGACAGTCCCCTGACTTCTCAGGCATGATGGCTGAGGGCACTGTCCGGTTTAACAAACAATAGCTTATTCAGCATGGGCTGTTTGTGATTGACGTTCATAAAAGTTTCAGAAAATAAGCATAATGAGTTAAAGGAAATATAGAAAGGTGTGGCTTCCTCTTTCGTTTACTAACACAAATCCCTGGGAAACAGTTTGCTTGTGTATGTAGTTCAGATGCGTCTACCTTGGTGATCTTCATAAATATTTTGTGCAGTTGGGTCTTCTTTTGCTGCAATTAGAAAACAATAATTGCTAAATCAGTTGCTGTCATACTGAGTTATTGTATATCCAGAGCTGGGGGATTTCTTGCCTCAGTATATCACTTGAATTTGATCCTGGGAAGCGCAGAGCACAGTGTGTTGGTAAAGCATGGGGTTACTTGACAAGTCTCAAGAAAGGTAAGGCTCTTTCTCTCTTAGCTGTGAATTAGACATGTATGTTTTAAACTGTATTTGTTCTTGATATTTCTAAGCTGCCAGGGAATGCAGCCCCTAATATTAGAACGCGTCTTTTTTTTTTTTCCATAAGGCTGTTTCTAATTCTCTGCTGTAAGAATGCCTTTATTCTTTGGAGTCGGTAATAAAAGTTAATCGAGTGTAAAATAAAAGTTACATAAGGTGAGTGGTAAAATTTTATTATTACTGATCTTGGATTTATTGATGACTCCATTCGGTGTTATGAGCTATGGCATACCACCAACCCCAGTGTGCTTTCCTGCCAGAAGGGTTGCAGCCCGCAGCCGCCCTTCAGCGGCACTGCACGTGGGGACGGGCTCCCCGTTCCACGCTGAAGCTCTCCGAGGTGCCTGGCATGGCGTAGGAATTTAGAGGGAAAGCTCTCCAGCTACCAGTTACAATATTCTTAGGTAAACGCAGGAAATTTTGCTGGCAATTGAGAGGAACTACTGTTTATTCCAGCAAGGCCACTGCTCCATGTGTGTTGTGACTGACAGCATTAGTGAGGGAAGACGGCTGACGACGAGCCCGCCAGCTCTCACCCGTGCAGGCCAGCGCCAGCAGCCAGCTACCGCTCTCAGCAGTTTCTCTCCCCTCCACGCAGACTTTTTCCAAGCCAACCTACATAAATAACTAGCCCGTAGCGGACCAATCAAGAATCCTTTTGTACAAGCTCAGAGGGAGGGAGAAGGTGGTAAGGGTACCCAGTCCTGCTTCAGCACTTCGGCAACAGGCAAAAGGTTCCCACTTCTCAGTATAGTTTTTTTTTTACTTGCTTTTCACACAGCATTTTTAGGTCTTCACTAATCTTTCCCTTGTTTTACTCTATGCCTGTCAGAATAATATATAAAACCAGTAGAAATAAAATAAAGCATCTGTATATATTGCTGTGTACAAACTGAGAAAGTTAGCTTCCTTTTATGTCTGTCATTAGCTGTATTGAGTGGCTGATGTGATAATGTGACCGTTAGTGGTTTCATTTATACATTTTGTTCAGTATACTACTGATTTAATGTTCTTTTTTTTCCATTCAGTTGTGTCTTTGATAAATATGGCTTAAAATGTCAGGGTATTTGGCACTTCTGAAAATCTTGCTAAGTTTTTCTTTCTTTAATAGCTTTTACATGTGTTCCTCTAAAAGCCGGTTGAAGCAACAGTGACAAATAAATAAGCCAGCTGATACTGGAAAGAACAGTAACAATGCAGCGTTTCCTACCCTCACTTGCATTTCATATTTACCATGCTGTGAAAAAACCCCAAATCCTCCTAGAATTGTGGTGCAGTAGGTTAGTTGTCATTGATCTCGGCAAGAATGCTTAAACCTGCCAACTGTGTTATATGCTTGAAGTCTAGACGAAGATGTAGCAACCAAGCGTGTTTCAGCTGGAGTTTGCTTTTGAAATTAAGTAGAGATTCCAGAAATTGGGGTGGAGGTCAGTGCTCAGAAACAAGAACTTGACAACTCTCCCTCAGAAGATCCAGTTTGTTTACTTATCTGAGACCGTCCAGCTGCCACAATAATGAATTTATGGTGGAAATAAGAGAAGAGGCTTCTTTCCCTTCCTCCGTCATTGCCGAGCAATACCGCCGAGCGCTGGAGGAAGGCAGGAGCTGTTTATACTGTCACAGCGGCATCAGTCGGGATCGCGGGGCTCAGGAGGTGCTGGGGCAGGTTGGGCAGCCCCTGCTCTCTGGTGACAGAGCTTTGGAGAGCTGCGCTTTCCAGAGAAGTCGTTCCAGGTTTCAGCTCAGTTAGAGCAGCGTAGGGCCGTGGGATTTAAGCGACCATTGGTACAATTTGAATGTAACTGCTAGTAGCGACAGTCATCTTTCGGTTCCCCATGTGTGGGTGCTGGGATACACCGGGATGCAGCAAAGCAGGAGCTCCAAGTAAGCTCAGCAGTGCGCAGCTGGATTTCCACGTGGGACTGTGCTCAGCCAGCACCTGAAGCGTCGGTAGGTGTAGGAATGCGCACAGGCGTTTTGGAGCAGGTCAGGAATGGTTACGTGCCCAAGTTCACTGGCTCTAAAGCATTGGGAGCCAGAAATGTTGAATGTCAGCCTATTGATGGATTCTTCCCTGGCTGGTTCTGGGATGCTTTTTTGCTAAAATTTGCTGGAGAAAAAATAGCACACAGAAGGGACCAGCGTTGTCAAATAAGTTCCAGTGGCTGCAGTGTGATTAAGTGAGGAGGAATTAAAAATCCACGTAGGAAGAAGATTGCTGGGGTAAAGCATTTCCACCCCACACTCGCAGTCACTGTCTTTCACTGATCCCGGCATCCCGGTTTTTTATAGACAGCACTCTCCCCCACGTGCGCTACCACCATGGCTGCTGTCCCTCGGGCTCCTCTCCCCATTACCTTTTTCCAATCTGTATTTTGTTTTCACCCATCGGTGCTGGGGCTGATGAATTTGACGTTGGTGCTCTGCCCCTCTCCAGTGTCCTCGGGTCAGCCCCGCGGGCACGTCTGCTCCGGAGGCGTCGGGAAGCGTGTCTGAACCCCCCGAGCGGAGCCTTTCTGCCAACCCAGCTGTGGCGCAGTAAACGCGCGCTTACTGTGCCACGCATCTCTCTAACTCTCGAATACATTTCTGCCCTCCAACGCAACATCTGTGCTTTGCTTTTATCCCTTTCCAAACCTTTCTGAGGGTTTGTGTTGCTCCCTAGCGGAAGCACGGTCGCATTATAGTGGGCTGCTCTCAAGAGCACTTGGCAAAGGCTTTGCACGTGTCCCGGCTCCAGCAGAGACGGGCCTGGTCCCCTTGCTTTTCTTCAGCATAGCCGTGCTGCAGAAGGTAGGGATGGGGAAGGTTTGGTGGCGATCAGGGCCGTGCTTTCCCCCTCCATGGTTCAGATTAACCCCTGTCCACTGAGCACGGGCTGTTTCTGCCCCGTTTCTCGTACCGGCTCGCCGTCGCACCCAGCGTGCCGCCGGGCCGGGGCAGGGAGGCATTTCACCTCCGGCAGCCGCCCCGTCCCTTCTCTCCAGCCCTTCTCAGCTACCGTTTCAAACCACCTCCAGCATTTGAAGAGCAAACAATGCTCTGAACGAAGGGAACCAGGCTGGGTTCGTGTGAAACAAACCTGGCCGTACGTAATTGTACAAGTAGTTACTGGAGATAATTTGACCTTACAAAAGGGAATTATAGGTGATTTTTATCTTATTTCTTTCCTCTGCGAACTCTCTACAGTATGCGTGATGATTCATACCAGGAGAGTGGCGAGAATATCGCAATTGAAACAGTTTTGAAGGAAATGGACTCTCCGTGCCCTGAATAAAATAGAAAATTGTTAATAGCTGAAAAATGGCAAAATGTTCCCTTCTGAAAAGTTGTCATGAAACAATTATAACCGCTAGCACTAATATTGTCGGCTTATGCTTTCTTTTAGCAAAGGTGAAGGGGAGGGAAAAACCCATTTGCCAAATGCAGTTTTTAGAAAATAGAGAATTATTATTCTCCAAGATCAAAAGATCAGTGGCTCAAATTAAGCACGTGCCAAGAGTGAACGTTTCCATCGCGCACACACCCACGTGCACACACATGTGCCTGCGCATATGTGAAGCGAGATGCATTTATAACTGGGCCTGTGGATGAAGGGCTGACTTGATTTTACCTATTTAAAATACGCACTGTTGCTGGTTCCAGCTATGTGTCTCTATATCAGCATTTTATTGATCCTGTCTTGCTCCCTTAAGAGGATAACTTATGTGTATTAAAGGCCAATTATTCCTTAGGTGTCTGTAGTAGTGTAGCATGTTTCCATAACTGTATTATTAGTTTTGTCCAGCCTACAGGAAAAAGTGATACTGTAGCTGGCATCCCAGTGTTAGGTCATATTAAAACCATCTGTAACAAATCTTTATTTGCAGTTACTTTGGAGTTCAAATTTCAGCTTCTACTCCACCTGTCATCAGTGTTTATCCTCATAAACTTTCACAGCTTCTTTTATTCTGTTTCTTTTTTTTTTTTTTTTTCTTCTGAGAGACCTTTTCAGGATTTTTGGCAATCTTGCGCTTGCTTTGCCTAGCAAAATTTCGCTCTCCTCGATTCAGAAAAGACGCAGGTTTAATGCATCTACAATATCTTTGGAAGAACGGAACATTTTTTAATGTGATTTCCAAGAAAAAATAGCACTGTTGCTAGTCATGATTTCTGTGGCGTGGGAAGATAAAATCTTCAGGGGAGTTGTCTGCAAACTGCTACAGCAGAAGCATGCTTTTGGTTTGGTGTGGGCACGTCATTCTGGTCGTGCTCTGCCTAGCTGCGTGAAGAGGATTCTAACAAATTTTAAAGATGGGTTCGTTCAGATCTATTTGGTTTGCTGATTAAGCTTACGGCCAATTGCTTTTACTATTGTCTAACAAAAGGTAATGGCAAATTAATTAAGAGCATTATCAATTAAGTATACAGCGTGTATTTCAGAGTGCTATTAAAAAATCTTTACTTGGCATCATCTAGGATACATTATTATAGGAATAGCCTTATTAAAAATGGTGTTTGCGTTTTGAACCTCCTACAAAGCCCTTTGTTTGCTAAGACCGCTTTGGTTTGTGTCTTACATACGGGCAGACAACATACATACCTGTAGGCGATCATCAGAGATATGCGGTTGTAGATGCCTAGCTTTGCTCATCCTAAAAGACTCATATTCTTAAAAAAAAAAAACCTCCTTAATCTTCCATATCAATTGACTCTGAAAACTAAAAAATTCTCATATGTTTTCTTAAAACAGCTATTATCGTCTCTGATTGCTTCTTGTATCAAATAAGTTAGCAGTCTCACATCCCATTGCAATTAGAGGAGGGCTGAGCTTGAAACCCCAGTTCCGAGAAAGTATGAATTTGAGGAAAGTGTTGTTCACATGATTATGCTGTGATGGCTGTCTCTTAACACGCTGAATTGGAACCTTGAATTTCAAATTCATCTTTGATATCTGTAGTGGATACTGACCCGTGTCCCGGGAGGACGCAGCCACGTGGAGCTGGCCGGGGCGCGTGCCTGGCCCGGGAGCCACGTCGGTCTCCCCAGGGCACCCATCCCTGCCATGTCGGTATCCGTATCGGTTCAGGAGCCCTGCCTTTTAGGGATGCTATTGACTGCGTCTGAGTTTGGGTTAGTTTGCGGTGAGATCGTCTTACAGAAGGCTGTATCTAGCTGTGTTTCCTATAAGGCGTAGTAATCTCAGAGGTGTTGGCCTCCTGGAAAATATTGAAGAGACATTGTTTAAAAGTAAGCAGCTCTGGTGCTTTGATTTTAGCATCTTGCCTGGGAAAAGGGAGGCTGCTCGTCGCTTCCTTTGGCGTGCCTCCTGTATGGCTGTACCCTCTGCCTGCCGCTCGCGGGCTGCCGTCTGCTTTGTCAGGTGTGCCACCTACGCCGGTCAGAGCACTGAAATGGCAAACATACAAACTAACTGGCATTAGCAAGTTTAACATTTTGTTAATTAGGAGGTCTGGTTTTGTAACCGCTTGGTATATATAAACTTCTGTGGATCGGGCTCAGGCTCTGTAAGAGAAAGGTTTTAAAACCTTTTTTTCCTAATTTATGGGTTTTACTCAACCTCCTTGGTCTTCCAAGCAGAATCATTTTTAAATGTTGATCATTTCTGACCGTAGTTTATGCTGTCAGATTGTTGTGGTGAGCAAAGAAAACAGACATTCTACTGTATTGGAGGAGTTGCGGTTTCAATAATTCTCTATAAAGTGTGTTTTCCACTGCGATATCTGCTGTTGTTCTTTCAAGTGGGGTCTAGGGAACAGTTAATGCGCACATGTTTTCTCTCAGAGTTTCCAGAGCTGCCCAGTGAAGTAAAGGCAGTAACTAACATTCCTGTATCAAAGTATGGCACGATCCTGAAGGAAACAGGACACACTTACCACCGTTGGGGTTTTTACCGTGTTCTCAATAGTGTTGTAAACACACTGTGAATCAAGTGATTGATTTGAGGATCATGTAAGATTGTATTAAATGAATGAACGCTTGGAAAGAAAGCAAAACAAAAGTCACTTATTCTAGAGAAAATTGCACTTGAAATAGCTGATGATCACAGTCACTGAGATTATTGTGATACACGCTTGGGTAAATAATTTGTCACCTTGACAAGTTGCAGCCAGAGGAGGAGGACCGTGCTCCGGCTCCTCACAGATCGGGTCTGCCCAGTGTCTGGAGCGAGCGTCCTCTGTCTGGTCTTCTCCTCCTTCATGTCCTTCTACTGCAATGCAAAGAGCAGGTGAGTCTCGAGGTGATGGGCAAGTGTTGGAGGATTTCATCCAACCTGTCACCGGGGCAGTGTGTTTTCCACCTTGAGATGTATTTTATTTTCTCATGCATTGCTGCGTTTGATCTTTTCATTATTTTTTGTGGCGCTTTCTGCCTCTTATCCCACAAATCAGGTTTCTAAGCACTCAGAATGTCTGAATTCAGCTGATCCTGAATCTCCTCATCTTTTTAGATGGTTGGCAGAGCAGTACCTCATCCTCAGGCCAAACAGAAATATGTTTTTGTTGGATTTGCTCTTTAATACAAGCAGAATGAAGCAGAAGACCACGTTGTTAAAGAAGTCACTGGGTAAATAGCACATAGCTGAACTGAACGGTGTGTGCAGAGCTATTTGTAGAGATAAGAGCTTTCCAGAAATTTGACATGAGCGCAGTGGGGTTCAAAACACGGAGCAGACAGGTTGCTCACACGATGTTCAGTGCACTGCGGTCCCATAACAGAAATACCATCTGCATCATTAGAAATACTGTACAGGTATCCTGCATCTCAAACGGCGCTGCCACGTACTGGGCACAAAGAGAGGAGTAAACGATGGAGGGAAAGTGAGACTGGTTAATGCGCGCTTGCATATTTAAAAAAACCAGAACACGTGAGCAGTTCTGGGTGGTGGTGAACGTGCCTACCCTTGGTGATGCAGATTTGGTCACTTCGTTAGCTTCAGCCCCGTAATGCTTGATACATTTTTTTCGTCTCCCATGGGAGACATATGCATCCAACTGACAAAGAAATTACACTAAATGCTGGTTAAAAAGTAAATTAAACAATCTGTATTTAAATGGACTTCTGTGAAGTATTTTAAAGTCTCTCAGGTTTCTAAGTAGTTTTTTTCATCTGTGCCCTTCCTGATACCAACCAGAAAGGAAGGGGAAAGTGGGGTGCAGTTCTCTAAAACACAACAGAACCTTGCTGCTTGCCAGCAAAGGTATCAGCTCGCAAGCCTGAAATTTCCAGCTCGGTTTTTAGTCAAGCAAAGTATGAACAGCCATATTTTGGATGCTTAAGCAGAGCTCTAGAGCTTCTTCTGTCAGCACTCCATCTACATTGGCTTTCTTTTGATATATAAGTAAGTACATACGTTCCTATATGTATATATATATAGATATTAATAATTGCTGTCATCTGTCCTTTGCGATTCGTTTTCTTGTTCAATGATTCCGTTTGGGGTGAGAGTAGAGAGGCGGGGGAGCTGGCTGCAGCCGTAAAGCGGACAGAAAACAAGCTTCATCTTTGTAACTCAGAAGAGTGCATTATGGATGTTTTTAATCTCTTTGACCTTGTGGCAGAGAAAGAGGGAAGTGGAGAAATTGTGACAAACACCAGCTCTTTAATGCCAGGTTTGTTACTGCTTGGAGTGCCCTAAGGGTTAATGTAACAGTTTTAAGTCCTTCAATCACACCCACCCCCAACTACAGAACACTTCCAAATAATCCCTTTATAATAGACCCTTTTCCACAGATTGTATCTAACCCATGCATTAATGGGGCCCATTGGTGTCAAGCATTTCAACAAATACGGGCCAGCCGACTGCTCTGGGAGCCCCTCTTTCTAGCTGCAGACGTTAATGATCTTTTGCCCCTCTGACTTAGCTCCCCTGCTGCAGGGACAAAATTAAACTACTGCGGATGGCAAAATAGTTATTTGCTGCCCAGGCAATTACATACTTCCAAAACTCTCCATCGCGGAAGGCCAGATGGACTTTATAGAAACCAGACCCAGGCCACAGTTTTAATTATCATAGTCCTGTCAGAAATGAGTGAAATTCTGAATGACCGCATGAAACGAACCAAAAGCCTTGCACATGGATTTTTTCCTCAATAAAATTTTATGACTTCTTAAAGAAACAGCATTCATATATTTTACGAGGCCTAATCATTCACTAATGCCTATATTAGTGCACCTGTGGCACTCGGCCCCATGGAAATTACAGCACTGGTCTCAGCTATGTTCTTGTGCATGTTATTACAAACCCCTTGTCAAAAATGCAGCACATGTTCCAGGGATAAGCTGGGTTCATTTTCGTTAGCTAGCAGTCATTGTAATAAGGTAGAGAGATTTATGGACCTTTATCTGCTGAAATGTTTGTTTCGTTGTGTGAATAAGGCTTGTATAAATAAGACGACCCTCGATAATACAAGTATTTGTAAAATCTATCACAGGGCAGTGTACTTACTTGAAGGGGTTGGATGTGTTGTGTTGCTGTGCTAATTCAATGAGAGAAAGAATTTCCATTGAATGCTTTCCCCCCCAGATAGTAGCACTTGCTGAGTAAGTGCTTGGGCGTAGGATACAGCTACCTCCAGAGGTGCCCAGGGACAACTTCGTAGTATTCGTCTGCTCGCCGCTAATCGCACAGCCTCTGCTTCCAGTTCAAGTCGTTCTGATGGGCAGGACCGTGCTTCTCTGCGAGCTTCTCTGCAAACTTACCTTTGCCGCTGGGGTGGCCCTGGGGTGCAGAGGGGTGCGGGGTTCGGCCACTGGGGTGGCCCTGGGGTGCAGAGGGGTGCGGGGTTCGGCCGCTGGGGTGGCCCTGGGGTGCAGAGGGGTGCGGGGTTCGGCCGCTGGGGTGGCCCTGGGGTGCAGAGGGGGTGCTGCTTCAGCATCTATTGCACCCAGTAGATGTGCAACAAATTTAATCGCTTAAGATTTTCCCCCATTGATAAAGATTCTACTTTCTGTGAAAGCCCTAGTTTAATCAGTTTGTGTTTCTTCAAAGCAGATGGCCCAATTGTTTTATTTTACCGCAACATGTTTAATCATACAGAGGCTGTAGAAGCCACCTTGTCCTGCTCCCCGACCAACACAGGGTCTCCAGGGCATTTGGGGCAGATATTTGTCTAACCTGTTCTTTACAGACAGAGGCTCCACAATCTCTTTAGGTGATCGTCCTTTTCTGCATTGCTCTCTTGGCTGTTAGACAGCATCCTGATGTCTGAACTGAAGATGGTCATTGCATCCATCACTCAGTCTCCTCAAGGCTGAACAGCTCCAGTTCTTCCCAGCTTTCCTCACAGTGGTGTTTCTAGACCTTGCCTCATTCCTCTGCTCTTTCTGGACTGTCTCCAGTTGCTCTGCCTCTTTCTTGGAGAGTGCTGCCCCGTCGGCGGCCGTACCAGCGCTGCATAGGATGAAAGTCTGCTTAATGCCTCCTGAGGGCTCTGGTATACCCCAATATGTTGGTGAGCCGTTTGTGTCTTGCCTTTTTCCCCCCTCTTCCGCATCCCTGGCAGACTCCGAGGCTGATGTGATCAGCATCACCAGCTGCAGGTCACGTCTGGGGGCAGCGGGGGAAACAGCGCTTCGATATGAACTTCCCAGCTGCTTTCTAGCGGTACGAGCCAAGGAAGGATGAGCAGGTTAGACCTTGCGCGCAGCAGAAGGAAGGGGGCACCAAGGAATGCATCTCCTCTGGTTGCTAAAGTCAGATCTGCTAATGAGGTCCACTTCAGCGACGTGCTGACAGCCACAGAACATACTGGGTGTGTTAGCTCCAGCGCTGCTGGAATGAAGTCAGCTTTCTCTCCCTATGCTTTCTCATTACTTCATGCATTTGGCAGCTGCTAACAGACTGGACAAGCTTAGCCAAAATAAGAACTGATGTAGAAACATGGAAAAGGCTATTTAGCATTTCCAAACATTCTTCCTGGGGAGATGGCAGGAGGGGGAGGAGGAACCGCTCTGCGTATCTCTTTTCTTTCTGCGGTGCTATCAGATGTGAGCAGCTCTTTGTCGGGTTGGAGGGCGGGCGTCTCCGCCGGACACGTGCTCGGTTCCTTCCAGCCGGGCGGCTTCGTCCCCAGCGCCGGCCTGCGCCCTGGCCCCCGCGAGCTGCCCCGCGCCGCTCCGGGCCGTGGTGCTGGCGGTACAAAGTGCGCTTGTATTGAATATATCGCTTCCAAAAGGGGCTAGTAGTAAACTGAGAATATTTGGATAAACTTGCCGGCCCTCAGGACTAGAAAAGGACTTTTGTTCATGTAAAGAAAAAGACTGTTACATTACCATGGGATGACTGGATCCGGTCCAGTAAAAACTGAACTTGAAGTATAAAAAATGATTAGGAGTGTCGAACGAAGGATCTTTTACTTCAGGCCAGATATTTATTTTTATTTATTAGAATGTGAGATCTACATCTACGGCCTAGCTTTGGTCTGAAGCAGCGTCTCTCTTAGGAATATTGTCCATCAACAAAGAGAGCGTTGTGCCAAGGGAGGGGCTGCTCTGCCGGGCCGTCCTCCGCACCGCACCGCTCCCTCCATGGCCTGGGGTTTCCCCAGCTTGTTTATTTTCTGGCTGCCTGATTTCAAGTGACAGGGACAGTGCCCCAGAGTGAAATGCTTCCATTTGGCACGATTTACTCTCTCCGCTGTGGAGGGGTAGTGCGTGCCAGCCTCGGGTGGACAGCGTGGGGGTATGATAGCGTGCTCTGTACACACCTGGCTGTCAGTGTAGCTTTGTTTTCCAAACATTCTTTCCATCCCCAAAGCGGTTTACAGACATTTGTTGGGTTATTTACAGACTCTTCCTTTGGAAACGGAAGGGAAAACAGAGCTGGCAGAGCCCTGCTTCCAGTTAACTGTTTCCCCAGTCCACCAGTGACTGCGTACTGGTACACACTGGCCTTCACGAGGCAGAGCGGGACGGACCGTAGCTTTGTCCTCTCTTGGCTTATTTTCTGCAGTTGCCGATGTCACGACAGAGAACGGGACGCAGGGAGGTAGCCGTTTTGGACAGACGAGGAGGATTTGTTAATCAAAGCAGAGGAAGAGCGAGCGCGAGATAGCTGAGGCCATGTGAAATCACCCGCAGAGGGGCAGCCAACAGATTATTGAATCCATGCGCCTGCTTAGGTCTTTTTTTTATGATATGCTTCAGTGTTTAAAACGTAAAAAACATATTTGGTGCAAATGTTTTCCTAAGATTTATTTTTATCTAATCGCTTATGAAAGTTTTACTGACTTTAAAGCACAGATTTGCTAACCACCCATAAACCATGTTTTTCTGCTTTAATTAAACCATTTTTGTCCATGAGGTTTTGTTCACACACTGACAACATCAATATAAATATATCTCTGCCAGAGTAATTAATAAAAGCAGGCAGCTCAAGGGAGAAAGCATGTGTGTCATATCATCTTTGTAGACTCGACTATTGTATAGTTCTTCCAAAAAAAGTTAAGAATTGCCCCTATTAAAATGTTATGTGGCTTATGTATGTTCAGATTTAATTTGGTATAATTGAGTTTATGTTCATCCTTAGAGAACTCATGGGGCTGCCAGATACAGACAGGACTCATTTATACCATGGAAATACTATGCTATGAGATTTTTTTAAAGGCCGTAGGATTAGGTCTCAATAAACTGTTTCAACAGCTATTCAAGGCTTGTACAGTTGCTTCAGCTGCACTTTGTGGGTATCTGCAAAGGGAATGAGGACAATCTTCTTGTTTTCACCGCATGTTTCACTTACTGTGCATGCTGAAGCGCTGCTAAAAATGTGATATGGTGCTTCCTACTTAGCATTTAATTAATACTTTTTATTACAGTTGAAAGGAATTTGTGAAGTCCTATGTTCTATAATCTATGATTTTTAACTTCAAAATAAGTTAAGAATGCTGTGGCAAAAAAGTGCTTCCAGCTGTTAATGAAGAAGGCTTTCAGGTTATTATCAGGTGGGCCTTCTAAATAGCTGAAGCCTCTGAATGTTTTTCCAAGAGTATTTCACTGGTGGAAGAGCGCTCAGTTTGAAGAGACGCAACCATCGTCACATTTAGCGTGACTGAGAGTTGACTTGAGAATATAATATCGTTTTCTGTGCTGCTCGTATATTAAAAAAAAATCCTCAAGCTGCTTTTTCCAGGCATTTTGCTTTGTGTCCAGTTTTGTGTTTGAGTGACACAAGTGGGGTTTTTTTGCAGTTGTCCTGGGGGAAGGTGCACATGTTACAGTAGATGCTCACTTGCTGCAATAACAGTTGTGATACTGAAATCCCAATAGCAAGCAAACTCTGCACAAGGAGCAAACGTCTTCCCTGTTTAACACGCAGGCCCAGATGGGATGTGGGTTCCCTTTTCCCGACCTGTCCGTTATTTTAACAGGTGAGGCATATTCCCATACTGTCGTGGGACCATTTTGGAAAGCAAATATTTGTCGTCCTCAGCTCTGTCTTCTGGCTCTAAGTCTGGCTTTCTGATAGTTGAGAAAATTGCTATAAAAGGCAGATGTTATTCTTTTTTTTTAACTTCCATTTGGCTTCAAAACAGCACATCTTAAAAAGAGCAGAAGTCGTCTTCTGTTGGATTAGAAGGTGGATCAAAATGCAAAATGTTGGCTTCAGTTGTTCGGCAGTGTCTCTGAGACTCCAAGAAGTGTCCACAGAAGATAAGAAATTCTGTGTGGAGGTTATCAGAATCCCCTTAACTCGAACCTGACTTGCTCAGGCCTTGCAAGATATATGGTATGTCAGATTAGGTATTGTTTTGAGACCCGCTGTCAGAGAACCAGATGTGTTGGAATTGCCTAAGTAAAATAACCTGAGCAGAGGCATCTGTGTACCTTTCATTTGACACTTTGCTGTGGCTTTCCATCTGAGCAGTTACCTTAACAACACCATTCTGCTGAACTGTCTTTTGACCCAGAGGTGGTATGAGATCTGATTTGGAGATTTTGCAATGTTGTCTCTCAGAGTATTGAAAGGGCAGATTTATCATCAGAATCAATTCCCCGGAATATATCATTTCATAAGTAGGTGAATTGGCTTGGGGTAAAGTTCATCCAGGCGGCACTTGGGACTACGCAGTTTACCCTCGTACTTCCTTATAACTCAGATTTCAGTTCGTGATGTCAGACAAGATACTTGTTCGGTCTCAGCTGCAGAGAGGTCAAATCGCCACGCTCTGGGAGGAAATAATTGAATCAGCCCTTCATTGGTCGTGATTTTGAAAAGAGCAACAAGTTTTGGCTGGAAGAATTCTAGAGCTTGCTTTTTAAAAAAAGACATTTCCACATATTTGAGTACGAGAGGGTAATAGTCAAATTTCTTTGGAGGATGCAAATGCCAGAAGAGGAAGGCAATTGTTCTAGGATGGTGTGTGGAAGTAAAAGGTCTGTAGATAAGATGCTCCCTGAGCCAAGAACTGTGCACGACACTTCTCCTCCTCGCAAACAGCATAACGAGACATTGTCTTGTACTGGGCTTCCCTGTGACTGGCACAAGTAACAGGCAGTAGTAGTGGGATAGAACGGGGCAGCGGAACTGGGCTGTGGCTCCTTTGCCTCCCCCTGGAGCGGTGGAGCCTCCCGGGCTGGAGCCATTTAAAAGGCTATTGGAAAAAGGGCTGGCAAGCGTATTGAAGAGAATAATCCTCTTCTGGCAGGGGGATGGACCAGATGATCCAGCATGTCTCAGTATTATGGTTCTATGGCAACACTCAGAGCACTTTAGAAATAGAAACACGATCAGCTCAGGGATGTCACGGTGTCTCGAACGTATTGGAGATGCCAGAGCGCGTGGGTAGCTCTAGCCCAGCCTCCTGGCTTGCACACCTTGGTTATCAGGGCGCTCTTCCCTCGGGACGTGTGGGAAGCTTGCGGGTCGCCTAGTGTTGACCCCGACACCTTTCACCTTCAGATGTAATGTACTTGAAGTATATCTGAACAGGTTTATGAACCTCTTCTGGATGTCAGATTGTTTAACTAGCAGGGATATTATTGGTTCTGAGATTTTGGTGAAAAACGAGCACCTCAGAATTCCTCTACAGTTTGAGTAATTGTGTTAGAGGGCAAAAGTACTATATTCAGTGCATAAATGTGAAGGAAAATTACTTTGCTCGTTTTCGTTATGTGCATCTGTTGAGTGAGAATGATGCTAGCTTGCAGGTAGCTGTCAGGGGGTGGCTTCCCTTCTGTAAAAACACTCTTATATCTTCGGATAGGAAGGGGCCCCAAAACCTTTTTTTCTGGTGCAGAAACAAACCACTCGAGGCAAAGATGTCCAGCCCTGGTGTCCCCAGTTCTTACTTTAGTGACACATGGATTGAAGACAAACCACGCGTAAGAATTACAAAATGAAGAAGTTCTCCTTCAAGATGTAGAGCACGTGAACAATCTTCATCTCCCTTGGGAGGCAAACTAGCCCAGGAGCAGACGGATTCTCTAGAAGCTGGAAGCGCTCCGAGGATCTGCTTTCCTTACCTTGCTCTCCTTATTCAGCAAAGATCCCTGTGCTGCAAGGCAGAGGGACAGAATAAGCCTGGGTGCTTCACTGCTCGCTCCTCTAAGCCCAAAGCAGAGAGGAGGCTTTAGCTGAGGAACCGCCTGCCTAGCCCCCAAACTGGACAGCTGTCCTCCTTGTCCCTCCAGCAGCCCAAGGCCGGTGAGCAACTGATAACTCATTCTCCTTCCCAGCCCACCTCTGAGACCCCGCAGGTTCGTGCCGACGGGCAGCGTCGCGCCGTGGCTCTACCGACACTGCCCCCGGGACCTGCCGCTTCTGTCCTGCCCACGCTACCTGGGCGTCCCCGAGGGAGCGAGCCGAGCGCCGGGCCTCGCAGACAGAATCGGGTCTGCCTTTGGGCTGGGAAGGTCTTGTGCGATCTTGTTTGTATATAGTTTTAAAATAAATCAGTAGGCGGCTTTTATGCAGGATGTAGCTCAGCAGGGTGGGAGCCTCCGGTGCTGCTGTGGAGCGGGCGCACAGGCTTCATTGCCTCATTTTTGCACCTTCTTTTGGTAATGTTTTCGGTAAATATCAACTATAAAGAAATCACACGTTTCAGCTTTATGAGAGGTGAGCGGTACATTGTTACTACATCAAGAGAAAATTTCTCTTTGGCTCGGTGCGAGATGGCTGCTTTGTTTTCAAAGCTCTTTAAACAGGGGTCTGCTGTTCCTGTTTGTGATCGGCTGCGTTGTTCAGGAGGGAAACCTATAATATCCTTTCATTCTTTTTCTCAGTGCCAGCCCAGTTCACAAACTCATCTATTTCACACCTTCTAAAGAGCATGAGAATAGTCTGCAAAGCAGCTGCCTTACTCATTTCTGATAAGAAAGGTTACAAGGACTGTGCTTCCTTGCGCGGCCCTGGCACCTTTGGGGGGGTTTCCTGTGTAAATGAGGCCTGGGTGCAGCTGCGCTCGCGGGGCTGTCGGCTCGGCGGGAGCGCGGTGCTGGGCTTTGCTTGAGGGTTTCTTTTTGTGGTTGGTTTTTCTTTTTTCTTCTTTTTTTAAACCTCTGTTCTGAAAGTGTAAGGTCATGGCTAAAGCTATGGTAATATGCACCCTTTTGGCCTGCAAATTCAAGGCATTTAGAGCTAGTATGTGGAAAAGTATACACTTCCAGACAAATATTCCTCGACCGCTTGATTGCCATTATATATGCTGGCATGAAAAGGAAGGAGGGATAATAATCCTCTGTATTAGGCATATCGTTGTTGGGAAATGTTGCGGTAGAAGAGCAGGATAGCTGTCTGTTTTGGGCTTGCCCTCTCTTCCTTGCTTTGCTGCTCTGAACCGCACCTTTGTCAGCTTTTGTGATGGTGGTGCCCTTCTTTCCCAGCTGTGCCCAGTGCCGGTCGGTCATGGCCAACTTGAGCCTCGTTTCGGCAGTACCTAAGGCAGGGTGCTCGTGCGCAGGTGCTTCTGCACGTCAGGCAGAAGCTGTGGGTGAAGGCAGAAGTGGGACCAACACAGTGTTTGTCCTTGCACGGGTGTAACTGGCACTGGCCATGGACAGAATAAAACCTTATGTCCTTTCCTGCCTCTGGAGAGGTTTAACAGCTTGGTCTTGTTACGCTGCTTATAGCCTACCCTGCCAGTAATTTTGATTCCCTGCACTTTTGATTCCCAGTAGTTTTAATTCCCTGACAGAAAGTTTGATTTGTGGTATGCTGAGGTGTTCAAAACGTGGCCCAAGCACCAGAACCAGGTGGCAGGATAACTCCATCTCTTGAGCTTTAAGAACAATTCTCCTCTTAGTTTTAGGGAGGGAGACACAGAAGCTGTATCCATCCAATATAGCACAGGACATGGGCTTAGTTACCTGGACATCAGCCATCTGCATCTTCCTGTTGAACTTGGGCCGTATATCCCCAAATCTATTAATTAAATGGAAAATATGTGCAATTTCAAGAACCTCAGGTATCTGAATTCATTCACCTTTCCCTGGGGTACCTGGATAATTGATGTTATAATTTGTTTCATATATTATTAATGATCAAGTATAATCTGAGGGCAAGGGGTTTGCAGGGGAAAGGGAGCGGAGCTGCCAGGACCGTCAGGTAACAGTCTGAATTCTTCCCGAGGAAAAGGCTCGTAAGAGGCCATAAGACAATGTTATTTCACGTGGATCTTCTCGTGCTAGATCCTTCAGTGGACTTTGCTAACGCTGTAAAAAGGCTGGTATTTTGTAATTGATATTAGCAGTATGAATGGGCATTTGAAGTCTCTGCTACTTTTTTGGCCAGAGTGTAAAATGCGGCAAATGGTTTTGGCACTCAGTGCTTTCAATAAATCACTCTGAAGAGGTCTACATGTTAGTGGTGTTCCACAACTCCGTTCCCAAAACGTTATTAAAATAAAGTTGTAGTAATAAGAAATGATTTAAAACAAGCAGCAGTAACCTCCATACATACTGATCTAGCGCAACACCCAAAGCACACCTAAAGGAGCTGATCAGAATTTATTTTTAAGGCCGGCTGCGTTTTCGTTACAGCAGTAGCACCTTTGAGTATGAATAAGGAGAAGGAGCCAATTTCTTTGGTTTCATCGTAACAAATGATGTGTGTCTTGCCACTTTTAATGTTCGGTGTAAAGCCCCAGTTCCTGGAAACAAGCGGTTAGTACAGGACCTCAGGTTTCTTAATTGCTGGGCACAGGGGAACCCCAAGGTGAATCAATTACAGGCAACAGACTCGGAAACCAAAAAGAAAGCGAAAAGAATCCATCAGCATTTTTATCATCTCATGAATTTTAAGACAACCATGTGATTTTGGGGCCCGAATTTGCAAAAATTAACTGCTTTGGACGGCACGCGTTGCCCTGTACCTGAGGGTGTTATAACGTTCACTTTAGCTCAGAGTTCTGTGGAGAATTGTTCATTTTCGGTCCTCAGCAGCGCGTAAGTGAATATTTCTAATGCAGGACCTGCGTGGAACTGGCATCTCCACTGTGCCGCACTTTGGCACTTTTGCACCAGGAATCAGATGTTTGTAGGACAACATCTGCCGTTTCCAAAAGGCATGCATGGCTGCTAAAAGTGGCAAAATTCCTCAAGGCTGAGCATCATCGAGATGCCTGTAACAAGCTTGTAGAGCAATGAGGCTAAGACTTGAAGTCTTACAAATCTCTTCACAGTAACGCCGAGCCAGATGTTTTGCTTAGTGAGCACTCTGGAGTCGTAAACCTCCACGCTGCACCAGGGGTGGGGGCTGCTGAGGTTTTGGTCCCGTACAACAGACGGGTGTACCGTTCGGGGAAGTGTAGGAAGAAGTCTTACGTGTCCGGCCTTGCAGGGCCTTCAGCTGGATTGTGGGAATTGTTCGCTTTTGAAAAACAGCAAAGCTCATTTAGCTGGAGCACTGGGGGCAAAAGGCTGAGGAGAGCTGTTTGGGGAGCTGTGTCTCAAGTGGTAAGAGGACTCCTGGAGAAATTACCACCAGAAATTGTTCCCCTCTTACTACAATAAGGTTCTGTTCAGCTTCTGGCCTGCGTTTGCTCGCTTTCACCAGGAGTGCTGCTCTGGTCTTCCTTCCCCGTGGCTGACTGGCACGCTTTCCTTCGGGACAGCCTTTTTAGCACCACATCTTCCTTTTGAAATAGTACCTGGCTAATCATACCCGAAAGCACTCCGTGTCTCACGGAAGCTAAGACACTAGCGAATCCCCTTGCAACAGGCACTCCAGTTCAGCACTGCTGTACTTCTTGCTTCTGCTCCCTCTTCCCAAGTAAGTGAAATGAAACGTCCTGAAACCCTAAATCCTCATCTGCCTGCAAGTAGTCTCTGTCTTTTGTTTGTCAGATGAAGACTTCTCTCCAGTTCCCATGTATTTTTCATCTATTAAGCTTATAATTTTTTTTACTTTATATATATTTATATTTACTTTATTTATATTTACATCTATTTACTTATTTTTTTTTACTTTACTAATTACTATTTTTTAAAATGAAGCAAAATGAAGTAGAATTGTACAAAAGTGTGATGTCTTGAACTCTTTCAGGGGGGAGGAAAACATCAAAGTTTTTGCGTGTGTATATTGCAAAGAACTGGAAATCCCTTTCTTGACTTGTGTGTACAATATCTGAGGCAACCCTGTGATTTGATTCAAGCATAATTTTTTACGGTTTACTGTTTAATTTAAATCAGTGTGGTATGAATTACGTTACTAGTGAAAAATGAGCTTTTGTTGAGATAAATGCCTGCCATCATCTTGAAAGTCGTCTTCTGTTTTGACATTTTTTACTTTATGTTTTTCTGCGTGGTGATTAGATGTTGCTGTGCAAGCTTAGCTGATTGCCCTCAAAGAGAACAAGGGTGGGAGAGAAATACAAGGGGGTGGAATTGGTTTCATGCTTCAACAGGAGCTGGCGTCGGTAGCACCTTCTTCGGCATCCTGTGTTATTCGGGGTTGTCTTCTGGGTAGCAAAACTACACCTCCAAGGCGGAGGAGTGGTGTGTACGCGAGAGGGAAAGCAGCGCCAGTGTCGATTTTTCTCACGAGTTCTTGGCTTCTCCTCCTCACCCCTTTGCACAGAACTTGCTCTGCTGTGTAATCAGTGCGGCGTCAGAAGCACTGTGGTGCCTGTTGCATCAAGCTGCTCCGCAGAGCAGGAGATGCTTTCATGCAGATCGTATTTAACAAGCTCTGTAAATGGCGTACCATGTAATTATTGCTGCTGTTGGTTTCTCCTGCGAGGCTTGCTATTGATGGTCAGGTCTGGTGTACGTTCAGCTGGAATGAATCTGCTGTGCTTGAAAGACACATCGATGACACTGCAATTTTGCAGGCTTTTTATCCTCATGCAAAGCTAACTGACACGTAGGAAACACTTGCTGGCTGCTCTGTGCTGGTATGTAAGAGAATAGCAGTTAATAATGGGCAGACCTTCAAAAGGCTCCGTTGGATTCAAAAACGCTCAAGAAATTCAGCCTCGCTTGCAAAGCTTGTGTGAGCTATCCAGACTCCTCTGCTTTGGAAATCGAACAGGACGTTTTGGTAGAAAACAGCCTTGTTTCCTGCGATTTCTCATGTTCTTTAGATGTGGTGGAAAAAAGAATGAGAAGGTTATTTTTCCATGACAAAAGTATGTCTCAGTAGCAGCCTTCCCTGCAGCTTGCTGATATTTTTCCCTCAGATCCTTCATGAAACCAGATAATACGGTAGCACAACAGCAAACTCAGAAACGCATACACCAGTGGAAAATTTCCACTCCAGACGTGTGGCTTGAGTGGGAGTGAAAGTTCAAAAACATTTGTTCTTTTAAAAACCTGAATCGGTCTCTCTCCCGTTGGCTACAGCGGTGCGCTGCATCCCAGAGCTGGCTGCGGCACCGGGCTCAGCAGCGGTCGCTCCTGCCTCTGCCCGGCATCGCAGATCTGCCTGCCCCAGCGCTCTCCGGCTGGGCTGCCTCTCGCCCATGGATCTCCCCACTCTGTCTCAGTAGCGGCGAGACAGCAACATGCTTGTTTGAGAGGAGGAGATCCATAAAGATCTCTTTTTCTCTCCTCGGAGCTTCCCCAGTGTTTCGATATGCCGGGCTTTTGTCACAGAGCCCGTGGTTTCTGTGCGTGCTGCCATTCTGCTGAAAATCTGAAAGTCTGCTTGCGAACAGGGGTGAATGTGGGCACGGAGGACGCTCCCGAGGATGGCCACGCAGCCAGTTCACGGAGCCGGAAAGTCAGTCGCAGCTGAATTAAGCTTTCTGATCGGCAGTCATTTAATAGCACTGAGAACTTTACTCCCAGGAGGGGTCCCTGGAGTCCCCTGGACTACCCACCTACGCGCGTCCGTGGGCGTGCACGAGTGTTTTGAAGAGGAGGGCCCGAGTAGCTTGCCCGGGGTGATGGCGAGAGGTCTATTGCACACACGTAAGTTAAAGCACAGGTAGAGGCTTTCAGGGAATAGCATTTTCTCTCCTTATCATCTGGCATTTCTGGGGATGGGGAGCTGGCTCCAGGCTGTGCTGGAGGACCTTACATTTGGACAAGGCGTTTACACAAAGAAAAGTAGTTCTCGCTGAATATACTTAGAGCTTTTGCTGTGGCCCTAAGCTGGGGGCAGCAAACAAGTTGGGTTTGGCTCAGCTGCTCTTCCCATCAGTTTTCAGTGCTATGACCTGTTTTTGTCTGACACGTTTCTCATTAACTCTTTGTCAAATCACCAGGAAGCCTGCTTAATTGCAGGCAGAGTGCTGAATTTATGAGTTCATCTAGGCTTCATGTCTACACATTGACAGAGGTGTTTCTCTGGATGAAGTCTTTTTCTCTTCATTTTGTGGCAAGAATGGACTTTCTGTTTCAGTTACTTCTGAAAGTCATAAATTGTAGCAGTCCCTCCCTCCCCTTTATTTAAAAGAAACACAACAAAACTTCATGGCAACAGTTTATTGCTCTAAATCAGCTTGTGGGTCATTAAAGCAAAAAGGAAAAAAAAAGGAAAAATCTCCCTCTAACTCCTGCCAAGTAAAATGCGTACATCAGCCAAACTGTCAAAGGCAGATCCTGCAACTATGGGATGAGAAGGTTTATTACACTTTCGGCTTCTGGGGAGGGATGTTATAGCAACAGGACGCTGGGTCACTGATGGCAAACTCATGGTTGCTTCGTTTCTTCATGCACACTAGGAATCCATTAAGCTAACTGACGACAGATCCCTAGGCATTCCAGTCCTACAGCACACCTCTGCGGAGGCCAAATGTTGGACGCTGCCCATTAAAACGTGAAAGAAACAACCCAACAGAGAGCCCACAAATTAGAGAAGCAGGAAACCTCAAATGATGTGCAAAAAAAATTGTAAACGTTCAAGAGAATTTTTCCATAACTTTTGCTTCATAACTCAGCATTTCTGATGTTAATAAATTATGAAACAGAGCCTTTGCAAGATCAATGAGCCTTTTGGATTCAAATCCTGAATGCTGTTGAGCAGACAGCAGATGAAGCTGCAAAGTGAGTCCTGGAACATGACAACAATTTCCTTTTGGCTGGGTAGAGATGAGTCTGAACCACAACCACAGCCAGCATTCTGGGTCTGGATCCAAAATTCGTGTCTCTGCGATGGGCCAGCCTAAACCCCTGCAGTCCAAATGAACACGAAGGTGCGTTTGTTTTAACCAGATAGACCGACGAGGATGAGGACTTCGGAGTGGGGAAAAGATAGCATGCTGGGAAGGACAGCAAACGGCTCAGCAAGGCAAAATCATGGCACTGTTACTGGCAAGGAGGGGGAGTGGAGTTGAGAATACTTGGATGAACTGTTGGATTTGAAGAGAAAAGTGATGGGGGACGTGCCTCGGGTTAATAAATAAAAGTATATACTGAACTCGCCATCTGCAGCAGAGGGAAAAAAGATAACCTTAGTTTTTGGCATGTTCAATGAAGAAAAAGCAATGAGAAGTCCATGATTGGGTGGGTGGGGTAAAATGGAAGACTGATCAGAGGGAGATGCAAAGGAAGTGCTCCCACAATAATTAACTTTATGGGAATGCCCACAGGCTGCAATCCAGATGAAAGCTTACTTTTCCAACAGATCGACAAGTTGCACATGTCTGTCCCAGGCCGCCTGTAGTTTGGCTTGGGGGAGAGGTAAGACGGACAAAATGTGTTCTTGCACTGAACACGGCTTTGTGGGGCAGCGCTACTGTACTGCAGACCTTAGACAAGCAAGAAGGTAAAGTGCGTTGCCCTGCAGCTGACTGGAATATCAGCACGTAATGGTTTTAGACTTGCAAAAACGTTACCAATTACTAATTATAAATTTCTTTTCTCTTTTTCTCCCCTCCCTTATCTTCCCCCCTTTTTTCCCCTGTCCTTTTCTCTGTTAACTTCTTTTAACATCTAAGTGATTATCCATCGGAGAGACCTCTCTGCTACCTCACTGATTTCGGAACTCGCCTGAGCGCAAAGAGCAAGCAGCAGTACAGCTATTAAATTTCAACTCCACCAAGTCAGATTCCTGCTAATTACACGGGATTTTCTGTTGGCTTTTTTCTTCCTGTGGCATCTTTTTTTTGCTGTTGGTGCTAAATATCTGACGTCAGCCTTCACCTGTCCAGGAAAACAGGGATGCCTATGGATGAATGGTCTTATGATTAAAGGCACTGATTAGTCCTTGATAGAGATGAATTTAGTTCTGGTCTTAACTGTGAATAACCAGTTGTTTTAATAGCGCTACCTATGACTGTTTCAATGAGTACATCCCAAATCAGGTGGCTGTGGTGAATTGAGCCTTCCAGCAGGCTGCTGCGGATGAATCCCTCTGTGCTTCCATTTGCTGTCTTTAATTTACCCATAGATGATACCATTTGCCTCCCTTTTCTGTCTCCATTTGGGCTTCTTCAGAGCATCAGTTATCTCTTAGTGCTGGTCATGCTTCTTCTAAAAAGCATACAAAAAAATGGATGATTTATGTGCATTCCAAAAGCAAGCCTTCAAACAGAAAATCTTTTTTGTTACTGACAATGACTCGTAGACAGTTGGTTTGGAGAATTTTGGCAGAGGAAATTTCTGATTTCCTTCTGGTCTAAACTGGAAGAAGATGTGGTAAAAGATTTCGGTTTGTTTTTTCCGGAGTTTTTTAAGGTGGGGGGAAGAGGGACTTAGGAGATTATTCTGTGTGTGCACGTTTGGCAAAAAAATATATACTGCAGATGGTAATCTGTGATTACTATTGGATTTCTCGGTGTTTGTTAATTTGTGATATAACTTTCATATAGAACCTCAGAAAAGAGCGTGAGCGTGTGAACTTGATCTTTAATTAGAGGTGTCAACCACAAAGAGCTGGACTCGCTCGAGAATGCCCCTGCTGTGTAACTGGTCCTGCAGCGCCTTGGGGGATCGGCGGATTACACATACTGTGTCTCACCGAGCCTGAGAAAAATCGTCCTCTCCAGACAGTTTGACCTTTTGTTAGACAAATACTGAAGCATCCTAGTAAATGAACATTTAAGGTATTTGCCAACCTTGGAGATATCACCTGTATTTCTTACTTCAGCTGTAGGGGAAAGGCATATACTATGTGTTTGCAAATACTGATATATTTATGGAACAATTGTCATTTAAAGGCAGGATTTATAAGACTAGCCTGTGTTCTTGTAAATAGTATCTTGCTTTTATTTTTGTGCCTGCGATAAATTGCAAGTATCTAATGAATACCTAACTGCCAGGGACTAAATAACTAGTAGTTTAACCTATACTTACCTTTGTTTGCTCCTGGATCGTGGGCACACAGAAAAAAATGCTATTATTAATCAGGGAGATAATGTTCCATGAAAATTAGAAAGCTAGATAACTCTAGACTTACAAGGGTTTACACCCAGTAAAACTGTAGACCAGCCGTTCTGTACAACTTGGCTATAATCTGTTCCCTGTCATTAGGTCCCGTTGTGATTGATTTTTATTCGCTCCTGAGGAATGTGTCTTCCTCGGAATCAGTGAGTGAGTGAAACTGCAGTACATGGGAGAAGTGGAAGTCAGAGCCAGGTCTCTCTGGCGTGCATAAAAGGTAGCACACCTAAAATGTACAGTTTTGAAGGAGTTTCTGCTCCTCCATCTGCGCTACGGGTGGCAGTGGAAGAACTGGCCAGCTCCAGGTGCAGATGCCACGATCGCTATCTCGGGGTCTGCCCATCTGCTCAAATGCAATTATATTGTTTCAGCTTGACTGTAGCCTCTCATCAGTGGGCTGCCCGCACGCTTCCTCAGGAATTCCCTAGTTAAAAATAATGCCTTTTACTAGTCTGTGCAATGGGATAGGAGAACTTGCATAATTGCTTCACTGTGGTTCAGCTGGCAAGTGATAACTTACTGCTGTTCAGCAACTGTATTGCTGGTGATACTCTGTCCACTTTCTTCTACCTCCGTAACATTTATTTTGTTTTCCAGCCGTTCCGATCTGAAAGGTTCCTTAGTGATAACAACAGAAGCATGCCGTTCGATAAGGGATAGTAATACGCAAAATACCGTTCAGTGATGCTGCTGGGCCTTGGTTCGTGATGGCTTGTTCTATTTGTGGAGTGGAGTGAGTGTGTGTGTGAAAAACGGGCTTCAGTTCTCAGGGTTTCGTACAACTTTTTTTTTTTTTTTTTTTCTCATTTTGATCTGTGAGATTTCACACCCCCTGTTTGGGTTTTAAAGCTCCACTCAGATAAAACCACAGAGTTTCAGGTGATTTCTAGCTCAGACAGGACCTCATTCTGAAGCAGAGCTGTTGAGCCTTGTGCAGGGGCCCTGCGAAACAGTTGGTGAATTTGAGCTGAATTCTGGGTTTTCCCAGAGCTATCTGAGTGTCTTCAACCAAGCAATTCTAGAATATGAAACAGGGTATCTGTAAGATACAGCTCTGAAAGACTATTTGTGTAGTCCTGGAGGTTGCCGTAGTGTATTCCCAGGGTGACTTAATTTCACTGATTGCTGCTGTATAAATGAACGGTACTGGGAGGTTAGCGGGCTGCTTCTTATTCAAACCATTACAAAATATATGCTATATACCCAAAGTGGCTTCAGATCAACAGCTGAACATTGATGATTCATCTCGGGTTTGGTTTCCAGCCGATTTCCTTGGGAGCTGTTATCTCTTTCTGCCTAGGTGTGTCCCCCTCCTGCCCCCCAAGGTGCTGCCTTGGCTGTTCCGCTTCGTTAGCTAATTTGGGGTCAGTAAGGCCAAGACAAGTACTTTAATCTCAACAACAGTCAACAGCTTTAGTCAGCCTCCATGTTCCTAGGGGTTCCCTGAGATAAAACAGAAGTTATTGTTATTTTAGCTTGAGTAAACTCGGCAAGAGTTTTTCAACCCACGTTAAGAACGCTTTTTTTGTTGTTTTTTTTCTTGCAAAGTCCAAACTGCCTTAAATTGGCTTCCTGTGACATTACCGCTGTGTATCAGGCCTTTGCTGTTACGAGTGGAGCTCAAGGGGAGGTAAACAAGGGCATTAGAAAGTACCAGTTATTGAGACGGAGTCTGCTCAGGGAAGAGCAGGGGCTTTGCTGGGGTCTCCTCCCCCTCCAAATCACTGAAGAGCAAATTCAGCTCCTCCAGGTGGTTCTTCGAAAAGCTTCGGGTGCCTGAATAAATGCAAGCAATTTTGAGGGGAGTATCTACAGCAAAAAAGCACAAACACTCCCCAAATCCCTTTGCATGCGATATGTCTTCGATTTGATTCACATGTGTATTTAACATTGGACATAAATTGGTGGTTCCTGACAGGGTTTTCTCATCGTCCTTTACTTTGGCATGAGACCTGACCTCGGCCGTCCTGCTCCGTTCGGGCCGATGGAGGATTAATTGCAAGTGTACGGTTTTACGTGTTCACTGTGGAAACAGTGCTCGTGGTCGGACCCGGCTCTGCCGCTGTTCCCCCGACGTCGCCCTCGCCACAGGAGTTCACGCCATCGCAGCCTCGGGGCCAGCGTGGGGCAGGGCAGGGGAAGGGCTCCGGCGCTCGAGGGCCACCGAGAACCCGCAGCCAGTGCAAGGTGCAGCAGTTCATCTTTTAAATGTGGGGAGCTGAAAACCCCAGGGCTCCTGGCTGTGAAATGGCTAGCTCATGCGTTGGGTTCAGCTCATGGCTACGTTCAGTAACACGTTCTAATGATCTGAGGCTCACTTGCCTAAGGAAATTCCTCTGCTCCCTTCCTTCTTCCCATTGGAAAAGGGAACTGTGTTTATTGTGGGAGAAGGAATCAGGAGAGGCCCTGGTGATGGTGGAGAAGGCATCCGGGAGATGAAGAGAAGAGCCAGGGGAGGGCTGGGGTGGAGTTGTTTAACCGGTGAGTGATGAGAAGTGATGGGACTGAGTGCGAGTGGCTCTGCGGGGCTGTGGGGACCGGAGGGTGTGGGGAGCGGGCCAGGGCTTCGCAAGCGAGGAGACCTGTGCCAGGTACGGTGCAGGTGGGAAGGAGGGAGGAGAGAGACTGCACAGGAGGAGAGGGGACTGAGGCTTATCCTGGTGAGGGGACGGGCATTGAGGGTGCAAGAGGAGAGGTTTGCAAGCTTGGGAATATGTATTGGGGCAAGACAGGGAAAAGATGCTAGGGTTGATGGGCAAGGAACCTGGGATTTGGAGAAAAAAAAATCTGAGTCCTGAAAGTTAGGGCTGTGTGGCAAAATGCGCGGGACTGGGGTTCAGAGGCAGGGCTGGATAACTTGGGATGAGCTAGGTGGCACGGGGTGAAATTCCTGGAAATGGGCAAAAGATTTGTGTTTAGTGCCCTGCAGTCCTCCTGAGCACCTGCATGTGCATCATTTACCCTCTTCTCCACCGCAGAGCCTCTGGGGCTCGGGGGCAGAGAGCCTGAGAGCTGCTGCGGGACCGGGGACCGGCTGCTGCCGCGGCGCCTGCGCGGCTGCCGGCTTCGCTGCGTGCATCAGGAAACCTGCGGCGCTGAGCCATGTGCGCGACGTCTGAAAGCACAAGGAGGGATTGCTGCTGCTAGAGTTTGCTTTAAAAACAAAACGAACGAGATGAAAATGAAACAAATGACTGAGAATCAGCTCACGTAAACCAGAATTTGCTAATATAATTTTAACAAGATTGCCAGCAGAAAATGTCTTGCAACGCGGTTTTTGACTTGTGAATTGCATGTTGGTTTGGACAGGGGAGCTCTCTCCCATTTACAGAACCTGAGTAGATAGATCTGCTCTGGAAATTAACTGGGGCAGTGTGGCAAAGGACGTTGCCTGTGCAACTCCGGTTTTATTTACTCAGGAAGCTGGAATGCGAGGCATGAACAAGGCAGGGTTTCTCTCCGAGGGGAAGGATGATGTTTCATGGCCAAGACAGTTGGATTGAAAACTAAACTCCGTCAGTGCTTCTGCTACTGTGTTCTGAGGAAGTCATTGAAGCCAAACTTGCCTGAAGTGGCCGCTAATTGTGTGTTCCTTGTTATCTTTGAATGCCCAACTTGAGACCTAGGGGTCTAATCCGCAGAGCGGCCGCCAGCGCCAGGTGGAGGAATAACCTGGAAACACAGGAGCGTGCAAGAATACTCCAGGTGTTTAGTGGTCATCCCTTTGTCTTGCTTCTTGAGCTATAAAGTGAGTTTATTAGGAATCCCTCACAAGTGTGTTATAAAACTAAAGGACAATTTGAGTGCATGGTGTTGCTGTGCGTAGTTTTCGTTTAAAATACTTCTGTGCAATATTCTAGTGCAACTCGGTGACTTTCTGCGCTTTGCTGTTATTAGAGACAGGGCCTGTCCATTTAGCTAAATCTACTGAAGTCTAATTGGTAAGCAACTGCTAGAGTGTTCCCGAGCAGGGGATTAATGGAACTGAGCGCAGGGAGGGTTGTTTCTCTCACCAGTTCTGTCCCAAACAATCATGATCTGGGAGAAAACGCGGTGTTTCACTGAAGCTTCAGTGCTGTATTTTGATTAGGAAGGAAGAAGCCAAATACTAACGGCATGCTCTTCCCTTCGTTCATTTTAATACACGTAGCTTGACAAAAGAAAAGGCTTAGCGCTGGCGGCGAGAGGCCAGGGTACGTCCGCGCCGGTGCGGAGCGGTGGGAGCTGTCGCGGTGACGCTGCCTGGCCGGGCGGCCGGCCCGAGCCGCTGCCGGCGGGGTCCTGGCGCGCCGCGGGTGCCGGGAGCTGGGCAGCGAGAGCCCCAGCTGACAACGTCGCCCCAACATTTCTCAGCCTGACCTTAGACTTGATTTGTCGCTGTCATCGCCGTGTTTTAATTTTTCCTTTCCTTTGTTCCTACCTTTTCTTTTTTCTCTGTCTTGAAATAGATGGGAAAGTATTATCGTGTCCCGTGAGATTTTGGGAGAATTAATTGCTAGGAAAAGCATGTTAAGAGTTTTTGATGACTGAAGTAATTTGCAATGACACAGGGTCTGGTAGGGGTAGAGGGAAATCTAAGTCTAGGGAAAAAAGGAGTTTCTGTAATAAGGAGGCCCACTTATGAGCAGAATATAGTCTTGCCATCCTTAGGACTCCGTGGGCT
The DNA here is from genome assembly GCF_047370975.1 of Nipponia nippon. NCBI lineage: Eukaryota > Metazoa > Chordata > Aves > Pelecaniformes > Threskiornithidae > Nipponia > Nipponia nippon. Next base: position 8,528,164 of record NW_028262335.1, read on the forward strand.
TTTCCTCGTGTTGGTGGTATCCTGTGCAATTTTTAAAATGTGCTTTTTTGAGTGAGTTGCAAAATGGATCATCACAAACACTGGTGTGGAAGGCTGAGCATCTTTTCTCTTTCTGTGTCATCGAACTTACTTTACTGTCTTAAGAAAGAAAAAGTGCTAAGTCTCTTCCTGGTAACACAGTGATTTTCTTTAGACCACAACCCTTTAATTAACCCTTTTTCCCACACCTGGACTTTTAAGTATTTGAGGGTTTTTATTTGGAAGGATCCTTCTTTTGCACCCTAGCCAAATTTTATCTCATCTTCAACCACACAGATCCTCTAGTGTCAGTGAATTTCTGGTGTTGTAGATATATAAATGAAAGCATCATTTGTTATAGCATTTTTTAAAATATATTTCACAGCGCTGTGGAAAGCGACCTGTTTTGAAAGTTTAGTAAAAAAAGGAATGTAATTTTATATTTATAATAAGAAATGATCCTGCATGAAAGGATAAAATAGATAACGTGAAGATGGAGTAGTTTAAGGCCCTTATCGTTCAAATCAATACAGTTTGAAGCAGATACCTGCTTTGCTTACTTCAGCTGGTGTGGATGCTAGAACTGTGTGTTTGTCTCCGTAGCGATTGTAACCCTGAGCCTGTTACTCACGGGCAGCTCCGATGTATGTCCTTGGCGGTTCTGCTAACCAGGAACTTCGGATTATGCCTAAGAGCTGATTTCATATGTCTCTTTATTAATCGTGTACGCCATCCAGCTTTCTACTTTCTATTTCTGGTTTGGAATCCTGCATTGCAAATAATTCGCCTTTATTCTCTCTGTAGCTATCGTTTGTTATCAGATCACCCACGTATTTCTTCTTCTCCTCTTCTTCTACAGATTGCCGACGACCTGGGAAATGAGAAATTCTGTATTGATGCTAGCCAGAGTGGAGCTGGGAACTGGCTGAAGTACATCCGCGTGGCCTGCTCCTGTGATGAACAGAATCTAGCCGTGTGTCACGTTAACGACCAGGTAATGACTTTGGCGATTACTAGGTCGCTGTGCTCAGCTCACCACTTCAAGAGATGCTGGGGTGGGTTGGCCAGAGGACAGTGTGTAGTGGCAGCCCTGCATGGAAGCGACCGAGGGATTCATCTGTTCAGCAGCTCTGCTGCGGCGTCCCTGAAATGATCCAAAACCCCTGCGCTCAGGTGATCTTCCAGTCCTTGACTCCTTTTGTGGTGGGGAAGGTCGTGTGAAAGGTTAACACCTGGTGTGAAACATAGGTTCTCTTAACAAAACACAGTGAGACAAATGGAAACCAGCGGTGGGTATTTCCTTGCCATCAGAAGGGTAGAAAGTTTATGTGACCGGTTGACAGCGGTGAGTAGAGAGCGCGATTCCAAGCTGTAAACTCAGTTGTTATCTGTATTTGAGGGGAGTGAGAGTGGGAGATGGTTTGGGAGTCTGCTGAGGAGGAAGAAAAGTAAAAACCTGATAGGCACGTTACAGAAATGCTGGTAGAGCAGTCTCTAGGTGGGGGTGTGGGCGAGGGATATTACATGGAACTGACAGGATTTTGATAATGTTAGCTAATGTTTGTAACGTTCTTTGAAGCTTAAACCCAAAAATGGATTCAAGATGAGCAATCCAAGTTGGGAGTTTCACGAACTTCAAATCGAGTACAATTCAAATATAAGTTACTGTTTCAGACCTAACTTAAATGAGAAATACAGTCTTAATGTTGTTACCAGTTAGCAAACAGGAGGCGTATTTGGATGCACACAAAAACTGAGCTGAGGATGGAAAACCACACTTCTGACAAAACCATTTACAAATCTGTCGCTGACAGGGAAGCCAGAGTGAATCCGAAGTGAGCCAGCTCACGTAAAATGAGACTAGCTCAGGGTGCGCAAAATGTCAGCCCACTTTGTGAACTTAGTTCCTGTTTTAAAATGCTTTTAAATAACTGTGGATGCAGAAAAAAAAACCCAAAAATATCACAAATGTTCATGATTTAAGCAATCCAGAAGAGACTGAGGCACAAAGCTCTAAATTTCAGCCTGCTTAGTTAAAATGAGCCGCTGATTGCTTCAGGGCCCACTCACCACTACTCACAAGTGCTCTTACAACAAGGAGCCCTCTAACCAAGAGCCAACATTTATCATCAACTCCTTGTCTTACGCCGTGAGCCGCTCGGTGCTTTCTGTGACACACACAGGCTGCTCCCGTCTCAGTGTCACAGAATGACAGGATAAATATCTTGGGGGCCGTTACGTTTGCCCTCACCTGTTACTGAGGTCCCTTACCGTCCTTCATTCCGCGCAGAAAATCCTGGTTTGCAGGAGCCTCCGACTGACCCGGCTTCTCGCTGTGCATCCTCCAGCTTCCCTGAGCCCACACTGAGGGACACCTGTCGGGACTCCCGGAAGATTCAGCAGGATCAGCGCAGCTGCGTGCGCTATCTAATACTTCCAGCGCTTTAGCCAGCTAGATACGTTCACTTCTTCACAGTGCAGTTTTGCTCAGTGCGCTGTGCGGGTGACTTTTCCCTAGCATTCATCCTGGCAAACGGGTGGTGAAGCTGTTTCCAAGAATTTTTACCAGCAGCAGTAGAAAAGCACAAATATTAAAGGAAGAGAAAAACCAAATATTTTGAATTTGAGTTTCTTTAAAAAAGTCTTAGACTGGGGAAAGAAACGGGGTTCATACAGGGTTTTTTTACATGAATGCACATTTCTTCTTTTTAAAATGTTAACTTGTACGCTGCTGGCTTTTCCCAGGTTCTTATAAGTGCTTAGATTAAGGACTACATATATAAACAAAATTTGCCAGAAACCGGAAGGCTGTATCACATTTTATTCTAAGCCCAGTCCACTGCATGTCCTTCTGTCCTTGTCCCTCATCTGGAGATTTTGGTTTGTGCGTATTTTTAGTGCATGCAGCAATCTGGTTGGAAAGAGCAGCTGTTTATCATACACACTCATCCTCTTTTCTGTATTTTTTCTCTGCAGTGACCACTCTTTTACAACTTCTTAATAAATAAATTTACTAAAATTCACCTAAAAGGGGGTGGGTAGCAAGCAAATGCTTCTTCGTGAGGAAGAAAATAAAAAGGTGCAGAATATAATGAAACAGTAGCAAAGCAAAATATTCCCCCCCCCAGCCTTCTTTCCCGCAAGATTGAAGAGTCTTAGGTCAGGCCAGCTGGTGGGAATGAAAAAACCCGGAGTAAAAAGCAGCGGATGATCGCGATTGATAACTAGAGGCACTGGATGCTTTGGGGGGGGAGGAGTAAAGTCAGAGTAAGGATATACTGTTTCCTAAGCTATTGATTATGACAGCCTATGGACTCAGTTGAATGGCGGCAGTACTTAGAGCAATCAGCAGCACATGAAAAATCTTTGTGGATTTTTGTACTATTATTTATAGAGGAGACAATTTAACCATGCTTGTTCCGGAATTTCCTCTTCGTTCCAAGTTTTCTTTCACGCCACCGCTACACAAACCCAAGTCTCACTACTTTCTCTCCTGGAAAGATTCTGGTGTTAGTTGGTGGTTACTTCTTTTATTGAAACTGGTAGTAATTCTTCTGGATTGTAAAGCTTCAAAGGATAAAGGTGGCTGTGAGTGCATTTGGTTGTCATGAAAACTAAGAGAGTAAGCTGCAAATATAAATAGAAAAGAAAAATGTCAAACAGTTCATAAGCATGTATGTCTGCGAGCTGCCGTGTGCTTTCTCCAAACTCGGTGAATTCATAATTCACAAGTAGCCAAGGTGCCTTTTGGATACAAACCCCCTGTATTTCAACTCTTAGACACTCAAAATAAAACTACTAGATTGCAAAACCAAGTTCTTCGTCCCGGTCCTAAGAAACGCCGGACTACTAAATACCAAAGCAGAAGTGGCGTAGGGTTTCAGAGATACTGTCGTTAGCCCTGGTTGGAGGTACAGAATGCTTTTGCTCTTCATTACTTTTTATTGAGCTGATGTCAGTGTGAGTTCCATACTAACAAGAAGGGGCGCGGGGGGTGTTACAGATGATCTTCCTGCGGGTACCGCTGGCCATGACCAGTTTTGCTCGTGTGATTGCTTCACTGCAGCCAAGGGCATTGAGCTGGATTCCTCCCAGAAGGGTACGTTTCTGGCCAGGGCCGTTGTGTGCTTTAAAAATGAATCCCCTCGTTTTCCCTGCGAGATACATTTAGAAAATTCAATTTGCGTCGACTTCAAAGTTTCTTTCGTGGGCACAAAACCCCACGCACCGTTCGTTCCCGGGGAGATTCTGCTGGGTGCTTCTGCTCTGAGCATCCTGCGGCTGAGAGAGGGGAGGTCTCCGAAAGCAGAGATCTCCTAAAGGAGGGATCTCCTAAAGGAGGGATCTCCGAAAGGAGAGATTGCGGGCCCTTGCGAGAGTGACTCCTAAAGCCGGAAACATGTTATAAATTTTCAGAGTGACTAAGCATTGCTGATTTCTACCTAGTGCTGTCTCCTGGCGCTGCTGGTTTAAACTTTATTTAATTTCACGTTGCTAGCAGGGTGCACTCCTTTCTGTAACAGGGACTTAAAAACCAGGGAGAAAGGCTTTATCATTCCTGTTCAGGAGGCATGCAAAGATTTGGTTTTTGTTTGTAAGTACATAAAGAAAAGAAAAGCTTTTGCAATAAAAGGTTACCCACAAAATAACTAAGCAGCATTGTGATGATAGGAGCCAGGACAAGCTTTTAATCAAAACCATTTGCTTTTCAGGAAAAAACCAAACATGTTTACAGGGGGAGATGGTCCTTTGCGCCTCCCCTCCCTCCCCAGACCACGTTCTGATCTTCTTTACACCCCTGTAACTTGGGAACATTCCCAGGAACGTACAGCGGATTTTCCTGGATTTTTAGTGAAGTAATTGACAGCAGAATCTGGACTTCTGCATGGGGTTTTTTCCAATTTACAAAAGATCAAAATGCTGCTATTTAGATAGAGATTAGTTGAGACGTTTCATTAACTATTTTTCAATTGAGGAACCAATTTTCAAATGTAAAATAATGTTAGCCAGTTTTCTTTATATTTCTTCTTACTTGATAGGTATTTGGAAAGAATAGAAGATCCTTGATTGACTGAGATAATTGTGTTTCTAAAGGAGGCCTGGAAAAGAATGGTAGAAAAATGATACGATTTGCTAAATGCATCTGGAAAATGATACGTGACTTCTGCTTTGTTTTTTCATGTTGCTACTGCTGCCTTCACGGGGCAAATACTTCAGCAGTTTAGCTGTTCTTATTCAGGAGACCGTAATATTAAACAGCGTATATGTAATAAATATAATAGCCATGAGCTTGCTTTCAGGATGGTAGCTGCTGCTTTTGTTTGTGTTACATACATTGGAAAAAAGAAGGACTAACAGGAGCTACAGTGATGGAAAAAATGGGGCCTCTGTTTAATAAGCCAATCTTATGTGTGCGTGTGTGTGTGTGTATAATGGAGATATCGTATATGCATTTTACATCCATATTCAGTGACTCTGCTCAGGATTCCTAGGTATGTAACACAATGGCTTAAAAAGAGGAAATAAAAGGCAATGTGGCTTAGTGGAAACAAAGGGAAGGCGATTCCAAAGGAGGAAAACATCTGAACAAAAGCAAAATGTGCAGCCCCATTCTGGCCAGAAATACAGGAGGCCAAACTTTGACGTGTGTGCTCCTCCTTGAGCCAGCCAGACATGTACCTGGGTCTGATCGTTGTCTTAGGCGAACAGTAGGTAGAAATATTTGCCTTGTTATTTCATTGGGTTTCTAGTACGGTTAACTATTTGCAAGACGAACGTAAAGCAACCGCTTTTTAGCTCATTTTGAATAGTCTTTGTCCATCCCTCCTGCCGCACGCTGGTGCAATTAGTGGGTGTGGGCTTTGAGCTTTAGGTGAACGCTGCAGCCCTTCTCTCCCGTCTCTGCTGCTCTTTTTTTCCTAAAGTACAAACGTGTTGCCACAACGAAGCTAAGATAAATAGTAGACAGAACTCATACAGCAGGTAAACAGTGCTGTTTCTTATGAAAGATACCTAAATAATGAGGTAACACTCGGACGTACTTTTCTCACTTGACGTGTTTCATCTCCGCCGATCGCCGTGACACTGGAAACGCTTCCAGTTACCACGGTGTTCCCGAGCCGTCTCTGCCTCAAGAACACTTTTTCTCAGCAGAGAGACGTACAGCTTTGGTGACGCCGCGCTCCGCTCTGAGCGAGATCGGCCTCAGGATGGGGTTGTGTCTGGCGGTTCTGCGGTACCCGTCCTTGCAGTAGTTGGCCCGAATCGCTTGGTTATGTGCTGCAAAACGCTCCAGCCAGAGCCTGCGCTCTGGTACCCCGAGTTTACATCCTCGGAAGCAGTTACAGGGCAGATCCCTCTGTCAAGCCTGGACTGGAAAAGGATTCCTCTGGGGTTTTTTTTACTTTCCTTTTTTTCTTCGTTCTTTAGTGCCCCGTGCCTAGAGTAATTCTGATAAAAATCAAGAAATGTGGTATTTTCAATCATCTGTGAGAGCACTACCCAAACCCCAGTTACATTGTTAACTATTTTGTGTTAAATAAAACGGACTGGTAATTAGGAGAGGTGCCCTTTTGTTGTGAGAAATAAGAAACGATAACGTGTGGAATTTTTATATAAACGATGAACATAAATGATTTGTGAATGTAAATGTTCTGATGGATTAGTAACTCTGATCTTTTTCGGTGCACAACAAATAGAAAAGGAAAGGAAACAGCAGTAGTTTTAATTAATTCAGACCATCAGTAGCATGATTGCAAGGTGAAGTTAATTATTATAATGAAATGTTTCATGAAATTAATGTGACTCCAGCAGAACCCAACTTTTCTCTAATCATTAATGAAGCTTGTACTATATTTCTTGGAAGACTGTACCAGACGTGTTTTTAGCTACGTTGTCCTGAGAACACACAGGAGAGGCAGAGCTCGCAGTACAGCGGCAGTTAGCACTGAGTGTCATTCTGACGGATTTTTCCAACCTACGATGTGTGAATGTATCTAGGAACTAGGTGTGCCTTTTAGATTGTGGTTTGTATTTTAGCGCTGGTTTGGTTTTGGGTTACTAGCTGAGAGAGAAATCTCCCTTAATGGCTATTTTGAGTGCTTTTCTTTTTTCTCGTAGCTACTGCAAGTGATGGCACGTGATGAGTTCTGTTTTACCGAGTGAAGCCCTAAGCTCTGCGCTTATTCCTAATCTTTTGTTTTTCAGGCACGTTTGCCATTAAACTCGGTGTGGTTTGGTCCTGGGAAAGGCTTTTCTTGTTGAACAAGCAGGCAGGCAGGAGAGTTGAAGTGCAAATGAAAAAAACAATGAGAAAAAGGAGAATTTTATACCACTTGTAGTTTGCAGCGGAATCCATAGAAATGAAGTGTCCGATCCACGTGGAACAGTTAAGCGCAATCTTTCAGAAGTACGTTCGCCTCCTTCCACCTGTACGTAAGCAAGTAGCTTGCTGTCCGTTTTGCACCGCTCGGCGTTTTTCAGCTGAGGATCTCGGAGCGCTGCGAGATGCTCAGCTCCTTCCAGCCGCACAAGTTCACTTCTGACTGCGTCCCGGCCAGGCGGCATGCGGGGCGAGGATGGAGGCATCTTCAGTGGAAGAACTGGTTACAAACCAGTGGAAAATGGTGATGAAAATTATGCTAAGGATTCCGGCAAGTGCAGGGGTGGGTTTCTGTGCAGTTTGTGACAACTTGCAAATCAGAAGCAGTTAGATTTCATTTCTCTTCTTAACCGTTTGGGTTTGTGACCCTGTCACTGCTGCTGGTTTGAAACTCTCAGTAAGAGGTTTGACAGCTTTTTCTGTCGGGCAGCGTGAATCTGTTTGTACGCGAGATATTAATGTTTCAATTAATTTGCAAGCGAAATGGCAGGAGGTTTAGAGCATGCTTAGGAGAGGATAAACGGAGCAACGGGAGAAATCACGGACGCCGTGCTGATCTCGTGTTACCGAAAGGGTTTTCAGCGGCCGCCCCGCACTGGGCAGGGCTGTTACCTCGCTTCCACGGCGGCGATGCCCCCCGCCTCGCCCTTGCCCCGCTGCCCCGGCCGCTGCGGGACCGGCCGCTGCGGGACCGGCCGCCGCCGTCCCGTCCCTGCCGCCGGGGGCAGGCGGCGGGGGATGGCTGCTGCCCGGAGCGAACAGGTCGGGCGTCCCCGTCCTCCCCCGAGCCGCCACCCGCGCTCCGGCCAGGCCCGGCCCCGCTGCGGGGCGGCCCCGCGGGCCTCGGCAGCCGCGGCCGGAGCGGGGGCCGTCGGCGGGCGGAGCCTGCCCCCTACTGGGGCGGGCGGGGGCCGCGCCGGGCCGGGCTGCCGCCGCGGCGGCCCCGCTCCGGGCCCCGGCCCCGCCGCGACGGCGGCCGCGGGCAGCGGGAGCCCCGCCGCCTTCTCCGCGGCTGCAAGCGGCGTGGCGCCGGCGGCTGCGGGAGTGCGCGCCGCGGGCGAGTTTGGCGGGGTCTTTACCGGGGGAAGGGAAGGTGGGAGCCCCGGGGCGGGCGCTGCCGCCGTCGGAGGAGCCCTGGCCCGTCCCTGCCGGAGCGGCGCGGGGAGCGCGCGTCGCCGGAGCGCTGCCCTCCGCGGGTGCGGACCGAGGCCGGCGGTGGGCACGGGGGTGCGCGCACTCGAGCAGTGCCGCGCCGGGGACGGCTCGCTGCCTTGGGGTAAATGGCTGCCTCAGGTTTGGCTGTAACACGGATCGTTAATCTGTTGGGAGCATCCGGAGCTCAATCCGGAGGAAAAGCTCAGAGCAGTGACCGGATTCTTCTGTACGCGCCGAACCGAGCACGGCTGCTCCGGGGAGCAACGCGGCGTCGCCGCGCAGACGTTGGCAGCAGCGGCTCTTGGGCCGGAGCGGGGAGCCAGGGAGGACCCGGGCACCCGCTGCTCCCGCCGGGGCTCGGAGCCGCGCGGCTTCCAAGGCCTCGCGCTTCCCTGCGGAGGAGCGAAGGAGGCTCTGGGACAAAAAATGCATCGTAGCGACACTACTAACACAGCCCGCGCAGGCGTTTCAGGGTTTTCTGTCTTCGTTCTCCGTAAGCGGTAGATTGGTAGAGGCTGAGTGGCAGCTAATTTAGGGAATGGTTCTGGGTAAATTGTAGCTGATACCCTGAAAAAGAATTTTGTGCATTGCTGCTAAAGGCAGGGCTAATAAAACTTTGCAGTTAATAACTACTATCTGTTCAACTCTCGTGGTATTATTGTTAGAAGAGGACAGGCTCCAGCATACTCTAAAAATTTGGCTAACCTATGGAAGACACTGAGTCTCTTCGATTTCATGTAGTTCCGATCCTCTTTGTCAGTCACACAAACTCCCATCCCGCTGTTGATTTCCTTCTGCTGCTGGTTTTCATGAAATGCCCTCCCGGTTGGAGTTACTGAGCTTGCTCTCCGCAGCCCGCACGGCCCCATGTTGCGTGGTACCCGTGGGCAGCCCGCGAACGGGGTACGATGCGGTTCCCAGGCGTTACAGGGAACGGGCGAGCGCTCTGCTAAGCCAAATAAGCTGCTATCAGCACACTGTCCTTCCCAACCAACGCTGCCGGTTTGTCAGAAGGAATGAGGCCATTGGGGTCCACTCGCACGTAACCCATTTGTCACTGGACGGACTGTTTGGTTTGGGGGTGGAACAGTAAAGATGAGTGTGTGGTGTGTGTGAAATCATACGCTAATATGTCAAAGCCTTGCAACGTTACACTGTGTTGCACCTTGGATAAAGGGGATTTCTTTCTCATTGTAATATTTTCTAAGAAATGCATCCTTGGAGCGGGAAAATTCATTTTGGTTCAGGAAACCTGTGTGAGGCCTAGGTATCCTTTAAATCATGTTCTGCACACTTCAAATGGCAACGTGAGTGGGGCAGAGAGCGGGTATGTGGTCTCTGCCCTCGTCTGAAGCCCGTTTCTGGGTTCGCTCCGGGTGTCACGGCGCAGGTACGGTGGGTGAGCCGTGCTGTTCTCGGTACGTTGCAGAGGGCCCAGGTTCTGTGCTTAGACAGGAACTCTGAATGGGGATAAACTGCTCACCCGCAATGGTTCAGATCTTGGCTTTAGGGGTCAGGTCCTCAAGCTCTAGGTGAGAGTAATCGACAAAATAATTCCGTGAAGATATGCTAATTCAGATCTCTAATTATCAGGCCAATTTCGGCTTAGAGAAGCAGAGACTTAAATGTGTCAATACCATCAGTTTAATCTTCCCTTCGCTATAACAAATACACTGAGCTTATAGGAGGTAGGGAAAACAATGGGAAGATTTTGTGTAATTTGAACGAGAGGGGCTGTTACCGTAAATACTACTTTATTGTCCAAGCCGCGTGAAACGCCGACACACATAGAGTAAAATAAAGGCAGGAAAAAAGAGCTCTTGGTAGCAATTATCACACAAATCAAGTGACAGCCTCCCCTATTAGCTGGAATAATTTGAGTTATTGGTTAAAATGTAAAGTGCAAGTCTTTGCATATTTAACATGTCTCTCAATTTTTTGTTTCTGATTCCCAGATCTATTATAAAGTTATTAAAGAAATTGAGCCAGGAGAAGAGCTCTTGGTGTATTTGAAGGAAGGTGGTTATTCACTTGGGAACATGGCGCCCAGCATGGAAGGTAAGGCCTCGTTTTGCTAGATAGGACCTTTTTGCACCTCTCACCAGCAAACCAGGAATGTTGAGAACCTCAGTTAGTGCTGAACGGGGACAAAAGCCTGATGCGGTACCTGCCCCTTCTGTAACTGTTAATATTTTATGCTTATTTTCACCCTTTCTCTAGTGAGAGTAGCTGTCTTAGTCAGTGGTAGCGAGCAAATTTTTATTAACCTCAAGGCATGCAACAGGTTAATTTGCTTCTTCTCTTTGAGGAACGTTGTGGTTTTGAATATGATTGAAGGTGCCTTTTGAATTCCCGGGGTCACCGTGTTTCTTTCGGTGTAATAAAAATGGGCCAAACCATTCCAAGGCTTGCGAAACACGGGTGTTTAGAGTTTTAGATTACATGGAAAAGGGGGATCCAGGCAGAGGATGGAAGAGTTGTTGCTAGAATTATTATTGCTAGACTATAGATACCTCTGAAACCCTGAAATGATGCAGGGAAGGCCAAAAGAATGATTATTTTTAAAAGAAAGGTCACGTTTTCATTACTGCAGCGTCTCTCCTGCCTTGCAGTGAGTGGCATTGCAGGACAAGGTGCCCAGCTCACACAGGCTTGCAGAGGGAGAAGTTTCCTTAACTGCGTATTGCATGCGGAGCGGCCTGAAAGACTAAGCCTTACTCACGTCTTCATGTGTTAGCATAACCGTTTCCCTCTACATATCCTGCTGTTCATTCCTGACGTTCAGTCATCACACAGGCTATCTGAAAGACCGTGATGCTTTCCAGGCTAAGTGAGTGTTTTCTAGTAAGCTAAGGCAAGGAGCAGTGCGCTCAGGTTTTTGGTTTCTCTTCCTACACCAGGAGGGTGCTATGTGAAACTCAAGAGGACATATAGAGAGGGATGGGAAAAGAGAAGACTTTGAATCCTTCCTCCTCTTTCATGGTGCACGAAGATGGGTATAAAGTACTTAACCTGTTTAGCAAGAAGCAGCACGGAGCTTTCTGCTTGGCGTTCTGTTAGACCGTTGAAACCTTTGGGCTCAGTTTTCGTTTCCCAAAGAACAGGAACATTTGGTGCTGCAGGGTAAGAACAGCCAGAATTCCTACAGTAAGATTACAGCTGTAGCTCAGGGGTCTGGGAAGGAAGCGCAGACCGAGCTGGTCCGCCGAAGAGGCTGCGGCAAGGCGGCTGGGAGGCGGCGTTCCCTGGGGACAGGTTGCTGCTCACCTGCTCTTGGCAGGGCCCTCGCATGCTTCTCCGTAGTGGCTGTTGCTGGCTCTTGTCAGCGACAGGGGAGCAGGTTAGGGGACACACGGCCTGAAACACGCTGGCAATCCGAGAGTGTCGCCAGGGTGGTTTTTTCCTTTGTTAGAGTGCTTTTCTCCACATTCGTCTGAGGCTCTGACTGGTGTTGGGTAGCCCACCCCTTTCACTGCGAGCGGCAGAGCCTGTCAGTGCAGACACCGTGCTGTAGTGATCCCGTAGGAACGCTAGGAAAGATGGGCTACGCCGTTTCCCAAAATATTATAAAACCAAGGCAACAGCACAGACATATCTGGAGTAATAAAAAATTGTACAGATTCTCATTTTAAAACGGCTGTTTGCAAGTCCAGATCTTTTCCTGAGCTGAGGACCAAACCCTGTCGCAGCAGCGCACCTCGTGTGAGGAACGCCGTGGTCCCGACGTGGAAGGGGAAGCAGTCCGGACTTGCAAAGTTCTCCTCTCTTTTATGGGGTTCTTAGTTTCCCTGACGTTTGGTGACAGCGAAAGTTAGAGAACAATGTAAGAGGTACATGAATTGTCTCAAGTGAAGAGATTAGGGCATGTTATTTATGTCTTTTTCTGCTCATTCATTGAACGTAGAGCCTGTTGCAGGTTTCGCGTTATTATTTGATGACTAATTTCTATAAATATATTCTCATCTACCAGTCTTCTTTTAAACTATTAGTTGGAATTGCTGTTCTGCATAATTAATGGCCGAAATTTGAGTTCTCTCACCTGGACATCCTACAATACGTTTATTTTCTTTTACCTGTATATGAATATAATTTTCAGATTCAAATTTGCAGTGAAACTCTTTAAGAGTATACATACGATATGCGCAATTAGTTTGAAACATTTCTGAGAAAACGGGTGGTTTGAGGATTGCTGCTGCTGAAAGCTCTTTGCTGGAGGTCGGTGGGTGAAGCGACTGAGCAGGCAGCGTGGTAGCTGCTGTCTCACTGAGATGTCAGGTTTGGGATTATTTTTTCAGTGTTCTCCCAACAAAAAGTTAATAATTTTCTTGAGACCCGCACACAGAGATGAGTAATTTCTGTATTCACAGTGATTGAGTAACACATTCCTTTTTTTGATGTCAGGAAGAAATCAGAAAGAAAACTCACCGCTGCTTTGCATTTCTGTGTCTAATAGGCTTCTGTTTGAAGGAGCAAAAAGTGCTCCTTGTTTTCCGTCTTTGTCCTTATGTAACGTTGATCTGTATCTTCCTGGTAATGTCTAGTGCTTTTGCCACATAATTGCTTTCAAATTATAATAGGCCAACATTAAATATTTGACTTCTTAATACATTTTACTTTCAGTAATGCTATCTTCCTGCTGCCTCGCACCCCCATTTCGATTCTGAATTAACAAGAAAGAAAATGCAAAATTGTTCCACACAAAGATAATTATCATAAAAATCTTTTATCCAAACCCCAGCCAAACACAGCAGACCCCTTATCACTGCAGGAATTTTGAGTAGGGCACTTGAACTCCTTTGAGATTCAAGTCTGGTAGATTAGCATGTAGATGCCACATAATTGTGTTCCCCTTGGTTTCTCTGAAAGCTATTAGGCACTGATTTATTTTTCTGTTACATTCCTGCTTTGTCCTGAGCGTTACTGATGGAACTTAAGATAGACACGTATAGCCATAGATTTGACAAACAAGACACAGAGAACAGGCAGCAATTTTTTTGTAACTGGCTTTTTCTTTCCTTTTTATCCCCTTCTCCCTGTAAGATACTGGAGCAGTAACCTTTTTTGAAGGGCAGTATTTTCATTTGCGGTGCTTAAAGAAAGAAGAAAACTTCAAGGAGAATTTGTTTTGAAAGGCAATGTTTTTATTTTTGGTGCTTAAAGAAGGAAAAAAAATCTTTAATGAACCTGAAGCCTACAAACTGGTTGTCTGATATAAAGACACAGAATAGATGCCAGGTCTTGGTTCAGTCCTGAGCCCCCTTTGTTACTTAGGCTTCATTTTTGCGGAGTGATGGTCCGGCCCTTAGTCTGCAGGCCGGTTCTGTCCCTGCAGCGGTATTAACTGAGAAGTCTGATCTCCAGTCGTCTCGAGTTCAGAAACGGGAACGCCAGAGGAATGGGGGTTGGATTTTGGTAGGATATAGCCAGCTACGCTACCAGCCAGGCAGTTCTTCCTCTGTTGAACCTGTCTAAGCATCAAAATAATATTTGCAACCAGTGGCAACATCTATAACATGTGACTACAAGGCTTTTAATCCTATTTTTGTCAGTTTTCTAGCTCTTCTTTTCAATAAAAACCTCTTTTTCTAAACCCAAATATTCTGAAGTACGTGCATTTCTTTTCCTATTATCCATCTTTTCTACCTATGGAAAAGCTGTTGTGCTTGATGATAGGAGAGGAACGTTGTTGTTACTGAAGCACGAGCCTGTACAAAATAGGGTTTTGTCAATTTAGTGACATGAAAGGGCTAAATCTGTAAAATCTGTGTAGCTCTGGAAGTATGCAATTGCAAAGCAAAAAATGCACGTCTCAGCTGAGCTGTCTTGTTTCTTAACATTTCTTAATAAAAGTCTGATGGGGCAGCGCCTCAGCGCGTGTAAACGTAGCTACGGCAGCTTCTACCGACGGAGGATCCCGTTATGTTGTGTGGGATTTGTGAGAGATCTGCAATTCTGCTGACAAAGGCCAAGGAGAATTAGAAGCAAAATCTCTTCTCTAACAGTTGTTACTGAGGCTGTCAATGTATTTCATCCGTCTGTCTGTGTGTCTGTCTCCCTACTCTGTAATCTCATAGAAAGGACAAAAATAATGTTATTCTCGTTGGTAACAGGCAGGGCTGTATCAGGTTGCATCCCGTCCTCTGGGAGGGGGTGCTTGCGAGTTGTCCATCTTTAGCCAGGGATATAATAAATTATTCTCCATGGCTAGTTTTCCCAACTTGAAGTGGATTTCTGGTTCCTAGAGGATAGTTTGGGTGAAATAAGATACAATTAATAACGTAAATCTCAAACTGAAGTAGGAGGAATTTAGTATGGGTTTGCAGAAGCTATTCTGATGCACGTTCTCTGAAGTCTAAAGAAGGAAAAAAAAAAAAAATCTGTTTCCTCCATTCCAGGTTGTCAGGTCTGGGGAATTGCCAGTTCGAGCTTGAGATGCTGGGAATTTCGTAGGAGCTTCTTAAGAGGTGAAGCTATCCAGGAGCTCCCCAGCCCGGGGCTTTCAGTCGCTTCTCGCGCTGAGCCGCCGCTGTTTACAAAGGGCGAGGAAGGGAAACCCTGGATTTGCGGGGTGAATTCTGAGGTTGATGAACACCTTGCCAGAGCAGTTCCACGTTATCTGGAGTTACCGAGGGATTTATCCTGTTACTCCACAGTTCAGTGGGCTGCATGAGTCAAATGAACTTCTATCCCACCTACGTCTCTAGGAGTCAAAACCAGAACAAAAGTAAGGTCATGTTTATTAGTGCCAGTGACACTTTTGAGTACAGCTTGACGTCTGAGATGATGAAAACGGAGCATTGTAGCAGATAAACACTTGTTCCAGTGTGCATGAGAGCTCATGTGAATTCGTCAATAACGAGGAGAGACGGCACGATGAGATTATTGCCTCAGCCCGTGCAGTGCGTACGTTCGGGACGCTCGATGCTGTCAGGCTTGTCCCTTCTCACCCAAGTTAGGGATGCGTGGTGTGGAGGCTGCAAAGGTGCAACACACCTAATCACAGCCCTTGGCCCCCTCGCGTGCTGCTTTCACACTGAGAATGTTTTCGGGCCATAAGCATGTGTAGATGAAATCTTAAGTTTTGCTAGGTAACGTTGTTCCAAGTAAAATGCAATAACAAGACATATCATGGTACTATTTTTTTTTTTCCCCTGATAAAATAGTTTGGATTATTTTAATGGTGGGTTGTACATGGTCTCTCGATACTGCTCAGTAGTTTTTTATATCCTGATTTCCAGGTTTGCCTCCCCAGGGACATAAACCACACGAGATACATATTGGTACTGTTCTACAAAATGCCGGTAAATAGAATTTCTCTAAGGAGTAGAGCAGGGCCTGATCCATGTCACTGTGAGGCTGCTGATAGCAATTTCAGAGTATACGATCTGTCAAAACTAGTTGAAGTGGGAAAGATACGGATATTTTCTTCCCTTAGGTACCCTTTTTTAGTCAAAATCCCCTTTCCCCCCCAAAGGAAAATGCTGACTGCTGGATTTTATTTCTTTTCACATCCCTCTCTTCTGCAGCTCAGCAAACCCTATAGCATCTCTGTATTTTACTCATTCCGTGTGCAAACGGGGTATAGTACCACTAGACATGCAGTTTGGATAAATAGCAAGGCTTCGCTGATTGTGTCGTAGTGATATTTTCTTTTTTAGCTGTGTTTGACTTTTTCCAGTTGGTGGGCATGTCGATACTTTCTGTGTAGGTGTGGACCACTTTGGGTTTCATCTGCCTACATAGCTTGCTGTAGCAGCTTATGGGATCTTGTCTTTCTTAGTCACCGCAGCAGCAAGTCACTGACACCCTGGCGTGCAGGGGCACGGGTCGAAAACCACAGCCCGAGTTTAAATAGGCTGTATTGAGAGAAACGGAGAAAGGAGATTATTGCACGAGTGCAGGCGGGGAAGCGGTGGTCTCTGGGTGTGACGCTGCCTGTGTTTGTACTCGTGTCGCACTTTTAACAAAATTAACCCTGATTTATATAAAATGCAATTTCAGGCCTTAAAGCACAGCCTAAGTGGTTGTAATTGTGCAAAGCTTTGGGCAGACGAGTACGTGGGGTACTGAAAACCAAGGGTTTGCTGAAAGGTTGCAGATTTTGAAAAGGGCTCTGGGTGGAGAAGCGGCCACGAAGACGCGAGTGCCGCCCGCATCTTACCCCGTCGTCCCCTTCCCCACGGAGCCGCAGCGCGTGGGGATGGATCAGCTCCATCATGACATTGGCTTTTGGCTGCATCTCTTAGAAAGAATATTTCCACTCTTCCCTCTGAGCTAATGCATTGTACCACAAGCTTTCCTTTCGAAAGTAAAGTTATCAGAAAAAGAGAATAAAACTTAATGGGAAACAGAGCCGCAGAGTCCGGAGGAAGAGGGTAGAGGAGGACAGGGAAATGCGGCACCAGTGACTAAGTGGTGGCTGCAAAGCTTCTGTTTCAAGCTGGCTGCTGGGTGGAGAAACCCGGAGCTATCCCGACTCCCTCGCAGAGGTCGTTCTCCTGGAAAATTTACAGCTCTGAGCTGATTGTTTGGCTTGGCACTATGGTCAGGATGCTGCCTTGTAAACTTAATAATAGCTGCCCTCTCTTTAATTTGTTTGACCTTGACTACAATAATTTATTATGTGCACTGGATTTAAAAAAAAAAAAAAAAAAAAAAAGAACAAACCAAAACAGCACAACAACAAAGAATTTGGCTCCTTTTTCTTTCCTCCATGGTACTCCGGTTTTGAACTCCTCGGGTTTGATGGCGCACTGTGCTTCTGCAGTTGTGCGGGACGAGCTAAGAGGATAACATTAGAAAGACATTTTCGTAGAAAGGAGCTTCTCCAGGTTTGTGCCGTGGCGATTTGCTTTTCCAGTGTCTGTCTTCAGGAGTATGGTTTGTTCCTCTTTTCCCCGGCAGCCCCTTTTGAGGAAGAGCTCGTTTGTATTTTCAAAAAACCTCATTGCAAACAAGCAAAATGCTCCAGAATAGCCCCAGTATTTTGTGTATCTGCTAATTCTTGTAGGTCTCTACGTCTCAGCAGAGGCCGGGACACAAAGAAAACAAGATCTCTCCTGGTTGTGCAATTTATTTTTTTTCTTAATGCTTAAAGTGAAAGCAGTCTGCTGGCACAGCCTACCTTGGTTTCTCTCTCCTGTCACTTGCAAATTTCCTCTTTGTTTGTTTGATAGATCCTCACCGAATATTACATTTTCTTTACAAGCCCAGTGCTGGGTAAAATAATTAGACTTGTTTGAACGTCCTGATCCACAAGTCAAAATCATGTTCTCTGTCTGTTGTAGAAGAGCACACGTTTCGCTGCGAGGACTGTGATGAGCTTTTTCAGTCAAAGCTCGACCTGCGGCGACACAAGAAGTACGCCTGCAACGCTGTCAGCTCCCTCTACGAGACCCTGAATGACGAGATCAAGCAAGAAGCTCTTGGAGATGGACAGGTCTATGAGTGCAAAGACTGTGAGAGGATGTTCCCCAATAAATACAGGTACTGGAATGTTGCCAGAGCCTCCTCTGGCCTCCCCCTCCGCGTTACTGCTGCGCAGTGCTGTCTGACGATGGGAGGCGCGGGACCGAGGTGGGAGCTGGGCGGCTCAGGGTGGCTGCGGGAGAGCGCCTTTCCTTTCTCCACGGGGTTCGGGAAAGTCGTTTTGGGGATCCTTCAATGGCGTTAGCTATTGGACAGCATTTTATTTCACCGTGATTTCATAGACTGCGATGCTTTTCGTTACCCATTGGCAGAAGCACCCGCAGATTATTGGCAATATAAAGTTTAAATGGTTGTTTTCTGAATTCCCTGTGACTTTTTCAGGGCTGTGACAGGTTGGTAGACCTGGTTGGTATCTTTGCAGCAGCTGCTCCCATGTGATCTGGTTCTGAGGGAAAAGAGTGGTATTACGATCTGCTGATATTTGCATGCAGACTTTTTTTATATGTAATTCTTGGTTATTTGAGATCAGTGGCTATAAAGAGGCTTTGTTATACTAAGAACTCTTAACCTGGTCATGAGCTCCTATTTGGTCTTGCAGAAGCCATTAAAACATTTTATTCCAATCAAATTTTCGGTTTTAATTTTTTTTTTAAAGAAAATGTTCATGAAAAATTTTGTGTTCACCAAGCATTTTTGTAATGGAAGTGTGAAAAGGAAAAAAAGAAGATAGGATATTCTCCATCTTATGTTTTTATTTGCAATAATTATTCAATTATTATTATAAGGCAACTCTAAACAAGAATTAAAACTTTTGAAGAAAGGAAGAATTCTTTGTCTTTCAGTTCCAACTGAAAATTTCCATCTTTCAAGCATAATGTGATAGTAATCGGACACAGCTTTAAAGCAGAGATCTTTGAGATTTCTGATTCATTTGCAATGTGAGGCTCAAATGGTTAAATATTAGGAGCCAGTTTTAAAAAGTTGAGGGTTTTTTTTAATCATTTTAGGATTGGGGTTATTTGTATCCTCAGCCTTTAACTCCTGGGCTGTACTTTCAAGGTTTTCTCCGCAGCATTAGGCCTAGGGTTTTATCTGTTTACCGGAGGCTGAAGTTCTCACATACTCATTTCAGTTTACTTCTTAGATGAACAAACACCACGCACAGCAAGATTTGTTACAAAATTGTGAGAACTGGCAATCCTCTGTCATGTACGATGTAAGCAGAGCAAAAGTGTCGAGCTTAAAGCCGATATAAACCCTGTTTCATTTCAGTTAAACCTTTATGATGTTCACCAGCGTTAGTCATTTTGAACTTAATTGTATTGTTACTTTCAGATCTTTTATCTAGGTAAATGAAGAAGAAAATCTGTTTTAAAAAATGTAGAGAAAGGTGAAATGTAAAGAACATTCCAGTAGTTTATCGGTATTGAAAGGAGCTTGGCTCTTGGCTGTGTGTGCTGTGGGCGATTTAAGAGTCGGTAACAGATACTGTCTCCCGGTGACATCTGTGCCGCGGCTCTGTTAGCACAGTTCGATGTCTTTGTTCCTCGCCTTGTGTTCCTGCCTTGGCTGCTTTTGATTAGATACTAGGAGGCTGCAAGTCTCTTAATTTTTTTTACCTGACAAGAAAAGGAGAGCTTCCTTTAAATGTTTTAAATATTTATGATTTTTAGTCAAATTTCCAGTTCTTTTATCTCTCTAGCTACGTTAGAAACTCTCCCCTCTTTGGCTTCCAGCACTCTGTAGTTTTTATGTTAATCCCTCTTGCCATGCGTGTGTGTCTCCTCCGCCGGACGCCTCTGGGTTTCCTGGCTCCCCTTGGCGCTGGGGTGGCACTGCGTCTGTTTTGCAGGCGTTAAGAGAAGCAGAAACGTTGGAAGTCCCTTTTTCCCTTTAGTGATTACTTGTCCCTGTGGGTAAGATGTTCAGAGCTGTCTGGTGAAGCTAATTGTAGGTATTCAGCTGTGGCTGAATGAAGGTCCCAGCCTCCCTTGACTTGTTGGGAGCAGTGGGTGAGGCAGACCTTGACCGAGCGTCAGACCTGAGTCGCCCTGAGGGCACATCTCCACTGTGAGCACCGCGGGCCGTGGAGCGGAGGCTCCGGGCGCGAGCACTGTTTGTAAGTGTGGGTGGGTAAAAGGAGCGAACAAGTGACTTTTGTTCAAAGTCAGATCCAAAACCTTCGGAAAGGCCAAGGACAGAACACCAATTCTACAAGCTCTGTCCTGGTGTATTTTCAGGACCTTCTCTTGTAGAGGAGATTCTTCAAAATCATCACGCCTAACCGTTACTTTACAGACCTTGTAATTTAAGAAGGAAACATGGCAGAACACTTACCGGTCATCAGCGTGCTCAACACAAACATCTCGAGCTTGAGGCAAAAGTCCATGTGTGTGCTAGCAGGGATTTCCAACTTCTGAGCATCCCTAGGTGACGGAGAGGCCTTTTCAAGGTCTTTCCAACTGAACTCAGATGGAGATACTCCAAGTCACTAGCCACAGAGCTACAGGCCTGGAAAATGTTTGGAGTTGTGAGAGGGGCTCCTAGGCTCAGTGGCTGCCTTGTGTTTTACACCACTGATTCCAAATATCTGGGTTAGGGTTTTTTTAAGCAAACAATATGAAGTTATTTTTTTCGACAGGGAAAGATAGAGTCAGCAACATCACCGCTCAGCATACTACACGCTGATGGATTTAGTGGAGCTGGGCGAGAATGTCCACATCTCTCCCTCCCCCATCAATCTGCTGCATTTTATGTCCCGAGAAAGCCACTAAAACACAGAATATATCCAGTCAGCGTACCTCGATGTTCTTATAATTTTTCAGAAGTTAATACAGATCAAATCAAGAGTGCCACTGGGGAACTGAAATTGAGCATTTAGCAGCTGACTAAATAAATAAATGTTTTGCTAATCCCAGTAGGTACTTGCCTCTAAACAGCATATTAGTTTGTCCATATTTGCTCTAAATAAACTCATAAATCACAGTTAACAGGAACGTATTTTTGTATATGTATATGAAAGGTATATATTTCTTTGCATGTGTAAAAAATGTTGTGGTGCTAAGAACACCATTTCTTTAGCAAAATGAATATTGCTTCTTTAAAATTACTGGATTGGCAGTTTATAAGGGGCATGTTCATGAATATTAACTATCTGACTTGAAGGAAGAGGAGGTTCTTCAAGGGAGTAGCAGGCTGGTGGCTGCTTAGATTGGTATGTGGAGTTGCCAGGCAGGTTGCCATCCCACCAAGCCCACTTGTGATGAAGCCACCTTCTACAGGGTTGCCCTTGTTCCTGTGCCAGCAAATGCCCTCAGGACACAAAGATTTCCATGCAGGGCAATCGTCAGTGCAATTAGCCTTTACACTGGGAATTTCAAAGGACCCCGGTGTCAGGTCCATTCTGCTCCGCTGCCGAGCAGGCGGGTGCCTGCTGGTGCCAGGGTGCCCGTCGGCATGCGGTCCCACTGGGGTGCAGGTCCCCGCGGGCAGCTGAAGGGAGCGCGAGCCGTGTAGTCCTGAGGACCATGCCAAGGCTGAGTCGGTTCCTAGGTTTCTAAGTCCCTCAGGCTCTGTGGAAATGCCCAGGAGTTGTGAAGTTGTCCTGTAGCATTTAATGAAGACTGGCAGGGTTTTCTAGCAGTGTTTAGTTTTAATGTTCCTATAAAAAATATAGCCGTGCTTTAAAGTTCCATAGGAGTGGTTTAATATCGATCTGTAGGGGATTTCAGGCAGTGGTAGATTTCACATAAGTTTGTCCTTCATCAGAATTCACAGTAAGGAGGAGTATTTGTAACTCCGTTAAACTACACTGACCGCAGCAAGGGACGCAAATTATCTGCCTTTGTTTCTGAGGGCTGGCCTGAGGCGCAGGATTTCCACTCGTCTTCAGCAGAACGGTGTCCCCGGCGCCGTGCCTGCCCCACCGTCACCGGCGGCGCGTCCCTTGCCTGTCCCGCCTGCTTCGGTGACCCGGCGGAGCGCTGCGTGCCGAGGCACAGGGACAGCGCTTTGGCGTCGGGGAGCCAGCGCACCCCGTGCCTTTCTCTGAAAAGCCGTCCCTGCCGTGGCCCTCTTCCAGCAGCCACTTTGGTTTGCCATCGTCCTCCTGGTTTGGGAGAAGCTGCCAGTTGGCAGAAGTTAAAATTGCCGAGTTAAGTAATAAAAGATGTCTGACATTTAGAAGTGAAATGTGTTTGCACCTTATCGTGTTTCTTTCCAATGTTAAGTTGCTGTGTTCTGGGAAGCTGTGGGCTTTGTGCCCACGAAAACGGCAACGTGATAGTCTCAGCAGCAACAGCTAATATCTTGTCTTTCCCTGTGGGGATGCCATAGAAGTCTTGGTCACAAAGTGCTCATTTTTCCCTTCAGGAACCTGTAAGGTCAGGTCTGGTTTTTACCTTCCTTTTCCTCCTTCTAAATGGACTCAGGTATTTAATACGAAATATCATAAAATGCAGCGATGTTTTGAGGCAGAATAGGGCAGCTTCCATCTGTGAAATAAATGCCAAAAAAAGAAATGGTATTTGTGTGTCACTGCACCTCTCGTGGTCAATGTGCTGCTCACCTCCTTTTCACAAGGGCTTTTGCAGTCGCTCTCCGCGGCACCAGTTAGCCCTGGAAACCCCCCGGACTCCACGGGCTCGCAGCCTGTTTCTCGATCGCCGTCCCTGATCACCTCTCTCCGTTTCAGACCTCCCTGATAAGGGGCACTTCTGTAACAGTGTATGCCCTGGCAGTAAGTGCCCGGTTCAGGTGGGCGCTCGGTTTGCTGCCGGCCCGGGCTGTGGCCGCCGCCTGCCATGCGAGGTCAGCCTGTCTCTCTTTCCCAGCCTGGAGCAGCACATGGTGATCCACACCGAGGAGAGGGAGTACAAGTGCGACCAGTGTCCCAAGGCTTTCAACTGGAAATCCAACCTGATTCGTCACCAAATGTCTCACGACAGCGGGAAGCGGTTTGAATGTGAAAATTGCGTTAAGGTACGGTGCAAGACATGGTAACCATGGGCAGCTTTGCCTGGGAGAGGGCGCTGGGGCCTGGGGGAAGGGGTCCAGAGGACGGGCAACCCGTGCCAGCGTGGTTCGGTGGCCCGGCTGTGGTGTGGAGCACGGTAACACAAGGAGAGCAGCACGCTCAGCTGGCCCCGGCAGGGCGTGGAGCTCAGCCTTGCCCCGTGCAGCTCGCCGTTGGCCTTGTCCCGGGTACTGGGGAGCTGCCGGGGTGGCGGGTGAGCGTTGTGCAGGGCAGATGTGGGTGAGCAAACAGCTGCTAACCGGTGAGCACCGCACGCTTCGGAGAGCGTGCCAGCAGCCTGGCGGGACACGGCTCAGCCCTGCTCGCTTCCTTATCGGTTTGCAGCGGGTGGTGAATATTCTGCACTCCTAATGCCAGCAGCGGTGGTGACAAAAAACGGAAAAAATAGTCAAGCTTTTCACGGATACGGTCTTCTCCCTACTGCTTTGTTTCCCCCTCCTGAAGGCATTTTCTCTTTCAGGTGTTTACCGACCCCAGCAACCTCCAGCGGCACATCCGTTCCCAGCACGTTGGCGCGCGGGCCCATGCCTGCCCGGACTGCGGCAAAACCTTTGCCACCTCGTCTGGCCTCAAACAACACAAACACATTCACAGTACTGTCAAACCTTTCATATGTAAGTTGTCACGGCCATCACAGAGCTCTGGCTTTTGCTATAATTGCACGTATCCTGCGGGGGCCCCCCAGTACTAGCTGTCCCTCTGTGAGCAGCCGCTGTAATTTTATAGGTCAGAGCACAAGATGAAATTCCGCAGTGATTTTTTTTTTTTTTTTTGCATGCTCCCTGTTTTTTCAGTAAACATTCGTGGCAGTTTTTGACTTTCTTGACAAGTTAAAAGCTGTGTCTCTCAGCAGTCCTAGCGATGCCATTTTCTCATATCTTTTCTTTCTCTCTTCTTTTGTTCCTTAATAATTTTTGAATGTTCATGTTGGTGACATAAATAAATAGCTGACACAGCCTGATCGAAATGTTTTTCGGGGTGCCTCAAATCCCGTAGCCGTTGTAAAGAATTTGGAATAGTCACAGAGACGAGAAGAAGGTGTTTTTTAAAAAGAGTTTTTTCCTTCTTTATTTACTGCATGTTTCATCTAGATAATGCTTGGAAGCCAGATAAACAGCAGATTAACTCTGTCCTTAGTGCTCTCTTTAGGGGAATATTTCCAAAAGGGCATTTTCCCTCAAGAGCCATTCATCTCATCCCTTGTCATTCTCAGGGTTGTATATTTTTTTAATTGACACAGCTCCTATTGGATTTTGATAACTCTGCAGAAAAGTGGGCTGTGTCACAACAAAGCTATCAAAACTTTAGGGACTCCTTCCTGACACTCTTCAGAAGGCGCGGTTCAAGCACAGAACGGGATCTGTGTTTGATTCCAGGCTTTGATGTTACGGTGGGGAAG
Organism: Nipponia nippon; assembly: GCF_047370975.1. NCBI lineage: Eukaryota > Metazoa > Chordata > Aves > Pelecaniformes > Threskiornithidae > Nipponia > Nipponia nippon. The sequence goes on from NW_028262335.1 coordinate 8,552,581, forward strand.
CCACTGAGCCCACTTCTGCCTTTTTTTCCCTGTTGGTGTAATGGGAACAGTATGCCAGAGTATCCTGGGAGACTCGTTTCATTAATGTGTTCTGAGATAATCAGATGGGTGTCAGTGGAGGAAGAAAAAATACTCGTATTGCTCATTTTGATGCAATCTTTCATTTGATGACGGGCACATGAAAGAGATAATTTGAATCTCATAGTATTGCTGCAGTGAGATGAATGATTTCTTCTCATAATCTCCTCACTCTCACCTCATAAGAATTAGGGAGTTGTCAGTCTAAATCAGCGTGTAAAACAACTTGAGACTGATTCTGCCAAGTTCAGATGTGCCAGGTGGCGTCACGAGCGTGAGTATGGAACCCATTAGCAGCTCTAGGGAGCCGCGAGGCAGGACCCGCGGGGACGTTTTTCTTTCCTCTGCAGTGGCAGAAAGGGGGGGGAGCGTTTGCTTGTTTGTGTTTTACAATATTATACCTGGCATTAAAAACCCCCACAACGCTAACTTTGTAACTGCGGAACACAGAACAGCAAGAGAGGACATTACAAGCGAGTTACTAAATTATTGTATAACTGGAAACTTAAACAAAAAATTTCCAGTTTTCCTTATTTTAGAGCGGTGACGTGAGCTGTCATACCTATAGCACTTTTCTTTAGGGAATTTTGTGCGGCATCATATATATCTAGCAACTCTTTCTGGGGTGGAAAATGTAAAAAAGGAACCTGATTGCCTTGGAAGACCGTGCTTTTGTTATCCTTAGTCTTCTCATAAAGTTTTGCCACATGGGAACAGTAGAACTTCTTTTTTGTAAAATTGCGAATGCATACAATAAAAACAACACAAACATCATGATCCCAGTGTCGAGGCAGTGGGAGCTGACAGCAAGCGCACCCAGTTGTGGTACAGTCTGCTTAAGCAGATTAGCCATTTCTTATAAACCTGTGTGTATCTTCTAAACCACCATATAGCATCGCTTGGCACATGGCGAGGGAGATGGTTGAAATTAGAAAGGAGTAGTTTTGTTGTGGAAAGAAAAATATACAAATGTCTTTTAAAGAAATCCACCCAAATGTGACATTTCCTCAAATAGTAGTAGTAATTTGAGGGGGAGTTTACGGCACCCTTACCCGTGGAAGTATTTGCACCTACCTGTTCATTTGGACACACGGAGTCATCCCCACAACCCTAAAGATGCTGGCTTTGCGCAGACGAGCAGGACAAGGGCACTGCTCCCCCATTCTAGAGCCAGGGGTCGGGCAGTTAAAGGAGCACCCGAGGCGAGGCGGCAGCAGCGACCCGGCCGTCCCGGCCTCGGCTGGGCAGCGCTGGCGGGGGACGGCACTGGCATCCCTCGGGCCGGCGAGCGGTGGACTCTGGCAATAGCGGAGCACGGGAACGGGCCGGAGAGGCAGAACTAGTTTGTGGGACGCGTGTTGTGCAGATGCTGACATACCCTTCTGCTTAAATCTCTGTAGAAACAGAGATTGTTGTAGCATTAGCTTTATGGACCATTAGCTTTATGGAAAGCAAATTGAGAAGTGTTTCCTTTAGGTATTTTTTAAGAAAGCATTTTAAAATGAAGTAAAAAACTAAATAAGCCCCTTCTTTGAAAGTTAAGGTAGCTAGAGTAATACGTGCAACAGCCATAAAACCGTATGTATACAATAATAGTAGTTCAGAAGAACTGACACAAGTTCTTAAGGTGTGATTGCCAAAAACTAGGGGTGGCTTTAGCATACTAATCTGAAAAAGCTGTTACTCAAACGTTGAAACTCTTCTGCTGATTTCTAGTTCTCCTTCTGTTCGTGTGTCCTTTGCAGCCCTTGCTGTATCTAACCCAAAGCAGAAATGCTGAAACACTCCGAGGAAAGACAGGTCATACTGAATTTCTAGCGCAGTCAGAAACCAGACCCAGCAGACCCTTCAGGGACAATCCACTGAGCTTTGGGATGCTCGTTTGAACTTAAATGTTGAATTTGTTAAATTGTAATAATCTTTGCTTTGAATTTCAATAAGAAGGGCTTCCCCATATGTTTTCAGAGCTGCCGGTGAAATATTCTCCTGACAGTCATTTGATATCCAAGCACTGATGTAAATCCTAAAGATTTAGAAGAAAATACAGGGAAAGTCCCGCTTGCGTGTACCTGTCAGTAAAGGTCAGCAGGGAGGGAGGAGGAAGGGACCACTTTGTCATGGAGCTGGAGGCCGGGGGGTCAGAAGAATTTGGATTCGGGTCCTTGCCTGCCCAACTCTGAACAGTGTGCTTTCCCTCTCTTTGTCCCAGTTCCCATGTGTACTGAATGGCGATAACAGCAGTTCTCCTGCGAAAGGAGTGTGTTAATTCACTAAGAAGCAGAATTTCTTCCTATGTTGAAAGAGGCGTCAGATAATGAAAAGTTACAGTGTTTTGAGACATGGAAAAGTTTGGGTGGGATTTTTTTCTTACTGTTCCTTCCACACCGGCAAAGTCTGTAGGTGAAAGAGATCAGAAAAATTCACATTTTGAAAGCTCAGTATTTACAGGTTGTTAAAGAAAACACTGATGTAGCGTTAACTTAGCATTGCTAGGGTGTCGTACTAATTTAACGAATACAAGATCTCACCCCGCTTCTAGCTGAACTGAGGCCTGGCTGGCAAACTATTTATAGAACATCCCTATGGAGTGGTTACTTACTATTAATGGCATTAAAGAAGGGGTAGGTTTGATTAAATGAGGCAAAGTTCTTCTCCCCTCAGCCTTCAGTGCTTCCTGCCATGCCAGGACTACAGGGGAAAGCAGACTAGCTAATATAAAGGGACATTATCATTAAAATGCATCATTATTGAAAATTCAAAAAAAATGTGTGAGCAGGAGTAGCACATCCCCTCAGATTTCTGTAGAGTCGCTTGTGGAGATTTTCTCGGAAGGCGGTTTACTGAAAGGGCAATGTGGTGGTGTTTCTGGGCTGGTAGCCCCTGGGAGCCTGGCCCGTGCCAGCTGGCCGATGGCGGGGGGTCAGAGGAAGCCTTGCTCTCTGTCAGCTGCTCCTGGGTCTTCCAGCCCGCACCCCTCTCCAGCGCCCTCGGCCGGGATTCCCCGGGCTGCCCCTTCCTTTCCAAACGCAGCCGGGATCACGGCCCGGTGGGGCCGAGTCCTGTATAAACACTGAAGGAGGGAGACGGCTTTTCCCCCATCCTTGCAAGCTACAGGGGCCAGATGGGCTCGTTGGCTTGGTTTTGTACAGGGAGGGCTGAAGCACAGAGAAACTAAACGGTGTGCCGAAAGTTACGTAGGGAAGCCTTCGCGGGAGAAGCGTGGAGCGGGGTTGCTCGCGACCCAGTCCCACGTGTAGCTGTCGCCCGCTCTTTACCTCTGTTCGTCCGGGAAAGGGGATTTCAGGGGCAGGGTGGAAGGGGGGGGACGCCGAGGAAGACCCTCACGGATCCCCTGCCATTTCCTGTTAATTTCATATTGCTTTTGTTGTTGGTTTCTGTTGATGCTTTAGGTGAGGTCTGTCACAAATCCTACACGCAGTTCTCCAACCTCTGCCGTCACAAGCGGATGCATGCGGACTGTCGCACCCAGATCAAATGCAAGGACTGCGGCCAGATGTTCAGCACTACCTCCTCTCTCAACAAACACCGGCGCTTCTGCGAGGGCAAGAACCATTACAACCCGGGGGGGATTTTTGCCCCTGGCCTACCCCTAACGCCCACTTCCATGATGGACAAATCCAAGCCCTCTCCCAACCTCAATCATGCCGGCCTGGGATTTAACGATTATTTTCCATCCCGCCCGCACCCGGGGGGCCTTCCATTCTCACCTGCCCCCCCAGCATTTCCTGCCCTCACTCCGGGATTCCCAGGGATTTTCCCGCCATCCCTATACCCCAGACCCCCTTTACTACCACCCACACAACTGCTCAAAAGTCCCCTCAACCACACTCAAGACGCAAAGCTTCCAAGCCCCCTCGGGAACCCAGCACTTCCTCTGATCTCTGCAGTGAGCAACAGCAACCAGGCCACTTCAGGAGAGGAGAAGTGTGAAAGCGGCCTGGAAAACTCCTACCTGGAGAAGCTAAAAGCCAGGAACAGTGACATGTCCGATGGCAGTGACTTTGAGGATGTCAATACAACCACAGGCACAGATCTGGACACCACTACTGGCACTGGTTCCGACCTGGACAGCGATGCAGAGAGTGACAGGGACAAAACAAAAGATAAGAGCAAACAAATTGAGAGCAAGCCAGATTTTGTCAGCAGCTCTGTGTCTGCAAGCTCCACCAACAACACGAGTGAGATCCCTCTCTTCTATTCTCAGCATTCCTTCTTTCCTCCCCCCGAGGAGCACCTGCTGCCTACCACGGGAGCAGCTAATGACTCTATTAAAGCTATCGCCTCCATCGCAGAGAAATATTTTGGGCCTGGCTTTATGGGGATGCAGGAGAAAAAGATGGGTTCGCTGCCGTATCATTCCATGTTCCCTTTTCAGTTCCTCCCCAATTTCCCCCATTCACTCTATCCTTTTACGGAGCGGACCCTCAATCACAACTTGCTGGTCAAGGCAGAACCAAAGTCACCCAGGGACCTCCACAAAGTAGGCAGCACCAGCTCAGAGTCACCCTTTGATCTCACCACAAAGCCAAAAGAGATTAAGCCAATCTTGCCGCCACCTAAGGTCCTGCCAGCCCCATCCTCAGGGGAAGAACAGCCACTGGATCTGAGCATTGGCAACCGCATCCGAGCCAGTCAGAACGGAGGAAGAGAGCCACGGAAAAACCACATTTATGGGGAAAGGAAGCTAATGGCAAGTGAAGTCTTACCCAAGATTTCCCAGTCTCAACTGCCTCAGCAGCCATCCCTGCATTATGCTAAGCCATCACCCTTTTTCATGGACCCCATATACAGGTATTAACATACCCTGCCTTAAGCGTTTCCTCTAATGAGCTCATTTTCTAGCTGACGTTGCCCCTTGAAGCAGATCGGGATGTAGGATGTTTAGAAAGAGCAGCGAAAGTCTGCTGCAGTTGGTTGTACTTCTCTCCTTTGTCACAGCACATTGAATTTTCTGAATCGAAAGGGCTGAACAATTGAAAGGAGTATTCATAATCAATATGTATAAAGAACACATCCTTATTTTGATAAAGAAGAAAATTGACCTATTTAAGGACTCTCCCACGGGCCAACACTAAGATGGCACTTCTGCTGGGGAAATTCCAGAGGTTTGATTCGATAAGAATGCAGAGTTCAGATGCCTCGGAGCCTGGGCTCTCATGGCTTGGGAATGAGTCAGGAGCCCTGGGAGCCTGGAAATGCAGCTCTCCCACTGACTTACTTGATGGCCTTTTGTGAGCCACTTCACCTTTCTTCCTCCCAACCCCCCTTTTCTTTCTAATTCCTTTTCTTAGAGTTTTTCGGTTCATAGGAACTGCTGTTGTGGACCCAGCCTTTTGAAACATTTTTAAGTCCGGAGTAACGACTACTGTGTAAATACGTGGTAGCGTGTTATTATCCCCATCTTCCAGGTACATTTCTTGCAGACTTATCTTTCTTAGAAGATAACAGGGGTTTTCTAGTTTCACTTGAAATGGATGGGTTTTGAGGAAGGCCCGATTCGTTATGTCATGCCTAGAATGAGCCGAACATGGAAGGCATGTGTAAAGCAGCGGAGATGAAGTTATCCAAATGCCAGTTAAACTTCCAGAAGGGATGAGTCCAGAAGAAGATGTGCAGGGAAGACTTGAGTCTTTTGTTGTTTAGGAGCTTTTTATAAAACCTGTTTCTAAAGGAAAATTATTTTAAGCTTTAAGGTGAGGGTACCAGTAGGTTTGCGTATTACCCATCCGGGCACTGGCACGACCTTTGTTACCTTCTGCTGCTGCTGAGATGTATTTGTCACATCGCAGATACCGTTTGCTTGGCTTTAGCAGAGTCCAGTGAAAAGAGACACCTCGAACTGGTTTGATTTAGACATGAACACGGCAGTTAACTCTGCCTTAGGACGGGATGCTTCCTAACACCCGTTTGGGTAGGTGGGCTTGGCCCAGAGGGCTCCCGGACTCGGGGTCTGGTTGAACAGCCAGTCCTTGGGAGCGAAGGGTTTGTTCTTGCCTTGCTCGAGCTGCACGCGAGTCGTGTGCTGCGGGGCCGCGCAGTGCGCCTAGCTGTGACCCAGCCTGCTGGAACGCGCTAAGGGATGTGCTGCAGAAGCCGGCGCTTTCTGAGCGCTGGAAAGCCTCAGAGTCACCGCAGAGCGATTATGTCAGCGCTGGGACGGTTCGCTTGAGTGTTCAAAGGACTGCGAACAACAACGGGTGGCGTGGCCTTCGCTGCCGGCTGGAAAAGCAGGCCAAGAGAACAGCACCTATGTCACTGCCTTGCTGCTATTGTACGGTTGATAACTGTGGGAAAAAATGATGTCAATGTCTAGCCAGGCCAAAGAACTGTCAGCTGAGATGAGGATTAGTGAGCCCTCGTTGCTTGCTATTAAGAAAGCGTCTCTCGCTTTGCCAGCACTCTCAGGGTTGATGCTGTGTTGCTTGCTTACATGCTTACCATCTGTGATGGAAACGGCTACATCACAACCCGGGACGTGTAATGTATTCTGTCTGGGACCCGCCGTGGTCATCTCCTCCTGGAAAAATAAGTAATGAAGTAAATAGTCCAGCATTTATTTTTGTAAAAAGTACTTCTGGAAAAAAAAAAAAAAAAGTGATAGAAAGGGAAAAGCTTCGAGTTAGCTTAGGATCCTGCCACCTCTGGGCATTCGCAGTAGGAATGTTAAAATAACATGGGTTGAAAAAGCCGTTGCCAATTAAAATAGCAGCCTCGGGAAAACCGTAAAGGTCCAGAAGACAGATGGAAGTGAAGGATGGGGGCATCATTTGTTGCATTCCATGGGATGCATATAGTTTTAGTAATATATTAAAATAGAAAGTCAGTGGTGGAGTTGCTTGCGAATCAGACTTCTAATGTAATGAGCTAAACAGCACAGCTTCCAAGTCCCAGCTTAAAAAATATGGAAATATTTTGTTTCTAAACTTCTCTTTATCAGACTCTCTCACATCATTTGGCTCCTTCATTTTTCTCCCAAAGGCCACTTAAATCCTTGACATTTTCTCCTGGTGATATAATTTAATGCAGCTAGACAGCCTGAAATCAGTGTGGTTTTTAGCTCAGCCTTGTTAAGGTAACGTTCTCAGGCACTGGGCGGAGAAGATCGGCTTAATCCTCTGGTCACTGCGGAGCGCAGCTCTGATGAGGAGGTTCGGGCGTTTGTTCTCGGTACCCGAGGCCGGGAGATGGTGAAGCTGTGGGAAACGCCGTCACCGAGGTTTTACGTTCCTGATGCAGGTGGGGCCGTCTCTCCAGCCGCCCGCAGCCAGGGCCGGGGCATCCCCCGGGCGTCGCGGCTGGTCTCGCGCCGCACGGAGAGCAGAGCTTCCCTGGGCCGGGCGGTGCTCCCTGCCCCTGGCTGTTTTACCTCCTGTCAGGGAGAAACTTTTTACGTATTGTTTTACAGACTGTTGTTTTTCTGAAAACTCATGGCCGTAAAAACACCTACCTTCCAAAGCACAGTAATTCTGACTGCGTTTCAAATCCAGCTCTTCTACCTAAGAAAAATTAAATGCAGATTAAATACAGTTCACTAAATGGCACTCTGCATGACTCTTCTTTTAAACTCTTTGGTAATTTGATCCACACACCAATCAGCTGAAATGCAGCAAAATAATTTGCTCTCATTTATGCTGGCCTAATGTAGTTAAAATTACTCTTACTATTGGATTTCTGCTGGTTTAGCTGAGATGGACTCTATTCCAGTAATTTAAAGATGCAGCTGCGTTTATTGGAGTTACTTTCGTAACACTTTTTTCCCATGGAGGACATTTCAGTTTCTCTTTTTGGTGATTCCATACCATGGTTTCCCTGCCAAGTAGAATATTTTGTGAAAGCAAGGCCAATATTTTCAAAAATAGCAGCCTAATTTTAGGATCGTTGCTGCATAGTAAGGTGCTTAAGGATGGAGTAGTTGAACGGACCAAAGTGACATCAGAAGAACTCGGGTTCCTAAGTCACTTCAGAAATCTCCCACCAGTTCCTAACTTTGTAAATGGTTGTCCACATATGCTTGCCAAAGAAACGCGATGCAAGTTATCTCTCAGCTGTAAGGGAGGAAATAAATATGAAACACCTAATGATTTCTGCACACGTGGGGCTGCAAAGTCTGGCCCAGTGTTAACTCTTAAGATAAAGACAAACTCTCAAAGACAAATTTTTTCCACGCAGTGGCTGCCTGCTGCGGACTCTAGAGCGTCTCCCACTTAAACGTTGCTTTTGCTGTAACTGTAGGTTTTTTCGTGACATTTCACAACAGCAGAGGCTTGTAAGCCCCTATTGCAGAGGCATTAGTTCTCACATAGAAAGATTAAAATGTTTTCTTAGTCGTCAGTCTAATGGCTAAAAAAATATTGCCCAAAGGAGGGGATCCATTTTCATATCGTTTCCAGTGCCATTTGTGGGGTAACTTGTGGGTCATAATTTGTAGTATCTAGTAGAAAGGGAAGAAAGACATTTGTGTCAATAGGAGAATAGCCTCATATGTAAAATTTAGACACCTCTGCAAATGGTTTGGCTGTTTCTTTGCTGCCTGTAGCCTGGAAGGTATGTAACCCTCTGTGTTGTTGTCCAGCAGGGTGGAGAAGCGGAAGGTGACAGACCCTGTGGGTGCCCTAAAGGAGAAGTACCTGCGACCCTCCCCGCTGCTTTTTCACCCCCAGGTAAAGGCAGTGACCGTGTAATGCAGTGCGGATTCAATGCCAAGAAGTTTGAGATGGAGCTGGTACAGACGGGTCACTGGGATCAGACCCTTTCTCATCCAAGGGCCTGACTGGAAGCTCCGCTGTTTTCCGCCAGTTACTTGCAGATACTTTCAATTTCCTACCTGGTTTGAGGATGATGGTAGTTATGCCTTGCTGTTTCTTTTGCATTAACAGAAGAACAGGGATGAGGTCTGGACAACTCATATGGTCTGCCATCCCCCTCTCACATGCCAGAATGCCTACATAATTTTTCTTTGGGAACACCTGGTGCAGTCGTTTGCAGTAGTGCAAGCTGGAGAAGGACTGTCGGGCATCCAAGCAGTAGCATTTTATAACTGCCTGACGTTTCCTTACATCATCTAGAAAGTGTGAAAGTGCAGGGCAATGGAGAATCGGGGTTCGGTTCTGCTTGCTGCAAAAGGTGATGGGTCACTTGATGGAGAACTGGTACTCTCTCCTTCCTGCACAGCTGCTCTAGTCTCTGTTCTTCTGACAGCTCGCGGGTACTTGCTCCCTCTGCATCTCCTTCAGGTCTGAGTCACTGCAGAGCAATGGGAAACGCTGCTGGACAGCTTTCCCATTTGACAGCGGGCCGGGAATGCCAGCCCGTCAGCCCACAGCGCGGCCGTACCAGGCCTTCAGCCCCGAGCGTTTGAAAGGCACAGCTAAGGCCAGTGCAGCCGAGACCATTCATGAGAATCAACCCCACTTTGCAACCCCCCTTATCTTACAAGCGATAGCTGAACTCCCCAAGAAGCGATGTTACTCTTTGCCCATAGGGTTCCTCGCTCCGTAATGACAACGCAGCGAGTCCTGCCTCACGCTGCCCGCCATCCTCTCCAGCGCGAGGCTTGCCAGCTATCCTCCGTCTCGCCTGCTGTGAACACACGCTGGGAGCTGAGCTCTGTGGTCATTATTGTACTCTCCTTTATATTCGCATGCATTGTTCTCCTCTGATAATGTTTCCCACCTTAGATAAATAACTTGCAGGTTTGTGAAAGCTGGATCCTGGTTGCTTTCACAGCTAAACTTAGTTCCCTCATTGTTTCGCATCAGCCTCAGAGTTTGGTTAATAACTTCCCCCGATTTTTCCTTCATACAGGCTGGATAATGGTGACAGGCTGGCCAGGAACATCCTGTGTTTGTGTGAGTTAGAATAGTGGGGATATCTGCCTGTAAAGAATCTGATAGCAGGGAGGAGCTAGTGTGGCAAAGCAACCCAACAAGACGAGGAGAAGCGTACAGACCCTGAGTAGGAGCAGGCATTGGGTGGAAAGTTGTTAACATTGTTCCTGAAATCCTGACCACGTCCTCTTCCCATGGCAATGAAAAGATGTGGAAGCTCTGGTTATCTCTAAGAGCTTATCACACAGAATAGCCTAAAATTTACAATCACTCGAGCCCGAAACTTCCTGATAACTAATTTTTAATAAAGCGGGTTGCTGTATAAAGAGCACTTGATCTAGAGAGTTGCTGTTCCCATGCTATGGAATCAATCAGGTATTTCAAATACCGTGAACGAAGACAGGTCATTTGCTCAAGAATGTGTGAGATTTTTACTACCAGATCCCCGTCCGATATTACCCTGGATCTTTTCCTAAGAAATCGTATTTTCAGGGGCTCCTGCTTATGCCTTCTTCGTTAGGACCGGCGTTCGTACCCCGGGTCAGTTAGAGGCACGCTCTGCCTGTGTTTCTCTCGCTCTAAACACAAGTCTGGTCTCAGCCTTTTCTGCTGTGAATAATTCCCCAGCTCTCACAGAGGGCCCTGGGTGGGGTGTGGTGAAGCCAAAAGATGTGGCAAGGACTGAGCATTCCGAAGGTGCTTTCTCTCTCAAAATGAATTTCGGGCAACTTTTCTTTCCTAGCCAGTCATTGACAGTAGTTTCTCTGCTCCGATGGGAGTTATTCTTACATTGTCTATTTTAAATGAAACTCTGGACAACATAAATAAATGGTGTAACTTTTTGATAACTTAATGGAAAACCTTTTCTCACCTGTTAAGTTTCTTTTCTTCTCCCCTTCTTTTTCATTATAACCAGGCAGTTGTTCCCTAAATAGCAAAGTGCCTTTACCACTGGAGAGGCTATGGCCGGTGTTTAGAATTTTAAAATAAGCCTACGGCTATCAAGCCAGCAAACATCTCTGACTAAGTGCCTAAAGAACAGGGCACAACAAAAGATATCTCCAGGTACTCCAGCAAAGGGCTGAGTGGCATAGCTCTGAAAGATCCGGATAGCATTTTAACATGATGGTTTTGTTACATGACTGGCAGCTGGGGCAGAGCTTTTGCTGTAAATGATCAAGTAACCTTTTCAAGTGGCTGGCGCTAAGTATTACTTACTATTTATCATGGGCTGGGAGCCTCCGACTAAGGGGCCGTGGATCTATTATCGGGAAATGGGTTTTACTACTCCTCTTTTTTACAGCTTATGAATGGTTGTCAGCCTTCCACAATGTATTCTTTGGTGATTAAGACAACTTTTTTTTATAGTCATACATTTTAAACAATATCTTGGCTCTCTTCCCCCCCCGCCCCCCCAGCCCAGTTTAATAAAGTGTAAACGTGCAAAAGGTCAGCCCTTCCTGTACAATAGAGCATCGAGTTTTGATATATGGCTTCCTACTGCCTTCCGCTCGCTCGCGGTCCCGGCTCCGGGGCTGGCTCTCCATTCAGGCTCCCGCTCCCCCCGGTGCTCCCTGCTCTCCCGGTGATGTCAGCTGCAGCGAGGAGGCCGCTTTATTGCTGCCTTGTTTGTTTTGTCCGTGTTTTCTGCTTGGTATCTTGAAAGTGCTCTCAAGAGTGCATAAAATTGAACGTTGGAGATGTCAGCATAGTCCTCCGAGCTGCATTTCTCTCTTGGATTTGGATTTCCTGTTTTGCGCTGATGAAAGTAGAAGTGGTTTTCTTTAGGTAGGACTTGTACGCCTATCCTTGGTTTTTGCACACAGGCCAGCTTTTTTCTTTCCTTTTTTGCTTTCCCCTTCTCCTGTATCTCCAGCTTCTCCCCTTTCTCCCTCTTTCTGGTGTGGTGTTTAATCCAGTGTTTGTGTGAGGACATGGCCGTAGCTGAGTCACACAAACTAAAGCTGCTAAAGGCGCCCAGAAACGTTTTATTCGGCGTCACATCTCTGGGCCTGTGTGCCTGCCACTCCCATCCGAACAGGCTTTCAACGTGTAGGTTGTGGTCCTCCTAACCGTAACTCATCCAGCCACAGCTCACGTGGAGCATTTTGGCCAGAATTCCCTTTCACTCCCGGAAGCTCAGCCATCTCCCACCCACCCTTCCATCACCTTTACTGGCTTCTGAACCTTTCTTACATAGAATTAAAATGTTGGCCTCTTCGCTAGCAAACTCTCTGTGGACCCACTCCATCCTGAGTCTGATCTGAACTCCTCTTCCCCAGCTGCTCCCTCTTCACCCTGCAGCCTCAGCCTCTCCTCTGCCTCAGCTCCTGATCAGCGGTCACACGTTCCCCCGTGCTCCCTCCGCTCCGCTTTGGCCAGGAGCCTTCTGCCTCCTGCCCCAAACTTCTCTGTCCTCTCTAGTCTGGGGCGGGCGGCCGGCTGGCCGGCCTGCCTGCCCGCCTGCCTGCCCGCCTGCCTGCCCGCCTGCCCGCCTGCCTGCCTGCCTGCCTGCCCGCCCACCTGCCCGCAGCTCGCTGCTGCTGCCCCTCTGAGCCCGTGCGAGGGTAATGGATGCTGTATGAGAATCAAACCTCCTTGCTCTCCAAGACTTTGTTTTGAGTTTGAGAGGAGGGGTTGGGCGGTGAGTTCTACATCCAGCAGTTGGCCACGGAGTCTAATTTCAGTGTCATCCCTGGAAAAAGGGAAGCCAAGCATATTCTGAGATAATTTTTAATCTGAAATGTTGGAAGTAAGCACATTCACATTGCAGAAGGTAAACAAGTGCCTCATTTCTGAGATCTAATGCTTGCTGCGTGGCTTTGCCAATTGTATCTTCTCTGATTTCTCCGAGCCTGATGCACTATTTCTCTCTTTCTTGGCTGGATTCAGTGGCTCCGTTTCATGCTGTGCAGCTAGCTTCTGAGAGTAAGAGCGAACACCAGCAACAGGCTTTGACCACCATACTCGTGGTAAAAGACATGTTTTATGCATCAGATATTGTTCTTCCTGTGGATTTTTATGACACGAGGTCTTGCCTTGTACTTGCAGATGTCAGCCATAGAAACAATGACAGAGAAACTGGAGAGTTTTGCAGCCATGAAGGCAGACACTGGCACTTCCCTGCAGCCCCTTCCACATCACCCCTTCAACTTCCGATCTCCACCACCCACGCTATCCGATCCCATCCTGCGCAAGGGCAAGGAGCGTTACACCTGCAGGTAAGGGCCTGGGCGCCCCGCGGGAGCGAGACCCTACCCCCAGCTTGTCGAGGCAGCCCCGGCAGAGTGCCACCCCCGCTGGGACGCTGCATCAGCCGCCGGCGTGCAGCAGCGCAACTCCACATGGACAGGACAGCTTTACTGTCTCGGCAGGGGTGGGAGGAAAAACAAGAAGCAGCAGAATTAGAACAGAGCATTCTGATGACTAATTCACTCTGAAATAGCTTGTTTTGTCTGGTAGAAAATCAGCATCTTCTATTTTCTTTGTAATTTTTAATAACCTTGAGAGCAGATCTGGAGGTTCTCAGGCAAATGGAATTCTCCAAGCCAAGTCTCTTGTGTGTGGCAGCAAATGCCGCGGTTTCCAATGCGAGTGCAATCTCAGCTATGCCCAATCTCAGCTATGCAAAATAATGGAATTTAAAAAATGGCATACAGTAAACAACTTTTTCAAACACAATTGTATCCAGAGGTATACGTACGTATCCATTGCAGCTCTAAAAGCTCGTATCGGAGCAGATCACTGGGGAATAGAAACCTGTATCTGCTTGCGCTGTTTTACCTGCAGCTACTAGAGGTTCTTGTGGTGGCTCCCACTGCATTTGTCTTGGGTGCAGTAAGTGGGTACATATTCTGTTTGATGTATCTCTTATGTTCAGCTTTGCCACAAAAGCTATGGGCTCAAATTGCAGCTGATTATTTAGAAATTTGAGGTTTCTGCCTACAATAGGGACTAAACGTACATTTAGGTATACACTCACAACTTCACATCTGGATTTTCATTGTTGAACGCTCACGTTAACCGTTCATCTTCAGGACGTCTGAAGGTGCTGAATGTCTCTGAAATTAAGAAAGTCTACTCATGTGTTCCTTCTGCAACAGTAAGCGTCAGGTTTCATAGTCACAGAATGTAACCCTTCATCCGTAATATTTTATTTCCCAATTAATACTTTTATTTATATCTCCCTTCCTTCTGAGGTTACTGTGAATCAGATTTATTGTGGAACACGGTTCCTTCTCTTATTACATTTCCTATTGCTGCATTTGCTTATTCTAAGCAGACTGTCAGACTCACAGCAGTATATCCCGCTAACAGTAACACAGGGCCGCAGCATTCATCCAGAAGAAAATTCAGTGAATTCCGAGAAGGATGATCAAGTAGATTCTGTATGATAAGCAACTAAACAGGGCTATAAAGGTGATCTATAAAAATCTCAAGCGACGGACAAGATGAGTAGGCAGTGGTTAAACACTCTTTATCCTCATGCAGGACTGAGGTATTATCGATGCAGTTGCTGAGTGACCGGTTCGAACAAGCAGGAGGTTCTTTTACACGACACGCCATTCGGCAGAGGACCTCATTGCCGTAGGAGGCTGTGGATGTCCAAAGCTTATGTGCATTCAGAAAGCTTTTAGAAAAATAGATGGAAGAAACTCAGCAACAGGGTGTCGAACACAGCTATTCAGCCTTAGGCTCAGGAGGATCTCTGGGAGAATACATTGGGGATGGGTCACTACAGCCTTACTGCGTTCTGTATGCTTGCCCAGGCCTCCAAGATACGCTACGAAGTCAGCCAGCATTTGGGTCTGAACTGGGTGTTCTGAGAGGGTTTTTTCTTTTTCCTCCCCTTCCCAATGATGCAGTGCAGTCGTCTGTCATTCTGTCTCTCTGATGGAAATGGGTTACACCAGTATCTCGCCACTGTGAATCCTGTTGCTCTGGGGCGGGTGTCGCTCTGTTAGTTTTCACCTCCACGTCTTCCTCCCGCCGTGCATAGGTACTGAGAGTTGTTAGTGCGTGAAGGGATTTTCCCGTTTTGGGAGCGGTATCAAAAAGCGCGAGGTCGGTGGTAGCTGGCGGTGCAGTGTTTGTAGCGATCTGGCGTGGCAGGACCTGCGGGCACTGACGGTTGCTTTGCCTTTCGCTGTCTAGGTACTGCGGTAAGATCTTCCCGCGCTCAGCGAACCTGACAAGGCATCTGCGGACACACACTGGAGAGCAGCCCTACAGGTGATGTTGTCCCCCAGATAAAACCCCTTTCCCAACACACTCCTCATTCACCGCTGTGTTGTTTTTTCTGCTTTCTATAAAGCTGTGCCAGTATAATACCGCAGTCCTGTAGCATTACATATAATGATTCATAGGATTGTATATTATGTGTACCAGCCAAAAATAATCAGGCTTGGCAGCTTGAAGATAGACACTTAACTTATATTTAGATGTATGCTGGCAAATGAGTGGTCTGATTTGCAGTGTTGTTTAACACTCACATTAACCATTCATCTCAAGGACAGCTGAAGGTGCTGAATGTCTCTGAAAATCAGGCTGTTTTGAAGGGCTTGCTAGTAAGTTAACTGCTGGGTCTAGCTAGGTTTTTTTTTTCTTTTCCTAATGCGTATCAGAGGTGCCTGGAGCAGTGGATCAAGAAACAAAAGAAAAGCAAAGCCCTGTACTGTATCTGCTTTAAAATCTAAGTTAGGGAGTGCCCTGCCTTAAATCGCAAAGTTTAAAAAGAGTGATCAGAGCGGGGAAATTCAGACACTGCTTCACAGGTTCAGTCGGCGGGTTAAGGCAGAAGGCTGAACTACAGTTTTCTGCGAGTCGTGGACAAGGTGATCTGATTTTGTACTTCAGTTTGCACTGTGCCTGTGCAAAAGGGCGCTTTGCAAAACGGCCCATCTCTTCCTGCGGACAGCACCCTGCGTGCAGGCCTCGCCTTCCAGCCTGCGCACGCGCAGGGGCTGATTCTGGCAAAGGGACGCCTGCTTCGGTGAGCGCTTTAAATTTGAATAAAACTCACAAGAAAATACATGTAAGTACGTGTGCCTGTATATAGATATATGGAGGAACATTTTCTCATGGAAGACCAAGTGGGAATTTTTTCCCCCAATATTTTCTCCTAGTGTTTTGCAGTCGGTTTCAAAAAACTTTGGCCAAAAATATGCTTTGGTTGATATCTTGTTAGAATAGGTACATATATGAGCAAAACCGAATGAATGATGAGCTGAGAGCTCACTGAAAATCAAGCATTGTGTTTTCCGTAATGTGAGTAAGTGTTTTGCGCGTTGTCAAACGATAGTAACAATGCAAACAGTTTCATTTTTGGTAGCTAGTATTATGGTATTTCGGTACACAGTCATAAGTTCACAACAAAGCTAATGTAACAGTTATTATATAAAGAGAAACACAAACACATTTATGAGCAGCAAAAGGCCATGTGGTCAAATACATCAAATTTTTACGCTTAGTTTAACTTAAGAAGCTACTCTCTCCCACATTGTAATCCCTGGTACACACAGAGTCAAATTTTTTTTTCCGTACAGAGTCATACAGTATTTTGAGTGTAGACATGAGGTAAATTAAAAATTAAAAAAACCCTCTCCAAAGCAGACATATATTTTGGAACCATTCCCCGTTCTGATTTTTTCAGTTGCGTTATTTGATACGCCTTGAATGAATGCTGTGTATTCACTGTACACCCCTGTCTGACTAAAATGCTTGCTCTCGATTATTCAGAGGTTGTTAGTTCAGTTTTCTTCCAAAAAAGGAGACTTGCAACTTAACAAAGGTTAGGAAAATAAAGATTTATTTGATCTGGTCTTCTCCCAGAAAATGGCCCGTGTGTTTTTTTTGTAATGGAGGTTTGACTTCTGGACAATGTTGCATTATAATGGCACTCCGGAGAGTTAGTGCTGCGTTTACAGAAGAGCTTAATTATCATTGATTTTTCTTTTGCTCTCAGAGAACTGAGATTTCCAACTTTCGCAGCAATAATTGTTTTGAAAGCTTGTTTTTTAAGTGCCAGCTTTAGGCAGGTAAAAGGAGGTTGCTGACTTTTGAGTGTTTTACTGCTGTCTTTCTTACAACTTTTCTTTTGATTGTTTAAATGTTTTTTCCTTTGACTCTGTCAGTGTTATATATTCATCTAAATATGAATTAAAATGTTCTTAAAGCTAACATGAACTGACCAAATGTCCAAGTGTAGATCAAGAAACAAGCAGGCCAGAAAATAGGGTGCTTTGGTTTTGATTCCTGGTTGTCATTGAGAAGCGATGTGGTTTTTGCCAAGTCACTTAAACTTCCTAGGTGTCTATTTAATTATGTATAA
Organism: Nipponia nippon; assembly: GCF_047370975.1. Taxonomy (NCBI): domain Eukaryota; kingdom Metazoa; phylum Chordata; class Aves; order Pelecaniformes; family Threskiornithidae; genus Nipponia; species Nipponia nippon. The sequence goes on from NW_028262335.1 coordinate 8,569,837, forward strand.
AGTAGGAATAAATAGCACATGAGCAATAAGGAGGCCAATTAATTCTTCTTGTAAAGGGAAGGTGCTACGTGTTTTTTTGAAGAGTAAGAAATACCTGGTAACGCGCTTCCTAAAAATCAGCTGATTTGAAAAGACTCAAAGACAATATGCTGTACAGTGAAATTCCACATGCTTCTTTTCCACACCAAATCTAACATTCAGTAGTACGTCTTTCAAAACCCAGTGGTAAAAAGGACTGTCAAACTTAGCTGTTTCTTTCAGAGAAATGCAAAATAAGTTGGGCTTGTAAAATCCTGTCAGACTTACCTGGAAACTCAGGTCGTAAAAAATAGGACTTTGCTGTCGTTCCGAGCTTACCACGCCAAATCCAGAGGAGGCCGTTTTTAGTGAAGCTCCTCGTGCTTGGAGGACGTGAACATAAGGGTGTATTGTAGGTTTGCTTCTTAGTTTTGTTTTCATTCTCTGGAATCACAGAATCACATAAACTACATAAAACCTGGACTGGGAACAACTAAAAGCTGTTTGATTCAGCAAGACTTTATTTTCTTCTTTCAAATGTCCCTGCCCTCCAGGATGCCATCTAATTGATTCTTGAGTTACACCCAGTGCTGAAGCATTGCCTGTAAGGCTGTGATTCCTCCTATAAAGATGTGCTTCCTGACGTCTGTTTTGAATTTGTTTTTCTTTAATTTCCTCTTAGGCCCCCGTGTCCTGTTATCTGCATTAAGCTGAAACTAACCGCTAAAGCTGACGTCTGCCATGTCATTTATGATTGCACATAGTTCAATAAAAATATCTCCTTTCTCGTTTTCTTTTTTTAAAATGTAGCCTAAATTCATCCCTGGTATAAATGCACTTGAGATTAAGGAGTTACTCAGAGGAAGAGTAGCTGTCCGTGTGTTTTATGCTTTGTTACTGCAGTTCTGTCTTTACAGCTCACATTGATCATCAAATAAGTGTAAAATTTTGCCAGTGCTGTTGAAACTTTGCAAAGCGTGTTGTCGAATGCCTCGCTGCCACATTTGAAGTGTTACCAGACTGTCGTAGTCATATTGCGATTAGCTCAGTTACTCGTTCTTACGTTGCTGGGTTTTGCCCTCTATTTCTCCCCTTCCAGTCGTATTACAGCAGGCACCCGAGTTCCCTCGAGCTCTGAGGTTGCCTGCCGCTCCTCAGGGCTCCCGAGTCCCAGCTTTGGCTCGTTCTTGGCTATCATTCACTCCCACTTTATATATTTTTAGCCCATTGGTGTGTTACTTTAAACTGATAAGGAAGAAAGTTTACTAGCGTTTTGTCAGCGTGGTTACAAAGCGAATACCGCTTCTTTTGAGTTTCATTCTTCTCCTGCCTCTGTGTTCACCTCTTCCCTGAATTTAAGCTGGTTCCTCTGTCTGGGTCATTTATTTAGATTAAAACCAGCAGAGATCCAAGTACCGACCCCTCTGGGACCACAAATAATACAGTACGTCTCCCTCATCCCTTTGCTTTCAGACATTAGCTATTGCTCCTTTCGAATGCCCCTCTGTTTTCTATTTTTTTAACAAGCTCTTTATCCTTTCTCCGTACCTTAACCTGGATCCACATAGCTCATAGTTAGAGCAAGGACCTGTCAAAGGAAACTTTTCAAAGACTTCCTGAACATCTAAATAAATTGACATACAGGAGGCCAGATCGTTCTTGCCTTTGAAGTCACTGGAACTGCTCGTGTGAGTAATGCAGGGGAGACGCGGCGTGGGGACCCGGGGCAGCCCCGATAGCCCCTGTGCCCGGCGCTGGGCAGGCCCGAGCGGGGGCTGCTCTGGCTTCGAGGGCAGGGAGCTGGGGGAGGCAGGCAGGGAGCGAACACCTCGGGCACCAGCAGCGACGAGGAGGGGGCTGCTGGTACAATGCCAGTAGCACTAAGCTGGGCAAAACTGCGTATGAAAGTCCTGTGGAATAACAGGGATATTGGGGTATTGGCTGTTTTGGACGTTGCAGTTTTCCAAAGTGCTGGACAGGAGAAGCTGCCGAAGCCTGGCAGCTCCTGAAAGCAGATTCGTCGGTTGCTAGCAGATAGGAGGAGAATAAGAGCTGGAAATCTGTGCGTGTTAACTCACCGTATATAAACTGTGCTTGTTCTTGCTGATGTTCAAATAACGTCTTGTTTTCTTTCGTTGTTCGAGTTGTGTTTTTTGAAAAAGTGAAAAACTTCTGAAGTCTGAGAAAACTGTGGTTTAAAAAGAGGTTTTGCTTTCTTCCTAGGTTAATCACGATAAAGGTTCATTATTTGAAATATCTTCATTCTTTTTGGTGATTTAACAGTAGGAAATTCGGAGGTGGACATGGAATCCATAAACATTCAGCAAGAGAGAGTGTTTCATAAATGTATCTCTGCTATTTCCAAAAATAATATCAATTTATTTTTAGAGACCAAATAAAAATCACAGCTGTAGCACATCTGGAAATTGTGTGTGTGTTTCACAGCGTAGATTTTTTTACACTCGCACCTCCTTCCCGCGTTTGAACCTGTTGTTTGTAGGAAGCAATACCACGTCCTTAGCGTCAAGGCAAATCCAGTTTCACACTTGCATGGCGCGGGCACGAGATGAGTTCTGTGCGCTTCTTCCCCTAACGAGCTAAGGGCCTTCCCAAACCGCGCACAAATGCACCACCGTCTGCGCGCCTTATCGACTAGTAGCTCCGCTCCGTGGGACAGATTTTGCTCTCAGTTAGAGGAGCACAGAGCAGTTCTGCTAAAGCAAGTGTTCTGTTCTGGAATTATGAAGGCTTAAGAACAGTTTTTGTTTTGTGCTGTAAGTGTACGGGATTTGCAGAGGTCTGTAGCAGAGCAAGGATTCTACTTCTCATGGGTTTTGGAAGTAGAGCCATGAGGAAAGCAGCTTTGTTGAGGTACAAATGACGTATTTAAAGGCAGATCTAATGAGGGATTCAGGCGGATTCAAAGAGGAATTGGATTTCCTATAGCTTTAGTGCAGCTCTTCATTGTGGCTCAAAGCTGCCCTCTTCAGTACGTCGGCTGCCGCCTTCTGCGCTGGAAGAGCAGCAGAGGGCTGGGTTCCAACGCACCAGGGTTTAGCAAAGCCTTGTTTGTATTTGGAGGGAATCCGAATGCAGAGAGGGAGGGGGCAACTTTGAACAAGCTTCCAGCACATCTACCGTGGGTCCTGCAAACTTTGAACAAGCTTCCAGCACATCTACCGTGGGTCCTGCAGAGGTTTGTTTCAAAGAGAGAATATTTCTTCGCTCAGCAGTTTGCCTAAACATTCTGGCTTGGCTCCTTACATTCCACATTTTTTCATCATAAACCAGATATTCACTACATAGGAGTAAATCTTATCCTGTTTGGAAACTACGGTGTATTTCTTGGGAGCTATTGTACTATAATAACCATAATTACCTTTAAAGGCATGCTGTACTGCCTACATCTTGAGTACCACAAGGAATTTCACAAATAAATCTGGAGTTTTCTGTATGTCCAAATAACTGTGTCATGTAGGGGTATGCTGGCTTATAACTGTTGTATATGTTTAACCTCCCTTCTTTCTTCTCCTTCTGTCTTCTTTTTCCTCCCTCCACAGCCATATTTCACCTGCTTCCCCTACAAAATGAGAGTGGTGGAAGAAATAAATTCACCTTTCTTATTTTTACATTCATGTGTGGAAAAGTAATTATTTTGTTCAAAAATTCTTATTTGTTTGGACAACTCACTTCTTAATTAATCCTAATCCTTTCTTTGTGCTCCTTGAGTAACAATAATATCAGATTTGTCGGGAATGATTAATGCCTTGTGCTTCCCAGGTCCTCAGCTGAGTAAAGATTTATAGACCAACATTTTCTGGTTTTCTGATAGTCAGATTTTTCTTATGCCTTTTTTTTTTTCCCTCACGTTGCACTCTTTGGCATTTGCTTCTATTTTTCAGGTGTAAATACTGTGACAGGTCATTCAGCATTTCCTCCAACCTCCAGCGGCACGTCCGAAACATCCATAACAAGGAGAAGCCATTCAAATGTCACCTGTGTAACCGATGCTTTGGGCAGCAGACCAACTTGGACCGACATCTTAAGAAACACGAACACGAGAATGTTCCAGGTAGGAAAGGGCATGGCCGCGTGGTTCTGGTGGGGCACGGGAGGGAGAAGACACCATGGCCTGGTCTCTCTGGTCCTTGGGAAGCCCTTGTGGAAAGCACTGTTTCTTAAGGCTGAATATCATTAGGTAGCAAAAAACAAACGCCAGCTCCTCATGCAGCCAAAGATGCGTTTATCCACGGTGCATAATTGTAACACACAGGCGCTCATGCACAGTACTCGGCTCTGCCAAGCTCTTCTTGTCAGGTAGTGCTTGTACTGCGTGCCCTTTTCCAATCCATAAAGCAGCGATCGTGATACTAACTTCGTGGGGACTCTGTCCAGGGAGCTTAACCTCTCATTGTGAGGTCTCCTGGTACAATGCTGACGTGGACACGTCAAGATCTGCCGAGGGTTTTCAACCTGAAATGCATTTGTAGGTATGCGTGAAGTTCAAGAAGGTAGATAGACTTTGCCTTCGGATAAAAACTGCAGGAAGAAATTTCTGTGCTGAAGCCAACTAAGTGATTTCCCAGCCTAGGAAAAAAAATTTATTGAAAAGTTGTAGGCAAACAGCTATGCAATTGTATATACCATCCATAAATGCTAAATAGCACCTATATTTCTCTCTGTAGTTCAAGTCTGGAAAACATGCGCTTCCTTTGGCAGCTTTGGTCTGTGAGATGTCTCTTAATGTTAAATCATTAATATGTAGTGAGAGGATTGTTGTGTAATGTTCCTCCTGTATTTTTCCTCTTAATAATAGCTTTGACAGTACCTGATTGTTTCTCCTGTTCTCTTTTCTTGTTTCTCTCAGTGAGCCAGCACTCTGGAGTCATTACAAACCATCTTGGGACCAGTGCCTCTTCCCCAAACTCGGAATCAGACAACCATGCACTTTTAGATGAAAAAGAGGATTCGTATTTTTCTGAAATCAGAAATTTTATTGCAAATAGTGAGATGAATCAAGCATCAACTTTGGCAGATAAAAGGTAGACAAGCACATAAAGTTTTCTGTATTGTTAACATGGTTAAAAGACCAGTCAGCCTCTGTCCTGCAGTACTTGATTTAAAACGCTCGAAAGAGAGAAATGTCACAGTTTGGAAGGAAAGGGCGTTCAAGTTCAAGCTCTACGCCCAGGGTTAAGTCTTTTCAGGACGTAACTTAAGTTAGGGGGGCTGACACCAGAGACCCACTGATGGCTGGAGACGGGGCTGCAACCGGTGGGGCAAACTTCCAGAGAAGTTGCACTAGGAGCAGGCTGGCAGGCTGACTGCTGCCCTTGGCAGTTGTGAGAAAACACGATTTCTTCTCTAGCTAAAATAGTGATTATTGAATCGCTGCCTTCTGCCGTGAAACCACGGGCCTGGTGCATCACCGATCAGAGAGTACTGACGAAGGAAACGGGCGGCACCTGCTTTTCCAGTCTATCAGTTTGTTTCAATTCTAGCCGTATCGCAAGCCTTATTTTGACTGAGTGATATTTCACCTGCTGCTGTCCTGTTTTCACAAATAGCTATTTAATGCCAATATTAAGGTTTAAGTCCAAACTGTAAGTATGAGAAATCCACATGATGATGTGATCCACATAAAGAACAGTAAGAAGTGTGGAACGTGCAGACATAACATTTCTGGTGAAGGTGTTCATCTTATTTTATGTCACTTGGTGGCATCCTGGTGGGTTCCAAGTCCATAGCACTGGTGATCCCACTCGAGCTCTCTTCACGTAACGCAAAACCGCTAGTTTTGTGGAGTCCGCTAGGTCCATACAGGCATGAATAGCAAAAGTAATACGGGAGAGAACTTGGGCTGGCTGTTAGATTACACTGTGAGGAAGCTTCCTCCTTCTGGTTGCTGGAAGGGAGATTGTTAGAATACAGTAGCACGGAGAAGGAAGAAAGCTGCTTGTCCCACAGATGTTATATTTTAAGAGATGGAAAACCATCATTTAAATCCAGACTAGACAAAATTCTAGCTTGAAAAGCATTGGGTTGGTATATACTTGACATGCTTATTAGCCCTTAAGACACTGTGAAACATGTCAGTTTTCCTTTTCCTTGTAGCTTAAGTAATATGTGTATGTACATAAATACGTCTCTGTATTCATACATATGTATAAAATTATCAAACTCTCGCATTACAGTGAAAATGCACGACTGACGCATTTGGCATCTTTTCTTTTTTCCTTTTCTTTCTTCTTCCCCGCCTTGACCAAATGTTTCAGGCCAGAAATCCAGGATATTGATGGCAATTCCCAGTGTCATGGATTAGCAAATGAGAAAACAGAAGATGTGGATGATGAAGATGAAGAACTGGAAGAGGAAGATGATGACAGCCTGACAGGGAAGTCACAGGATGAAACGGTATCGCCCACCGTGGAGCCCCGAGGAGCGTTTGAGGATGAAGAAGATGAAGAGCCCACATCTCTCACCATGAGCTTTGACCACACCCGAAGGTGAGGCGGGCCGTTCCCTTTGAGAGGTCGAACGGGGCTCAGGCTTCTGACCCTGTGTCGGTGGTAGATTGTGAGTGCGATTGTTTTCTTTTTCAAGCCATGTGTCATACCTCCGGTTTGATTTAAGCATTCACTTGAGAGATTCCATTTTCACCATGGTGGGGGACATGAAACAAGTGGACTGCAAGGAGAATCTGTGATAAGGTGTATGTCCGAGACTTGAGAAGTTCCTATCAGGAGAACAGTTAGCCCAACACAGAGAACAGCATTTTCAGGGTACCACAGTTCAGCAGATAATGTCTTTCTCTCTAAAACACTGGTCAGGGCAAAGGAGGAGGCATATGTATGCGATCCGTTTTGTGCTGCTCTACCCCTTTTAGTTGTAGCAAAATGTTGTTGACTTCAAGTGGAGTTCTCAGAGCTCTGGGAAAAAGTGAAGCTTTTTTTCTTTCCAAGATGAAGCCACGTCTAGACACCTTTAAAATTAAAGTTTGTTGCACGTGGTATAGGCTTAGCTTTCTTTTTGTCTCAGTTTGCCTCAGTTTCCCAACTGGTATTCGCAACAAACGTCCCGTGATGGAAAGTAGTATCTTACTTGATTTCAGCGCATCACTATTTTCATTGCAACTCAAAGAAAATGCAGCAGTGTTCTTCAGACGTTGATCCGGTGCCAAACGTTTCAAGGAGTGGACAGCAATTGGACATCTCCACACAGAAGAGCAAAGTGAACTGTAGCCACACTGAATCACAAATATCTATAGCACTAATGCTTGTTTGTGCATAGTCATGCTCTCCACTTTTTCTTTGCTCCTTGCATTTTGGGTCATTTTCGTGTTTGTCTGTCTGTCAGTTCACGCATGTGGCTTGTGAGACCCCCATGGTATGTGCATGCAGGCACTGGGATAGCAACACTCGCATTGGCTAGATGTGAACGGTGAGATGAGCTAACAACAGGTCAACCCCTTCCCCTGGTCATTGGTACAGGTGTATTGAGGAGGACGAAGCCGGCTTGTTAGATTTGGAGCAGATGCCGAATTTTGGGAAGGGGCTGGATCTTCGCAAAGCAGCCGAGGAAGCATTTGAAGTTAAAGATGTGTTTAATTCCACCTTAGACTCTGAGACAATAAAACAGACTCTGTACAGGCAGGCTAAAAACCAGGTAGGTATATGACAGAACGTTTTATCTAGCTTGCAGCCAGCACGTACGATAGGATTAGCAAGCAGCTGGCCTCATTTAGCTGAGGTTTATTTTCCCCTTCCAGCGAGCAGGGATTCTAACTGTAATGCGTGAATCGTATGTGAACCGTGTCTTGTTGCAACTACACTGAAATAGAGGAGAAACGGAGTGGGCGTCAGTTTTAGGTCACCAGATCCATTTATCGGTTAGCCTGTGCTGTGGGAACATGCTTATATAGAAAGATAGGGGCATCTGTCTGTTTTTATCTGTCTGTATAAATGTTTTTATAACTTCAATTATTTATTCTTTGGGATGGGTCTTCAGTAGGTATATACTAAGAAACTCTGCAGAAACAGTAATAAAGTATCCTTGGGTTTGATTATAAAGGGTGTAATAGAGACAATAATATTTCCAGGACTTGCAGTCCAGCAAGTCTAGAGGACTTCCCCGTTTATCTCCCTGATTTCTGAAAGCAAACCATAAAATGGAAATCTGCCCTGTGAGCTAGACCAGTTCAGACCCACCCAGAAACCTCAAAATGACATCTCAGCACCTACTGGAGTTTTGAGAAGGATCTGGAGGTGCAGGGCAGATCCATTTGTGCTTTCTGCTTTCTCCTTAAACCAGAATACTCAGTGTCGTTTTATGAAGTTCATATCTTGGTCCCTACAAAAGGATTCTCACAAAAGAACTGTTCAATGAAGTTACATCACCGGACTGGACTGGAGGGAGCATACTCAGCCCTTCCTGGGGGATGAGCGTAGCTCTTGCCTTGGAGTCCCTTTCTAACCTTCAAGCAACAGAATTTGTCATGAAATTTATTTTAAATGTCCAGCAAAGCAGTAGTTTAATGCAGTTGCCAAGCAGAACATGATTTTTGATTTATCATCACCCAAAACTTGTGAAATTATTGTCCTCCTTCGTAGTAGGTGCTAGTACTGAAGCTGCGGAAGGTCTGCTTGAAGATAGGACACAGCTTTTCTCCGGGTGAAACTAATTTAAACACAAGCCACTTGCCTGACTCTTACATGTGTCTGTTACTAATATGCCGAATGTACTAACTACTTAGGAACAGCTTGCTCTTTTAAAATTTGTGTTGTTAGGTCTAGCCTATGCTTGGATGGAGAGGTATTTTTGGTTCTTTGAATCAATTCTGTAGTGTATGAGATGCAGGACTGGTTACACTTCAATCACAAAATAACTTAAATAATTCGAACCATCTCTTGTGCAGGAAATGTAATAGTAAAACAACACTGGTGTGAGCAGCACCGCACTCCTTTGTGGCTGTCTGTCTTTTAAGCAATTTTAGAAGCGGGCACGTCCATAACACTACAAAGCTGTGCCTCTTCCAGCACACACCTGCAGTACCTGAATGTGTTGACTTGACGAGTAGGCCTGACTCTTAGCTTTTAAGAGGAGAGGCTGAAGTTGGATAACTGGTTGGTGTTGTCACCATCACAGTTGCATTACTAAGGGTCCTACTGGACTGAGCGTTGTACTGATGGTCCCAGATAACACGTGGTCTTTGTCTGTTGCCCTGCAAAGGATTGTGTGTGGGTGGGTGCAACCTCAGCGTGAAGGAGAGGGCTACGTGGCCACAATTTCATTGCAAAGTAGGAGCATGCATTACACCAGCTAACACGGGCCAGGGAGGAGGGGGACCATGTCCTCCTCTGTTTCAGATCATAGGTGGCAGTTACATTGGCTTTCACCTCCCGTATGTGAGGTTAGCCCCTACCTAAGTCTTCACATCACCTGTGTGGGCTGTGGAAGGACACAAAGGTGTATGAGATAAGTAGTGCTGGAAGAAGGAGAGCACCTGGGTTACAAAGAAGCAAGCAGATTGTTATAGAGAAAACAGAAGTCTCAATGCATTTTTCTCAGCAGACGCTTTTAACCATTTCACTGCAGCAATAAGTCTACCCCGACAAAAACATATAAACACACTGCTAATGCTAGTGAGCATTTCCTGCCTATGTTCCTAAATACCTCTGCACAGGTTTCTACAGGTACCAGTGAGCTCACGCCTAGCAGTGAGTCAGGGTGGTTAGCCTGCTGCCCGCAGCTGCCCACCGGGTTACAGCTGGCGTGACCTTGCTACGCCATTTCTGTGGCGTGTGACCGGGCCCTAGCCTCACGTAGCCGCTTGCTTGTCTGTAGGATTACTTTTTTTAAGAACAAAACGAAGTAATTGGCATTCAGCATGTAGCTGCTTTCCCCTGAGAGCAGAGCCTAGAAGCAAGCATGTGGGTTTGTGCAGAGCTGGCGCAGAATTGGTCCTATAGAAGCCAATGGGCATGATGGCCTCTCCTGACTAACCCTGCAACTGCCTATAAACTCTGGCAAATTTGAGTAGTTGGAGTGATGGGTGTCGTCCTAGCGTGTGGATGTAAATTGAGACCTGCTGGCAAGGTTCTTAGCCCAGGCCAAAGGATACTGGCAGTCCCGCGTTTCCTCTGTGGTTAGATGGTGCTGTGCTGCACACGCTTTATTATAGCCTGTCCTCTGTGCGTATTCACACGTGTCCTCTGCATTACTCTTTTCTCCTCCAGGCTTATGCAATGATGCTGTCCCTGTCTGAGAACGCTCCCCTCCACACGTCCTCCCAGAACTCGCTGGGTGCTTGGTTGGACATGGCAGGAGCAGCTTCAGAGTCGGGGACCTTTAACCCCATCAACCACCTCTGAGAGGTCAACAAGGCACTGGCCAGAGTCCAAGCGAGGAGGCGGTGGTGCTGCAATTATCCTAGCAAAAATCCTAGCAAGCAGAAGATGGATGAGAGGGCCTCAGGGAGTCGTCTGGACTTTTGGCTGAGAAGGAAACCTGTCGCATCCACCCTACGAGTCCTGCATTTTTATCTATCCAGAGTTCTCATTTCTAATTTATCAGAATGAACCTCTCCAAAACTGGATAACCCTGATGCAGCCCTAGGATTTCACAGTCTATAGGAATAGCATGAGCAAGACACCAATTGCAACAGTGCAATCAAATATTGGCCCCTCTAACGTTACAAAACAGTGTCACTGAGCCAGTCAAGCCTGCGTATAAATGAAAGCTTGAAACCGTTCTGTAGCATATCCTTTCAATTCAGCTGAATAGTGAAGTAATGAGGAAGGAGAGCCAGGTGTGACCTATCCCTGGTGCAATTCTGACACAGTCACTGGAGTTATACCAGGGAAGGGTAAATTCAACCCATTTAATTGACCCCAAAAAGAATTTGAAATTCGGAGCTCCTGCAGAAATACCGTCCTATCCTTGGTTCCCAACAAAACGTATTGGCACAGTGCAAAGCTTCTCGAATGTGAGACCACATTGCCTGCGGTCATGATACACTATATGCAGTGTCCCGGTTGAGAAATCTTCAGCCTGGAGCATTGCTGAGGTTGGGGTTAGTGGTGTATCATGCAAATACGTGATTCACGGTCATCGGCTGTGCCCTGAATGCCCTTCTGTCTGTGCCTATGCTGCAAGGTTAAGAGTGCTTTCCATCTCTGCTAGTGCCTGCGAGCCCGAGCTGCTGCTTGGACTCGAAGAGTGTTTCAGAAAAAGCCATGGTCGGCAAGTCTGCTGGTGAGGGGCGGTGGCACTCTGCCCTGCGCCGGCCCGGTGCCCCGCACAGAGCGGCTCGAAGTGCTTGGACTTGCCCAGGCAGAGAGGTCCCGGGGTGAAGCCTTACGTGGAGAGGTGTAGCTGGGCGTGGAGGGTGGGCGAGTCTCGCCTTAGGAAGGCCAATTTGGACACATCTTCTAATTTATCTCCCAGGGTTTTTTGAGTGACATCCTTTCAGTGTTGATAGTATCTGGGAATTGTGGCAGAAATTTCTGCCTCGTGCAGTTGTTTTGGTATGCTGGATGGTTGCTTATGCATTGCACGCTGCTATTTGGCTTATAATTTAAGTAGGAAAGTTAAAATTTACTTGCTTCAGCAACCTCAGGGGTACAGCCCTCTATTCAAGCACATAGCTAAGAATCGAATTGTCTCTCTGACTCTAAAATTGCTCGCAGATATTTTATGAGTGATTTTAAACCGCTTCAAAGTCTCATCTTCTTTACTGATAAGAAAGCAGCCTCCAGAAACACTGTGATGTTTATGCTATTCTACATTGCAATTACAATCTGCTGTTGGAGCAGTGAGTTTGCAGGTAAAGCTGAATTACAGAATAGTCAGGAAAGCAATTAGACCTTGCAAAGGATACCATTGCCTACCCAGGTAAAGTTTAGAATGTGTGTCCTGAGAATTTTTGAATTACATCATCTACAAGTTAGAAATGCCGAGGCCTGGGCTGCTGCCGCCGCTGAGTGCAAACGTGTGCCTCTGCATCTCGGCCATTGCAGTTCTGCAGCAGCAACCTGCTCGGAGTCTGGAGGTGCTCTGGCAGCCTGGCTGCGTAAAGGTTGCATTCAAAGCCAGCGGAGTCGAGAGGAACTTTTCCCATTAGTTTCAGCATATTTTAGTGCTGGGTGTGCTTCCAGTAAGTATTTCATCAGGTAACTGCTCGCAGAACTGGGTTAATGGCCGATTTCAGAGAAACAGCACGCAGTCGTCAGTGGATCTGCCTGTGAATACTTGACACGCGTAGCCTCTCTGTCTGCTTGGCACGGAAAGGAACAGACGGAGGCTTCTGTGCCAGTCCAGTCTGGAGAAACGCAATGGGGAAGCCTCATTCCAGCATGCTAAAACAAAGGCAACAGCTACTCAAACAAAGCGGAGGTTGTATTAGGAACGGTACCTTTGCAATGCACTCTTTGCACCCAAGAGCACATGTGAGGCTGTTTTTGGATAGCCAGGAGCCTCAGCCTGCCCGTGGAGGAAGGCATCTAGGGTAGCTTTGGTGCAGAAGGAACAGAAGGTAAATTAGCAGCATCCGCCTATTTTCCAAGAAAATTTACCCTTCCTTTTTGGTTTTCCACAACACCCTGTGAAAGTGCCCAAGGCTCTGAGACCAACAGTCAGTGTAACCCGAACTGCTTCATCTCTTTGCACAAAGCTCTTGGGTAAACGGAGCCCGAGAGCCGACAACGTCAAAAGAACCCAGTCTCTACGAAGGAGATGGGACGTTCCCGTCCCAGCACATCTGCCTCTGCTGCTGCTGCAGTACAGCCCTGCCCCGGCGCTTGGCCTTTAAATTATTCCCACAGGGGCCAACTGAAAATAATAAAAAAGAATTGTTTCTTTTCCTGATGGAATTTATTTTAATCTGTATATAACTTGTAATTTTTTGCTAATTCTTTTCTTATTTTATTTCTTCCTTAACAGTATTTTTTGCATTAGATATCATTATTGTGAAGAAATAATGTTAATATAAGTATGTAGTGAAGGACCAAACTTGTGTAATTAAGGTTGTATGTTGTATGATTGATAACCAGGGAGTAGGAAGAGTTTGTCCGTGTGCCAAATGACCCTGATCAATCCTGCTAGCCTTGCTGCCGATTCTCCAGACAATCATATGTTTTGTTACATTTGCCTTTAAGTGACCGTTGCATTAGGCGAAGGTTTCTATTTATTCCCTTGGCCGGTTGGAAAGCAAACGCAGCCTCCCCCAGAAAGCGAGCGGCCCATCCCCACGGGTCCTTCCACCGAGCGCGGCCAGCCAGGCTCCGCAGGGCGAGCGCCGTGCCGGCCGGAGACCCGGGAGCCGTCGGGTGCGGCTGGGGGGGCCCGCGAGCGATGCCACCGAGCGATGCCACCGAGCTGGCGGGCGACTCTGCCGAGGCCACGGCACGGCAGAGCTGGCGGCAGCGCAGGGTCCTTGGTGGACTCGCTCTTGGCAGCAGCAGGGGTGCGCACCCGCACCCTGCCCCGGGAAAGCCTCCGGCCCGCAAGCCCTGACCCGCGCAGCCGGCTGCCGGCCTCGCTCCCTGGCACGTGCAGAGAGACTCGTCCAGCAAGCGCTGGACCATGGGCCAGGGGCCATTGCTGCCAGCACGGCCCGGAGAAGCGCTCGGCCCCGATGGGACTGTCCGGCCCTGCAGGTTCCCAGACCCTGCTCCGGGAGAGCATGGAAACGTAGCCCGGCCTTGAGCATGGGGATGGATCGGTCCTGTCCCGTTACAGCGTGAAAGCCTGAGCTGCAGCTCCGTGGCTCCTGGAGCATCTGCTTGGAGTAAACCGTACGTCTGAGCATCTTTCTGATAGGGACTGCAGCACTGTCTGCCTTGTTGGAACAAGATCTGTGGGTAATAGTAAGTGTTTGCGTGCTCTGGCCCAATGTTTTGTTCATCATTGAAGCGATCTTTGAAGAGGTCGGTGTCACACTCCTCGGCACGAGGAGGCGGCAGCGCAGCCGAAGGGGCGGCAGTAAGCTGGTCTCCAACCTGTGGGCCAAGTACCGAGAAATGCAAATGTTACTGTGGGGATTTATTTGGGGTATGTGTGGTCTTCCCTTGAGTATCTCGGCCCTCCCGTCCGTTGCGTTGTTTCTCCAGAAGCACAGTTTGGCAGCAGCTCCTGACTGCGGAGCTCGCGCAGCCGCCGTCGCCCGCGCAGGGCTGCTCCGTGCTCCCCGCAGCTCTGCAGGAGCGAGGGCTCCTCCTGCGGCCTGGTGCCGGCCAGGGACGGGGGGTACAATCCAGCCAGGGATTACAGAGATGAAAAATATAGTTTTTTAAATCATTAAATGATTTTTTTTTTCTTTTCCTATTTCCTAATTCCGTTTTCTTCCCGTTTTCTCTAGCTAGTGTCTCTGTTTGTTGTAGGATCTCCCGACTCCTCTAATTTAGCACTGATTACAAGTTTTAATTTTTCCACAGATAAATAAACAGAAAGCCTCACTGAATCTCTGTTTATCTCGTAGCTTTCATTCAATTGCACTTGAGATGTGTTGCAGCTCATAGCAGGTGTTTAGTTTTTGGTTTGCTGTCGTAGCCAAAAGCAATCCCTTCTTTCAAAGGATGTTTCCCGAGAGGCGCGGGTGCGGAGGAGGGCTCCGCCACCGAGCGCAGCTTGCTCCCCCGCGGTGCGGCAGGGCTGGGCCCCCTCGGCTTCGGCGAGGCGTGGAGCTGTAGCGCTCGAGGCCGTCCGGCACCACGGACACGGTGTGCTCAGGAGCCGCGACCGCGGCGCCATGCAGCGAGGTGTGGGTTGCAGCGGTTGGAATATGGGCTGCTGTTTGTTTGAAAGCCAGGGCACGACTCGAGGTGTGATTTAAACCAGGAATATTTGTGTAGGATCTATTTATTAAAAGCATTTTCACATCTCGTAGCCATATTGCCACAACAGCAAGGAGGAGAGAACGGGAGGAGCCCTGTGAATTTTTGGTATAACCAGATAAGGTTGACGGCCGCCGGCTGTTCCCGGCTGTTCGGCACTGCTGAAGTGAAGGTACCCCGAGAAGGGTCCTTGCTTCTCCTGAATGTGACTTTGACCACAGGTAGCTCTTTCTGCCTGAGCTAGTTAGGGAGGGGAAAATAGGTCTGACGCCTGTGCTTTCCCTTTCTCTTGCCTGCGGGGAGCCCGGCGGGCAGTACCGACACAAATCACTGCGGCCGATGCAGAAAGCTGAAGGCGCAGCAGGGCCGCCGCGGTGCTGAGCGTGCGGGTGCGCCGGGTTCTGCCGCGGGCCGTGCCGGGCACACGCAGGCCGGCAGCGCCTGGTTTCTGTTTGATGCACACGGGTGTTGCTGCTGGGCGGCTGGTGGCTCCAGCCGCTGGCCTTTGAAGCGTACCCATGCCGGCTGGGCCCCGCGCTTCGCGGGCTGCGGTGAGCGGGTGCGCGGGGCTCCGCAGGAGCAGCCGAGGGCCAGCAGCAAGGCCGAACCCAATGGGGTGAAACAGCAAAACACGAGCCGCGTTTGCCTCTTGCATTCCAGGACAAAACACAAAGCTGGGTTTCTGTCTTGCCTAAAACAGACTAGTGGAAGCTTTCGATTTCTCCCTAATCAGCACTTAGACTTCCAACAGACGTTCTTTCTCACTTCACGCGAAGCATTTTGAAAAGCACTTGCACAATGACATGAACGTGTTTGACTCTAAGCATCAAAGCACTGGATTGTGAGCCCCCTCCCCTCAGCCGATTTCAATCTACTGACTTGCGTTCGATTTTTACGTGCTGTATTGTGTGTGTGTGTGTGGCGGGGGAAGGGGGAAAGCATCATGGTGTAGGAACCTGCCCCTTTCTGCCCGTCGGAAAGCGGGCGGGGAGCGACGCAGGCCGCTCGGATCAGTGCTGGTAACATAAGGGCAAAAGCCTCTGCTCCTAGACGATGGTCAGTAGTGTTTTCACAAAGCCATGGAACTTTTTCTTTGTAGTGTTGAGTGATACTGTGATTAAAATGTTATTGAATGATTCCAAGATTATTTTTCTCTTTCTTCTGTCATTAATTCTTATTACCACTTTGGAAAAAGAATGAAAAAGAAAAAAAAGGCAGCTTTGATTTCCAAATGTGCAATTCACATGTGAACAAAGTAATTCTGAAAGTCATTCTCAATGTATTTTACATTCTCGTTGCTCTCTTCAAAGCGAGAGATGTTTTGCCCTGATGTCATTTCCAGCCTGCAGAAGATGTAATTTAAAACATATATATATTGTGCTTGCAAGAATCATAAATCTGTGCATCCTATGTCATTCCTTTGCCCATTGTTACAATACAGATATGATTTAGGGTTTTTTTTTCTTTAGAACTGTATAGTGTTTTTTTAAATCAATTGTAAATGTCTGGTTTTCATATAATGTTTAAAAAACATTGAGAAAGAGGATGGTGCTTGTTCCATATCATTCTTGATTGTATATTGCTTCTGTTATGTTTATAAGTAAACTGTGCATGACTTGTGTTTAGCAGTCATTATTGTGTCTGTTTGTGAAATTTTTATTAAAAAGAAAAAAATTCCGTAGATGCACTTATTGTATATGTGATTAGATTTTGCGTCCGAGGCTAGAAGCCTTGAACTGCCAAGGAATAAAAAAAAAAAGTGTTGGCAGTTATTAATTAATATGAAATCGCTTTGTTGGGAGCATAATGA
Organism: Nipponia nippon; assembly: GCF_047370975.1. NCBI lineage: Eukaryota > Metazoa > Chordata > Aves > Pelecaniformes > Threskiornithidae > Nipponia > Nipponia nippon. Next base: position 8,586,496 of record NW_028262335.1, read on the forward strand.
AATAAAAGATATGAAGTGTAGAAAATAATTAAAAAAGCGATTTTACAAATTTCATTTTGATGCTTGTGATAAAAGGCAAATGTACTTGTGTAGAGAAATTCCTTTAAAATAATGAATAGAAAAAGCTGATTTTGAGGTTAATGCTGTAGAATAGGAATGTATACCAAATGTAATCTTTCCAATGCTACAATGAATTTATACATGAGATTGATATGCAATAAACCTGTGTGCTTTTATAAGCAATGGTCCCGTGAGCTTTTTTTCTTGGAAGAACGGTAGAGACACGACGACAAACGCGCAGAATGGGGCGTTGGGGTGGGTTGCTCTCTTACTTTGCGGAAAGGTCAGTTGGAAGGGCGTAGCACGGACGAGCGAGCCCAGGAATTGAGGGGGAGGCAATCGAAATAGGAACTTGGACGGGAGCGGTTTGAGGGTGTTTGACAGGAGGAAACAGTCTGATGAAGAACTGGATTTCAGGATTTTTAGCAAAAATAGCAGCTTTTATTCCTCCGGCTCCCACGCGGCTCGTTGCGGCACAGAAGGAAGCGCGTCCTCCCGGGGAGCCGGGACGGCTCTGCAGCCCTTCCCGCCCTCTCCGCTGCCCAGCCTCCTCTGATTTTCTCTGCTGCGGGGCCGATTCCCAGGGCCGGCGTGGGGCTGCGCGAGCAGCGTCCACGTCCTCGCCGGGGGCTGCGGGGGCCGACCGCGGGCGCAGGAGGGTACCCAGAGCTGGCAGAACCCTTCCTGGCTGAATAACGGGGCATAACGCTAACGAGCGCTCCCCGCCCCTGCAGTAACCGTTGTCTGATGTATTACGTGCTTGGCTTGTAATACCGCAGAAGAGCTTCAGAAAATTAAATGATGGACGTCCCTCCTTGCCGCCGAGGTCCCGAAGGACCGGTGGTGCCGCCGAGCCGTGCCTGCGTCCCGCGGAAGGGATGCGTCGTCCTCGCTGGGAAGTTTGCACGGGGAAGAGTGAGAACGCTCTGGGGCGGGGGAACGGGTTAGGACAGAGAATTAGTGAGCTATCTAAAACCGTCAGGAATATTTCCTTTCACAGCTACGAGCCGAGAGTTAGCGAACTATCTAGTGATAGCGGTCAGATGTTTCAGCGGGGGCCCTGGGAGCAAAAATGACTTGAAAGCAGGGTCTTTGAACTAACAACATGCATTACAAAAGTGATGAATGGTCTCCGCTTCAAAAAGTCATTCATCGTGATCAAATGATGGTATCCTACATACAGCATAATAGCCCTTCCCTGGAGTTTGCCATGTAAGGGTTTCAGTCTTAGCTGAACTCTCGAGCAGAAACCCTCTGCCTCTCCGTGACGGCTGGCAACCTTTCTCCTTATTAGCCCTGGAGGGAAAGGGAAAAAATCTATCGGGTAAGAAAGCTCTGATAATAGAGCGATTGTCAGGCAGGCCTTAGAGAGAAGAGAACAGTCTTTGAAAAGAATATTGCTGACAAGTGGACTTTGTCATCCAGAAAGCACTTGAGATTCACCATAAACCAGCGAGAGAAAGGCTCCATTGGGGGGGGGGGGGGGGGCGGGAATCAGAGTGGGGGACAAAAGAGAAGGTCAAGGAAAAATCTGTTCCCAGTAAATACAGAGCACTCTTGGGCCTGGCCTCACTGGGCAGCCACGTTCCTGGGCAGCTGTCAGCAGCCCGACCCTTGGATCCTCTTTCCCCCCGTAGCTGCGCGTCCTGACAGAGGCCGTGCGGTGCCAAAGCATCCGAACCGGGTGGTTTATGCCCCTGGAGGGACGGCCCGCGATCGCGTTTAACCGGGGAAGATGTAAGCTGCCACGGCAAGCCTTACACATGCCTGTGGTAAGAATCAGTCCCTGGCCTGCTTGGAGTGACTGCGTGCCTGTTGCTGGTCAGGCCCTGAGGACAGTCAGAGGTGCGGTAGTTTGTCACCCGTTAACACGATGGGAGGGCGATGCCAAAGAATCCCGTACCCTTCAGTGACCTTGGTGAAGAGGCTTTCGGGAATGGGCGACCCTGAGAGAGTCCGGGGGCCAGGAGAGAAGGGCTGGGCAGGCACCTTCTGCAGGGAACGCCAAGAAGCGGCGAGAAGTCCTCTTTAGTTACGTCTGGTCAGCTCTGCGCTCCTGTTAAGTCCTGGCCCCCGGGACGGCGCCCAGGAGGTGAGCGTTGCCCTCCTCCACGCCGAGATGCCTGGGGCACCGGCTGCCGGCGCCCGGGCCCGGCTCTGCGCGGCCCCCGCTCGGGGCAGCGTCGGGGACCCCGGGCGCCCCGGCCCCGAGCCCGGACCCGGCGCCTCCGGCCGCGGGGGCGGCTCGGCCCGGCCCGGTCCCTCCCCGGGGCGGCTCCGCGCCCGCCCCCGCCCCCGCCCCCGCCGGGGCCCGCCCCTCCCCGGCCGCCGCCGCCGCCGCCGCCGCCGCCGCCGCGCTGGGCTCCGGGCCGCGGTAGGTGCGGGCGCCGCGGCGGGACCGGCGCCTCCTGCGCGGGGGCCCCGGGCGGGACCGGGCCGGGGCCGCGGAGCGGGCGGGCGCCTGCAGAGCCCCGGCGGGGCCCGGCTCCGCCGCCTCCTCCCCGAGCGGCGCTGCCCGCCCCGGGCCGGGCCGCGGGAGGAGGCGGACCCCGGCGCCGGGGAGCGGCTCCGCCGCGGCGGGGGAGCGGGCGGCGCCGGTGAGTAGCCGGCGGCCCCGTCCTCCCGCTGTCGCGGCCGCAGAGCCGCTCGCGGCGTCTCGGGGCAGCGGTGCCGGGGCGGGGCCCGCGTCCCCTGCTCGCCGGCCGAGCGGCGCTGCCCGGGCGGGGCGGCCTCTCCCCGCAGCGCGCTCCCGGGGCGCACGGGAGTTGCCGCGGGGCCTCGGCAGCCGGTGCCCCGGCGGTGCGGGCCCCGGGCCCCGCGTAGCGGCGCGGGCCTCCTCCAGTGGCGCCGGAGACCTGGGGGTGCGGTAGCACCCAGTGCCTCTGAAACGGGGCGTGCCTGGTTGGTGCCGTTGGGGCTGGTGCTTCGGGCAGGCTCCATCCTCAGCCAGGACCGGGTTAGGAGCAGAACGTAGTGCTTTTCTCATCCGCAGGACGTTCGGCAGACCGTGGCCGAGAGGCGTGTGCCCCTCATCCGAAGACGGGAAAATAAGCAGCATCTTGATCAAATGAGCTTGTGTTGATGGGTCTGATTTGTGCTTCCGCCAGTCGCTGCGGCAGGGAATTAAGTTGAAGCCTTGGTTGCTGTTTCCTGGTCCGTGGCCTTTGGAAAGGAACAGCTGAGAGACGGTGATGGCATACAATGAGATCTCAGCTGAGGGAAATTAAACTGTAGTTTTTCCTCAAATTATGTAACAGGGTAGGCAGTGGGCGTAAAATGCTCTGTCGGGTGTTTGTTCCGTAGGGGCAGGGTACGTGCTGTGGCACAGGAGGGGATGAGTAAGCGTAACCCTGACCGGGGAGCTTTAGGGACTCGGGCAGGTGTTCTTGCACGCGATGTGGAGCCGCTCCTCGGGGCGGTTTGGGACAGGTACAAGCTTTGAGGAGCACAGGGCTTGCGTTGGGGCGCCCGCCGGGGTTTTCACAGCCCGGCAGCCCTGGGGAGGTGGAAGCCAGGAAGGGAAAGGCTGGCCCTGGTGGCTCAGGCTGGCGGCACCCCTCGACAGGGAAGTGCGGCAGAGGGGAAGCGGGTGCTCGGGGTGCTGCAGCCCTGCCCCGGCTGCTCGCTCGGGTGCGAGCCTGCCTGGTGCCGGCTGTGTGGCCTGGCTGCTCCCTGGCGCCTGGCCGCATCCTGCGCTCTCTGCCTGAAGCCAGACACGGGCTTCAGGAGCCGCCAGCCCGGCCCCTGCGCACCAGGTGGCCCCGAGAGGTGCGTGGGCAGTGGGAGCATCACGAGCGCGCCTGTGTGGGCTCTGCCTGCAGACAGCGCCCGGGAGAGCAGAGGCTGGGTTCTGTGCTGCCCCGAGGTTCCCCGTGCAAAATGGTGCGCTGGCCGCAGCCAAGTGCGCTGGCCGCAAGCCAAGCCCTCTGCCTTACTGGGAAAAGTCATTCCATCTGTCTGTCTGCCTGTCTCTCATGCAGCTTTCTGGTTCCCTGTGCCACCGAAATGTCTCAGAGTCCCCCTGGCACCTCTGTGGATGACAGGACCTTTCTCCTGGAGTACCGATGCCACCCCGTGCGGCCGGAGCCCTCCAGCCCGACCTCCTACCCCGAGAAGCGCAGCTCCACCACGGCGCCCGATGCCACCTCGCTCTCGGCAGTGGGCTCTCCCACCTCGGCCGAGCCTCGCCGCATCGTCCTCAGCACGGACAGCCCGGCCGCGCTGAAGGTGGGAACCCAGCAGCTGATCCCCAAAAGCCTGGCTGTCTCCACCAAGACCAAGAACAACCCCTCCCGGCACCAGAGCCTGGGGGCAGCTGGGTCGAGCCGGGAGCCCCTGGGCCCCGACCCGAAGCGGGCGTCCGTCCCCAGCCTCTCACTGGAGGCGGAGGCGGAGGTGGAGGATGACAGTGGGGCGACCCTCAAGCGCAACCTCAGGAACATGTCCTACCGCGCGGCCATGAAGGGCCTGGGTGCGGAGCCGGAGCCGGTGAGCGCCGTCCCCTTGCTGAAACCCACGCCGGAGGAGGGCAGCGCCCTGCCTGCCCGCAGCCCCGGCAGGAACAAGGTGGGTTTTGCACCTGCTGCCACCAGATTGCTCTTGGGCAGGGATCGAGCCCCCACTTTCCCTGGTGATGAGCTGCTGCCGGGGGATCTGCAGAGCCTTTTTCCTGCAACTCCTGTCAGTTACAGAGCGGCGTGAGCCCAGCGCGGAGCTGGCAGGGCTTGCTGAGCCTGCTGGCGTGACTTGTGCCCTGGGAGGCCTGCATGTCACCAGCAGATGCTGTAGGTCCCGAGAGCACGGAAATGGCTGACACGGCTTTCGTGGGGCGTGCAGCTGGCTGCTCTGGGGCTCCCGTTTGTCGACAGGCAGCTGCGGGCATGTTTGCAGGGTGGGGCTGGCCGGGTGTGTGGCTCCGAGATGGCGGCTGGGTGTACACAAACATGGGTGAAGCAGGACTGGGGAAAAGGAGACTCCAGTGCAGGCAAAGTCCAGGTGTGAGACAGATAGATGTGAAAGGCAGCGGGGTAACCACAGAATGGTTTAGATCGTGACCCCGATAACGCAAGGTGAAAGCTGAGTCACTTCGGTAAGGCAAACAAAAGCTCAGACAAAAACCAGGCTGAAAGAACAGGGTGGTATTTGCTGACTGGCCGCGCAGGTAACTTCTCCCCTTTCCTGCAGGAGCTAGATGCTTCCCAGGGCCACAGAAATACAGTAACTGCAGCGTGCTCTCCTCTTCTTCCTCTTGCAGAGAACCTTTGGGCGGAGGCGGGTGCAGAAGCGTGGCGGCTCGTTCAAGGACCGTGAGTGCCTCCCGTCCTCCCGCGAGCACGGCTCCAGCGTCCCCTCTGCCTCGCAGGGCACCGGGGCGCTGCTCAGCGCAGCAAATCCCTAGAAGTCCCTTTGCCACGCGTGCTGCTGCTTGTCTCTGGCCTGGGGGAATTGCTTTTGCCACCGTTTCCCCACCTGCAAGAGGAGCATTGCAGCCCTGCTTCCCCACTCCCTGGGGCGTGATGAGGCTCAGGCTGCTGCCGCGCTCGCAGCTGGAGCGCTCCCAGCTTTGCTTGCTCCGGGCAAACACGGGGGAGCGGCGCGCTGGCTGCGGGAAGCTGTCGGGAGCAGGAGCTGCTGGTTAATTGGTGCTGTGCAAAGTCCGACCTTGGTGGGGAGGCGCTGGCCCCGGCTCGTGGCAGGGCTCGTGGCCGACGGGGTGAGGCAGTGGTGGGAAGGGAAGCCGTGGGCCGCAGCTGGGAGAGGCTTCGCTGACCTCGTGCCTTTGCCTCTGCAGAGCCCCGGCTGTATCAGGAAATCCGTGAGAGAGGTCTGAACTCTGTCAGCCATGAGTCAGATGAGGATTTGCTGGAGGAATCTGTCCCAGAAGAGCCATCCCCTCCGGATGCCGCTATTGTGGTGCGGAGCTATCGCCCGGCGCAGGTGACCTGGAGCCAGCTCCCGGAGGTAGGAGCAGCAGCCCAGCCCGCAGGGTCCAAAAAGCCCCTCTTGCCCTCGCCATGGGCTGCTCCCGCGCTCGTGCCGTGTTGCAGCACAACTGCGTGTATTTTAAAAGCTCTCTGAGCCGCCGAGCAAACTGCGAGTGGATAATTCTGCAGCGTTATTAGTCTTTGCAATGGGATGCTCTGGGACGCAGGTCCCCGTCCCGGCTCGCCGGGATGCCGGCGGAGCTGCTGCGGCTGTGCGCGGGAGGGGTTCCCCCGCAGGCGGGGGGAAGGCAGGTTCCCCTGCCGGGCACCCGGGTTTTCCCTGCTGGCCCTCGGGGGGAAGGAGCTCCTCCTGCGGCGCGGCGTCGGCTACCGGCCACGGGAGATGCTGCGGGCGATGGGGGGGCGCTGCGGGCGATGGGGGGGCGCTGCGGGCGATGGGGGGGCGCTGCGGGCGGGCGGGAGATGCTGCGGGCGATGGGGGGACGCTGCGGGCGATGGGGAGATGCTGCGGGCGGGCGGGAGATGCTGCGGGCGATGGGGGGGCGCTGCGGGCGATGGGGGGGCGCTGCGGGCGATGGGGGGGCGCTGCGGGCGATGGGGGACGCTGCGGCGGGAGGTGCTGGCGCGGGGCCGGCGGGTTGTGCGGGGCTGGGCAGAGCCCCGGCCCGCACTAGAGGGCGTGCAAGGACCGCCGCTCCGCAGCCCCGGCGCCGGCTCATCCCCGCCTCCGCCCGCAGGTGCTGGAGGCGGGCCTCCTGCAGAGGGTGTCCCCCGAGGAGCGCAAGCGGCAGGAGGTGAGCGGGGCTTCCCCTGCCGGGGGGCTGCGCCGGGACCCCTGGCACCGGGCGGCGTTGGGAGGGCTCGCCCGCGCGCCGTGGCGGGGAAGCAGGCGTGCTGGAAGGGAAGACATCTTAGGGCCGTGGCTTGTGAATGAATGCAAGTCCTAAAAGATGCTGAAGTTGGTGTAGGCCAGGCAATGCATGAGGTGAGGGAACGCCGCGTTGTTGGAGCGAAGTCATTTCCCTTGCCTTCGTGCCAACCGAATGTAAATAAGATGTAGCAAGTGTTAATTCCTGGCCTTGTTTAGTCGGTAATAATCCGGTTTGCGTTGTTACATCTTCACTGCCCTGCTTTTTCAGGCAATGTTTGAAATCATCACTTCTGAGTACTCCTACATGCACAGCCTGAATGTCCTGGTGTGCCACTTCATGAGGTCGGAGGAGCTGAAGGAGACCATGACTCAGACGGAGCACCACCACCTCTTCTCCAACATCAGCGACGTCCTGGCGGTCAGCGCGAGGCAAGTGGGGGCCACCGGCGTGGGGCTGGGACCAGGCAGGCCTGGAGCAGCGACTCTGGAACTCGGTTTATTTGCCATGTAACAACAACTGTCCCTTAGGTTTGCTGAAGGTACTGAGACAGCCCACCCATTGCCCTTCTTCCTAGTGCCTCATGTCGCGGCACTTACCCCAGACCGTGCCGCACCGGCTTCCCGCTGTTACGTGCTCGGGACCTGAACAGCTGGTTGTCTGTTACTCTGACACCCAGTTTTTTAATGGGTTATAATGGTGGTGCTCGGTCATGCGGCTGCAATCAGGCACCGAAAGCTGGCTGAGCCCCCGTCCCCGCACCTGGGACACTCCCATTTGCCTGGAAACTCCTCCTCGCGTGTCCTGGTGCTGCCGTGACGGTGGTGCCTCCCTTTGCCTCTGGGCTGGTGAGATGGGGCAGGTGGAGCCGGTAGCGCTGCGGCTCAGCTGCCCGGCTCCAGCCTGGCCAACAGCAGGGACCGGCGAGGCAGGGCACCGGGCGGCTGAGCCGCAGCAAGCGGCTGCTTGTTGCGGAGCATGGGCAGGGGATCGCTCGGGTGCCAAAAATGAAACTGCGCCTTCAGCAAGCCAGAGTAAGCATGGCCTTTGCTCCCTGGGAGGTGGGGAGCGAACGCCTTGGGAGCCGGTGCTCGGGGCGGCCGGCGAGCCCTGTCCGTGTGGGAAAGCAGCAGGAGGAGAGCGCAGGCGCGGCTGCGGCAGCCGTGGGAACTGCTGCGGGGGCGGTGAGGGCTCGCAGCTTCCCGCAGCTGGGCAGAAGCGGCCCTGATGGGGCAGAAACGAATCTTCCCGGAGAGCTAAAGCGGAGGAGGGATCGCACGCGGGAATGGAGGAAGCCTACACACCTGGGGGCCGGGGAGCTTGGGAGCTGCGCTCCCCATCTCTGCAGCGGAGCTGGGAGCCGCGCTGAGGACGTGGGCGTCTCGGCTGCGCAGAGCTGACCCCGTGCAGAAGGGATCCAGGGCCTTGACTCCTCTGGGAAAACTGGGGAAAAGTTGCAGTGGGAACACTGTTAAACACATATCTGTTCGGTTTATCTGGCCCTAACGAGTCATGCTGTAAAGTTATTTGAAATTCTCTCCTTAGATTCTTTGAAGACTTAGAGAAGCGGCACCAGGAAAACGTCCTAATTCCTGACATCAGTGACATAGTGGAGGAACACGCCTTGAACCACTTCAATCCTTACGTCAGCTACTGCTCCAATGAAGTCTACCAGCAGAGGACACTTCAGAAGCTGCTGTGAGTACAAGGCTCAGGCCTTGGGCTTGGAGGGGAGTCGCTTACAAGGGGCCTCTGGGCTACAGGGACGCTAGCTGGCTGCAGACGGGACCGCGACTTGCAGGTGGCTCCCTCAGCCCGTGGTTGAGTCCTTTTTTCCTAAGGAAGGCTGTCTCCTTTCTGAGCAGAGTTCATCTTCTAGACCTCAGTGTGCCTGTGTCGGGTGATTAGGACGTGATTTGTGTTGTGCTGTGAGAAAGGTGAAGGACAGGGATAACGGGGGGTGATGCTACCACATACTGAAGTCAGACGGGTCTTGCCAAGGTCAGAACACGTATGGGGTGTGGTAGGGACATCTATGGAGGCTGGTCGTCTGCAGATCATACTGGTGGTACAGGTCAAGTTTGTGTCTGCTGTTGGTGCATCTACGGCTTTACCCGCCTTTTGGTGGACTCAACATCTCTAGGTGCTTTTCCATCACCTGCTAACGGATCAGGCCATTTTCCACCCCAGCTGTGTGCCCTGAGCTCAGCAGACTGCTGCTGAGCACCAGAGGCAGCGCCGTCGCTGCGCTGCGGGTCTCGTGCACGGAAAGCTACCAGAAAATCTTGATAACTGAAGAACAGAGTTAATGGAGATTTCTTGTCCTGTTCCAGAAACACAAACCCCTTATTTAAAGAGAGCTTGAAACAAATTGAAAGGAGACCAGAATGCGGAGGCCTGCCAATGATATCATTTCTCATTCTCCCTATGCAGAGGGTAACACGGCTTCCTCTGCTGTTAGATGTAAGTAAGTCACACGGTGGCATTGCGTGGCACCTCTGAAGAGGTGACTGTGTTGTTCCCTTCTTCGGTTTGCGAAGCCCGGGACAGCCTTCTGCTTGGACTTCCATCCCTCTGGGAGCCAAGGCTGGGATGCCCGAGCCTTTGTTCAGGATTTAGATCCAGAGCGATCTGCTTCTTGTGGGTGTCAGATGTGCAGCTTAAAGCTTTGTGAATAATGCTTCACGTCTTACCTGAGTGCCGTGAGGTTCCTCCATGCCCTGTCCTGCGTCTGGATACCCAGGGTGGGGTGGCACGAGCGTCCTGTTTCATTAATGGTCAGGCGGCCCAGGAAGGGACCGCAGGTCTTGCACAAGCCTCATTGAAATCCGGGACTTCTGGACCCAGCTGCTCTAAAGAGCAAAGCTGCTGGGTGTGGGGTTTCTAGTAACTGCTCCCAGTCCGTAAGGGGCTGCGGGAGTGAGAGCCAGGGGGATGCCGGTGCGCGGGGTGACAGTGATGGGCAGGTACGTATCTGATGTGAAAGCCCCAGCAGAAAGCAGATTGACAGCTACCAGCACTGTTAAACCTTGCTTTGACCGTCTGCCTGTCCCGCTGCCAGGCTGACCATTGGGAACGTCTCGAGCCTGTGTCACATCCTGAAATCCCAGGTTGATGCACAGTTCTGTGTCCTGCGATATCACTAAAGCGTCTTATCTTGACATTCTAGACTGTCTGTCAAAAAACAAAAGCATGCACTGCAGCGTATGGAGCTGCCACCAGAGCTCTGAAAGCCATCAGCAAGGTGAGGCCCGGCTGCCAGCTCTCCATCTTTCCTCCTCCCAGCGCACCGTTCCGTCACTCCGGCCCCGAGCCTGCCATTCTGGCCTCTGGTTTTCCTACTTACGTTGGTTCACTTGAGATTTCTCGGCCCTAAATAGCTGGTGGATGTACACATCTTCTCCCTTGCTCACCTTTTTTCACCTGATTTTGGTTTTTCCTTTTTCTTGTCATCTTTTCTTCTTTTCTCTTTGGCCCATCTTTTGTCCTTCCCTTTGGTGTCATCTTCCCCATTAGTGCTCTCCCTTCTCAGAACCACCCTCCAGGTGACAGCAAGCTGCGACACCTACTTGCCTCAGTTTTTGGAGATTTAGGCAAAGAGCAGTAAACAAAGCAAAGAGCAAAGGGCAGAGGAGCGAAGGAACAGCGGCAGCAGTGGCACTCGTGAGCCGTGCGCTCTTCCTGCTCCCGCGCCTCCCCTGCCTGCCCAGCTGGTTGTCATTCACACAAGGCGATGCACCACGGAGATTATGGCCACCAAAGCGGCGGTGGCAGCTCTTCCTTTTGTCCCCCTAAAGACCGGCTCTTGGCAACGCACTCCAGCCACTCGCGGTCTGTCCTGATCGCTCATCCCATGGGGCAACAAAGTGCAGGACCCTCCGTCCTTCCCCGGGTTGGAGGGGCGGCTGGCAGAGGCGCGTCTGCTCGGGAGAGGCAACGCGAGGGGCCAGGGAGCCACGTGGCTGCATGAAACGCGGCCTGTGGAAGGGTTCTGTCCTCCTCTGACTGTTCGATCGTTCGTCCTCCTGTCTTAACCTCCTCCCTTCAGATGATTCATTCTTCCTCTTCGTATTGCTCCTCGGTGAAGCTCGGTTTTGGTGTGGTTTCACTTTGGTCCTTCTCCAGGCAAAGGAAAGGTGCCATCTCTCTCCTGGAGATCTCTCGTGGCAGGAGAACCTCCAGCTGCCTTTCCCCAGCCCTGGCTTGGAGCCTGTCGGGACTCAGCTGTTTCTCCTGTCCAGGGAAGCGGGGCGGCTGCCTGACCCTTCGCCGGCAGCGCTGGTGCAGAGGACAGACGGGCTCAGCGTCTTGCCATCTAGGCCGCTTCACTTGTGGTGGTGTTTCCTTTTCTAGCTGGTTAAGAACTGCAATGAGGGAGCTCGTGCTATGGAGAGGACGGAGCAGATGTACACCCTGCAGAAACAGCTGGAATTTGGAAAGAAGAAGGTGAGGACCGTGGCAGTGGTGGAAAAAATATCTTCTGGGGTGTGCTGTTAGAGTGGCCCATCCCAGGCGCGTTGGGCCTGTCCTGGGAATCCTTCCAGGAAGCCTTGACCAGCTGGAGCATCGCTGCTGCTGTGAGCAGCATCACTGCGTTGTGTCCGGGGTGACCATTTCTTCCTGCTGTTCTGACTTAAATATGAGTTTCTGGGCCTTCGCCCTGCCAGCTTGGAGGGTTCAGCAGAGTAGTCCTGGATAATCCATGCTCCCTCACGACCCTCATCCGGTGGAAGCTGGGCTTGCCCCTGAAAGAGGAGGTGTTACCTGGGTGGATCAGCTGGCAGCGATGTCTGCCCTTGCTGTGTTGTTCCAGGCAGAACATGGGGCTTCGGCTGTCTGTAAGCGCTGTCAGATGCGGGCAGCTTTCTAAAGGGGTGTAGTAAAGCCTTGACATCGTGCCCCACTGCTGCGGCTCGGGGGGCTGTGTCTCCGGGCGAGCTGGAGCAGGGTGTACGGCTGCTCCACTCCCTGCCTGCCTCCTGGAAAGTCTCCAACGGACCCCAGGGTCGACTGCGAGTTCAAACACAGGTTCTGAGCTTGGTTTTGCCTGCCGCTTGTGAGACAGGTAGTAAGTCAGACTTTCCCTGGATCCATTCCAGCCTTTCCCGCTGATCTCCGCTTCCCGCTGGCTGCTGAAGCGGGGGGAGCTGTACCTGCTGCTGTCGGAAGAGGCGGGCATCTTCCGCCGAGGCGCTGGCAGGCTCTGCTACCTCTTCTTGTTCAACGACGTCCTGATCATAACCAAGAAGAAGAGGTAAGGCTTCCTTTCCCTACATAACAACTAGGGGGATTAAAATCTGAGTTTCCCAAGCAGCACGTAGCCTAAGAAATTCTCGAGATTTCCCTGTTTTGACCTTTACTGAAGTGTCCCCTGTTAGCCAGAAGGGAAGTGCCCGGCTCCACAGCCCTTGGCCCTGCTTCTGTTTGTGGGTGGCTGGCAGGTCCGCAGAGCTGTGTCCCACCCCTGGGCATCAGCTCATGTCCTTGCCGTGACGGTCGCCTGGGTGGTGCCCACTGAGCTTCACCCACTGGGGCTCTGAGCTGGTCCGGGAAGCAGCTTGGTCCCCGCCGGTGGCGTCCACGCTGCGGCTCCGTGTGGCCGAGGTGCCGATCCTGTCTTTGCTGTAGTGAGGAGAGCTACACTGTGATGAACTACGCCACGCTGGACCAGATCACGGTGGAGAAGATCGAGAACACGGACCCGCCTTCCCCTCCTCCTGGCAAGACCGGGAGTGGTGGCACGGCCCGTGGCATGGCTGGCGGGCACCTGCTCCGGGTGGTGATGGAGAAGGACAGCGAGGGCAGGCGGGAGGAGATCGTGCTGTCGGCAGAGACGCTGTGAGTGGCCCGGTGGGATTTCAGAGGGTGCACGCTCTTGCTTGTGGGATAAACTGGTGCCCTGGAAATTTCCCTGAGGCTTCTGTGAAGCACCCTTTCCCTCCCCACACCTCTTCCCAGAAAGGGGGATCTGTGCGGGCTTGTCCCCTTGCTCTGTTTCCTTCTCTCTCTTAGATTTCCCTTATAATTCCCATATAATGCTTCCCCTGTGCAAATTAAGCAAAGCGGCTGGGCGATGCATACCGCTTGTGAAGTATCTGTATGTTGAATGCTCTGAACGTGATGTTTGCTCAGTCTGACTTCCCTTGAAAGCCTTCATCTTTCGTGCTGGGAATTTCCCAGCTACTGCTGGCAACATGGATGCTGTCTCTAAGGCTTTCTTTGTAATACGGGCTTTCCCTCTGCCAGGAGTGACCGGGCCCGGTGGATTGCTGCGCTGATGCACAGAGAAAAGGAAAAGCCTGACACCACTCCTAAAGGAGGTACTGGCATGCTGGAGGTCAGGCCTGGCTGTGCGGGGATTAGCGGTTGTGCCTAGAGCCTGAGCGTTTGCAGGCACGGGTTTTTACCCTGTTCTTATCCGCTCCTGCTGGAGAAGGGGCTGAGGATGTGTGTCGATGGAGAGGAGAGCTCAGGGTACCACACCTTGCTCGCTAGGAGTTGCCTCCCATTAAGTTATCAGACACAATAAACTTTAAATACAGTTCTTAGGAGGCACAGTGAAATTCCAGGAATGCCTCAGGCTGTTGGAGGAAGAGATTTGGCTTCCCCTTCCCGTGTGCTTGGAGGGGGCAGCAGGAGAGAGGAGGGGTGGGGGCAGGAGGGCAGCAGAGCACGACTTGCTGTGGAGCCCCGGAGCGGTGGGCGGCCAGGCGGGGCTGGGGCAGCTTGCCCAGCACTGGGGTGGCACGGCCGAGCGTGCCGGGCTGCGGCTCCCAGCCGTGCCTTCTCACTGGGCCCCTGCTGTCCTCTGCAGATCTGAGCCAAGTGGAGATAACCCACGCATACCTGGCTAAACAGACGGACGAGATTTCCCTGCAGCAGGCTGACGTTGTCCTGGTGTTGGGTGGAGAGGATGGTAAGCGGCAGCGAGTGGGCAGCTGCGGCTGGGCAAGGCTTACCTTAGGCAGAGCTATGGTGGGGGGAAAGGCTTCAGTGATCCCAGTGAACTGTGATTTTAGCAATTTTCAGAAGCTTCCAGGAAGCCCTAGCCACTGGCAGGGTCCGTGTTGCTGGCTGGTGCTGTGGCCCAGCAGATGACAGCGGGTCCCCGGTGGCTGATGGAGGTGGCACTGCCACGGGTGGGTGCTGCGTTACTTACGAGTGATGCTGCGCGCAGGCTGCGGCTGGCAGCCAGCAGCAGAGACCTCAGAAGTGAGAGCAACAACCTCAGAACAGGCAGGGCGTCAGAAACCTCCTCCCCTGCGAAGCTTTCCCTGCACGCCTCTAGCTGGCACCTCCGTGGGAAGGGGAGCGGTGCAGCCCTCTCCTTCCACGCACATCCCCAGGAGCCGCGGCCTGTCCTCCTTGCGTGACCGGCTCTGTTCTTCTCCTAGGCTGGTGCTGGGGTGAGAGGCTGAGGGATGGTGAAAGGGGCTGGTTCCCCCAGTCCTGCGCTCGGCAGATCACCAGTCGCGCAGCAGTGGAGTGCAACGTCCGCCGGATGGAGCGGCTGCGGATAGAGACCAATGTGTAGGCTTACAGCCACGGAAAGATGCCTCTGTCGTGACTTATTTCAGGGGTCTTCAAACCTCTGCGGACTGAGCCCATAGCAAGAAGGGAGTGGGAGATCCTTTCTTCTTGAATTTCATTTGTCTTGAGCTGTCACAGGCGGCAGATCTTATCGTTCAGGACCGGTCTTTGTAGCGGCCGTGACAGCAGCTAATTAATGTGAGAGCTGGCATCCGAGTGCTCCTGGCCAATGCCAGTATTAATGACCTGGAACAGGCTTCAAAAGCAGCCAAAGTGTTGGCTCAAGTTGAAGAGGCTGCAGCTGTGTTCTGGGCTCTGTGAAGTGGCTCCTGCTGCCGTCTGGGCCATGGCCTGGTGGCAGCGGCCGCGCACCTTGCGTGGGAAGACTGGGGCATGGGGAGAGCATACCTGAACCGAGAATTTTTAAGAACTTAAATCTGTATGCTAGGCTTATTCCTTGACCCAGTTTTTCCCTCCTGTTTCTTTTCTTTCTTTTTCTTTCCCCACAATTATTATTGGTTCTTTTGAACACAACTGTGAGCTCGGCAGGGTGAGATGGTGCCCACCACCTTTCCGTCACTTGCCAAAGTAGCAGATGCTGGAGGCTGGTGCAGTCGGAGTTGTTCTCATGGAGTCAGGGCTAGGGCCAGAAATGGGATGCTCCAGCCAGAGGGAAGCAATTTGCAAGTCCTACTGGAGGAGCAAGCCAGGAGCATGAAGAAGAGCAATGCTGCAGCTCCCGGCTGCCTTTCCCGTCTCCGAGGTGGGCAGGTGGATGTGCCCCGGCAGAAGAGGGAGGCTCAGTGCCCCTGGAGAGGGACGTAGTCATGGAGGTTCAAACCCCATCCTTCCCGAGGCAGAGCAGTCCCCTCTCCTCCCCTTCTCCCCCAGAATTAGCACCGACAAGCGATTACCGACGAGGGCCGAGGCAGGGTAGCTCTTTTGTTGTACTGAGCAGTTCGCATCTGGGCTTTTCATGAGTCGAGTGTTTAATGCCACAGGGCCTTTGGGGCAGTGGCAGGAGCGGGGGCTGCGCGGATCTGCCGGCTGCTGCGCGCTTCTCAGCCGGTCAAGACGGCAGCAAGGATTTTGGGGTGAGGCGGCCCCGTGTGCCGTCTGGGTGTGCATTCACAGGGGCAGCAGTGTTGTAATGTGTCTGTTTTGATTAAACTGTTAAAGGATTAATTGGATTAGCAATAAATTCATGGATCCCAAGGAAATGCAAGTTCTCCTGGAACTGTGCACAACGTCGGCAGCACCGGTCGGTCCCCATGTTTAAGCTGTTGGTGGTGACGGGTGTCCCCGAGCAGGACAGCTCCGCGTCGCATTGACGCCAAGGAGCAGGCTTCCCCCTTCCAAGCTCTAAAAAGAACCTTGGCAGCATCTTTCTGGCCTCTGCTTGTTCTCGACATACGCACATCTCGGGAACAATCCTTCAGAGCGGGTGACTAAAAACCTGCTGTCAGGTGCAGCGCATTTCAAGTGTAATCAACTGAGAGAGACCAGATAAACAGAAATTCAGTCAGGCTTTCTGTTTATTTCTCTTAACTGTGGAAGAATTAAAATTTTTCATCAGTGCTAACTTAGAGGAGATGGGATCCAAAAAGAGAGACACTAGCTGCATGAAAACAGGAGGCAAACAAACTGTATTAAGAAATATGAACAGGAAAAAAACTTGATATAAAAAAAATAGGTACAGAGTTGCTGCATTCCCATGCTCAGACGTACGGTTGACTCCAAGCAGCTGCCGGGAGCCACAGAGCCACGGCTCAGGCTTTCACGCTGTAACGGGACAGGACCGATCCATCCCCGTGCTTAAGGCAGGGCTAGGTTTCCATGCACTCCTGGAGCAGGGCCCTTGGGGCCAAGGGCTTCTCTGCACCTTGGTGCCGGTGGGCGGCAGGGACTGCCGGTGCGGCTCGGTGGCATCACTCGCCAGCTCGGTGGCATCGCTCGCGGGCCCCCCCAGCCGCACCTGACGGCTCCCGGGTCTCCGGCCGGCACGGCGCTCGCCCTGCGGAGCCTGGCTGGCCGCGCTCGGTGGAAGGACCCGTGGGGATGGGCCGCTCGCTTTCTGGGGGAGGCTGCGTTTGCTTTCCAACCGGCCAAGGGAATAAATAGAAACCTTCGCCTAATGCAACGGTCACTTAAAGGCAAATGTAACAAAACATATGATTGTCTGGAGAATCGGCAGCAAGGCTAGCAGGATTGATCAGGGTCATTTGGCACACGGACAAACTCTTCCTACTCCCTGGTTATCAATCATACAACATACAACCTTAATTACACAAGTTTGGTCCTTCACTACATACTTATATTAACATTATTTCTTCACAATAATGATATCTAATGCAAAAAATACTGTTAAGGAAGAAATAAAATAAGAAAAGAATTAGCAAAAAATTACAAGTTATATACAGATTAAAATAAATTCTATCAGGAAAAGAAACAATTCTTTTTTATTATTTTCAGTTGGCCCCTGTGGGAATAATTTAAAGGCCAAGCGCCGGGGCAGGGCTGTACTGCAGCAGCAGCAGAGGCAGATGTGCTGGGACGGGAACGTCCCATCTCCTTCGTAGAGACTGGGTTCTTTTGACGTTGTCGGCTCTCGGGCTCCGTTTACCCAAGAGCTTTGTGCAAAGAGGTGAAGGGGCCCGGCTCAGGAGGGCTGTCGGTCCGGGAGCCCTGGCCCTTGCTGGGGCGATGGCGTTCCCCGTTGCTGGTGGTGGCAGCCGAGGCTTTGCTGTGGCTCTGCACTCGCTGCCGAGCCCGAAGCCGACTGCTTCCCGGCTGTTCCTCCTGCCTCCAGCCCCTTCCCAGCTCCTGGGTTCAGCTGGGATGGAAAAAACAACGCAGAGTCCAGGGCTGGGGCGGGAACACTGAAACAGGGATTTGCATTTACCAGACGATGCGAGAGCTTTGTGTCTATCCACACAGTATCGCTGATTATTACACCTAATTTAGGCTTGCTTTTTGGTGGAGCAAACAACACAGGCAGTCAAGTGGGCTGACGTACTCCTGGTCCGAAAAAACGGCTCCTGACCCCGGCAAAGCTTGCCGAGAGCAGGCTGCGCTGTCGGTGAGGGAGCCGCTGCCTGTCACTGGAGGTGTAAACCGGGAGCACTTGACGCGTGCTGACAGAGAGGGTAAGGCCGTGGGCGCTGGCTCTGCAGAGGTGGTGTGGTAGGCGCTAGAACCCAGCGTCTTGCCCCCATGGCAAATGATAATTTACAGTAAAATGCCATTGTAAATTCAAATTTAAAAAAAAAAAAAAATCCAAGTGAGGTGATACATCTACCGGAGGCATGATCTCAGGAGAGCTGGGCACATTCAGCCATCAGTTCTGACAACACTGTTGTACGGCTTCCCATAAATATTGTTGCATAAATACCTATTTTGGACCATAATTTCAGCCCCCTCCCCAAGCCCAGCACCCAAAAGATGAAGGCCAGCAATTTGCCATGAGCTATCAAAGTCCGCTGTCCGCTGACCAGTTCCTTCTGGTGTCTGGCCAAGGGCGTGCGCCAGTGTCGGCGTGCGTGCTCTTGTGGCATGCCCGGAGGCCAGCCCGTGCCGCCGTGGTGAACCGGTTAGGCTCGGCACTTCAGCCTCTCTCAGACAGCTCCAAAAGCAGCAGCGCAGTCTGTCAGGCAATGATAACCGCTCATGTGGCTTGTAAACAAGTTTGTTAAATAGGTCATTGGCTTCTTCAGGTGGCTGCTTGGTCACACCGAGGGAGCGCTCCCGGCAGCTGCAGGACCTAGTGCTTGCCCAGCCGGAGCCCCCCCTGGGGCGGAGGTGACCCGGTGGGCGCCGGGGGCTGCACAGCTGGAAGGGAAGCCGGGACAGGTCAGCCCTCGCCATGTGCGCCGTGTCGGCCACGGCCAGCCCGCGGCTCAGGAGGGGAGCAGCCGCAGGGCCGACCCACTCGTGCTGCTGCTCTGCCTGGGGGCAGCAGCCCCCGTCCCGCTCCCCGCCGGGAAGGCATGAGCTGGGAGCCTGGCCCCCGTCTGCGCCCGCAGCCTGGCTCTGTGGTTTCACATTGGCGCAGCATTTTTAGGTTGGTGCCTGCAGCCGTGGTGTGCAACAGGCCACTTGTCGAGGTCTGTTACTGACCTGGGACCAAGGAGGGGTGCTCGGCCGATGGCGGACGAAGCGTACCACCTGCAAAGCAAGCCAGAGCGTCCTGCCACCCGCCCCTGCAGTGCCGCTGCGCAGCACCCACGGGGGAGTCGCGCTGAGCCAACAAGTTCAATCATGGCTTGGGCAGAAATAAGGTATGTGTTCTTCCCACCATGGTCGGTGCACAGGATCATTTTGTTCCAGTGTGCCCAGAAAAGCGTGGGCTTTGTGTCGTGGCTTTACCACGGGCACATTTGGGGTTAGACTGCTGAACAGCTTTATTTTCACAGCACTGTCAGCACGCAGTTTTCATAAAACCTCCCTCATGGCTGGGGTGACAGTGCCTTGGGAAGAGGCAGGTGCTACACCACATTACTGGGTTTAGTTGATAGCACTGCTACCAAAACCAACCCGCCAGGGCATGAGCCACGACCCCAGCACTGGTACCACAGCATCCCCCCGCAGCAGTTGCGTTTGCATTAGGCTTCCCCTAATGTGTGTATCCAGCGGTACTCACTGTGGCACTGCGCCTATACGTTACCTTCCCGGCACGTCGGTCCCATGTACCCATTCAGACAGAGGCACTGGCCGTTCTGAGCATTGCAGTAGGAGTTGCTGGGTGCGCACTGGCAGGCCAGGCTGCAGTCCGGGCCGTACCTGGTCGGCCGGCAGTCTGTGAGGGGTAGAGAGGTGCAGAGACGGCCGCAGTCAGCCTGCTTCTGCAGCTGAGCAGAACCGCTCAGATGTTTCCCGCTGTGC
This sequence comes from Nipponia nippon, assembly GCF_047370975.1. Classification (NCBI taxonomy): domain Eukaryota; kingdom Metazoa; phylum Chordata; class Aves; order Pelecaniformes; family Threskiornithidae; genus Nipponia; species Nipponia nippon. Next base: position 8,605,781 of record NW_028262335.1, read on the forward strand.
AACAGGCAGAGCTTGCAGTGGAGGCTGAGTGCAAGCTAAGGCAGAGAGCTTTTTCCTTCCCCCCGCTCCCAGACTGCTCCTGAGCTCTGGTGAGGACATCAGCGGACATCAGAGCACCCCAAGGCCAACAAGCTGTTCCTTCTGCATTTGATCCTCAGCCTTCTGACTCTGGCAATCTAAATACAAGGGCACTGGAGGCTGGGGGAGCATTTGCATTCCGATCTGACCACAAATAGAGGCTGGAGAGGTGACCACCACCGTTCAGATGCCCTCTTACTCTTCGAGGGAACACACAGAAAAGAAAGCCCCCTTCCGTGAGAATTCAGCTCCAACAAGAGGGGTTTTGCATCCACTTTAGGACTGAGCTTCTGAGTCAATGCCCCTCTTGCATGGTCCCCTTTCTCACCTTCCCAAGCCGTGGCTCAACTCACCTGAACCGCACTTGAGGCCGGTTTTCCCTGGGGGACACAGGCAGCGCCCCGTGGCTGGGTCGCAGGGCGCATTGCCGACGCAGTCGCAGAGCTGCTGGCATCCCTCACCGTACGTTCCTTCCTCGCAGCCTGTTTTGAGAGGTGAGATACGGCACACGCGCTCTCCCGCCTGTTTCTAGGGAAGCAGGAGGAGGACGGGGTACCTGTCTGACAGCGCTCGCCGCGGAGCCCGGCAGGACACTGGCAGCGACCAGTGGCTGGGTCACAGCCTGCTCCGTGCTCACAGTCGCAGCGCTCCCGGCAGCCAGCTCCATGGAAGCCCGGGGGACAATCTGGGATGGAGCCGGGTGGAGAGCTCATTAAAGCCCACGGATGGGCTCAAGTCAGGCTCAGCTGCAGACAGGCTCTGCAGCAAAGCCTCCATCAGCCCACCAGAGAGAAGCAGCGAGCCTTTCTCTCTGAGAAGTGCCCAAATGCATGCAGTTGGTCTCGGTGGCCCGGGGCAGGGCTACCAGCTTCCCGCAGCGAGTCTTGGGTGCAGAGCACAGCGTTTCAGCTCTGAAGCGTTTGCTCGGCTGCCCAACACTAAGCTGTGCAGTGGTGACGTGCGTGCCCAGCTGCCTTGGAACGGCACCTCTGTGCCCAGTGGTCTCACGCAGAGAACAGAAATTGCCTTCTCTGCGACTGCTTCTGCTACCTGGAAGGGTTCACTGTGAACACCAGTAAGAAAGGAAGAGCCCATCAGTGCACACAGCCACGTGTGCGACTGCAGCGGGTCACACTGTTGTCCTATGGGCCTGCTCTCTGGCTGAGCTTTAGAAACCCCCCCCCTCACAAAGCCAAAGGTGCCCACAGGTGCCAAACTGCCACAACTCACTGTGTTCACACAGGGGCCCATAGTGGCCCGTGGAGCAGCGGCAGGTTCCCGTCCCCGGGTCGCAGGTGGCATTGTGCAGGCAGGCGCAGTGGAGCTGGCAGTTGGCACCGTACCTTCCCGGCGGACATTCTGCAGGGAAGATGCAGCGGCAGAGCTGCTCAGCGGCCAGAGAGCCGGCCCTGGCCCCGCTCCTGCACTTCAGAGGGCCGTGATGTGATAAGGCAGAACAGGCACAGGCGGGGATAACAGAAACTGCACCCAGTATGAAACAGAGTGAGCTCCACAGTTACTGAGCCAGTGCAGGACGATGCATCCAAGTCGGGTTTACCTAATTCACAGGATTTCCCCATCCACCCGAGCGCACATGAACAGGAGCCGTCGGCTGCATCACACAGCCCCCCGTTGCGGCAGGAGCAGGTCTGCTGGCAGCCCGCCCCGTACCGGTGCTTCTCACAGCCTGCGGGACGAGAGGAAGTGGTGGCAGCGGGCACGAGGACCACAGCGCGATTTGGGCAGGAGCGCCCAAGCACAGGCAGAGGTCTCGGGGCAAGACAATCGGCTCCTGCTCAGGACCTTTTCTGACCCGCTGCCTGAAACGCCTGCTTGTCCTGATGCACCACCCTGCAGCTGATGTTTACCTTGCTCACAGGTGGGACCAGCTCTTCCAGGTGGGCAAACGCAGTCTCCGGTGACGGGGTGACAGGTAGCACCATCCCCGCAGGGGCACACCTGTGCACAGTCTGTGCCATAGCGACCAGCAGGACAGCCTGGCGGGAGGAAGACCTTGAGCTGCCTTGGTGAGGCCAAAGCACAGCTGGCTATGTCTGTAGGCTAGAAAGGACAGACTTTGCAACGGCACGTGAGCAAAGCAATGGGCACAAGGGGGGGCAGGAGGAGTTTGCAGCCCTGTCATAAGTGCACAGTGGGACTGGCAGACCAGGGAAAGAGCTTTGAGTTTCCTTCTGCTGGAGGAGCAAAGCATTTTTAGCAGAGAGACAGTGATGGCATGATGCAAAGGCTGATGTGTCAGGCCTTTCCTAGCGGAGAAATCATTGTGGTGTAAAACAAATGGAGCGAGACATTTTTTCCATGGTTAAGACAGACAGCAAACGAGATCAGCTGCAACTGCGTTCCCCCAGTAAGGCTGGCACTATGCGCTACTACTACTGAAGCGGAGGGGGCATTGCTGACAGCACAGGTTGTAAAGCGAGACAAGGAGCTCTTTTTCTGTTGATGGGCCACTGTAAGGCTTCTCTCCTCCCGCAGGGTCAGCAACCCGGCCGTGGGCAGGATTTGCACCTACCACCATTCCCCTCCTGCTGAGGAAACTCCCGCGAGCTCCTGTCCCCGGGGCTGACCCGGCACTCACCGATGCTGCAGTCGGCACCGATGTAGCCAGCCGGGCAGTGGCACATCCCCGTGGTAATGTCACACAGGCCCCCGTTCTTGCATTTGCATGGCCTTTCACAGTTAGGGCCGTACCACCCAGGGGAGCACTCTGCGGAAAAAAAAGAAGCAATGGCCTCAGTGCCTAAAAAGATGAGAACAAGGTCCAAACCCTCTGGAAAAATCCACCACGTGGATTCATATGGCCATTTCATCAGAGAGGAAGCAGACAGCTCTGCTGGAAGCGGGTCTGTGCCAGGCTGGCACAGTCGGTGGGTTTCTGATCTGCTTTGTAGCACAGAGCTGCTCCAAAGCACTTATGAGTCAACCAGCTACAGCAACGTGCCGACGGCGTGCGAGTCGCCCACACGCGTCCCTGGGCATGAGCTGATTGTGTCCGATGTGAGCCATGCAGCACAGACAACACAAGCTCCTGCAAGCCATGCTCAGGTGCCTCTGCCCTCCCGGCGGCACACGCTGAAGTGCAGGAAGGCAACAGCTTCTCCGAGGTGCCGGCTGTTCAGCAGGAGCCAAAGAAAACCCAGAGAGCACTTTTAAGTAATTGCATGGAAACGAGCAATGGAGCCAAGGAGCTTTGGACTGTTCAGAACCTCTCTGCTGAACATACAGCTGGTAAATATCCCACAATTCAAAAGAAAAATGGCAAAAAATCGGCCTGAGTGCACATGAGAATGATGGTTTTTTTACATGACCTCCTACTTGCAAATCAGCCAGCGAGAGACACCGCAGCGGTCAGAGCCTCTCGCGCAGGGCCAGGCTTGGACAAGGGAGCAAGAAAACATTTGCCTGGACAAGGCTCAGCTCCCGAGCTGTGAGAGCTGCACAACGGTTAAGAACAGAATAAAACAGGCCTTGGCCAGGCCAATGAGGACAAAGGCGACCAACGGCAAGAAACCAGGCAAGACAATCCGCCAGAACCTGTGTTTTGAGGCCGCTCCAGTGAGCTGGCTGCTCCCTGAGCTGAGGCTTCTCCGGCGGTCAGCCCAGCGCCGTGCCCCGTGCCAGGGCGCGATGGCTCTGCACTGACACTGCTGGCACTCCCGGCACCGGCACCGCGCTTTCAGGGCAAGACGCAGCCTTGGGCAGCAACCTGCAAAGGTCCGTGAAGGAGAAGAGGAACCGAGCGCGGACTCACCCAGCTGGCAGGCGGGGCCGTGGAAGCCGGGGGCGCAGACGCACGCCCCGGTGACCGGGTGGCACTCCTGGGTGGCTCCGGCACACTGGCAGATCTGACCACAGCCCTCGCCGAAGGTCCCTGGCAGGCAGGCTGTCAGCAGAGAGGGCACCAAGGTGACTCAGATTCGCTTAGCGGGAGCTATCCCATCCCTCTGTGCAAGACTTTTTTTGCCTTTTTATTTTAAGGCAGGATTTAGGAAGCCTTTTATGACAGTGAAAGTTCTCTGCCACCCAAAAAGCAAAAGGAGCTGCACGCAAATGGTTCCTTGACTCCAGGAAAGACGTGGATTGAAAAGAAAACTGAGTACTTAAAGGCATTAGATGCCTTT